>NC_141695.1:338044669-338644669 GCF_964263255.1 Lissotriton vulgaris
TACGGGGTGATGGGCAATGGTGTCCACCATGGACTTTCCAAAACACAACTTAATTGGGGAAATGCCGGTTGGGGGATGAGTCTGTATTCCCGTCGGAACTGGTACAGGGCACACTCAATGCTGTTTGCTTCGGCCACTGCAATCTGGATTACTTATATGAGAGTTCACATCAGGCGATCCATATAAAGTCAGAGAACAGGTTTTTAAGTGTTCAGGAATATGGCGCTCAGCTTGTCACGGTAAGTATTAAAGTCTCGTGGTATAGAATTAGGTGCTTCTTGGCAGAGGAAAACCCTAACCTCTGTAAGAGAAGAGGTTCTGGGACCTCTCTCTAATGTAATTGGACAAAAATCCAGAGCACACTTCGTGTATCCAATCGAATTTCAAACTTTAAACGGTCAAATGGTTAAAGCGATGGGATAGATCATACACGCATCAGTATTTCAAAACGAATTTTATTGTTCAACAGTGTTCTTTCCTCAGAATCACTGTGCGTATCACTCTAGCCTACACGTGTTTCATCACAGCATGTGGCTGTGAATCTTCAGGGCTGATCTGAATGATCAAGGCGCGTTATCGGGAGACCGGTGATAATTCCGTCCCGGTCCTAATCGGGATGTTTACGTGTTGTAGGAGAACGGTACCGTGAGTAATCGGTTGCCGTTTCGTCAAAAAATGGGGATCGTGTGTAACAGTTCACACAGCGTCGGTGCTATTCGGGCTGTTTGCCCGTGGGTTGAGCCGAATGCAGCTCCTGTTCCCGCATTCGGAAACAGGAGCTGCATTCGGCTCAACCCACGGGCAAACAGCCCGAATAGCACCGACGCTGTGTGAACTGTTACACACGATCCCCATTTTTTGACGAAACGGCAACCGATTACTCACGGTACCGTTCTCCTACAACACGTAAACATCCCGATTAGGACCGGGACGGAATTATCACCGGTCTCCCGATAACGCGCCTTGATCATTCAGATCAGCCCTGAAGATTCACAGCCACATGCTGTGATGAAACACGTGTAGGCTAGAGTGATACGCACAGTGATTCTGAGGAAAGAACACTGTTGAACAATAAAATTCGTTTTGAAATACTGATGCGTGTATGATCTATCCCATCGCTTTAACCATTTGACCGTTTAAAGTTTGAAATTCGATTGGATACACGAAGTGTGCTCTGGATTTTTGTCCAATCAGGCGATCCACCTCCCAATTGGATGGTGCCACCGAGGGGTTATGTGGCAGTGTTTAGTGTTTCGGGAGCGCAAGTAATCGGCCAACTCAGAGCTATTGAAGTGGGGCCCATTGTCTGTGCGGATCCCTCCAAACAGGCCGTTGGTGGTATTGAGCTTCTCTAGCTTTGGAATGACTTCTGAGGCAGATGTAGTTGCCACAATTTTGACCTTGGGATTTCGTGAGTAGTCATCCACTATGACCAGCATGTGTGCCCCGCTGGGAAGGGTGCCGAAGTCCGCACTTACTCTTTCACAGGGATCAAGGGCCCGCCTCCTTGATAAATGGTGCGGGGTAGTCTGGCTGGCTAGTTGCAAGGCAGACCAGACAATTTCGCAACACTGCTTCCACCTTCTGGTCTAACCCAGGGAACCAGACCGTGCTCCTAAACCTATTTGTGCGCAAGGAAGGGTGCTTTCTGCATCTGACTTTCAGGCAGCAGAAGACGGAGGCCTCGCAACAGACACCCTTTGACAGTAACCGACAGTTCCTGGTGGATGATCTGCAGCACCCTGAGGATTCAGTGGGCTGCCTCTGTGCGGAAGGAGGTTGGGTTTTGAAGCGTCTGCCAGTCACCGGTAGTGGCTGCCTTGATGGCCACTTGGAGGCAGTCATCTCATTGGGTGGCTTTCACTTCTTCCGCTAAGGACATCGGGAGAGGTTTGAAGCAGTCTACTATTAGCAGGAATTATTCTTCGGTTTCTACGGCTCCGGCCATCTCGGGGGGAGTGACTGGTCGAACGTGCCTGGACAAGAAATCAGCTGGGTTCCGGGTGCCAGGTCAGTATTCCATACTTGTGTCGTTGAGCCAGCACAGCTCCTAGACCAGTGGGGCTGACGTCCACAACTGTGATTTCCCTCTGCAGGTTGAAGTAAACTAGAGTGGTATCGATTGACTGGGCGGCATTGGTCTGTCAAAATGCTTACTCCTGGTCTATTCCCCACACCCAGGAATGGACAATCTGGTGAGCTCTCCAAGCAGGCATGTGACGTCCACAGGTTCTCCGCGAAGTACCCACAGTATGTCACCACCCCCAGGAACCTGCAGACTCCTGACACTGAAGATGGAGCAGTGGCATCCTGTATGTCCTTTACTTTTTCGGAGTCGGGCCAATGCCTTTATCTGAGAAATGGTATTCAAAGAAGCTGATGTCCCATCTAAAGAAATCGCATTTCTCTAGATGGAGTATCAGCCCTCGTTGATTTAGCCATGTGGCGACTGCGTTGAAGTGAGCTAGGTGTTCTCCTAACGTGGGAGCGGGGCCGAAGATATTGTCACTCACATTCAACACGCCAGACAGAACGTTCTTTACAATGTTCTGGGAAACTTTGGTTGCGCTGGAGATGCTAAAGTGTAGCCTGGTTTATCTCCAAAGGCCGACAAGTGTCGAGAATGTTGTAATAGGACCGGAGTCCGGGTGCAGAGGGATTCGATCATAGCTCGACCCGAACGCCATTTGGAGAACCACTTGGAACCCGACAGCTCCCCAATAATGTCATCTACGCTTCATGTGAGATGACGTTCACCTTTGATCGCTAGGTTCGGGACCCTCATATCCACACAAATACGGGGAGACCCGTGGTGTGGGGCCTCTCAGCCGCTCAATATTGCTCACTCTTTCCATTAGCTTCAGTTCAGCCTCTATCTTTGGGCGGAGGTGGAAGACTATTCTGCGATGTCTGATGCCCCCCAGGGTTGATGGACTCGTTGATGTGCAGTTGAGTGGCTGGCATTACCCGGAAGCCGATCCCATCAAACAGAGGTGCGAAGACTTGTAGTAGGTGCCTAGACCATGCACATGAACGCTGAAGGCAAACTGTATGAGGGTGAGATCCTGGGATGTATGGCAGCTGAGGAGGAATCCTGACACATTCTATGACACAAACAATTTCGCTCTCCGGTGGGTGGAGTCATAGGACAAGTCAGTGTGGAATACCCTGCAAAGATGCAGTGTTGAGCGGTTGCCAAAAATGTATACTTGCACATTGTAATGGAGCGCTGGTGGGTTGGACAGGCTCTAGTAGACACCCGCAGCCATAAATTTGATCGAGGCGCTGGTGTCTATGAGAGCTGAAATGGTGTCGTTTTGCACTTCTACCCGACACATAGGGGCTGTCTGGTGCGTGGCCTTGAGTGTATCAAGTGTTCACACTACATGGACATCAGTCGCGTTGTCTTCTTCCATGTCGCTGTCAGATAGGTTGTCTGGGTGTGGTTCCACTGTATGGACTGTTTTCCTTGGAGCTTTGAGCCATCTTCCCTGGGATGAGCGGCAGACTTTCGAGAAGTTTTTTAATTTGCCACACGCGCTGTAGGTTTTGCCGCTTGCAGGGCAGGCCAGAGCATGACGGTATGGGCCACCACACCATCCACACGTGTGGGCATGCACTCCTTGTTTGATGGGGCCTGACAATGGCTTGGCGGATTCCGGTTTCTCTGCCTGCACCCCTTTTTGTAATGCGTTGACTGACTCTTCTTTGATGGGGGTTGATGTGTTGGGATCCAGGTGGGTCACCCGAGCTTTGTAAAGTTCCTTGGAGCGACACAGTGTCAGGTTATCCCTCATGAACATATTGGGCTCCTGTAGGATTCTTTCTCGACGTTTGGAGGATGCACACCCTTGGATGAATTGGGCATGGACTTCATCAACCTCATCGGAATGAGTGCATGTGCTGGCAAATTCTCTTAGCGGACTATGGAACACATCCACTGATTCCTCAGGGCACGGCCGAGCTTGGTGCAAAAGGAACCGTTTGTAGTCTGGGTTGACATAAGGTTCGAAATGAGCCATGATGGCATCTCTCACTGTGGCATAGTTCTATGGGGGACCGCCCTCCACAACAGTTTTTGATATTTTGTGAATATCGGCGCCTCCTAGAAGCAGGAGCATGGGATGCCTGTGGGCATTTTAATGGCCTAGAAGTAATTTTCTAGGCTCTCTACCCATGCTTTCCAGCAGGATGCCTGGGTGGTTGAAGGCCTGTAACCGTGAAGGGTTCCAGTGCAGGATTAGAGGCCCTGAGTCCACGGAGGCTGATCACAGCAAGAGAGACTTGGGGCAGAAAAGGTCAGGTTTTGGGTCCAGAGATGCGCCAGGCCTGCTGCTGGGGTGGAAGAACTCACATGCCTGGTCAGGGAGATAGGCGTCCCAGTGAGGAAACAGCAGTGTGATTGTTGCGGCTGTGCCATTCACGACTCTTGGCTTGCTCAGGTGAGAGCACGTGGAGCGGGAGGAGGAGATGGTCCTGCACTGCCTTCACAAACACTGGCGGGATCGGGCCTCTAATCCTTGCAGGCCTCCTTCTATGGCCGGGTACCAGAAGGCCGGCCGGGCAGCATGGCGGCGTCTAGCTTCTGCATGGAAAACGCACCTCGTCAGCCGAGGCAGGGGGCACCGGCACTCAACAGAAGAAAAAAGGGTTCCCCTTTGGGACCCAGCCGAAGGAGTGCCAACTAGGAGGGTGAGGTGTGAACCTCTACTTGTGGTCGGTGCAGTGCAGGCTGGAGAGCGCTCGCCGGCCACCGTCGGCAGCACTGGTCGCTGCTTGAGCTGCAGGCATCACCAGCAGGGACAGCGAGGTGATCAGCAAGTGGCCAGTAGTGGCCCGTGGAGGCAAATTTATTTTATTTATTTAATTGTTTACTTACCTCCGTTCATCCATATTCTGGTGTTTACTACCCCCCAACCAGCCCCTCCCCCGCCCGCCCCGCCCACCGCCCCACAGGCCGCTACTACGGAGGTGGCAGGATGGAAGGTGGCGCACACGCGGTGAACGCCAGTGTAGTGTGAAGGCGGATAGGGCCTGTGTTTGCATTAAAGACCACGCGCACACGGTAGTTATGATGGTGGTCTCAACTCTGACCAGGCCCGGTTTTCCGGGGCTATTTATTATTCCTATGTCTGGCCAGACACTACCATCGCACTTACACGTGCAGCGGTCTGCTGGTTTCCCCTCTTGGTCAACGCATGGTATGCAGCACTGCAGTACCTTCCTGAGGTTCCCGCCTGACGACCCCCGCTTGCCTATTTGCCTTCCCTGAGGTTACTCCCTACTTGCAGAAAATGCGCACCATGAGACGGTTCAGTTTTCTTTTTTCGTATATTGTTTTCCCATTCCCCCTCCCCTTCCTGCGTTGCCCAAGGTCCTACAGGCCACACGGGACAGAGCAATTCTTATACAATCACAGAAGCTCTGCTGAGGTTGAACTGGCGTGCAGGTTACAGGCCAGGCTCAGACTACTTCACTGCTGTGTTTTATCTAGTCAGGCTATATAATATTGGACCTTCCTGTGCCGGACCATGACCATCTTTCATTTTCACGTATTTGCTGCTCCTTTACTGTCTTTATTTTACATGCACATTACCTGTCACTTAACCGAAATTGTTATGATACTATCCAGTATACTGTATTTTTGTTGTTTGTACAATGCCAATAAACATAGGTTTAAAAAAGGTGAGTTTCTGATTAGTTGGAAATTACATAGAAGGTGGCCATCCACGTCTATATCTGATCATTTTCAGTCGGTTTTCTTTAAGGATAATTACTTTGCTAATTGCGGGGAAATTCCTTTCTCGAGCCCTAGCAGCATTTGGCTCAGACTTCGGGGTTACATAAGATCATTCATTAAATCAGCGAGCCACCTCTCAGTGAGTGGGGCTTGGCAGGTGGATGTCTTGAGTGTGTGTGCGGCGGGGGAGGGGTGTAGGTGCACGCCACGATAGAAGAGAGAGACTGGGTGGTAGTGGCGTGCTTGCTATTTGTGCTCTAAGAACATCTCTCGGCGGCCCAGCGTGCCTTGCGACTTGGAAGTATTCCCTCGCTTTCGGAATATCCCCTCGAGGTAAAATACGCTTTCTGCAGCGCAGAGGCTGTGTTTGAAGTTTTAAAGTCTTCCGCCGTCGTAAGCAACCAAAGCAACAATAATTACAGCCCGAGCGGGCGGGAGAAACATGTGCCGCCGGAATGTGAGTCTGAGACGAAGACCACTGCTCCCATCAAACTACAGTAATGAAAGCCTGCGCAGGGAATGCTTGTTTGCTTTAAATACTGAAAGTGCCACAGCTGGGTTCAGCTAGTAACATGCGAGATTAATTTACCTGGAATGCTTGTAAGGGAAACAGGTCCCTGCCGACAGCTGTTCTTCATAAACTCTGGGGGCATGGAGGGAATTGTGGGGTTCTTGCAGACAGCTGGTCCTTATAAACCCGCCCTCCCCCACATCACCACCTTTCTGGTCTTCCTCATTCTCCCCTGAAGCAAGACTGCTTTTGTACAAACAACCTGTGCAGGCTTGGTAAGGCTGCGGGGTGTACCTCTACAATTAAACCTTTTGAAAGGATTTCTTAGCTATTTCTTGAGCCACATGCCTAACCTGTTATGGTATGACTATGAGGTAATGTTATCAGCATTTGTATAGTGCCTTCGGTCCTGATCTGGGCGCTATTTAAGTAAGGGTTTGGGATTTTTACCTGGAGACTAATGGTTGCACGCTGGTTAAAGTTGTCAACCGCCCAACCTGTGCAGATTGTGTTCAGGACATCTCACCCTTTGGCAGGTGTACAAGTACGATGTGGTTTTGTAATCGTGAGGGTCTGGTATGTTTAAGATAACTGTAGTTGATTGGTTCTAAAACATACGTTAGTGTGGTCGGTTGAGTCGACATGGTTATGACAGACGTGTGCTGCACTCTGGTACACTGTATCTTATATGTTTTATTGTATTACATCTGCATCTATATAGTGGTTCATACGCCTGACGAGGCGCCAAAGCGCATTTGGTTGAGGGTCGAACGCTACTCTGTGGGCGTGCTAGGGATGGAAAAGTCAGTGCCTGTCATGTGGCCTTTATGAATGTTGTACATCAAAGTTGTCTCTATATCCATATTGTGTGTTATCATGGAGGCAAAATTAGCATGGGATAAGAGGCTAAGGATGGATGTATAGGAAGTGTGTAACTGAATTGAGGCAGATGTGTCGAGTGACTTGGTGTTGTGCATGTGTGGTTAAGAATGCTCAGAGGACGTGTGCACGCTAGCAAATACCTACCATCGGTAGAGAGGAAAAGTCTAAGGTATACAGTTATTCTAAAGGACTTTTGGGGTTACTTAGAGTTTGGTGCATGTAGGCTAAGGGTATACACTCATAGAGCAGACGGAATATTGGGCAAATCCTAATATAATTTGCCCCATAGTCCCCTTGGGGGGTACCCAGATAGGAAGAGGATTACATTTGGAAGTAGAGTTTGGGCCATCTATACCACATGTGCAGGAGGTAGGGATGGGTATACAGTAAACTAGCTGAGATTTGCAATCTGTTAAAACAATGTTTTCAGGTTTGGGGTTTTGTAATTATTCATTATTAAATCTCCGCTGGAGTTCCTCTGGCAGTTACATGTATGGAATCCATTTTCTGGCAGGAATGCCTCATGGCCTACCAGTGAAGCATCATCTCAGAGCCATGTTTTGGTTATGCAGTGATGCAGTGATGTCTCTAGAAGTGATTTCTAAGAGGCTCATACACTAGACCACAGAGACAAGTCAAGAAGCCATCTTCAAAGGGCAACATGAAGCGTGTATTCTCGTGTGTGTGCATGCATGTGTATATATATATATATATATATATATATATATATATATATATATATATATATATATATATATATATATATATATATATATATATATAGAAACCAAAGTTCCGGTAATTCACCAGTCGCGCTCACGAGTGGGTCGGAGTAGGGCTCCCGGTCACTCATCATATCCACCAAAGTACTCCATTCTCTCGAATAGACGTCTCCGACACTCAGAAGTTTGCTGTGCACGCAATTTTAATCAGCAGGAAAACTAACTACATATATTTATTTTTTTTCACTGGAAAAATTAAGGTTCAAGTGACGTTATCGTTAGGTAAATATGTCCGTACCAACATAACGTTTTTAACAACAAAAAAACGGAAATTCACCAGTTATAGTTAGCAGAGCTAACTGAACTTGCGCCCCTGCCATGCACTGCTTATGACCTCATATATTACATCATTCATGACGTGTTCTGTGACATAATTTATGACATCACTGATGACATCTGAAATGACATCAATGATGACATAACTGAACACATCATTCAAGCTTCTTTTGCACACATTCGTCTATTAATGAGTATGGCATTAGAGGTCCGAAATTGAGTACAATATAGCTGAAAAAAACATGAAGCATCATTAATGCCATCACACATATGACCCCCATAGGTGAAGCAAGCTTATGTTGTGTGAAAGACTGACCCTATACCATACACTTCATGGGTAACCAAGCTCATGGTCTTCCCAGGACAGAGTACTTGAGCCAGTCCTGTGGGATGATGTCCCCAGGGCCATTTAAGGCTCAGGGAGGGGCCCACTCTGCCACTCTATTTTAAAGATATTTTATGTCTCTTTTATAAGAAATCAGCAAGATGGAAGGGGGGCCCTTTATTCCACATTTCAGCACCAGGGGATGGGGTCCCTGGGGCCGCCATCGGCCTCAGGAGGAGAGTCTTGCGCTCCCTTCCCGTACTTATTGTACCTAGCCGGGGGGTAGGGGGGGGGGGGGGGGGATTGGGTCCCTTGGCCCAAAATGAGCTTGAGGAAGAAGTCCTAAAGCCCCCATATTGTTTTCAAAAGTAGAGATGAACATTACAGCATGAAAGAGGCATATCAGGCAGGAAAGGCCTCAACAGCACATAGAGTCTGTGAAGCAAATAGATGGCCAAATGTATTCGACATGACAAAGGTTCAGTGCCTGTGCTGCAAATATCTCCTATAGTGAGGCAATGAAATTGTAAGAGTAAAGACCATAACCAAAACTCCCACCCAATCCCCCCCCCCTCCCCATTCCCACCCCTCTCAGTGTGCCAAACCTGTGAAACGAACACCGCTACATTCACATAGTAGATAATGCAATTACCCAGATGGATTTGAGGGGTCGTGTGTGGTCGCTGTGAGTCTCAATATGCGGAGATATTTAGGGCATGTGACCTCGTTGAATTCTTTGGATAGAAGGGAAAGCAGTGGGAGCCATACCTTCTGGTAGGCAGCCGTGGATTGTGTGAGCGTGGCGTGGATACGTTCCATCCCCAAGGTGAACCATATTTTATGCAACCAACCCGCATGAGTGGGCTTGGTGGTGGAGCCCCAGAGAGACAGAATGTGTTGTGTTGCGGCTTGCATGGCAATCCCCATCTGGCGACCTCTGGGAGATTTTAGGGGGAAGGTGAGTGCATTAGGTAATCCTAAAATGGTGTGGGCTTTGTCGATCAGATGAAGTATTCGTTTAGTGTTATCGCTGCATTGGCGATTCGGAACAAAGCCCGACTGGTCGGGTTCCAGAATCCCGGGCAAGCATGGACCAAGGCGCGCCGCCAGGACCCCCGTGAAGATTTTAAAATCCAGGTTAAGTAGGGATATAGGCCGGAACGCGGAGCAACATGTGGGTTTTTTACCCGGCTTAGGTATCACTACTATCTCAGCTGCTAGCATATCCGAGGGGATGGAGCTCGGGCCCTCAAAGGAATTGAAAAGCCGGGTGAGAACCGAAGCAAGCAGCTGGCAGAAGATCTTGTAGAATCCAGTTGAAAAGCCATCAGGTCCCGGGGATTTAAGGGGGCGAAGGCGAGAGATAGCAGCAAGTACTTCATCTAAGCGGATGGGGGCATCTAGGGCGTCCGCGTTGTCCCGAGACAGCTCTATGATTCTCGCCGAGTCCAAGTAAGTGCGAACATCCTCCGACGAGACCGAATCGGCCTAGTATAAAGTGGCATAGAATGTCTTAAATGCCTCCCCCAAAATATTTTTTAAAGAAATGACAGGCCATTATTTCTGTTCTCGCTATCCTGTGCGATTCCAGCAGGATTGCAGAAAAAACAGTTTTTTTTACATGGCCTAGCGGGGCAGGTATCCCTGCCCTGTCCCTTTATCTTATTTTTAATTTGAAACTTCAGGACAGCGGACTAAGTCTCTGAGTCCTGTAATGGCTGGCAGCAACATTTTTCTCAAGTTGCTGGCAGCCAATCAGAGCCTTTCTCCTGCTGGAGCGAATAGGCCTAAGGGGTAAAACGCTCCCAGGGCTAATCAGAAGGCTCTATGTTTTTTTAATTGGGTTCAAGTGACTCTCGCAAGAGTCCTTCGAACCCAACCATACGTTTTCAAAAACTACTGAACCGATTTACACCAACTCACAAAAATCACAGTGTATGCCAAATTTGGTGTAAATCTGTTTTTGCTAAAACACTCCTGACAAAAGTCTATGGAAAATGCATTGGGAGTTTGTGTTTTGGAACAACCCTTTCTTCTTGGAACCCTCTTGACAGATCATCTCAAAACTTTCAATACACACTACAGGACCCAGAATGCTTAGCCCCGAGATGGACGTGGGATGTGTTAAAACTGTGGGTGTGTCCCCTTGCATCAGTCGAGCCTCTGAGGAAGAAGCAACCTGCTTTGAAACGCGTAAGGCTTTTCGACATGCTGTAATCCCTACAGCGCTGGGAGACGTCTGTTCCTAATAAAGGATTGTGATTCCAACCTTTTCGAGCGCGTTTCCAAAAGAAGGGGACACCTAGAGTTTGAATAGATCTATATCTATACATATGTATATGTTGATACACATATATACATACCAATACATAGAAAGTCAATTTGAAAAATATTAAACAAACATGTAGGGTCATATAGTTCCTCTAACAAATGCTGCTTTGGAGTAAAATGTTGTTGGACAAATACATGTAGGTAACAGGGTGCAGTGTCTGTTTTTTTCTATGTCACCTCTTGGCACATTCAATAATTGTGATCTTGGGGGGGCAAAGAGGGCAGTACACATAGAGTTGGGGCACAGTTCTCATCTGTCCCCTTCTAGCAACGCCATTGCTATTATAATGAGTAGGTCTACCTTCAACTCCAATATCAGGTCAAAGATGTTTTGTCAGTCCTTGTACTTTGTACTTTGGACATTAATTAGTCAGTGGCAGATCAAGAGAGAGGATAGGTAAGGCCAAGCAGAAAGTGTAGAGGAAAAGAGGTTAGGAAGAGATGTAAATGCCAGAGAAAGGGGAAGAGTTTTGTGAGGAACAGACGAGTGCTTTTGTTCCAACTCAAGAAGGTTGGGTAACGATTTATCGTGGTTGGTGGGGCTGGAGGAGCTAGGACATAGGGTTGGTTAGTGATGGGGTCATGATTAACGAGGAGGTGGGTTAGCTGGTGTAGGAGGCATGGGTTCTCAAGGATTAGTGCTGAAGATGAGAAAGAGAACATATAGTAGAGAGGGTTTGTGTGGGGGAGCAAGCGGGTGCAGCGATGTTTGACAGCAGTCTCTGCCTTTCGCGCCACATGATAACAGTGGCTTTGTGTAGGGGACGGAGGTAGAGGATTAGAAGGGACTGAAAGGTGGAAGTGGATGCTATTCAAGAGCTGAGCACTGATCTTCTAGCAAGGAGTCTGAGACAAGGGAGTAGAAAGACCATGTTGGGAAAGAGAGGAAGTGGAAGATGGTCAGATGTTGTTAAATGAGTTAATGGATGCAGTGGCTGGGATGGATATTGTTAGGGTGTAGTGGTGGTGGGCGTAACATTAGGGAAGGGAAAAGGCAGAGGTAATGAGGGAGCAGAAGGAGAGCAGAATGTGAATGCAGTTTGTGGGCGAATGTTTAGGTCTTTCATTGTGAGTAAAGATTGAATCAGGGGTCGTTGTAAGGAGGAAACGAGCAATGCTAAAGGCTGGAAAACAGTTAGGTGGCAGAAGAGGAAAGACCAGTGCTAGAAAGAAGGGAACAGATAGTGGGGACAGAGGTGTTTTAAGGCTTGGGAAAAGAGGGCAAATGCACAGGGTTGCCACCTTACAAGGGACCCCCTGGTAATGTAATATTTCTCTCACTTTATCTTACTTTTGTTGATTTTTTATTTTATCACAACCTCGCTACCTCAACTTCTGACTCTGTCTCACCTTTTAAAGGGCCCCCAGTATATAGTCACTGAAAAAAACAAAGGTAACAAGGACGTTATAGTTAGGAAATATAATTTAATCCTTATAAATTCACACAAAAAAGGTTACATGGGCGTTATAGTTAGATTCATATTTAATACACACACAAAATCATATAAATTCAGCAGCTTTAGTTACCTGAGCTAACTATAACTTACAGCCCCGTAATACACTGCTTAGGACCTCACATATATCATCATCAATGACATGGTCAGTGACATCACTGATGACATCTCAAATGACATCACTGATGACATCATCCACAGAACCACTCACATACCTACTCACAGACCCACAAAACAACACACACACCGATTTTCACACCCCTACAACCACTCACACACGCACTCACCCATATGAGTCACAAACCCACTCTCACATAATAACATAATACGTATTTGTAAAGTGCACGTTCACCGAAGGCCTCTTGACGCTGAATAACTGATGTTTATCGTTACCCAACTCAATGGTACTCATTTTATTGACCTCAGAAGGATGAAAGGCTGTGTGGACACACCTGAATTTGGACCTGTGACCTTGAGGCGAACACAGAACCCTAAAGTGTATGCATTAGTCCACTAAGCCACCATACCCGGCTATGTACCCACTCACACACAAACAAAACTACCCACAGACCCATACAAGCACTCACACACCCAATTCAACACCCACACAACCACTCACAGACCCATAAAACCACTCACACACCCACTTACACACCCACACAACCTCTCACACAATCACTTCCACACCCGCACAACCACTCATACACCCATACAATCACTCACACACCCATTCAAGCATTCATACACCCACACAGCTACTCAGACACCAACTTACACACCCATACAACCCCTGAAGCACCCATACAACCACTCTCACACCCAGAAAGCCATTCACAAACCCATTCACAGACCTACACAGCCACTCACATACCCACTGACAGACCGGTACAGCCAGTCACACACCCACTGACAGATCCATACAGTCACACACCCATACATACACCCATTCAGACACTGATACAGTCACACAGCCACTCATATGACATATGTTAGAAATAGTATTGTTCATTAGTAGTACAGAAAGAATAGTAATTTAACTTATGCAGTAGTTTAATATAAATATTTAAGTCTTAGAAATGTTTACAAAATACTTACACTCACTGGATGATGTAATGCAATCTGTGAGGTTATAAGCAGTGCATAGCGAGGCCACAAGGTATAGTTAGCTCAGGTTACTAAAACTGCTGAATTTCCAGGGTTTTGTTCATGTGAAATCTGAGCCTAACTATAATGCCCCAATTACCTTTGTTTTTTCCGTGAATTTTCAAGGTTTTTAAAATTCTATTTCCTAACTATAACGTCCTTGTAACCTTCATTTTTCCACTGAATTTCTAAGTATTTTTAATGTTATTTCCTAACTATAACATCCCTATAACCTTTGTTTTTTTTGTAAATGTTGAAGGTTTTTTAATTTCATTTCATAACTTTAACATTTGAAGTGGGTGTGTGAGTGGCTGTATAGATCGGTCAGTGGGTGTGTGAGTGGCTGTGTGGGTCTGTGAGTGGGTGTGAATAGTTTTGTGGATGTGTGACTTGGTGTGTGTGTCTGTCGGTCTGTATGTGGATGTTTTTTTAGTGTCTCGGCTTGTGAGTGGATGTGAGAGTTTCTGAATTAGTCTGTGAGTGGGTGTGTGAGTGGCTGTGTGGGTGTGTGACTGGCTGTGTGAGTGTCGGTGTCGGTCTGTTAGTGGTTGTTTTTGAGTGTCTCTCTAGGCCTGTGAGTGTGTGAGTGAGTCTGAGAGTGGCTGTGTGAGTGTCTGTGGGTATGAGAGTGACTATTTCGGTCTGTGAGTGGGTATTTTTTGAGTGCCTCTCTGGGTCTGTGAGTGGGTGTGAGAGTGTCTGAGTTAGCCTGTGAGTGGGTGTGTGAATATATATATATATTTTTTAATTCGCGGAGTTACACGAGGCACCGCTGAGCGCCGCAAGTGCTCTGGGAATCTTGCATGTCAGAAACAATATGTTTTAGGCGACTTCTTACCTAACATAACTACTTTTGCTACCTCTGCTATAGAAATATGTTGTCAGGGAACCTCTACCCTTACCCCTTTATCTGTGTTTTACACACTACTGTTCAGCCCCAGGGACTGTTTCCTAACAATTAAAATGGCGGCTGCAACTTTCCTCTCAGGTTGCAGCTAGCCAATCAGGGCCTTACTGTTGTGCTTGGAGCAGTGGATCTGCTGAGGGTCCGCATTTCTATATATCTATATTTCTTTTTCCTGTTAATATCCCCAAAACTACTGACCAAGATTTACACCAAATAATAAAAAGGTCACTTTCTGAACCAAGACCTACCTTTCTGCCAAACTTGGTGTAATTCCATCCAGCAGTTCGGGGTGTAGCCTAAGGGAAATTGCATGGGGAAAAAGCGTTTTAGGACCCCCCCCCCCTTTTTCCCAGCCCCTTCTTACCGAATCACTCTGAAACCTTCAACACAGTAGGTGAACTGAGCGTCGTACTAATTTTGAAACATTTGTGCAGATTTGTCACAGGGTGCCAAAGTTATTTTCAAAATAAAAATACTTTTCCTATATATATATTTTGCAGGCCTAAATGAGTAGAAATTCGGCAATAATATTCAAACTGGTTCCAAACAGGTGGCCCAAAATCCGTCTGGCAGTGACCCCAAAAATTATTACGATGGCAATGAGTGAGGGAGAAAGATAAGAGGGAAATATGTTAAGGAGTTGGTAAGGTTAGTAGACATGCAAGTACAAGAAGAGCATGCCAGAAAGGGCCTGCAGGTTGTCAGGCCATGCTGGCACAAGGACAGACTGTCCTAGGCCCAGTGAGTTTGTGGTGACCCACAACAATCCTCAACTCCCTTCTTCTCCACAGCGCGCCCTTCTAAGCAACTAAAGTCCCAGTACATTGTGCAAAGCTCTTAGCACACATTGTCCCTCCACCTTGGTGCTGCCTTCCTGGGAGGGGAGCTGGGGCTTTTCATCCTTTGGTAGATTGCTATCTGTGTAAAACTGAACCACATAACCTGCCTCTCACTTCCTTTGTAGTCCACCCAAGCACAAAAAGGCCTGTGTAGTACAGCATTTGGCAGAATTGCGCCAATTATCTATGTCTGGGCAGATTATTCATAAGGAGACAAAGGAGCCCTGCCCGGGCTTAGCCAGCTTTGTGTCGCTGAGGAACAAGATTCCTTTCTATGCACAAATAAAGCGATCGAGCTTTTGTCCAGAGCGGTTCTTCCTGTGCTGCTTTCATCTTCACAATTCTCCAGAATAGAAAGCAGGAGAATCTTATGGGCGATGCCATCTTGTGGAACATGTTAGTGTATTGTGAGTAATCTGTGATGTCTTCTGGGTTTACGTTCGGGAGACCTATAGGAGCTTTCTTTATAAAAAACCAATAGGTGGCAGCAGCTTTTGCTTTGCAGGGTGAACCTTCATTGCCTTTGCTGCTGTAGCATAGAGGAGCTTCCTGGTGACTGCTCCTGCAGGTTTAAGAGCGAAGGTGATATCACGGATTACTGACAGCACATCACACAGCACTGAAAGAAGGTACAGAGAAGATGCAGATCCTGCTTCCCCCATAGTGTACTTGAATGTTAAAGAGAAAAGAGTACATTCCGGATCAAAATTGAAGACTAAAGAAAGCACTTGATTATCTGTCTAGAGGAATTTGACTTTGAATCTCACAATCAAACTCAGCCAATGCTGCTAGTTTAGTTATGTTCCCTTGTGTTGGTATGGTCTACTCTTGGTGAATTAAAATGACTGCCTTAACCCTGTCTTCCTTATTTTAAATGTTACCTTTTGGGTATTTGGATGTTGTTTAACCATGTGCCTGTTTTTTGCTTTTCTTTAGCTGTCCGAGGTGGATTAAGTAATGATCGTCCGCCTCTATGCCATGGTGATCTCGTACCTCTGTGCCATCAGCGCTGCCCCCATCCAGACTCAGGACGCACCCCGAGAGTATGGCCCCCGGCAATTTCTCAATGGCACTGCTACTACCAAAAACGACACAAACACAACTGCTGTGCTTCATCTGGATGGAATGCTTCAAGACTTTGACCCAAAATACCCGGACATGACTCACCCAGAGTGGGACTTCTATTCTCCCCGGGTCACCCTCTCAAGCCAGGAGCCCTCAGGCCCCCCACTTTTGTTCCTGATGGAGGAACCATCCGTCCACCCTGATCTGGCCAATAGGACTTCCCGGGTGAGGCGGGCTGAGCCCTCTGACCACATCAGTCCCTCGCGGAGGGGGGAGCTTTCTGTGTGCGATAGCATGAACATCTGGGTTACGGACAAACGCACTGCTGTAGACATACGCGGCAATACAGTGACAGTTCTCTCTGAGGTTCAGACCTTGACTGGACCACTCAAGCAGTACTTCTGGGAGACCAAGTGCAATCCTTCGGGGAGTACCACCAGTGGCTGCCGTGGGGTGGACAAACGCCACTGGACCTCAGAGTGCAAGCCCAAGCAGTCCTATGTGCGCGCCCTCACCATGGACAGCGAGAAGCTGGTGGGCTGGCGCTGGATCCGCATCAACACAGCCTGCGTCTGCACCCTGCTGAGCCGCAATGGACGGACGTAGGGCTGGGCAAGCCAGAGAGGACCAGGATGCATCTGACACACACCTTCCTTTGAAGGCGGGTGGGTGCATACAAAGTGAAACCTCAGACTCATTAAAACTGTACAAACACAACACAAAAACCAACCTCATCCATTAAGCTACTCAAATTCACCATTATTCTATTTGTAAATATTATATATATTGAGAAATGTAACTTATTGTTAACTGTTTTTTTATGGACTGCATGGAAGCCAGAGGTACCTACCCCAACGTTTACGTCTTTCCCTCCTTGTTTCCTTTCTTCCCTCGTTCTCCTGAGTTAATGACTCTCTTTAAAGTGGCTGAGGCCGAGTCCTGTCCAGACCCCCCAGTGGACAACTCACAAGACTCTCTCTGCGACTCTCTTTAGGCAAAGTGTTTTCCTAGATTCAAATCTGCATCTAAATGCCCCTTGCGCCCAATTATGTCATAGCTTCGCTTGCTGTACACACCTCTCCTAGATCAACGGTCACCGGGCATTAATGGGGATTACATCACACAGTAATAACAAGGCAAACTGCCTAAAACAGGAGATAAAAGCAAAACAATGCGTACAGAATAACTTACAACCTAAGAAATGTTCCACATCACCACATATTTAAATTTCACAAATGTAGAAGGAAGACACCAAGCGGTGTTGACTGACTGTCAACAACTTTTTCCAATATGGTCATCGGGCAAGAATGAGCTAAATACTTGTTTAAAAGCTGGGTAAATGTACCTCAAAGAACAAAGATGTATGTGAGTTAATTTCTTCTCTAGGCCAGTCTGAGCAATAACTGACTGTCAATTCCATGTGGAGTTATCTCAGAGCAGTTCCATACTTTTAATGACCTCTACTCAGCCAGAAGTCACCTGCTACATGATAGCTGCAGGCTAACCCTAAAGCCCGGAGACGGGCCTGCTTCCCTAAGTCTGATTGTGCCTGGGGTTTTTTTGTCGCTACAGGTGTGTGCAGTGTCTGTCTGGCCCTTATCCCCAGATTACCTTTCCCTGAACCCTTTGTTCAAAGGATCCGATCCTTGCCATTTTCAGTCTGCACATGGCAGTGCAATTTCATTTATTCATGCTTGGCTACACTATTTTACAAATTCTCTATTGGGGATGTTTTCATAACCAGAAGCATAGGGCTAGTACATGTGGCATCCATGATGTGCTGGCATGTCAGGCAGCCACCCCAACACCACTGGGACCTTGGCAAGCAGGCTCGGTTCTAAGGAAGGGGTGCTAGTCTCGGCTTGTTCCAATCAATGGCTGAAAGCTCACCTTTGCCTTTACAAGCACTAACGCTTCTCCCGTGCTCATAGATACAGGACACGGGGTAAATGTAGATAATTGCCCATCCATTGGAGAGCTTTTCAATATTTCACACTCCTTAGGATTGCCCTTACCTCTCTCTTGCATCCCTCTAACTACACATTTCTATCGCCCTATGTCCTTTATTTATTTCCCCTCTTCTCCAGCCTCACTACATGCAGTCATGCTAGTAACTTATTTTGTGTTATAAATTGCAGAGTCGTGCTGCCCTCGGTACATACCTGTTGTTTTTACTCTAAGGAGCTTTTTCCGAAATGGCAGAAAAATAAATGAGGAAAAAGAAATGGCTTCTATTTTGTACTTTTCCTGATGTGTTGGTCTCTTTTTTTGAGGAATGTTTAAGGTCTTCAGTTGGCTAGTGAGAAAAATACTGGTTAGGATGGAGGTAGAGAGCAGGAAGGTAGTGAAATAAAGAAAGTGATAAGATGAACGTATCCAGCTGTCCTCTGAATTATCAGTATCAACACCACTCTCACCTGGACACTACCGCCCATTGGCCAGTTCATACCTTATGGCAACTTTAATTAAGCTACAATTAAAAAAACACATCTACCTTAAACATTTTAATATTTAGTGGGAGAATTCGAATTCTAGGATCACCTCATTGCAGAATCTTTGTTAATTTTAGGATATTTTATTAAATGTGCTATGCCTGCAGACACTGGGGGCAGTATGCTGGACTAATGTTTCCCTGAAGACCGTATATTCCTACACAAAAACAGAGTCCTTCAGAAACAATGCTGTCCCTTTCATGATTCTGCATCTTCCTAATTCAGCTTTCCAAGGAAAAGCTAAACTCAAGTTTGCTAAGATACTTATCAAAGGCATCACCTGTGACTAGCATCGAAGACCTAGACTCGTTGTCTCTGAATTGCAAGCAATTACAAGCCATCGAAGAGCTAAACCGCACAGCTCACCTAGTCCATGTAACACTCAGAAGTTGGAAGAAAGCAAAATAAAGTGCTGATATTAAATTGATTTTGATGACTTAAGGCCAACACGCTTTTAATCGCTTCACTCTCTTTTGGCAAAAGTTAAACACTGCTCCTGCACACACTACCCTGAAACTACCACACCCTCATTAAAAGTCTTCTTTAATATTGTCTACTAGTTCTCTTAAAATAGTCAACAGCAAAAACAAGATGCTCCCACTGGGTACTCGTTCAGGAAAACGTATCATTTGAAGTTGGTAAATCCCCGTCAAACTAGTCTAGCTAAAGTTCTAAAAATGTACCTTACAATCCAGTCAACTTGTTCAAAAGAGAATCCACACTTCTCTCTCACAAGAAGAGCGCCCATAACTTGGGATGAAGACATACAAAGCAGTGCTGAAAATAAATCCCAGCATGAATGTGGAAAACATGCTTATTTGTAAAGTACCATCTTTGGAAAAATTAAAAAAAGGTTGTAACAATTCATTTAAAGAACAGACAGCCACACACACATAAACTAGAACTATGAGCCTTGCATCAGTTTAAACGGTAGGCCAGGGACTTCTACTCTTTCATTTCTGAATTATGATTGTTTTAATATGACAATAGATGCCTGGCCATCCATGATCTCTTATCTGCTTTTGGTGCAGCTCTCTCTGATATGTTGAGTGCCTCAGGGACCAATCTTATCGCACCACATACTCAAAAAGTACAAAAAGCTGGCGAGGACTCTGATTGCAGGAGGGTAACTGTATGCCTTTACCATCAGGCATTTTGTCTGGATGGTATTAGTAAGCCTAAACTCTTACTGTCCAAACGTCCGTGCTCGCTGGCGTCCATTTACTGAAATGTGAATTTGAGTAGAGCAATACTACTTCTCCTCTACTCTGGTAACGCCAATTACATTTTCGACCAGTCGTCTAGTGAGCACATCAAACAATGTACCCTCAAAAAGATACTTGCATTCATCTATCAGGGAAAACATAAACATGCAAAATCACATAGGTTAAAACTCGATATAGATCAAATACCAACACATTTGAGCAGGAAGACAAAGGCATCAATAGCTGCAGAAGACTTCTGGTAAGTCACACACGTTTCATAGCTGTCTTTTCTAGATAGTGGAAAGTTTCTTCTCACCAATTTGCCTAAAACCTGCCTTGTACAGCTGAATCTCCAAATTTTTTTTTTTAATCTTTTTGTTTCAGTTTAACAAAATTAGGATGACATTCCATCTACAGGTTGTTAAGGATCATACATTAGGAGACAGTACCACAAGCAGAAGCACAAACGTTCCTTGAGCTGCAGGTGATTCCTCCCTCGGTCTATCGAGGTCTGGTTGACCGAACTGTAAAAGTAACACTTCAACCCCCTAAGATTACCCTCCCCCCTTGAGCTTCCATGATAGGTAACATTTAAGCAACTGTCACCACAGATCCTGTCCCTTTTGGAGTCATTATATTCCTTATAACTCCCATGGGTCCAAACCCAACCGGCATTTAGGAGAATGTCAATCTTCGCTACCCTGGGTCTTATGTACCCGTCCTGGGACCCCAACGTGAGGCCCCTCTCTGGGAATGTGTATAGGTGATTAGGCTCCAGGTCATCTCCGCCCATGCTGTTAGGGTTTCTTGTGCCTTAAGGTCTCTTCGTGTTGTCCTCATATATATCTCCTCCACCCCTGCCCATTCTCCCAAGTATCCCTTGCTGGCGGCCAGGGAATTATCCAATGAATTGCAAGTTGCTTTTTTGCAATAAGAAGGCCTAAAATAGATTATCTTCTACTGAGCTTGTTCTTGGGATTCTCAGGGAGAAGACCTAGTAGACACACCCCCACCAGCTGTGGAATCTTGCAGCCTCTGGTTTCCCGCAGCTGATCCAAAATTTCGGCCCAAAAATGATAGACTACGGGGCAGTGTAAATTGTGTAAATGTGCTGGACTTGTAAAGCGCACAGCTGCCCGTGAGCGTCCTGGCGCTTGCTTAGGGAACCCGTCCTGGTATTCCCCTGTGAGAAACCACAGCAGGGTGTCCACAAGGTGAAAGCCAGGCATCCCGCCGCGAGGGGCCGTAGTGGAGATTAAGCAAGCTATTGCCCAGAGTCGCAGAGTGTGACCCCGTGAGTTGAGTAGGCACCAGAGCGAGAATTGTCGAGTCCGTGGAATTTTGAGCCCGAGACCCACCAAGGTGGGGGAATCGAACCCTGGTCCATAGTCGATCTCAGCTTCCGGGTCTGCCGCCTCTAACCACTGAGCCACGCTTCTCCACAGTGAGTGAGAGGTCATGTGCAAAAAATCAGCTGTTTCCAAATGACATCAGACACTTTGAGTCTTTGGTGGGGGTATATGTCATGTACACGTTTGAGAGAGAGATAGGTCTTGTGTATATAATTATATTGGATTAATTTAAAGCGGGCACTCACCAACACTCTTTTAACCCCTGTATGTATTTTTAGCCAATCCCGTTGAGAAAATGGATCATCAACATGGCGGTGCCAGACATCCTCTATTCGGAGGGGTTGCTGCTGTTTATCAGCTCGTAACGCACAGTGTAAATGCATCATTAATTTACAACTCCCTGCCATCTCTAGCAATGTAACCAGTGTGTGCGTGCACTCTGGTGCCTCCGGAAAGGTGGCCCAAATTTGTCTTGCATTTGCCGCAATCTTTGCATATTGTAGGAATTGGCTTGTACCCAAGTTAAATGATTCTTGGGACTCTTGCAAGGAGATAAAGCAGTTCCCAGGGTATAAGTCAGATAACATTAAGCAGCCACCCTTCTGCCATTTATATATAGCCATTGTGTGTGTGATTTCTGCAAAGTGTACCAGCAACTATATATCAATGTCTGATATGAATGGGGCTCTTCTAAGTATGAGTCTGACCACTCTCTCCCATATTCTCCCCATGTGTCGTATCACATGAGGGCGAGTCAGAGGAGTCCTAGCACCCTTCATTAGGATCTCCCTCAGTAGTTATCCAGGATGGGTTTCCTCCAGCAGGTTTCGGTCCCAGTTTGGATCGCTGTTGAGCCAATGAACCACATATTGTAGTTGTGCTGCATAATAATATAATTCAAAGTCCGGAATGTCCATGTCCCTCTTCTCCCACTCTGACCTCAAGGTAGCTAGACTCACCGTACATCTCCTACCCTGTCATAAAAGTGACAAAGTAAATTTGTCTAGCTCATCAAATACTGTTCGCGAGAGCTCATGGAAGGTGTCCTGCATTACGTACAGACAGCGTGGGAGTACTACCATTTCGAGAAGTGCTATTTACGCCATTAAGAATAGTTGGAGGGAGGTCCAATACTGTATGAATGATTTTAACCCGGCAATAACCCTCCCATATTGAGGTCAAAATATTGCTTTTCATAACGTGCAATATTATTACCTAAGTATTTAAAGCTGACTATCTCCCATCGGAGCCCAAAATCTGGCAGCACTTCTACTGGATGGTTAGCTAAAAGGCCCAGCAGGAATACTGTTGATTTTTGAGCATTTACTCAAAGTCCCGAGATCTACCAGAATTCCCACATTACCCACAGAAGGATTGGGACCGAAACGTCAGGCTGGTGGAGGTAGACCATGGCATCATCTGCATTCAGCAAAATGATATATTCTGTATTACCCACAGGAATTCCCAAACCCTGGAGGGTCTGCCGGAGTTCACAGGCCAGGGGTTCAATTGCAATGGAAAAAAGCAAAGGTGACAGGAGACATCCCTGCCTTGTTCAACATGTAGGACTATTGCTTTTGAAATATATCGTTCAGTCAGTATCCTTGCCCCCCGGCTGCCTGCTGTGGCAGTGCGTATACCTCACGTAAATCGGCCATGAAGGCTAAGTTGATATCGTGCGTGTCCTCACCACTCAACCTTCGTGATCCCTGATAGCTAGGATTGGCTCTGGGGTGGACTCCTATCTAATCAACTGTGGCAGCTTTCTGCATCTTTGTCCCCTTCCGCATACCAATGTTGTCTACCTTTTTTTTTGTTTAATTTTTCTAGCTTGTCCCAGAGCTCACCCAGTTTCTATTTCTGACGAACCCAACCTACTCTGTTTAAAACTACTTTGGGGAGATCCTGTTCAAGTTCTTCTAGGACTTATTCTTGTTTGGCTAAGTCTGTTTCAAGGGTGCGACAAACCCCCACCGTCATTGATAGTCAAACTCCCCTGAGAACTACCTTCACTGCATCCCATTCTATCGCTCTGTCCTCTGTCATCCCGCAATTCTCTGTGAAGTAGTGAGTTAGAGATGTGTGTACGTATTTTTCAATACCCGGTCTAGCAGGGTCTCAACGTTCAGTTGCCACAAGGGGACCCTGGGAAGTCACCTATCAAGGGAATAGGACATCAACAGTGGGGAATGATCGGAGATGTATTGGACCAGGTATTGCACATCGCCTATCCGTTGTATCACCGTCGTTTTATAAAGACATAATCTAAACGACTATAAGTGGCAGCAGTGAAGCAGGAGTAAGTACTTGTGTGCAGGTGGCGAAGACACCATATATCAGTCAGGCCCAGGTTTTGCTGTACGTGGGGTTTAATTCCCGTCGTAGGAGGCGACCTATCCATCTCCCCACTTAAAGGATAGTTGAAGTCCCCGTCCTTGACAATCTCGATGTTGTGAGCTATCTGCGTTGCCTGAAGCATTGAACCCAGGAAGTTCCAGTCATCTGTGTTCGGGGTGTAAATGTTAAGACATATAGGATCTGCATCTGGTGTTCCTTCTAGTTTTATGTATCTGCCCTGGGTATCTCTCACTACTTTAAGGGCCTCTAATGGCGTTCCCGGTGCTATCCAAATGAAGCTCCCCTTGCATATCCTGAGTAAGATGTAACACAACGTTTACCTTGCCATCTTCGCTTTAAGGACTGTCACCCCACAAATGCATTTCTTGCAAAAAAGGCAATTGTTACTCCATAACGTTCAAGATAGGTAATTATGTGAGTGTGTTTTGTTGGTAGTCCCTCACGTTCCATGTTATGAATTTATAGGACGTTACTTTATCTTCCCCTGGCATAGTAATCAATTGTACCTCTTAAATTATGTGTATTGACTCTAGAGAATATCGGTGTAATTCTAGCAAGAAGCTTCCCATTCAACCCCGAAATAGAGCACAGTATCAGAAACCTGTACAATGTGAACAATAATCTCAACATCTGTTTAAAACTGTGGTCTCAAAAAACCTGAAGAAACGTGTCCCCAACTTTCCCCCACCCACAGGCAGTGGCCCCCTGAAACCTCTTGGATTACCCAACTGTCAAGAGGGAGGTTGAAAACACCACCTCAACGTCCCTTTGTGTAATCTAAATGCAACGTAACTGAATACTTGATGTAGAGTTTGTTATTCCAACCAGGACCCTCGAGTCCCTGACACCGCAAGCTCAACTAGGCGCTCAGCAAGTTATAGAGGTCTGGGCCCTGGAGTCCTCTTACTCAGTTCAATGGTCACCCCTTAGCACACCCCGTTACCGGGTATCCGATTCATAATTAACAGTAATCGTATTGGGACCCGTATTGGTAATTTCAAGTATTTTTCTGAGTTCAGGACCCTACAGGTCTATTAAGAGCCCTCCCCTTAGTTACATATCATCCAAACATGTAAGATCTCAAACTTGTGGTATCTCTTGGTCAGCAAAGTCCAGCAACTGGCTTAGGGGGTAAAAGAGTTGTGAGTGTCCAGTGGAGGAGCCTCCATCCTCAGTGTTCTGTCTTCTGCCACCAGGATCCGTTCAGAGGTCTGGGTCAGGAGAACTCCCCGCCATTGAGGAGACATTATCTTTTGACTGTCTGGTCGTCAGTTGTTTCTGCGTTGTTTTCCCTGCTATTCCCTGAATGAAGCTCCTTCACTTAGGCACAGGGAATCCATCCAGTCAGCTGCTTCTTGTGGTGTTTCAAAGAAGTGTATTTTTCCTGCGTGTTGGACATGTAGGCGTGCGGTAAAGATTAGGCTGTATTTAGTGGTGTGGTCTCTCATCCACTGCTTGACAGGTAAGAAGCCTTTTCAGAGGTCATATACCTTCTTCGTGTAGTCTTGGGATATTTGGATTGCCGCACCTTCAAACAATGGGGGGCCATGTGACCTAACGTATTGAAGGATAATGTCTCTATGCCCGTGGTTGAACAGCCGGGCTATAATTGCTCTCGGGGGAGCTACTGGACGTGGACTATTTTATTGGTCTGGGTTCCTCTTGCAAGTTTATCTTTCCCCATAGTGTCTAACTGTGAAGCAGCCTCTTAAGACCAATTCCTCCGTGGGGGGAGAACCCAGGAATCGC
This sequence comes from Lissotriton vulgaris, assembly GCF_964263255.1. Lineage (NCBI taxonomy): Eukaryota > Metazoa > Chordata > Amphibia > Caudata > Salamandridae > Lissotriton > Lissotriton vulgaris. The sequence continues at coordinate 338,070,081 of NC_141695.1, forward strand.
CCACCGTCAAGCTGCTCTTCAGAAAAATTCCAAAGCTTCCCCTGGAAGTAAGCAAGCAAGCCCCTGTGGATGCGTCTCCAGGAGGACACCGGGTATTGTATTCTCTAGTCATAGCGGGCCCCGCATCCACCGTCGGCGGTGAAGTCCAAGCCCCGGGAATCGCCCCACTCACATTTATTGGGCGGGTATTCTGTTGCCCCATCACAAACAGCAAATCCAATCCCCTCCCTCCCAGCAATCAGGCCTCCTATTCTGGCGAGTGTACACCCTCACAAGTCTGGACCTCCACCCCACGCCGATATTTTTCCTCCCCGATTGGTGTCGTCACCGGGCTCCTTTGCCAGTACCTGCACCGCGTACCTTCAGTCTTGGGGAAGGTCCTTGAACCCGGTATCCTCCAAAGGCACCCCACTTCTCGCTGTGGGCACAGACATGCAGAAACAGACTGCCCCTTTGCACAGCTCTAGTTCAGTCGCAGGTAGACAGTCCTCTTCGCAGGCCTTCCCAACTAGCCCAGCCCTCCGTATGGCGTCCTCGTCGGGCCAGGGAGTCTCATCACTTATCGACCCCCATACTCCCGTAGTCCGCTTCACAGGACGGGCGAATCAGATGCTGCCTGTATTTTAGGGCTCGAGTCGGGGTACCACGCGGGTGGAAGGCGTCTCCCCTCTAATTTGACCAAGAGAACGCCGTCCCCCCTGCCAAACAGCTGGACTTCACTCTTTGGCCTCTCTGGGACGAGGAGCTCGGAGCTCTAAGCTCGGGCTCTCGTCATAATTTCGGGCCTCACGAGTCAGGATACCTGTTCGGACACCCTCAGAGTGCCGTATGGCCAACCATGTCGGGGGTGAACCCGGATATTCGAAAGGGTATTTCAGCCGAGTCGGGAGCTCTGCGCGGCACATCTAGCTGGCCATCTTGCTCGTCCCACCCCCCCCTGTACAGCTCAAAATTGTTCTTCATAGGGAAGTTAACCTGATTACTTGTTTTCAGAAACACAACCACATTGAAGCACAGAAACCGAGTAACCTTTCTTGACTGCCTCTATGACACTCTAAACCTACGCAACTCCTAATTGCTAACTATATAGGCAATTGTTTTGATTATGTTATATAACCCTACCTCAACGAGCTTGAAGATACGACTATGACACAAGCTGAGACCAATGCACCGCTCAATGCCTTTTAGCTAGTCACCCTTTTACCACACCGCTTCTACCTCATAACTGTTTGTTGTTATAATTGATGTGATAATTGTCAAGTCTGTAATCTTTTTTATGTTCAGCGCTCTGATACCCACGGGTCTTGTTCGCGCTATACAAAACACTATAAATAAATAAATAAATAAATAACATGTATTTAACACTGTGGGAACAACTAGAAAACCTCATGTCTTCGATTAGCAAACATTGTTTGAAATATACTGAGGTTTGTAGGAGGGGCAATTAGGATTAAAAGAAAGGTCAGTGTTTGGTCCTTTTTGAAAGTGACAAATGTGGGCTTTGGTCTGATTTCGGGATGCAGGAAGTTCTAGTCTAGAGGGTCATTTTAGCATGGGTTTTTGGGAATGAGTTGTTCCAAATCTGCCCGAAATGGAGGACAACCTTGACACCTAAGGGGAGTTATATTTAGAGATGGGATTATAATATTGACAGCCAGTTGTTTAACTGAATGGCAGAATGGTGTTAGCAGGCATTTCACGCAAAACAAGGCTCAAATCTCATTTTATACACAATCCCAAAAGCCGACAATTCTAAAACAAGTAACCAGGCGTTTTCCAGTTTTCCCAGCCTATGACACCCTCTTCCAGAAAACAATTTGGTTTTTCATCCACACCTCTTACTCAGTACACAGCTTGAAATACTCACATGTTCAAAACTCTCTTTCGTTCTCTTTCGTTCTGCAATGCAGTTATCTTATCCAGTCATGATTTAACCCATGCTGATTTCTGTAGGTTGTTTTTCTCTCCTATTTCACCTGATATTCCAGGTGTTCATTTACTTACCTAGTAGTTTAATAAAGTGCTTCATGTTGCTTTTGGTTCCTTCAGTTGCTGCTAATTGTTCAACCATCTGCCACCCTTGGTAAAGGCCACTCAACTAAAAAATAAACGAGTAATATCAAAAAAATAAAAAGATTTAGGGAGGTAAGAGTGAACAATTGAGATAGAAGGAGAGATACAATTATGAGAGATTTAATAGAGGAATTTGACACAGTGGAAAAGATGAAGCGAACAGAGGAAAATTTTAATTGACTCATTCATTCTGCAGGCACAAATGGATAGCCTGACTCTCAGGGACACAATATAGTTCAGGAGAAACAATTCATGTTATCCTGTGCGAGATAGGCCCAACTATCAATTATGCATTTTGACATTCCATTGGGTTCTTCACAGGGCTCTAGACGGGGCACCATGCGGTTGGACGGCGTCCCCCACTTATTTTACTGGGAGCTCGATAACTATAAACTGCAACTGAGTGCAAGCCACCGTTCGTGACATCACTTCCTGTTGTGACGTCAGCGTCCCCCGCACTTCTTTTTTTTTAGGACTTGTGCCATGGTTCTTCAAGACTGCAGTAGGAAATAGGTCCATGGTAGTTCATGTCAAGCTTGTATGGGAGAGCTTTGATGCAGCCCAGAATCCCAAACCTCCTACTCACTCTGTTGTTTTCGATATGCCCACGCACAACACTCGTAGATAATATGTGGAAATATAGGGGCAACGGAGGAAGAGACAGGGAAGGTAATGGGGTCTTGAAGGTACAACAACACGCAGAAGTGAGAAAAGTATATTTCAACAGGTATGCAAACATGTAGACAATAATTCTCATTGCTTACCAAACTCCTGGACGAGCTGTACTGTTACTTAAACCCCATGTTGACCAGGATACAAGAGCAAAGCCCTTGGAAGCTAAAAAAGCCAAGACAAATAGAAGAATAGAGTACCTGCACAAACAAATAAGGGAAATATAACCCAAGAGAATCGGGAAATGGATAAAATCATTATATGATACTTTTCCACCTTAGTAAGGTAGGAGACAAATCAATTCTCACTCGGCAGCCTTGTCCTTTCGAATCTGGGTTAAACTAGACTGAGAAAACTGGAACTCTCTTCTATCCAGTTCTGCCCCCATCATAATAGGAGAAATAGCTCAAATGCACTCTACATTTGAAGAATGGATAGCGAACTCACTGGAACAGATAATCCCGAAGAAAATACAGTAAAATAGCCGCAATCAAGCTCGCGCCCCATGGTTCACTAATGAGCTATTAACCCTGAAAAAAGAATGGAAGCGAAAAGAAAGAATATGGAGAAAACACTATGACACAGTCAGTAAAAAAGATTATAAGAATACTGTAAAAAAAATATCACTATATTATAAGGTAGAAAAGAACTTCGTACGAAGAATAAGAATGTTGCTGATTGAACAAAAGAGCTTTTCAAAAGCTTCAACTCATTTATGACGCCGCACACTCCACAAGCATGCCCAATAGCATGCTGGCTACCTATTTCTGGAGAAAGTCAATGTCTGTGCAACCCTGCCTAGGGCTGTACCCCAGATTTCTAACGTCACATTAACACACTTGGGGCCATTACGGCATGTTCTCTATGTTTGCACAGGGCACACCTTTCTAAACTCTATGTGCACCAGTGCTATCTGTTTCACAGAAAGGGTTGCACAAGCGTCTGTAACCCTTTCTGTCATACTAAAGTGCCTCTTGGAGCGCAAAACGGGCACACATGCTCATTGCACCTCCAGGGAACTTTCCATAATATGGCCCCAGGTAGAGAAAGTGGAGGAGTATCTTTCTTCCTCCACTAAGATCAAAACTGAAGATATTGAAAGCCTAATCACATCAATCAAGTCAGGATCTGCTCTGGACTCTGCAACCCCAAACATTTTCCTGAAAGACCTGGCCAATATAATCAATCATACGCTAGAGAGTGATGAAGCACCCCAGACGTGGAAACACGCCATGCTGAAACCACGTTAAAAAAATACCTTAGACCCCTCATTACCTGTAAGCTACAGACCGGTTTTCCTGATTCCAGTTATCAGTAAAATTGTGGAGAAATTCATTATTAAAAACCTTTCCTCATTTCTGGAGAATTAGCGAGTTCTCCACCCCACTAAAACCAGTTTCAGAGCAGGTAATAGTAGGGAAACAGCCTAGTTAGCTGTGGCTGATGAGCTTAAAGGGATCCTTGATTCAAATGGGTCTGCAGCAATTATTTTCCTGGAACTAAGTGCTGTGTTCCATACAGTATCTTACCCGATACTCACTAGGAGATTGGAAGTAGCAGGTCTCACCAACCAAGCTCTCAAATGGTTGACCTCATTCCTAAGAAACAGAAGTTTTCAAGTTTGTGAGGAATCAATCTGCTCAAACATGCTGGTTGTGGAATACGGGAATACATGCCACAGAGTTCATCATTGAACCCCACCCTGTTCAATGTCTATGTTCGACCTTTGGCATCATAATGGGACACGGATTTTCAATGGTATCATACGCCAATGATACTCAAATAATAATCTCCCTAAAAGCAAATACTGCTGCACTCTCAACCGCCATAAGTGTGGCAGTGTATGCTCAGACGTGCGTGCGTACCTTGCTCACTTTGCCACTGGATTCAAGCAAGCCGGGCTGAAGACGGCTGGAATGCCAGAAACCGGTCCTCGGAAGCTTGTTTCCGGTCCAGGGAAGATATAGCTTGGCAGTTCGGGCTGGACTGTTCCCATGAGGCACAGGGTCAGACTGATTTGCATATGGCTATGTCTGAACTGGGGTGGCAGAGTGGGCTAAAGAACGGTGATGGATTAAACCCAGATCTTTTGACTGGGTGTGAGTGTTTGATTGATTCAGATGCTCGGTCCATCACCACCCCCTTTTGTACCGCACTCTCAACCCAGCTCAACGCCTGTCTAAGAGATGTCACTGATTGAACATTTAGCAGAAATCTGAAAATCAATGGAGATAAAACTGAGGTGTTGGTTGTCGGGAGCAATTCCTCCATATAGAATGAATTACAGTGGCTCGACTATCTAGGCGACTTACCCCATTGTAAAACAGAAATAGAAAGTTTGGGTTTTATTGATCGGCTGCCACCTTATCAAGGAGACCCAAGTAAACAAGCATTAGTAATGCATCGGTTTTGCCTATTTAATGAATAAAGAGCTGTTTTCCTCAATCATCATCGGGGAGAAGAAAAGAGCTCTCTGACAGATAAGATCAGAGGGTTGCAGCGGCCAGAGCTGCTGACTCAAGAGCTGGGGATCCCGGTTCAAGTCTCGGAGGCGCCGTGCAACATTCTATTATTCTATGCAAATCACTTAATCTCAACGGGTGATAAATTGTTATATAATTATCCTGCAAGAGTAAAAGGCAAAACTTTATGAAAATATAGTTCCATCAAAGCAGATTTTAACAGTATTTTGCAGCGGAAAACTGACCAGAGAAGCAGACCAGGAACAAGCATTTGTAAATGCAGATAAATATGCTACAGCCAATAGGCAATTTGATATGATAGGCAACTTATAATGCGTGCAGGTACTCCCAGGAGTGTCCCGGCGCAGACATAGAGAGTTCGGGCAGATGACAATTAGATTTGCACAAAGAGACAGGTTTTCGGTTTCTTCCTGAATACCAATGAGTTACTAACAGAGCGTAGCAACATCGGGAGCTGGTTCCATGCTGAGGCACCCAAAAAAGTTAGTGATTTGCCTCCTGATCTTTGGTGCTGGTACTTTTGGATCACAGCTAGCAGTTTATTGGTGGAGCGTAAATGTCTAGTTAGGTTGTAGAAGCTAAATCTAGCTCTAAGGTATTCAGGGCCCATCTGATACAGACCATCATGTACCAGTATCAGAGCCTTAAATGTAATCCTTTCGCTAATGGACAACTAGTGACGTCCCCATAGATGAGGGCTAATGTGTTATCTTTTTGGCTCATTCAACAAAAGGTGAAATGTGCAATATGTATCAACTGCAATTTGTCCATAAGAGATTCCAGTAAGCCCAGATAAAGAGCATTACTGGAATCCAGTCTAGGTGTGACTAGTGATTGAATAACTGTTTTCCTAGTAGAAAAGGAGAGCAGGAGATGAAATTTCTTTAGAGACCTCAAAATTCCAAAGCATGTACCCACAAGCTTTTTTGACCTGTGAATAAAAGGATAGTTTATTATCAAAGGTTATTCACAGATTTGTAATCGAGTCCTTTTGGGGACCAGGCGGGTAAACATCATCTGGCTAAATAGTTGACACAAAGTCAGGTGGGAAAGTCCCAAAGAAGAGAATTTTTGTCTTATCTTCATTACATTTGAGTTGAGCTTTGGCTAGCCAGTAAAGAACTGCGGTATGGCAGATCTTAATTTTGGTGCCATTGGGCTCGGATCCCTTACTCCAGGAGAAAAGCAATTTAGTGTTGTCTGCATAAGACAGCACCTTTGCTCCCAGTTCTTCTGCTAGAAATGCTGTGGCTGTTAGGTATAGGTTGAAAAGTGTTGGACTTAGGGCCGAGCCTTGACGAACACTCATGTCCACTTTCCTTGGGCTAGTTGTGCAGGGCAGAATCCAAACTTCCTGGCTTCTGTCTGCTAGAATTGATGTTAGCCAGTCCAAAGCATGCCCTGTCATGGTATCAAAGGCCGCTGACAGGTCCAACGACCAATATGGCCGCCCCTCCCCCCACCCCATCAAGGGTTCCTTTGATGATAGAATTGGAGGAAAGGTAAGTGCCACACACAGGAACCAATGAGAAGCCAGGAAAGAGAGGAGGCAGTATGTAAATCCCTTTAAAATTCAAATTAATAACAATAGATTTCTCAAGCACAGCTGTGCAGGCGAAACCTAAAAACTAGCAACCTGGGGCCGTATTACACCAGCGCTAATTGTCACCAGAGTATGTTTGTAGTTATATGCGTTTGCGTCTGTGCACTAATACAATACACACACAGATGCAAACGCACATAAACACAGAGTTCAAAGTCTGCGTCAACATCACAGCGCATTACAGACTGATCCTCTGTAGTGCGATTGGGCGTATACTCTGGCGCACAGCAAAAACAAGGGCCGGCGCAGCCGTGAGTAATACGGCCCCTGTTATTTTGGCCTACTTAGGACAATAAGGAAGGTTCCGAGCTGGCTCCCCCAACTCACTTGAAGAACTGTAGTCCAAGGTTTAGTGCTGTCCTGTCTTGACTACCGTAACTCAGTGTAACTGAAGAGCCCTTTGTAAATAATTAAGTGTATACAAGTAGTTCAGAATGCTGCAGCGCATATTCTGTTATCAATTTTTAAGCATCATTCGGTCTCCTCATCCCTTGCAGCACTGCATTGACTGCCAGTATTCAAGAGAATTACATTTAAATCTCACTGCCTGGCCCACCGGCCAATATACAACAAAAGCTCTCTTCTAATGTAGCAGTTGCTAACCCCGTACAATCCCAAAAGATTGCTAAACTCCGCTGATCAGAGAATTTTCACCGTGCCCAAAATCAAGAAAGCCAAAAGTGGTGGGTGCTCTTTTACCTACTTGGCCCCTGAACTTAGGAACTCGTTGCTTTATCTTTGAGAATGATTAAAGAAGAAATTAAATTCAGGAAACTTCTGAAAACACAACTTGTTGCATGATATGCCTCATGTTTAGCCACTATGTAATGGTCTTGACTCTTAGCACAGGGAGGCATGTATGGTAGCAATGCACTTTACAAATCCATAGCATAGCATAAAATAACAAAGGGGGAAACATCATACAGTGCAGAACCAACCAGAATGGGAAGCCATGCAACAGAAAAGTTACTAGAAGTTACTGCATACTTTCTTCAGGCTTTATTAGTCCCATTATCTACGCTGCAACAAACATAGAATTCCGTACACAGGTTGGTTAGCAGTCCACTTCTTGATCTCACTTTCCACAACCCAGTTTTCCACAGTTTCCACCCCACTTATAGTCAGTTCTCCTCGTATGTTCCAAACAATATAGAAAATCTAGTCTGCCCTGGTTCCTCACCAATTTCATTGATAACTTTCCTCTCAATGTTTCACACACTCTCCACCTGTCGATCTCTCACCTGAATTCCAAACACTAGCTGCCCCCTCGGAAACTCCCTCCATGTTGTTGTTGAGTGTTGTCAAGTGTTTTGATTTATTTGGCTATCTTGCATCAAGCTCTTTAATGAACGGAGGGAGTCGATTTTCCAGCAAAATGTGCATCTTTGCAGACAGCCACTATCTAGCATTCTGAATGTGAGGTAACAGTTATGATATGGGATGTATGTGAGAGGGGGCTAGACTTCAGGGTAATATATGTGGACGACAACCAAAACTTCAATAGCATATAGAAGTGCCTAACAAGCTATGTAAAGAATTGTTATAGGGAAATTCTCCCAAGATAATCCAACTGCTGCACTCATGATTGCTTCATTAAAAAACATCTCAGGTATGTATATGTATTTGGTATTTCTATAACGAGAAACTAGCCAAAAGATAGTGGAGTGCTATACAGGGTCAAAACCAAGCCTAAAGTCAGTGAGTGATGGGAGATGTAGCTGGTTTGTGGGCTATTACGTCATTGTGATGTAGTGTTCTTTAAGGAGGGGAGTCTTCAACTATATCCTAAATTGGAGTAGCATTGGGGAGGTCCTGATGGATACAGAGATGGTGTTCCAAATCCAGGGTGCCTTGGTGCCTTGTTTTTTCTTTTTTAACCTTCTTAGTCTGCTGTAAATTCTTAAGGGAAATAGAATGTCCCAGCCTGGTGAAATCTTCCACTACCAGCAACAGAGTAAGGTAGCCAAACAAATCAGGGAGTTCTACTATGAAATCCATGGAAATCGTAGCCCATGGCTGTTGTGGAGTTGTGCATTGAAAAGTAAAATTCTTTTTTGACTGAGCAACTTTTGGCAACCAAAAATAATGGCCTACCAAGTCTTTAATTTTCCTTTGCCCAAGATGCCCGGGTTTTGGCTCATGATGACAGCAACCCATAACCTTTCATTGCAGATATTCAACTATGATGTATAAAACATTCTGGTAAAAAAGGAGAGATCCTTCAAGGCATCATTTTGTTGGATCTTCCTTTATCCATATAGCTGGATCTATCCCTTGATGGCACTGATGAAGTTTTTTGAGGAAAATGTCCAGAACCTGATTCGTCGTAGTGGTGAGTTGAGATCTTTGTATCCTCATCCACATGTCGAGATAGGGCATTCGCCTTCTCATGACAATTTCCAGGCCTGTGTGTGATCTTGTAATGGAAGTGGGAGAAGAAGAATAATCAACATGCATGGCACGCATTGGCTCACTTCATGGATGTCAGGTATTAGAAATTCTTATGATTGGTCCATACAGTAATTTAATGAATTACTCCCTCAAGTTAGTATTGCCAGTGTGTACATTTTTCCTTAACTCCTTAACCGCGGCGGTTTTTCTGCCGCGTTCCGGGCGTTCTATTAGGTGGGCGGGGCTCCGTTGGCAAACAGCAGCACTAGTGAGGTAGTGCTCCCATCGGCCAACGGCCGACGGGAGTACGCAAGGGGTTAATGGCCAGTAGGTCTTGGTAGTGAACAGTGTAATTTCTTTCATGCTAGAGAGAGCTCTGGAATAGAATGCAATAGGGTGAAGGCCTCCAGTTTAAGGATTTCATTAAGAAAAAACTGCTCCGGTGCAATAAGATGAAGAATCAATTCCTGTGATGAAAGGTGAATGGGCATCAGGATGCCTGAGGATTGGTGCAGACATAAAGGCAGCTTTCATAGTCTTAAAGGCTTGCTTTTGTTCTTCACCGAATTACCAAATGGCCTGGCGGAACACTCTCTACTTACAAATTTTACTAAATGACAAAAGTCTCCAGCCTCCACCTGCCAAGCTCTGGGTTGACCTAATGCTCACTGCAATACTTACGCCAAAAGAGATCTGTCGGGACCGGCCATCACCTGGAGGGTCAGATTAGGAAAACCGCAAAACATGTTGGTCTGCAAAGACAAAGGGTCTTCTCGTGCAGGGTACCTCCTCAGTAGATTGCATTCCTCTGTCAAGACCGCTTTTTCGGATTGTCGTGTCTCCGATGGGGTGCCATTTTGTGGGGAAAAAAGCCTTTTTGGGGGCTCACTGGTGCAGGTGTTCACCCTTATATGTCCACTGGTCCTTAAACCAACATAAAGAAATTGGCACAGAGGCTGGAATATCGAAAAAACAGGTTTAATAATTACTCATGAGTGGGATTACATTAATACAGCACCCTCAGGCACTGTATGAGGTACAGAAACCAAGGGTCTTTTATACCCTATTTACCGCTGAGTAAGCTCAAAGAGGAGGTACTTATATATTCAGGAATAGTTATTGACTAACATGGGCTTACAGAAATCACTTGGTCAGCAGAGTGGGATGGGAAACATTTCTATTTACATCAGTTGAAACAGCCTGAGAGTTACAGTCTAAGACAGGTGCATTCTAGCAGCTGCAGTCCTTTCTGAGCTTACACAGTGCTCTGGTTCAGTACTGAAGGAATTAACCACAGTTGATGACTCAAGCGAAATAGAAAGGCAAGCAACAGTGAAGACGGCAGAATCACATGGCTAACACATGGCTAATGCAAATGGATGCCACAAACAAAATGGCTTCAGCTTATGCTAACAGTAATTTCTGCGATTTCCACAAGCTGTATGGTGTTGCAAAGAGTTTGCAAATCAAAATATCATCTAGGTATATCGCCACGTAGGTATCCAGGCGATCATAAACAATATACTTGAGATAATGCTGAAATGCCAATGGAGAGTTACAAAACCGAAAGAGCATTAACAAGTACTCATAGGGCCTAATTCATAAAGGTAAGTTATACTTTTGAGGAAGTTTACCCTTTGTAGTAAGTTTACCACTTTGGGTGTTCACAAACTCTGAGTGTAAACTGACTACAAAAGTGTCTCCACGCCCAGAGTAATGCAGTTGGATCACACTTGTGTAAGGTGACGTCCTTCTCTAAACCCCTACCTCATCCTACCTAAACCTCTCTTACTCGTCCCAAATCTCATCTACTTTAGTTGTAAGTCTGCACCTTTTCCCACCCACTCCCTTCAGTCCCTCCCTTCAGTCCCTCCCACATTTACTACTAAATGTATACTTAAATTTGCAGGAGACTCTGCAGTTGGGGTGAAGATCTCTGCACATAGTGGTAAGTAGTGCAATGTCATAAAACTCTGCACGGAGTTTGTGAATTGCAATTTGTAGTATGACAAAATGTACTATAAAGTGCAGTTTGTGAACCAGGCATAGTATGTCCATTCTATGTATTAAAAATTGTTTTACACTCAACCCCCTCATGATTGAGGGACCAGATTACAAAATCCTCTCATATATATCTACTTTGGACAATATCTTGGCTGTCAGTAAGAGTGATATTTGGGTTAGAAGATATCAAGTTTGAATAGTAACTTTGTTTAGCTCTTGATAATCAATACATAGCCTGCAATCATCCTGGACCTTTGGTAAAAAAATTACTGGCATGCTTGCTGGTGAAATGGAATGTCTTTGCAAATAGTATCTTAGAATTTCATCCTTCTTTTACCGTCAGAGGATAAATTCATTCATGCGGAATGGCACCACCCAGCATTAGATCAACATAGCAATCATATGCTCTCGCTGAGGTGGTAATGTATTAACCTCTTCTTGCCAACACATCACAATAATCCCTAAATGCAGCCGGGACGGTATAGAGACAAAATATTGACTCCAAAATATCGACTGGACATAATATCGAGTTTTAAATATAGACTGGACAAAATATCGACTGGACATAATATCGACTACAAAAATATCGTTTTTCAGGTAAGTGAAGTAATATCGACTGTGTAAAATATAGATAGCAAAAATATCGATTTTTTAATAATATATAATATTTTATAGTGTATTTTTATGTAATAATATGTGTGAATAGTGTGTATTAATGTTATAAAATATTTTATTACATGAATTTTGTTTTGTTAATAATTGCGTAATGTAATTCTGTAGCGGGTTGTGGGTTTATAGGGGAATAGGGTGGGAAGTAATTTAATAATAATTAATTAATTAATATATGTGTGTTAATATTTTGAATTAATAATTAATTGATAATTAATTAATATTAATTAGTCAATTAATTAATATAATTTTGAATATATTTTGTATTAGTAAATAATTGTTAATTAATTAATTGTAATTAGTTAATTACATTAATTAGAGTACATTTTTAATATATATAATTTTGTGTTATTTTTAAGTAATTAATTTTGAAAAAATAATATTAATTATTGAAATAATTACACCTAATGTTCTAATATATTTATTTTATTGTTATTGTTAATTAATAATTAATTGGTAATTAAATAATATTGATAAATTTTGGGTAAAGGAGCATTTTTAGGGTTCAGGGTCAGTTTTCAGTTCATGGGTAAAGGGGTATTTTTAGGGTTCAGGGTCAGTTTTCAGTTCATGGGTAAAGGGGTATTTTTAGGGTTCAGGGTCAGTTTTCAGTTCATGGGTAAAGGGGTATTTTTAGGGTTCAGGGTCAGTTTTCAGTTCATGGGTAAAGGGGTATTTTTAGGGTTCAGGGTCAGTTTTCAGTTCATGGGTAAAGGGGTATTTTTAGGGTTCAGGGTCAGTTTTCAGTTTTTGGGTAAAGGGGTATTTTTAGGGTTCAGGGTCAGTTTTCAGTTTTTGGGTAAAGGGGCATTTTTAGGGTTCAGGGTCAGTTTTCAGTTTTTGGGTAAAGGGGTATTTTTAGGGTTCAGGGTCAGTTTTGGGTTTTTGGGTAAAGGGGTATTTTTAGGGTTCAGGGTCAGTTTTGGGATTTTGGGTAAAGGGGTATTTTTAGGGTTCAGGGTCAACAAATAAGATTTAAAAAAATTATTTTTATTATTTTCATTTATTATTTAATTATTATAATTTAATTTAAGTCGTTTTAAGTATATTTTAGTAATTAAAATTTAATATTAATTTAATTTAACACTGTTTTTAATAAAGTCGATATTTTTTACATCTATATTTTTGTTAACGATATTTTGTACTCGATATTTTTGTACTTACCTGTTTGTAGATACAAACTCGATATTTTGACTGTCGATATTTTGTCCACGATATTTTGGCAAGTCGATATTTTGTCAGTCGATATTATTTCAGTGATCCAGCCGGGACATCCTCATTCTCTACAATATGTTCTGTAGTGTCCCTGGTCTCCCCTTTGAGTGGGGACGCAAAAGTTAGACATGTCCAAGGTTGTTTCATGTTAAATGTTGTTCTCAAGTAGCACTTATTTTGATGGCTAATTCAAACCACAGATTTAGAATATTCCAAAGGAGCCTGACTAGATCCAGAAGCTTTTTTAAAATACTCCTGTGGGCTGCTAGGTAGTGCTGTGTGACTCTGTGCTGGCTCCGTGCTGCCCCAGAAATGGCCCATAGCAGCATATAGTTGCACCGCTGAAATCTGTCAGTTTCTTTCTTTCCATATCAACAACTCTTAAATACAAGAAAATCCAGTCTCTTAGGAATTATGCCTCCTCCTAAGACTAAAGGTTTCAAACCATGCCTCAACTTTAGAAAACAGATATCGTTCAGAGATCTGCATGAGGTGTGTCTTGTGTGACTCAAAGTTGTGTGACAAGATCACCCTTATGCCCCCGAAGGTGAACTGGAGCCAGGAACACAAGAAGAAGTCCCAGGCCTCGCATTAGTCCCACTCCCACTACAAGTCGAGGGCAAGGACTTACTCTTGCTCTGAGGGTCATTCCTCCAAGAAGTCAGCTTTCCAGTCAAAGTCCTCTGGTAAGTCAAAGTCCAAACATAAGCACTAAAAGGTAAAATGGGACTTGACCTCATCCAGCTACACTCTATCCAAAAGGAAGGCACCAGGGTGTCATGGTGTCAGTCAGCCCCCCTTCAGATCTCTGCTTGCAAAACAAATTCCTCAGTTTGTCCTGGTGCACAATATATATCCCGGGCCATCAGTGACAACACAGCTGATCAAAACCTTTAAGAAGGCCAAGTGGTAACTATTTGGCACGCTTCAATTTTCCTTGAGCCCAAAGGATCTGTAACTGGTCACCATACTGCCGGATTCCAATTCTATGGCCCTACTAGAGCAGAGGCTCCATTACCTTATTGGCTCTGATTCTGACCAAACCGTGCCACCACCCAGAAATAATGATGGTTGGGATGGGAATGATTTACCCCCTCATTATGACAATGGCAATTTCAACATGAATTAAAAGGGGAGAGTGAGCTTGATACTTGTTAAACTCACCATTTGGACCTCAAATAGATGTGGGTGCTTCATTTGCAGGATTAATTTGATGTGCAGCTAAGGTCTTGGACCTACAACTACTCTCTTTCAAGGTTAAGACAAATGTCCTTATAGAAATCTTACAGATCGGGCCAGCAATGCCTGATCCCTTGCTACCGTATAACGTCCCGTTCACTGACACCTTAAAAGGCACCTGGGCAAAGCCTTACTCCTACACACCGGTGATTAGGTAGGTGGCCATTCATCACAGACCGGCACCTGGAGACCCTGATTTACTCACAAAAAAGAATTCTCCAGTATTTGGGGTGTCTTTCATAGATTCACATGCCTGAATCATTCCCCGTCGTCGGAGTGGGAGTCCCACGGTATATGAAAAAACAATAATATGCCTGTAACAACCAAAAAACCTTGGTAATAACCAACCAGGAAGTAAAGTAGCCCCAGCTACAGGAGCTAAAGCTCCCACACTCATGACTATCCTAGTCATTATGTTAGACCAAACTGCAGCCAATCAGGCGACAGCATCCACCAGAATGCTCTCCCCAGAGGCTCAGGCTCTCAGATTTTCTACCGCACGTCGTGTGAAGGGAGTCTCCCTGAGCTCTGCTCAGTTTCTTCTTACTTTGGTTGTTTTTTTAACCTTCAAAGGATGTCTACTTCTAAATCCCTTTTTAGGGCTTGTGATTCCTGTGGAAAGCTGAGGCTGTTAAAGGAGGATCCTCACAAGAAATGCATATACTGTCTGTATCCAGATCATGAGGCCAAGGAATGTAATATCTGTTGAACCTTCCCTCAAAAGACCCTCAGGGACTGAGAGGGTCGTCTGCTCCTGTGGCTTCAGAGGATAAAGGACAAGGATAACCCTATTTCAGAGGTAGGGAGCATTGCCTCAGGGTCTTCTGTCTCCTTAAGGAAGAGAAAATCTGAGGTTGAGTTGGCTTCTCCTAGGGCTTAAACTTCAAAAAAGGCCCAATCCTCTCAGGATTCTGGTTTGCCTACTACCTCCAAGAAGGTGTCTCCACCTGTGACATCTGCGCCCTCAGGAAAATCTGGAAAATCTACAGTTTCCAAAGCATCTGCCCATAAGGTTTCACCTCAACCCATGGCAGGCTCAAGAGCAGCCTCTTCATCGCCATCTCTTCATGTGGTCACTTCTTCCACTTCAACGGTGACTTTCTCCTCACCAAAACCATCTATGGTGATGTCTTCAGCCTCCTCACCGTCGACGTTGGTCCACGTCCAGGTTAGACCCATCTCGTCGACGAAGATAGTCCCATCTATCGTCGACGCTCCACCGTCGACGGGAATCCAGAAGGTACCGTCGACGAGCGCTTCAACGTCGACTCAGGCGTCGACGATTCTCTTGCCGTCGACAAAGAAGACCTTACCGTCGACGACATCCCCGTCAACGAAGCTTCCGTCGACGTCGTCATCGACGACGAAGTTACCGTCAACGACACCCTCGACGACGAAGCCAGAGCTGCTGATTCGAGAGCTGGGAAACCCGGTTCAAGTCTCTGATGCGCCGTGCAACATTCTATTATTCTATGCAAATCACTTAATCTCTCTGGGTGATAAATTGTTATATAATTATCCTGCAAGTGTAAAAGGCAAAATTTTATGAAAATATAGTTCCATTAAAGCAGATGTTAACAGTATTTTGCAGCGGAAAACTGACCAGAGAAGCAGACCAGGAACAAGCATTTGTAAATGCAGATAAATATGCTACAGCCAATAGGCGATTTGATATGATAGGCAACTTATAATGCGTGCAGGTACTCCCAGGAGTGTCCTGGCGCAGACATAGAGAGGTCGGGCAGATGACAATTAGATTTGCACAAAGAGACAGGTTTTCGGTTTCTTCCTGAATACCAATAATTTACTAACAGAGCGTAGCAACATCGGGAGCTGGTTCCATGCTGAGGCACCCAAAAAAGTTAGTGATTTGCCTCCTGATCTTTGGTGCTGGTACTTTTGGATCACAGCTAGCAGTTTATTGGTGGAGCGTAAATGTCTAGCTAGGTTGTAAAAGCTAAATCTAGCTCTAAGGTATTCAGGGCCCATCTGATACAGACCATCATGTACCAGTATCAGAGCCTTAAATGTAATCCTTTCGCTAATGGGCAACTAGTGAAGTCAACTTCATATATAATCGGGTTGCACACCTTTTTTAAATTTAAGTTCTCATGTTTTAACCCGCAAAATTCATCCTTTATGCATGCATTCACTGGTGACGTGCCTAGCCCAAACTACACCGTATTACTAAACTCCATCTCGATGGGGTTATTTTTTAACCCCAAAACCGAGAGGCTCGAAATGCATTGGATGTTAATAAAACTGCTTTTTTATGGAAATTGCCTTTGTACGTGTTTATGGAGAAGAGGTTCGGATGGCCCACGTAAACATGAGAAACCCAGGAAATTGCAGTCACTTGCATGTGGATTTTAAAAGATTACAGAGAAAGAGCGTATAAAACATGGAATTGAAAGAGTGAACAAGAGTTAAAAGCTAAAAGCAAAGGAACATTTGCAAAAGCAGCATTGCCTGTGCAACTGGTTTTGGGGATAAAAATAACCCCATCAAGATGGAGGCAACTATTGAAGTCCACATAGATGAGGGCTAATGTGTTGTCTTTTTGGCTTATTCAACAAAAGGTGAGATGTGCAATCTGTATCAACTGCAATTCGTCCATAAGAGATTCCAGTAAGCCCAGATAAAGAGCATTACTGGAATCCAGTCTAGGTGTGACTAGTGATTGAATAATTGTTTTCCTAGTAGAAAAGGAGTGCAGGTTCTGAAATCTCTTTAGAGACCTCAAAATTCCAAAGCATTTACCCACAAGCTTTTTTGACCTGTGAATAAAAGGATAGCTTATTATGGGGGGCGTGGCTTGGACGCCGATCGGGATGGCGGCGTGAGCTCGCAGCTCCGCGCGGAATCCCGCTAATTCTCCTGTTTTCGGTACCCTGGGCGACCCGGAGACGACGCTCCTGCCCTCTGAAGTGTAAGGGGACAGCCGGGCACGATCGGAGAGTCGCCCGGGGACTACTGGCCCCGAGGAGATCGAGCCGAAGAGACGACCGAGGTGTTGCCGAGGGTGCGAAAAAAATGGCGGCGAGGAGGCTGGGCGGCCCCGTACTTTCGCTTTGAGCCGAGTTGTCGCCGACTGGCAAGAGATCCTGCAATCGGCTGCTCGAAGCACTGGGATCAGCGGTGCTGTGTCCAGAGACCAGGGGACGCTGACCTGCCTCGCCCGGATCTTGGGGACCCTCGCTGACCGCCGTCCCGGGACCCATCCTTCCCCCCTCAGGCTACCGAGGGGGTCAGCTGAACGAAGTTCGTCGAGCGGGTCATTGCTCCTGGGGGCATCGGTGGCGACATTGAACACTGCCAGGTGCCAGGGGGCTGGCACTGATCTAAGAGAGCGGACGCCAAACGGGCTCCTGGGCCTGTGACGCAGCACCCTGGAATGGCGGCGATCGGAGGGTCGATGGCCGAGGAGCGTGCTGAGGGGGACCCGGCGACATCAACCCGGCTGGGCGAGATTCCCTCCCCGGAGCTGGGCCAGGAACAGCGGCTGAACCGGCATTTGGATGCCATACTCGAAGCGATCACCTCGACTAAGGAGGCGCTGCACCAGGACATTGCCCAAGTGGCCACGGGCCTGGGGCTGCTACGAGCGGACCACGCGAAGCTAGCGGACAGGGTCAAGGACCATTACCAACTGTTGCTGGACCTGAAGCCATCGGTGGTGACCGCGGAACACAGGATCACGGATATATTGGCCCGGTTGGACTCGCTGGAGCGACGGGCGGAAGATGCCGAAGGCCGCAATAGACGGAACAACGTGCGGGTCGTAGGCCTGCCGGAAAGGATTGAAGGGGAGGATGCGGTGGCCTATATGGAGAACTGGTTCCGTACTGTGGTAGCGCCGGAGGGGCTTACTCCTTTTTTCACTCTGGAGCGAGCTCACCGGGTACCTGCTCGCCCGCCGGGGCTTGGCCGCCCCCCACGACCGATGGTGGTGCGGCTCCTCCACTACAAGGACCGGGTCTCCTCATCCAGCGGGCCAGGATGTCGGGCCCATATGAGGTGGAGAACAGTAAGGTCACGATATTCCCGGACTACACCCAAGCGGTCCAGAAGAATAGGGCATCGTTCCTAGCGGTGAAGAAGGAGCTCAGGGAGGAAGGCATCCAGTACTCCTTGCTCTACCCGGCCAAGCTGCGGATCATAATGGATGGCACTACGCACTTTTTTCAGACTCCGGATGAAGTTTGGCAATGGCTGGAGCTGTATAGAGCGGGGACAGACAGATCGCATAAAAGTAGGCAAGATCAACCTAAGCCGCCCCGGGTGAGGCAATCGCAGCGCATCAGGTCCCGCAACAGGCGCCAGCGGGAGAAACGGGAGGCTCAAATGGCGGCGGAGAAGAGGGATGCACTCGCAGTGACGGCGGCCATTATGGGGTCGCAACAGACCAGTGAACTGGCAGAATCGGACTCAGGCGGGGAAGGCAGCAGAACGGGAGGAGAACTCTCAGAGGCGGAAAGCTCGAAGGGGCCGATAGTGACCCCACAGACATCGGATGGCATATTTTGCGGCTGAGACTGCCTTGGGACTTGATTGAGACTTCATGGTAGGGTGGTATCCTGTTGGTGGAGGGCGGGTTGCCGGGTGGGGGGGCTGAGTGCTTAGTAGGGGATGAAGACGCGGAGCGCGGGCTCCGCTAGCTGGGGTCGGCGGTGACTCACCCCCCTTGGGCCCTTAAGGCCGACTGTGGTGGAGACCACAGGGTAGGAGTGTGGGAAGTTGGATCAAGGTTTGGATGGGGGCTGACATTGGGTTCGTGTGCTCTGTCCTGGGGAGTGGGGTTTGGGGAGTTTTTCTGTTCTGGGTGTGTTCGGGGGGGGCAACTGCATTGGGGGGGCTATGAACCTACGTTATTTGAATCGGACTGCTCGAAGTTGGAATGGGGACATTACCTAATTTGAAATGCCTGACGTGGAATGTCCGGGGGCTGCGAACTATGATAAAACGCCACAAAGTTCATGCGTACCTAGTGCATAGGGGGTTCAGATTGCTATGCTACAAGAGACTCATCTCACCAAAAAAGAGTGCACTGCTTTGCAGAAAAGATGGCGGGGCCAGGTGTTTGGCACCACTTACTCGGCGTATGCCAGGGGGGTGTTGATCTGGGTGAGGGCGGGGATACCCTTTCAAGTGTTGAATCAAATGGTGGATCCAGATGGCCGGTTTGTGGCGGTGGAGGGGAGGTTATATGGAAGGGATGTGGTTCTCTGCTGTGTGTATGCACCGAACACTGATCAAGCTCGGTATTTTGATGGCCTCTCGGGGTCCTTGGCCTCTTTCCTGGCGGGCCCGATAGTGTTAGGGGGGGACTTCAACTCGATCACGGATGTGGCTCTGGATAGGTCCCATCCCCCCCTGGTGGACTCCCCGGTGCGCAGGTTAGCCGCTCACAGGAAGGACTGGCAGGATAGATGGGGGTTGCTGGATGTCTGGCGGGAGCGGCACAGGGACGCCAGGGATTACTCCTTTTATTCTGCTCTCCATGATCTGCATGTCAGGATCGATTCGGTGCTCTGCGGTGGGTCCCTAGCCCCATTGATCTCTCATACGGAGTACCTGGCTAGGACCATCTCAGACCATAACCCCCTATTGGTACATATTCAGTGGCAGCGGGAGCGCTCAGCGATACCAACATGGCGGCTTCGGCCGGAGACGCTTGAGGATTCTGTGTTCAGCGATGCGGTCCAGCAAGGCATTGATAGCTATTTCGGAGTGAATGAGGGCACGGCCACGAGTAGGTCCACTGAATGGGATGCAATGAATGTGGTGGTGAGAGGGGTGTGTTTGGGTAGGTTTTCGAATGCTCGGACGACTGTGTTGAATGCACTCATGAAAGCGGAAGAGACTTTGAGGGACCTGGAGCGCCGCAGGCCGGCTAGGCCGGATTTGCAGACCCAGTTATTGGAAGCGAAGGAAGTGGTTGCCACCGAGACAGAACGCTTAAGGTGCTACGACTACAGGCAGTATATCATCAGGGCACATGCGGAAAGGGACAAGGTGGGCACCCTCTTGGCCAGACTAGCTAACCCGGAACTTAGGGGCTGCCCGGTCCTCAGCATTAGTAATGCGCGGGGGAGATGGTGTACTCCCAGGCAGCGGTGTTGGAATGTTTTAGGGGGTACTATGAGGAATTGTACCAGAGTCAGCTGGGGGTGGGGGTTCAGGACATTGCGGAATACCTAGGGTAGAGGCAGCTTCCGGTCCTGGACGAGGAAGACGCGAGGGAGCTGGGCGGCCCGATCACGCTTGCAGAAATACGGGTGGCCATCAAACATATGGCCCGTAACAAAACGCCTGGAGTGGACGGACTGCCGATTGAATTTTACCAACAGTATGTGGACAGCTTGGCTCCCAGGCTTCTGGTGGTGTATACGGAAGCTTTTGAGGCTGGGGAATTGCCTGGGTCCATGCGAGAGGCCTTGATTGTACCGCTCCTAAAGCCTGGCCGGGATGCAACGGATGTAAGGTCCTATCGCCCGCTATCCATGTTGACGGTGGATTACAAGATTCTGAGCCGAATTCTAGCCACCAGGCTGGCCCCACACATGACGGGTTTGGTACACAGGGACCAGGCCGGGTTTATACCCACGAGGAGCACGGCGCTGAATATTCGCCGCCTGGTGGGAATAATGGACGCCATCTTGGACGGGGAGGGAGCTCCGGCGGCCCTGTCCGTGGACATTGAGAAGGCCTTTGATAGTTTAGAGTGGCCTTTCCTGGATGGAGTGTTGGAGAGGTTTAGCATGGGCGAGGGGTTCCGCAGGTGGACGAGGGTCTTATATACCTCGGCGACGGCGAGGGTGCGTTTGGGCGGTCTGGTGTCTGCGGCGTACCCGGTGGGCAGGGGCACGCGACAGGGGTGTTCCCTATCCCCCCTATTGTTTGCTCTGGCGATGGAACCTTTGGCGGTCCATGCGAGGTCGGGTGACAGGTACGCGGGGATAGCCAGCGGCGGGCAGTGGCACTATATATAGCTATATGCGGATGACCTGCTCCTGTACCTCGCTGACACGGCGCGGGCACTGGACGGGGCGATGGACCTGTTGTCGGAGTTTGGCCGGCTATCGGGCCTTAAGGTCAATTGGGTGAAGACCTGTGTGTTTCCACTGAAAGCGGGATCGCCCGACCCCGGCGGCGATTTAGGCGTGGTCTGGGAGCCATCTTGTTTCACCTATCTGGGAGTCCGCATCTACCACGCGACTGCGGACCTATTGGAGGGCAACATTGGTCGATGTGTCCGGGCACTGAGGGGCAGCTTGTCCTTCTGGTCGACCCTCCCGCTGACGGTGCTGGGTAGGATCGCACTTCTAAAAATGGTGGCGCTCCCCCGCTTCCTCTACTATTTTCGGACGCTGCCTGTCTGGATTCCTCAGGGGGTCTTCAGAGACCTGAGGTCAATGATTATTGGCTTCCTATGGGGGCAAGGCCGCCGAAGAGTGGCCCTGAGCACGCTACTTCGCCCCAAGATAGAAGGGGGCATGGCTGTGCCCGATTTCGAGCTGTACTATCTAGCGGCGCAGTTGCAGGTCCTTACGCAGAACGTGGCTAGGGTGTTTCGGGGTCCAGAGGTGGACCGGGATCGGGGGATACAACGCCACGTACTGTCCTATATTATCATGCAACAGAGGCTTGAGTTGCGGGGCCTCACTATGGAGGAACGGACACTCCGGCTGTGCTGGCAGAGAAGCCTTCGGAGAGCGAAGGCCTCGCGGCCTTATGCTCCGGAGATCCCGATCGGCATGCTGACGGCCTTGCCGCACGGGGGAGATTGGTCCCCATTGCTGGATTGGGAAGAGGCGGGACTACAGGTAATAGGCGACCTATACATAGACGGGGCTTTGGCACCGTTCGAAGCGCTCCGGGACCAGTTTGGGCTGCCCGACGGG
This sequence comes from Lissotriton vulgaris, assembly GCF_964263255.1. Taxonomy (NCBI): domain Eukaryota; kingdom Metazoa; phylum Chordata; class Amphibia; order Caudata; family Salamandridae; genus Lissotriton; species Lissotriton vulgaris. Next base: position 338,092,334 of record NC_141695.1, read on the forward strand.
GGGTTCCTCCTGCACGCGGCGGTGGTGGCTGCCATACAGAAGCACTGGAAAGGGGGACTCATGGAACCGACGACGACTATGGCGTGCCAGTACGTGGTAATGGCGGCAGGCACGTTTAAAGCTGTGACGTGCCTCCATGGTAGGATGCTGAACGAGGGACTGGAACCGCTCCAGGGGCTCAAGTCTAAATGGGAGGAGAGTGTGGGCCGGCCCATACCGGACACGGCGTGGGGCCATATCCTGCGGCGCACGTGGAAGGGCACGAGAAATGCGCGCTTTCAGCAAGTACATTTCTATGTGCTTCATAGGGCCTACTTAACCCCTGAGAAATTACAGCGGTACTTTCAGGTACCGGATGCCCGATGCCCACGGTGTTCGTCTCTGGGAGCGGACATGGACCATTTGTTCTGGGGGTGCTCGCACTTGGAGGCCTACTGGGCGGAGGTAGGGGACCTCCTGAACGAAGTGACTGATAGGGAGGTGGAATTCGATATGGCGGCATGCCTGCTGCTCTGGTTCCCGCACACCAAACACACCAAGGTGACGAGCAAATTCATTGATCTGGGCCTGATATTGGCGCAAAGGGAAATATCGTGGCATTGGAAGTCCAGGGGGGGACCCTCACTGCGTAGATGGAAGAATGAATTGCTGCGGTGGTCTGACTGCGAGAGTGTGCTCCGGATGAAGCAGGCCGTCAAGATGGGGAATGAGAAGGCATTGGATGCGGCACGTGCATGGGAGTTAGTGGTGCAGGCCTTGCGTGATTCTATGGTGGAAGATGAGGACGGTGAGACTTAAGCCGGTGGACACCGCAGGGCGAACACAAACAGTATCATAACCTGCACTGTAATGGATCCATCCAACTTGTTGGGACGAGGCATACACCTTAGCAGTTGCCAGGGGGGGGGGGGGGGGGGGGGGTTTGGGGGGGTTGGTTAATGGGAGTTTGGGGTGGGTCGGAAGCCGCATGGATGGTGGCCCGCCAGGGCACCTTGGAATTAATAGGTTGGTGGGGTACTGCATGGAATGAGGAGTGGCTGGGGGGAGCGGCCAGGCAGGATAGATATACGGCACCTGGGGCGGGTCCCGACAGGGGCGGTACCACTGATTACCACTGGGATGGCTGACGGGAGCAATGTTGAGGGTGGGGGGGTAAAAGCAGATACGTAAAACGACATATCAACCATGGTCCCTATGGGACGTGCACCGTGATGTTTTCCTCTTGAGTGGAGTATTATGCCGCCCGGCCTCCGGGATGCGGGCTGAATGGCTGTGTACGATCTGTGTTTTACTACTGAACGGGGGTATGTCACGAGTGAACTGGCTGACTAATTGTATCCTGTGGTTTATAACTCTGCAATAAAAATATATTTAAAAAAAAAAAAGGATAGCTTATTATCAAAGGTTATTCACAGATTTTTAACAGAGTCCTTTTTGGGACCAGGCGGGTAAACATCATCTGGCTAAATAGTTGACTTGAAGTCAGGTGGGAAAGTCCCAAAGAAGAGAACTTTTGTCTTATCTTCATTACATTTGAGTTGAGCTTTGGCTAGCCAGTAAAGAACTGCGGTAAGGCAGATCTTAATTTGGGTGCCATTGGGCTCGGATCCCTTACTCCAGGAGAAAAGCAATTGTGTGTTGTCTGCATAAGACAGCACCTTTGCTCCCAGTTCTTCTGCTAGAAATGTAGTGGCTGTTAGAAATAGGTTGAAAAGTGTTGGATTTAGGGCCGAGCCTTGACAAACACTCATGTCCACTTTCCTTGGGCTAGTTGTGCAGGGCAGAATCCAAACTTGCTGGCTTTTGTCTGCTAGAATTGATTTTAGCCAGTTCAAAGCATGCCCTGTCATGGTATCAAAGGCCGCTGACAGGTCCAACTTGACCAATATGGACGCCCCTCCCCCACCCCATCAAGGGTTTCTTTGATGATAGAAATGGAGGAAAGGTAAGTGCCACGCACAGTAACCAATGAGAAGCCAGGAAAGAGAGGAGGCAGGATGTAAATCCCTTTAAAATTCAAATTAATAACAATAGATATCTCAAGCATAGCTCAAGCGCTGTGCAGGCGCAACATAAAAACTAGCAACATGGGGCCGTATTACACCAGTGCTTATTGTCACCAGAGTATGTTTGTGTTTATGTGTGTTTGCATCTGTGCACTAATACAATACACACACAGATGCAAACGCACATAAACACAGAGTTCAAAGTCTGTGCCAACATCACAGCGCATTACAGACTGATCCTCTGTAATGCGATTGGGCGTATACTCTGGCGCACAGCAAAAACAAGGGCCGGCGCAGCCGTGAGTAATACGGCCCCTGTTATTTTGGACTACTTAGGACAATAAGGAAGGTTCCGAGCTGGCTCCCCCAACCCACTTGAAGAACTGTAGTCCAAGGTTTAGTGCTGTCCTGTCTTGACTACCGTAACTCAATGTAACTGAATAGCCCTTTGTAAATGATTAAGGGCCCGATGTAGGTAGCCCTTTACCGATCGGAATCGGCCGGAAATACCGATTTTCGGCCGTTTCCGATCGGTAAAGGGCTATCGAGATGTAGGGGCACATTTTCGGTAATTTTACCGAATCGTTATCATTACCGAATCGGTAAATTTACCGAATCGGTAATATTTACCGATTCGGTAATGATAACGATTCGGTAAAATTACCGAAAATGCAATGTAGGAAGCCAATGTTCCATCAGCACATGGCTTACAGAATCGGTATTTTACCATGGAATACAAATCCATGGTAAAATACCGATTCCTGTGTACATGCACATCTGTGCATGTACATATGTGCCATGTGACAGACAGACGTGCCCTTAGGGCATGTCTGTGTGCCACATTGCACACATGCCCCTGCACCCTTGTGAATTCTTTAATTACCGATTCGGTAAATACCGAATCGGTAATGCCTAATCATTCCTATGGGCTTCAAAGCCCATAGGAATGAATGGGCATTACCGATTCGGTATTTACCGAATCGGTAATTAAAGAATTGTTAAGGATTCGGTAACGAATCCGGATGTTGGGACCTACATCCCATTTACCGATTTTGAAATACCGAATCGGTACAATTCGGTATTTCAAAATCGGTAAATGGGATTTACCTACATCGGGCCCTAAGTGTATACAAGTAGTTCAGAATGCTGCAGCGCACATTCTGTTATCAATTTCTAATAATCATTCGGTCTCCTCATCCCTTGCAGCACTGCATTGACTGCCAGTATTCAAGAGAATTACATTTAAATCTCACTGCCTGGCCCACCGGCCAATATACAACAAAAGCTCTCTTCTAATGTAGCAGTTGCTAACCCCGTACAATCCCAAAAGATTGCTAAGCTCCGCTGATCAGAGACTTTTCACTGTGCCCAAAATCAAGAAAGCCAAAAGTGGTGGGTGCTCTTTTACCTACTTGGCCCCTGAACTTAGGAACTCGTTGCTTTATCTTTGAGAATGATTAAAGAAGAAATAAAATTCAGGAAACTTCTGAAAACACAACTTGTTGCATGATATGCCTCATGTTTAGCCACTATGTAATGGTCTTGACTCTTAGCACAGGGAGGCATGTATGGTAGCAATGCACTTTACAAATCCATAGCATAGCATAAAATAACAAAGGGGGAAACATCATACAGTGCAGAACCAACCAGAATGGGAAGCCATGCAACAGAAAAGTTACTAGAAGTTACTGCATACTTTCTTCAGGCTTTATTAGTCCCATTATCTACGCTGCAACAAACATAGAATTCCGTACACAGGTTGGTTAGCAGTCCACTTCTTGATCTCACTTTCCACAACCCAGTTTTCCACAGTTTCCACCCCACTTATAGTCAGTTCTCCTCGTATGTTCCAAACAATATAGAAAATCTAGTCTGCCCTGGTTCCTCACCAATTTCATTGATAACTTTCCTCTCAATGTTTCACACACTCTCCACCTGTCGATCTCTCACCTGAATTCCAAACACTAGCTGCCCCCTCGGAAACTCCCTCCATGTTGTTGTTGAGTGTTGTCAAGTGTTTTGATTTATTTGGCTATCTTGCATCAAGCTCTTTAATGAACGGAGGGAGTCGATTTTCCAGCAAAATGTGCATCTTTGCAGACAGCCACTATCTAGCATTCTGAATGTGAGGTAACAGTTATGATATGGGATGTATGTGAGAGGGGGCTAGACTTCAGGGTAATATATGTGGACGACAACCAAAACTTCAATAGCATATAGAAGTGCCTAACAAGCTATGTAAAGAATTGTTATAGGGAAATTCTCCCAAGATAATCCAACTGCTGCACTCATGATTGCTTCATTAAAAAACATCTCAGGTATGTATATGTATTTGGTATTTCTATAACGAGAAACTAGCCAAAAGATAGTGGAGTGCTATACAGGGTCAAAACCAAGCCTAAAGTCAGTGAGTGATGGGAGATGTAGCTGGTTTGTGGGCTATTACGTCATTGTGATGTAGTGTTCTTTAAGGAGGGAGTCTTCAACTATATCCTAAATTGGAGTAGCATTGGGGAGGTCCTGATGGATACAGAGATGGTGTTCCAAATCCAGGGTGCCTTGGTGCCTTGTTTTTTCTTTTTTAACCTTCTTAGTCTGCTGTAAATTCTTAAGGGAAATAGAATGTCCCAGCCTGGTGAAATCTTCCACTACCAGCAACAGAGTAAGGTAGCCAAACAAATCAGGGAGTTCTACTATGAAATCCATGGAAATCGTAGCCCATGGCTGTTGTGGAGTTGTGCATTAAAAAGTAAAATTCTTTTTTGACTGAGCAACTTTTGGCAACCAGAAATAATGGCCTACCAAGTCTTTAATTTTCCTTTGCCCAAGATGCCCGGGTTTTGGCCCATGATGACAGCAACCCATAACCTTTCATTGCAGATATTCATCTATGATGTATAAAACATTCTGGTAAAAAAGGAGAGATCCTTCAAGGCATCATTTTGTTGGATCTTCCTTTATCCATATAGCTGGATTTATCCCTTGATGGCACTGATGAAGTTTTTTGAGGAAAATGTCCAGAACCTGATTCGTCGTAGTGGTGAGTTGAGATCTTTGTATCATCATCCACATGTCGAGATAGGGCATTCGCCTTCTCATGACAATTTCCAGGCCTGTAAGTGATCTGGTAATGAAAGTGGGAGAAGAAGAATAATCAATGGGCTCACTTCATGTATGTCAGTAATTAGAAATTCTTATGATCGGTCCATACAGTACTTTATTGAATTACTCCCTCGAGTTAGTATTGCCAGTGTGTAAATTTTTCCTTAACGCCTTAACCGCGGCGGTTTTTACGCCGCTTTCCGGGCGTTCTATTAGGTGGGCAGGGCTCCGTTGGCAGACAGCAGCACTAGTGAGGTAGTGCTCCCATCGGCCAACGGTCGACGGGAGCACGCAAGGGGTTAATGGCCAGTAGGCCTTGGTAGTAAACAGTGTAATTTCTTTCATGCTAGAGAGGGCTCTGGAATAGAATGCAATAGGGTGAAGGCCTCCAGTTTAAGGATTTCATTAAGAAAAAACTTCTCCGGTGCAATAAGATGAAGAATCAATTCCTGTGATGAAAGGTGATGGGCATCAGGATGCCTGAGGATTGGTGCCGACATAAAGGCAGCTTTCATAGTCTTAAAGGCTTGCTTTTGTTCTTCACCGAATTACCAAATGGCCTGGCGGAACACTCAAGAGTGCTCCATATCTCTACTTACAAATTTTACTAAATGACAAAAGTCTCCAGCCTCCACCTGCGAAGCTCTGGGTTGACCTAATGGTCACTGCAATACTTACGCCAAAAGAGATCTGTCAGGACCGGCCATCACCTGGAGGGTCAGATTAGGAAAACCGCAAAACACGTTGGTCTGCAAAGACAAAGGGTCTTCTCGTGCAGGGTACCTCCTCAGTAGATTCCATTCCTCTGTCAAGACCGCTCTTTCGGATGGCCGTGTCTCAGATGAGGTGCCATTTTGTGGGGAAAAAAGCCTTTTTTGGGGGCTCACTGGTGCAGGTGTTCACCCATATCTGTCCACTGGTCCTTAAACCAACATATAGAAATTGGCACAGAGGCTGGAATATCAAAAAAACAGGTTTATTAATTACTCATTAGTGGGACTACATCAATACAGCACCCTCAGGAACTGTATGAGGTACAGAAACCAAGGGTCTTTTATACCCTATTTACCGCTGAGTAAACTCAAAGAGGAGGTATTTGCATATACAGGAATAGTTATTGACTAACATGGGCTTACAGAAATCACTTGGTCAGCAGAGTGGGAGGGGAAACATTTCTACTTACATCAGTTGAAACAGCCTGACAGTTACAGTCTAAGACAGGTGCATTCTAGCAGCTGCAGTCCTTTCTGAGCTTACACAGTGCTCTGGTTCAGTACTGAAGGAATTTACCACAGTTGATGACTCAAGCGAAATAGAAAGGCAAGCAACAGTGAAGACGGCAGAATCACATGGCTAACACATGGCTAATGCAAATGGATGCCACAAACAAAATGGCTTCAGCTTATGCTAACAGTAATTTCTGCGATGTCCACAAGCTGTATGGTGTTGCAAAGAGTTTGCAAATAATCAAAATATCATCTAGGTATATCACCCCGTAGGTATCCAGGCGATCATAAACAATATACTTGAGATAATGCTGGAATGGCAATGGAGAGTTACAAAACCGAAAGAGCATTAACAAGTACTCCTAGGGCCTGATTCATAAAGGTAAGTTATACTTTTGAGGAAGTTTACCCTTTGTAGTAAGTTTACCACTTTGGGTGTTCACAAACTCTGAGTGTAAACTGACTACAAAAGTGTCTCCACGCCCAGAGTAATGCAGTTGGATCACACTTGTGTATGGTGACGTCCTTCTCTAAACCCCTCCCTCATCCTACCTAAACCTCTCTTACTCGTCCCAAATCTCATCTACTTTAGTTGTAAGTCTGCACCTTTTCCCACCCACTCCCTTCAGTCCCTCCCACATTTACTGCTAAAATGTATGCTTAAATTTGCAGGAGACTCTGCAGTTGGGGTGAAGATCTCCGCACATAGTGGTAAGTAGTGCAATGTTATAAAACTCTGCACGAAGTTTGTGAATAGCAATTTGTAGTATGACAAAATGTACTGTAAAGTGCAGTTTGTGAACCAGGCATAGCATGTCCATTCTATGTATTAAAAATTGTTTTCCAGTCAACCCCCTCATGATTGAGGGACCAGATTACAAATTCCTCTCATATATATCTACTTCGGACAATATCTTGGCTGTCAGTAATAGTGATATGAGGGTGAGAAGATATCAAGTTTGAATAGTAACTTTGTTTTGCTCTTGATAATCAATACATAGCCTGCAATCATCCTGGACCTTTGGTTAAAAAATTACTGGCATGCCTGCTGGTGAAATGGAATATCTTAGCAAATAGTATCTTAGAATTTCATCCTTCTTTTACCGTCAGAGGATAAATGCATTCATGCGGAATGGCACCACCCAGCATTAGATCAACATAGCAATCATATGCTCTCGCTGAGGTGGTAATGTATCCACCTCTTCTTGCCAACACATCAGAATAATCCCTAAATGCGTCCGGGACATCCTCATTCTCTACAATATATTCTGTAGTGTCCCTGGTCTCCCCTTTGAGTGGGGACGCAAAAGTTAGACATGTCCAAGGTGGTTTCATGTTAAATGTTGTTCTCAAGTAGCACTTATTTTGATGGCTAATTCAAACCACAGATTTAGAATATTCCACAGGAGCCTGACTAGATCCTGAAGCTTTTTAAAAATACACCTGTGTGCTGCTGGTAGTGCTGTGTGACTCTGTGCTGGCTCCGTGCTGCCCCAGAAATGGCAGAAATGGCCCATAGCAGCATATAGTTGCACCGCTGAAATCTGTCCGTTTCTTTCTTTCCATATCAACAATTCTTAAATACAAGAAAATCCAGTCTCTTAGGAATTATGCCTCCTCCTAAGACTACAGGTTTCAAACCATGCCTCAACTTTAGAAAACAGATATCGTTCAGAGATCTGCATGAGGTGTGTCTTGTGTGACTCAAAGTTGTGTGACAAGATCACCCATATGCACTTGAAGGTGAACTGGGGCCAGGAACACAAGAAGAAGTCCCAGGCCTCGCATTAGTCCAACTCCCACTACAAGTCGAGGGCAAGGACTTACTCTTGCTCTGAGGGTCATTCCTCCAAGAAGTCAGCTTTCCAATCAATGTCCTCTGGTAAGTCAAAGTCCAAACCTAAGCACTAAAAGGTAAAGTGGGACTTGACCTCATCCAGCTACACTCTGTCCAAAAAGAAGGCACCAGGGTGTCATGGTGTCAGTCAGCCCCCCTTCAGATCTCTGCTTGCAGAACAAATTCCTCAGTTTGTCCTGGTGCACAATATATATCCCGGGCCATCAGTGATGCCACAGCTGATCAAAACCTTTAAGAAGGCCAAGTAGTAACTATTTGGCACGCTTCAATTTTCCTCAAGCCCGAAGGATCTGTAACTGGTCACCATACTGCCTGATTCCAATTCTATGGCCCTACTAGAGCAGAGGCTCCATTACCTTATTGGCTTTGATTCTGACCAAACCGTGACACCACCCAGAGATAATGATGGTGGGGATGGGAATGATTTACCCCCTCATTATGACAATGGCAATTTCAACATGAATTAAAAGGGGAGAGTGAGCTTGATACTTGTTAAACTCACCATTTGGACCTCAAATAGAAGTGGGTGTATCATTTGCAGGACTAATTTGATGTGCAGCTAAGGTCTTGGACCTACAACTACTCTCTTTCATGGTTAAGACAAATGTCCTTATAGAAATCTTACAGATCCGGCCAGCCATGCCTGATCCCTTGCTCCCGTATAACGTCCTGTTCACTGACACCTTAAAAGCACCTGGGCAAAGCCTTACTCCTACACACCGGTAATTAGGTAGGTGGCTATTCATCACAGACCGGCACCTGGAGACCCTGATTTACTCACCAAAAAAAAATCCTACGTTAGTGAGTCTGGGTGTCCAGGCTACAAAGAGTAAGGTGAACCCCAATTCTCTCCCTATGACTACACTACATAGAGAATCTAAGATTGCTCTTTAGCTTGTTTCACTGCTGCCTGTGCTGTTTTGTGCCTGATTTTCTGTCGTTTTTCTGTCTTGCTATTGTGCCCGTTTTTCGCTCGTTCTCTTTGTCTTTGTTATTGTGCCTGTTTTTCTGACTTTAGGTATTGTGCTTCTGTATTTTTATTTTGTTTGCCTTGTCTCTCTCTGTTCTGTTTACTCTGCCTGTTTCCCTTTACCCCACTTCTGCCCCCACGGCCCCTCCCACCTGCCAGTTCCTGCTCACGCCTCCCAGCTGAGCCTCCCTCCCCTTTGCCTCCTGCTACGAGGGCGTGAGAACAAGATCTCTGACATCCTGGCCAGAGACCTGCTCTCTCCCCCTGCAGCTCCGCTGGTAGAGCGGATGCCCTGTGCAGTGCTCTGTACAGGTAGGTGTTCGAGGCCCTCATCCACCCATAGGCTCCTGCCTGGGCCTCATTCCTGGTGGTCCAGTGGGACCGCCTTGCTCTTCTGCTGGTTCCACTGCTGTCTGTGCTGTTTTGTGCCTGTTTTTCTGTCTTGTTATTGTGCCTATTTTTCGTTCATTCTCTCTGTCTTTGTTACTGTGCCTGTTTTTCTGTCTTTAGGTGTTATGCCTCTGTATTTTTATTTTGCTTGCCTCGTCTCTCTCTGTTCTGTTTACTCTGCCCATTTCCCTTTACCCCACTTCTGCCCCCATGGCCCCTCCCACCTGCCAGTTCCTGCTCAAGCCTCCCAGCTGAGCCTCCCTCCCCTTTGCCTCCTGCTATGAGGGCGTGAGAACAAGATCTCTGACATCCTGGCCAGAGACCTGCTCTCTCCCCCTGCAGCTCCGCTGGTAGCGTGGCTGCCCTGTGCAGTGCTCTGTACAGGTAGGTGTTCGAGGCCCTCATCCACCCATAGGCTCCTGCCTGGGCCTCATTCCTGGTGGTCCAGTGGGACCGCCTTGCTCTTCTGCTGGTTCCACTGCTGTCTGTGCTGTTTTGTGCCTGTTTTTCTGTCTTGTTATTGTGCCTATTTGTCGTTCATTCTCTCTGTCTTTGTTACTGTGCCTGTTTTTCTGTCTTTAGGTGTTATGCCTCTGTATTTTTATTTTGCTTGCCTCGTCTCTCTCTGTTCTGTTTACTCTGCCAGTTTCCCTTTACCCCACTTCTGCCCCCACGGCCCCTCCCACGTGCCAGTTCCTGCTCACGCCTCCCAGCTGAGCCTCCCTCCCCTTTGCCTCCTGCTACGAGGGCGTGAGAACAAGATCTCTGACATCCTGGCCAGAGACCTGCTCTCTCCCCCTGCAGCTCCGCTGGTAGTGCGGCTGCCCTGTGCAGTGCTCTGTACAGGTAGGTGTTCGAGGCCCTCATCCACCCCCAGGCTCCTGCCTGGGCCTCATTCCTGGTGGTCCAGTGGGACCGCCTTGCTCTTCTGCTGGTTCCACTGCTGTCTGTGCTGTTTTGTGCCTGTTTTTCTGTCTTGTTATTGTGTCTATTTTTCGTTCATTCTCTCTGTCTTTGTTACTGTGCCTGTTTTTCTGTCTTTAGGTGTTATGCCTCTGTATTTTTATTTTGCTTGCCTTGTCTCTATCTATTTGTTCTCTTTACTCTGCCCGTTTCCCTTTCCCACCACTAGTGCCCCTGCTGGCCCCTGCCGGTTCGTGCCTCCCAGCTACGCTTTCCTCTCTTTTCCCTGTTTAATTGTGGCCGCTGTGCGGCCACGCAGCCGTCGTGCACAGCAGGGACCCTGGATCTCCGACCACCCACTGCTATGACTCAGCTGCCCTCCTCGCACTCAACCCCTGAAGGAACAATAACTGCCAGCTGCTCACGCCGAACACCACCAACGGCTATTTCTCCTGCCGCCACTGCCGCCGAACCTTCACCAGGCTCCACACCGCTGTGGCCGCCGCCCCCAATACGGATGCCAACACTACCGAAGCCCTGAAGTGCATCCTCCTCAATGTGCGGTCCCATCACAGACATGCCAAAGAAATCTGGGACCTCCTCAACAGCCTCTCACCAGACGTCACCTTCTTCATGGAAACCTTGACCAACGCCTCCTCCGCCCCAGCATCATCACGGCCATTCCGGACGGCTACAAGATCCAGAGGAAGGACCCCCCCCCAGCCGCCCAGGAGGAGGACTCACCATCACACACAAGAACTCCCTCCAACTCTCCACCTCCACCACGAGCGACTCCTCCGCTACCATCGAACACCCTCACTTCCAGATCCAGACTAGCCCTAGAACCACTCTTCATGGCACCCTTGCCTACAGACCTCCCAGAACCCATGCTTTGTTTGCCGCTACTATTGCTGACCTCATCACACCCTACGCCATCGCCTCCATTGACTTCATGCTCATCGCGGACCTGAACGTCCAACTCCACAACCTCAGCTACCCTAACTCCACCACCCTCCTGGACAACCTTGCCAACATTGGATGAAGCAGGTCATCACCACCCCTACCCACAAGGCAGAACACACTCTTGACCCCATCTTCCCAGGTGGGAACAACATCCGCTTCAGCCACACCACACAGCTCCTCTGGAGGGACCACCACTTCATACACTTCTCTTTCAACAACGCCACCGCTCTCAAACCCTCTCCTCGCCCTCCGCGAAGGAACTGGATCAAGGTCACAGACGAGCACCTCAACTCCACCCTCAGCCACAACTCCCTCGCCTCGACTGACGCCAACTGCGCAGCCAAGGAACTACACCACTAAATCACCAACTGCGCAGACAACCCTGCACCCCTCCGCACCACAGACAGATAATGCCACCTGGTTCACCATCGACCTCCAAGAAGCCAGACGCTCTTGCAGACGTCTTGAAAAATGATGGGGAAACAGAAAAACTATGGAAGACCTGACCATCTACAAGAACGCCATGACAGACTACCACCAATGCATAAGATCCACGAAGAAGACATTCATTCAGAAAAAAATCTTTTTTACAACTCCAGCAACTCAAATGAACTCTTCAACATCATCCAGCATCTCACCAAGCCCCACAGTGAAGCCACAGATATCAACCCTCACATGACCTCTGCAACAAGCTTGGCTCCTACTTCCACGTGAAAGTCAAAGCCCTCTACGACAACTTCAGCGAGCAGACCCCAAAAACCACCCTTCCCTCCAGCGATGACAGCCAACCCACCATCACCACCTGGAACCCGGTCGCCATCAAAGGTACCACGACAACCATGAACAGCACCCACTCAGGAGCCCCCACGGACCTCTGCCTTCCGCACATCTTCCACATAGCCGCCCCCGCCATAGAAACCTTCTGCAGACCCGACGGACCTGAAGAACTACCGACCCATCTCCCTCTTTCCCTACGCAGCCAACGTCACTGAGAAGAGCCCCCACGGACCTCTGCCTTCCGCACATCTTCCACAGAGCCGCCCCCGCCATAGAAACCTTCTGCACACCAGACGGACCTGAAGAACTACCGACCCATCTCCCTCTTTCCCTTTGCAGCCAACGTCACTGAGAAGATTGTCAACGCCCAGTTGACATACTTTGTTGAAGAGAACTCCATCCTCAACTCCTCCCATTTCGGATTCCACAGCTTCCACAGCACCGAGACCGCCCTACTCGCCACCACTGGCGACATCTACACGCACCTCAACCAAGGCCACACAGCAGACCTCATCCTACTCGACCTCTCTGCAGCCTTCAACACCAATTTCCTTCCGCACCCTCGCAGCCAGACTCCACGATGCCGGAATACAGGGAACCGCCCTCGACTGGCTCCGCTCCTTCCTCGCCGGCAGAACCCAAAGGATCAGACTCCCTCCTTGCCTGTCTGAACCCACAGTGATCAACTGCGAAGTACCACAAGGATCATTGCTTAATCTCTTCAACATCTACATGGACCCCCTCTCCGCCATCATCAAACAGCATGGACTCAGCAGTGTATCCTACGCCGACGACACCCAGCACATCCTCTCCCTCACGAACGACCTCGAAATCACCAGACTCAGCTGCCAAGAAGGAATGAAAGGCGTTGCAGCTTGGAAACTCAACTCGGAGAAGACAGTAGTCCTAGTCCTTGAACCCTTCCCCTCTGCGTGGGACAACTCCTGGTGGCCCTCCTCCTGCGGCACCCCCACGGACCACGCCCTGAACCTTGCCATCATACTCGACTCCTCCTTCACCATGATCCGACAGATCAACACCGTCACCTCTACCTGCCTCAACACCCTCCGCATCCTCCACAAGACCTTCAAGTGGATCCCACCCCGAAGCCAGAAAGACTGTCACCCACACACTCATAACAAGGAGACTGGACTATGGAAACACCCTCTACGCTGGAATCAACAAATCCCTGCTACGCAAACTTGCGAACATCCAGAACACCAGGGCCAGGCTCACCCTTGGCATCCCACGGCATGAGCACCCTGCGTGACCTCCACTGGCTCCCTGTCGAGAAGAGAGTAACCTTCAAGCTACTCATCCACGCCTAGAAATCTCTCCACAACATTGGACCCAAATACCTCAATGAAAGAGCCTCCTTCCACGTACCCAAAAGGAACCTCCGCTCCGCCGACCTTGCCCTTGCAGCAACCCCACACATCCCCAAAACCAGAGCGGGTGGAAGAGCCCTCTGCTACATCGCATCCAAAGCCTGGAACGAGCTCCCAGTCAACATCAGATGCTCCCCTACTCTGCACACCTTTAGGAAGAGCCTCAAGAACTTGGCTCTTCATCTGAACCCCCCTCCCTACCCATTACCCTCCACCCCCTCACCCGCCCCGCCCGGCACCTTGAGACTCTCACGGGTGAGTAGCATGCTATTACCCACTGATTGATTGATTGATTGAAAAGCATCTGGCAAAGTTGACCACCCAGCCATGATGACTGATATTGCCCCTTGGCCTGGATATTTCTGCTTCTTCCCCTTGCTGCCTTGTTGCCGAAGCTCTTACTCATTGCCTTAAATAACATCTTGACTTTGAGGCAGTTCTATATCTACACTGTCTACCTCAATGACATCATTTTCATCCATGACTTTTCTTACCACTTCTTCACTGATAACAACCAGAATTCTTCTACTTCAGTAGCCCTTCACTATCTCTAATGTTAACTTATCCGAAAATGTAACAATTTATTGTAGCCATTCTCTCCACCCTCCCCTGTCATTCTCCACCTTCTCTCTGAACTCCACCTTCCTCCACCAGGAACAGGAGCCCCTGCAGTTTGAGGCTGTTTTTTATTACCCCCAGTACCATCACAAACAAATTACAGCTACTGAATATTCAGGAAAACCACCCACACCAGCCAGTCCAGACTGCTAAACCCCTGACAAATTACTAGTAAACTCCACTTCTTCACGATTCCTGTAGTTTTCCCAAAATAATGATCTTTATCATCCATACACTTGTTCATCTGCCTGTCAACATGCCTTTCAGTTTAACTCATTCAGGGGCTTATTTACAAAACAAATGGCGGAGTGCGGCGTTAAGCCAAAATTGCTAACGCCGCAATCCTTCATTCTGAAAACGCAGGGGTGCACCATATTTACAACAATACTGTGCATCCCATGCGTTTTACCTACCGCTGGGGCTGAACTCAACTGCTTAGCGCCAACGCAGGCACCCTTGCACCATAATGCATGAGGGCCTGCATTGAGCGAAAGATTGGTGCAGGAAGGTGTTCCTCCTGCACATAAACAATCTAGAATGGCGATTTGCAACTACTTTGTGTGCTGCATTGGGCAGCACTCATACAAGTTTCAACTTCTCATTTTTTTATGACTGTTTATGTGCTCATTCATGGTGTTTTGCTATTTCTGGTGTGCTGTACAATGTAGCGCATATAGAAACAACAAAAATAAGGAGAAATGAAGCATTTCTCCTTGTTTCGCCATGTTAAGACCAGGCTTTCCCTGGTCTTAGTTTTGGCATTGCCTTCTGTTTACGCCACCCTTGTAAATAAGGGGCAGCATCAAAGTCAATGGGTGTTGGGGTGGAACACCCACTGCAACACCCATTGCTAAGTATAGCGTGAAAGGGTGCCTTATTTACAGGGCGGTGTTATGCCATGTTCAGTGGCTTAACGCCGCCTTACAAATAAGGCAAAGCCTCAATTGCCACTGGAACATCAGAAAAAGTGACCAGTGGCGATAGGAGCTTGTAAATATGCCTGCAGTTTCATTAATAATCTTTTACCTATGTCTTCAAAACAATGCAAAGGGGCCCCTCTTCCCTCTTCCCATTAAGAGTATTGTGATCTGCCCATTGCTTACCACTGGCCTTGTGTATTGTAACTCATATGTGCTTGCTTTCTATTAGCTGGCTTTATTTGTTTCAGGCTGTCCATTATGTTTTTGCGCCTCCCAAGCCATAGCCCATTTACCACCTCTCTGACTGTTTCCTTGTATTCTTCTACCAGTGCTAGCTGTCTGGGAACTCTTTCTTTTCTTTTTTCGTGAGGCACTCCACAAGAGTACATCTATTTTCAGTTGTCTTCCTTGTACACTAGTTCAGGAAGCAGTAAACGTGCTGTATTTCTTTGAAAGGTTTTCCTGTACCCTGTCTTTGTGCTAGACTGATTCTACTTATTTCTGCCACTACTAGTTCATCAATCTTGCATGCTCGTAAGGGACAATGTTCTGTCTACGAGCTTCTCTATTTTGGTTAGTACTCTCTACAAACAGCACAACTTAAACAATCCTCTTCCTCAATTTCATGCCCATGCTGTAGGCGCTGGAAGTAGGAGAGTGGGGAGATGCACTCCTAAAATAACCATGCTGGAGTTCAGAAATGAATGAGCAATAAACAGGTCTTTATATATATATTTTCATCTTGTCACATTTACTGTACGTTTAAAGACAGAGGTCAACCGTTAGGCTCTAATGTTCTTTCTTTCTGTGACTGCAAAGGGAGAGGATTTATGTGACAAACCTGCTGGGTACTAGGGGTGTGAATGGAAAGGCTGAAGGATGTTATATTTTTATCTAGAACACAACACGATGTAAATGCCAGTAAATTAGCTGTACACATATTTCAGAATATAGTATAATTAGGAAGGCAAAAATAAAGCAATGTTTGTGTAATTCGGTAATGTGGTGGAAACAAATATCTTACAAAGATCAAAACAAATCCGCAAACTTAGTGATGCTAATTTCCACACAATATTGTTTGTGCGTAATATAGTTATATCAGTAACTTTACTCCACTCTACGCCACTCCACACTACTTCACTATAAGTCACTCTATGCCACTCTACTCTATATCACTCAATTCAATTCTGAGCCACTCCATTTCATGACATGACACTACACTCCAAGCCGATTTTTGAAAAGGGGGTGGTGATGGACAGAGTTTCTGAATGATGCAGAATACTCCTACCCAGTCAAGAGATCAGGGCTGTATCCATCACCGTTTTTTAGCTCACTGCACCATCCCAGCTCAGAACCTGGCTACATGCAAATTAGTCTGTCCCTGTCCCAGTGCATTATGGGAACAGGGCAAACCAAACTACCAAGCCAATTCTTACACTGGGAAGGAAACAAGCTTCCGGGGACCGGTTTCTGGCATTTCAGCCGTCGTCGGCCCGGCTTGCTTGAATCGTGATGGTGCAATGAGCAAGGGACGTCTGAGTATACCCTCCCACACTTAGTGTGGACAAAATCGATTTTGGAAAAGGGGGTGGTGATGGACAGAGTTTCTGAATGATGCAGAATACTCCTACCCAGTCAAGAGATCAGGGCTGTATCCATCACCGTTTTTTAGCTCACTGCACCATCCCAGCTCAGAACCTGGCTACATGCAAATTAGTCTGTCCCTGTCCCAGTGCATTATGGGAACAGGGCAAACCAAACTACCAAGCCAATTCTTACTCTGGGAAGGAAACAAGCTTCCGGGCACCGGTTTCTGGCATTTCAGCCGTCGTCGGCCCGGCTCGCTTGAATCCTAATGGTGCAATGAGCAAGGGACTCATGTCTGAGTATACCCTCCCACACTTAGTGTGGACAAAATTGATTTTGGAAAAGGGGGTGGTGATGGACAGAGTTTCTGAATGATGCAGAATACTCCTACCCAGTCAAGAGATCAGGGCTGTATCTATCACCGTTTTTTAGCTCACTGCACCATCCCAGCTCAGAACCTGGCTACATGCAAATTAGTCTATCCCTGTCCCAGTGCATTATGGGAACAGGGCAAACCAAACTGCCAAGCCAATTCTTACACTGGGAAGGAAACAAGCTTCCGGGGACCGGTTTCTGGCATTTCAGCCGTCGTCGGCCCGGCTTGCTTGAATCCTGATGGTGCAATGAGCAAGGGACTCACGTCTGAGTATACCCTCCCACACTTAGTGTGGACAAAATCGATTTTGGAAAAGGGGGTGGTGATGGACAGAGTTTCTGAATGATGCAGAATACTCCTACCCAGTCAAGAGATCAGGGCTGTATCCATCACCGTTTTTTAGGTCACTGCACCATCCCAGCTCAGAAAATGGCTACATGCAAACTAGTCTGTCCCTGTCCCAGTGCATTATGGGAACAGGGCAAACCAAACTACCAAGCCGGGCCGACGACGGCTGAAATGCCAGAAACCGGTCCCCGGAAGCTTGTGTCCTTCCCAGTATAAGAATTGGCTTGGTAGTTTGGTTTGCCCTGTTCCGATCATGCACTGGGACAGGAACAGACTAATTTGCATGTAGCCAGGTTCTGAGCTGGGATGGTGCAGTGAGCTAAAAAACGGTGATCGATCAAGCCCTGATCTCTTGACTGGGTAGGAGTATTCTGCATCATTCAGAAACTCTGTCCATCACCACCCCTTTTTCCAAAAACTACACTCCAAGCCACCACTCTACAAAGCTAGACTCTATGTCAATCCACTCCATGACTTTTACTCCACTCTATGCAACTCCACTCTCCGCCACTCCACTTTATGACACTCCATTCTATGCCATTCCACTCTATGCCCCTCCATTGTATAACACTCCAGGCCACTCCACTCTACAAGATACTATTCCACTCTACTCCGCACCATGAAACCCTACTCCAGTCTACCTCACTCCACTCTTAGAAACTACTCCATTCTATGCCACCCCACTAGAAGACACTCCATGCCACGTTACTCCAGTCTGTCACTCCACTCTATGGCACTCTACTCCATTCTTCGACACAACACTATTCCATTCTGCACCACTCCACTCTTTAACACCCTGCTCCACATTACGCCACTTTACTCCACTGTCCTCCACGCACCGCCACTCTATGGCACTCCACTCCATGCCACTCCACTCTGCTCTCCTTTACCCCTCTAACTTTTGGGAATGGTGAACAGCAGCTACGCTGGTGTACAACATGACTAATACACATTTTCAAAGCCAACAGCTCTCAAATAGGCGAGACCTGTTGGCTTTGCTAAGGCTTGTCTTTTTTACGATTTGGCTGCCTACCTCACTGTCGTTATGCCCTGCCAGAATACAGTGTCCATCAGTTCAGTTCGAAACTCTATTCTCTCAACTAAATATTATACACAAATATGAAAAAATATCAAGGCTTACCAGTGCCACATAAACGAGTTGTAGATTTTGAGCTGCGATAGATCCACTCTTCAGTCAGAGTCTGACCTGCCACTTCCGGCCAGATAGTGAACCTTATCTTCCATAGACCCGCTGGCCTCTCCTCCTCAATTCTTACTGGAGTTATCCGAGAGGATCTATCTCATGTAGGGATGGATTCTCTCTCTCTCTCTCCAGTAAGAGGTGTTGCACATTCCTCTGTAATAAAAAATGCAACGCATGAAATGGGCATTAATTTAGCGCGAGTTGTCCATTAAATTTTTTGTAATTTCACTGGACTGGATATTCTCTTGTCATAAAGAAAAGCACTTCTCAAATGCCCGCTAGAGGGCAGTAAAAGACAACGACCTCCACTTGTTCTTCACTATCTTCTTGATTTTCTTCCTAGCGCCATGTTAACTAAACGTGCCAAGCAAGAGAGGAGCCAGAAAATTAAAATTCTGCATCTTGGACCATACCTCAAATCACACCGACTGTGTGAAGCGAGCAAACCCAGCCAACCCTCTTCAGGAGAGTCCCATTCACCTTCATCAGCTTTTCCTCAATCTATCCATCATCCTTTCACAGTTCCATCTACTCGTCAAAGTATTTCCCATCCCTTTATCTTTCCATCCATCCATCCTCCCATCCATTCATTCACCCTTTCTACTAGCCCATACACCTTTGCCCCATCTGCCCATAAAAACATACATTTATCTCTCTGCCCTTTCATCATCCTTCTGTTTACTCTTCCCGTGTCTGTCCATTCATCCGTCCTTCCATCAATTCACCCTTTCATCTATTGATCCTTTCACACTCCAATTTAGCTTTCATTCTTCCATCTATAATACCTGCACTCTTCCATTTATTGATTCTCCCACCCTTCCTTCAATTAATCCATTCTACTTTTCTTCTGCCGTTCCATTACGTTACCTTCCTCCTCCCGCTCTTTCTTTCTACCCATTTTTGTCTCTCATCCTTACCTTTTCTTTCTTATCTTTCTCTCTTGTGCTCACTTGTTCTATTTGTCCCTTTCTGTTTTTGCTCATAATTGTAATTTCTCTTTTTCCGCCTATAGTTCACAATGCTCTATCGTGGTGCTCACTAAGAAGACATCCATAATCAACCAATTAACGTTTTATGTAGCTCATGAGGACCACAGGCCGCCCCTGCTTATGCTGTTTATGTGGATGGAGAGGTGGGGTAGAGTTGGCAGCATCTTCTAGCCCTGGCTTGCCCTGTTGTACCCAGGGCATTAACTACCAGCCTTTCACCCTGATCCAATTCGTGGTTCCAAAAGATTGGTGTTATTAGTGTGTTATTTTTTTTTAAAGTTCGAAATCTTTTATTCAATTTTTAGTTTTGAACAACTAATAAAGACAATACAAAAACATTATTATTTGGTACTTCATACCTAAAGAACAAAGTATAAATCGTTCATCATCAGAAGAAAGTATAATAGGTAATTAGATAATACATGTATATAAAATACAAAAAAGGGGGGGAAATGGAAGGAAAGGGAGGGAAGGGATACCTATATCTATGAAAGCATGAGGCAAAAACCTAATATTTCTATTCAATTTAATTACACTAATATACCATAACGATAATTCATCAGTATTATTCATGGGAATAAGAAAAATGAAGTCAAGATCATTAAAGAGCATTTTAGTAGATTTAATAATAACTGATTTCTGAAACAAATTAGCATTATTAGACATAGACACCAGAGTAGGTAAAGGAAATGGAGATATTAGTGATCTCTCAATACATAACCATGCAGGAGCATGCTTTAAAAAAGAGTGATTAAACCACAATGAACTTTGTTTTAGATAAAAGCTTTATGATAAAGGAAAAAATCTGGGATACCAAAACCAGCATTAGGTTTAGGTATTTTTAATTTTTTATAACTAATATGAGGAGATTTGTTATCCATAAAAACTTTGACAAAAATGTATCAACATCTTTATAAAATGTTAATGGAAATTGTGTGGAGATCTTGGCAAGAGTATAAAAGATTTTGGGAGCAATAGTCATTTTTATGGAATCCATTCTGCCCAACCATGAAAGATGCAATCATGCCCATTTAGATATTTTGTTTTTAATGTAATTTAGAATGAAATCACAATTTAACGATATTGTTGACTTTATAGAGGAGGAGAATAAAATTCGAAGATATTTTAACTTATTTTTTTGCTAAATAATTTCACGCATGGAAAGCATATCAGGAGTGCAATAGACATTTAAAGGAGAACATTCTGTTTTGTTGGTATTTAAAGTGTATCCGGAAACTTTAGAATACCTCGTTATAATATCCATTAAAGATGGGAAGGAAGATATAAGGTCAATGATAAATAAAAGCACATCGTCCGCATAAGCAAGTGTTTTAACAATAACATCCTTAACATTGATCCCTTTAATAGAAGCACATTTTCTTATAGATGTAAGAAAAGGTTCAATGCCAATCAAAAATAACAGAGGCGAAAGAGGACATCCTTGTCTTGTAGCTCTAAAAAGTGAAAATTGATTTGATACTTGGCCAATAATGAATAAACGAGCAGTAGGGGCAAAATATAGAGCTGAAATAATTTGTATAAAAGTATCCACAAAATTAAATGACCATAATGTAGAAAATAAAAATTGCCAATGGAGTTTGTCAAATGCCTTCTCAGCATCTAAAGCTAGAATTCCAGAAGGCAAGGAGAGGGTAGGGCTTTGTTCAATAATATGCAATAACATTCTAGTGTTATTAGCAGAATATCTATTCTTCATAAACCCAGATTGGTCAGGATGTATAATAGAGTCTAATATGGGGGCTAGTCTAGTAGCAAGTATTTTAGCATATAACCTACAATCTTGATTAATTAAGGAAATGGGACGATAATTAGACACAAGAGTGGGATCTTTATCTGGTTTCAGAAGTACTATAATTAGAGCTTCTGTAAATGATCCAGAAGTGGTTCCTGTGGAGCCAAAAAACGTAAATAATTGGTATAAAAAAAGGTAATAATTGTGATTGAAATTCTTTATAAAATTCTGCTGGAATCCCATCTGGACCTGGAGATTTATTATTTTTAAGGGACTTTATAGCTGACAATATGTCATCTTTTGTAATAGGTGCATCCAGTCCAATTTTATCTGTTTGTGAAATCTTAGGCAACTTATTGGAATTTAAGAAAGAATCAATTAAAGAAACATCCTGAAAATCTGGCTTATTATATAATGTAGAATAGAAATTCAAAAATTCATTAACAATTTTTCATTGTGAGAAAGAGCTATGTTACCATGCGGACTATGAATTGAATTGATTTGGGATTTATCTTTTTTTATTCGCAAATAATTAGCTAATAACCTTCCAGATTTATTAGCATTAAAGCTAAATCTGGCCTTAGCATTCAATATTTGGACACCTGTTCTTTTACTAAGGATAGAATTAAATTCATAACAAAATTTTTGTAACTGAAAATTATATTGTGGATTGCTGGATGTTATAAAAAAGTCGCTCAAATTTCGCAATCTGTGACTGAAGAAGTTTAGTCTTTGCGTGAAAGGTTTTATTTTCATGGGCCATTATAGAAATAGTAGCACCCCTAATATAAGCTTTGAACGCATCCCATCTATTAATCAGAGATGTAGAACCTTCAGGGTTGAGTATAAAATATTCCAGAATGGCAGACAACAGTTTAGGCAGACAACAGTTTAGGCTTATTATATTCATTTAAAATTATACCAGAGTCTCCATCTAGATTGTATAGTAAAATTAGATTCCATATTCCAAAACCAAGTAATCATAGCATGATCTGAGATATGAATGGTTCCAATGGTAGGAGTAGTAGTAGTTGCCTGGAAACCAAGAAGCAATCAATTCTAGAATGGGAATTGTGAGGATGTGAGAAAAATGTAAAACATTTTTTCTGCAGGAAAATGTAACCTCCAAATATCAGCTAACTTAGTGGTTTGAATAAATGATTTAAAGGCACAATAAACTTTGGAAGAGGGAAGCTTAGTAAGAAATAATCGATCCAATAACGGGTCAGAAATAACATTAATATCAACAATCAAAGGGGCATTACCGACCTTTAGAACCTCTGTAGTAAGATTAGTCCAAAAAACTGGGTCATCTGCTGTAGGACCATAAACATTTAATAAAAATAGAATTGTGTCATAAACTTTAATTTTAACAAGTACATATCTACCATCCTGAGGTAATATGAATTTTTATGGCCCATTGTGTCCCCTAACGTGAACCCCACCGACTCCATGTACGAGCTTAAAGTGCATGTAACTTCCCTCCTCGACCTGCTATGAAAACGCAAATACATTTGCGTCAAACGTTAACATGTCCTCTTTCAGATCCACCATGAATGGATCGATAATTCCGTTCCTAGGTATGCCTTGCCAACGTCTTTTCATGGTGCACTTCCACGTTTTCCTAGCCCTGCAAAGCTAGGCCCTGATTTCTGCCATCGAGCCTTTCTGTTCTCCACCTGAAAGCTGCAACGTGGGATGCATCCCTGACCTCTGTTCTACTCCCTGCGTGGCGAGCGGTGCCCGGCTCTGCCTGCTTGCCTGCCAAAGACAGTATTTTGCCTTCAAGTTATCAGTATAGCCGAGTTCAGCTCCTCGAAAACACATTCCAGTCTAGCAGAATAGATAAACATTCCCCGGCTGCAGAGCAAAGGGCCCGGCCTCTCTGTCTCCATGCAAGTAATTCATTGCTCCTGTTACCATGGTAGGCCCATGGCCCCTCGCATTACACATAGACACGTAGTCACATATGCGCGCATTAATAGTCAGTATAGAGTAGCCTCTGACCAAGAGACCTTTCCTTCTAGATAGTATAGTTCCCCAAACACAAGATATCAGATATGATTTAGGAACAAGTCGATCTGACATGCCAGACTTCTGTCTCTTTCCTCTAGTATTAAATGTCAAGTCCCCTGCACCCTCCAGCCTCACGTCAGTCACACGTCATGCTGCTGCGCGCGCATCCTTGCTATAGATTTCTGCTGACACTGCAAGATTCCGCTATGTTTCCACCCACTTGTGACACTTTCATATGACGTTTCTAGCACACACCTCCGTGTACGCCCTCGTGTACGCCTTTCTGTTACGCACATGTGTTCTTATCTCGTATCTTTCAGCTGTTACGCCTTCTGTATTCTTCACCATCATATGCGTTTACTATAAAAGATGTACTCTGTCAATAAAATATGTGCTATCCCTTCCTGATCCTTGATGGTGAAAGGAATATGATATACCTGGTTCGAACCATTCCATTTTGTGGAATAAAACCCCTTTTAAAACTCAGATACCACGGATTTTGCCTCTTACTTATGACTGAGTTATTTTATTGTATTACTGCATAGAAATTCCAACGGTAAATAGCAATTTACCACATTAATTTGGCGCCCGAATAGGGACCCCTCCCCCACCTTACGCGCCGGAGGTGCGTTGCAAGACTAGCCCCCTGCCACAGTCAAGACGGACAATTACGCGTACCCGCAGGATTTCCTGTATCTCCCTCTGGCCAACGGAGGTGACTGAGACTGCGATCGACACCCAGACGAGGCGGTAAGGAGTGCGGAGGATCCCGACCAGAGCCCAGCCAAGAGCGCAAGATCCGAGGTGTTTCGAGGCCCACCAGTATCGGCGTGCCAGTGACGTCACGAGTCCCGAGTCGAGTCGAGTCCAGTCCGGTCCAGTCCAGACGAGTTTTCCGAGGCCTTCCGTTCCGTGCTTCCCGGTGAGTACCGTTGCTGGGGACGCATCTAGACGGGTGCATTACTATGTATCCGGTCAAGACGGGTTTGGGTACGCAGACCCGGTCTGCACTGTTTTAGCAGTGTATCTGTACTGTTTAGCAGTATATCTAGTATTCAGTTCAAGAGTCCGATTTTAGGTTTTCGTTTTAGAATTCCAGTATAGCTAATATGTGTACAAAATGTTTCTGTTTGATTAATGTCGTGGTGTGAGTGACTGTTTGATATTCATTACCGTGTTTTCTGTGTCAAAGTGTGTTCAGGTTCAAGTAAGTATTTTCGAAACTAAGACAGATAGGAACTAGAAAAGGGATACTAGAGGAATCGATCCCTGTCCCACCTAGGGACACTCCCGGAAATTTTATGTACCATAAACATGGCTTAGATGCCTTATTATATCTAGATTTATGGACCGAGTATACCAAGAACCTAGACGAGAGATATAGATGGCCCGTTACAGGGACATGGGATGCAGATTGCATCTTGAGAGTAGAAGAAGTGCTATGGAAAAAGAAAGCCAGACAATCTCAGAAAGACGCCATAGAATTGTGGCGCAAAGAATCGCATAGACGTACAGAGAAAGAACTCAGAAAAGCAGAGAAACATAGAGAAGATTCAGACAAAGCCCGAGAAAATGCACTAGTTGAGGAAGGTATACGAGTTAAAGCAGAACAAGTAGACAGACAACGAAACACCCTTATGAATGGTATGTATCCTCTTCTGGCCGAGGGTTTACCTAAGGCCACCCCGGAAATACCAAAAGATCTGCCCGCTCCATTGGTTCCGACTAAATTACGTCACAAGACCGCAGCAGACATTTTTATTTCTTCATATTTTGACGACGTAGCTCCCGCATATACTACTGCACCTGCCCATGTACCCGTACCACCTCCACCCCAAGATTATCTGCCCCCACTTCCGCAACCACGAACTCCACCTTCTCCCGTTCCAGCACTTCCCGCACCTATTATCACTTCCCCACACGTTCTTCCTGACATTAACCCACTAAATCCTTTTGGTCCTGGCACCTCAGGGGGTGCGACAGGAGGTTTTCAGACACCGCCACAAGCACACCGTCTAACGTATAGGGATTTAGCAAAGCAACGTACACCTCAAACAGCGAGTTACGACATACTTAAAGAGCCTCTCACAGATTGTAGATATGATTCAGTACCCGGTAAAGACGACAGAATGATGCTCGCATCAGTACGTCTACGACGAGTCGCAAACTATTTAATGTTACTACCAGGAATGATTGAACATCTAGACAGAATATATCATTTTGTCCAAACGGGGGAAGGTCCTGAAAGTATTGGCGAGGCCATGGCATATCAGAAAGTTGACACTCAAAGTATGATATTACGTTTTTTCATAAACTGTTTGATAAGAGATCAAGACAGGCCTGGTGTAGACAAGGAAGAGATGAATGCCCTTAACAAATGGGGTCAGAATATACCAGACGGGAAGCATGATAAACAGAGTAGTATAGAGAACATGTACAAAAGGATCCGAAAAGCAGTAGTACAAATACATGAAAGAAGAAAGCCTGAAAGAGTAATAGAGTCAGACAAGAATGAATCCTCGGAGGAGGACGAACAACCAGAGACCGCAAGAGAAACAGTGCAATTACCAGCTAGAGACATGATAGCATATGTAGGAAATGGTAGACCCTTTAATAATACAACACGCCCGATACGTCCAGAAAGCAAGAGACTTTTTCAGGCTGCCATGTCGAATCCAAAGACTCCTGAACATATGTTTCAGGCTACCGATAAAATACTGCAAAATCGAGTGGGGTACCATGTACTCAATTCCATGGATGAACAAGAACTAGCCCGGTCCGCAGTACAATGGGCCGACAATTCTAGTATGTATAATGACGATGCAGTAGCTCAGACGTTTTTGAATCTTTCCCCTGATGAACAGAAATTAGCTAGTGTATACATGATTCAGCATCTCATTACGTTGTTTAAAAGCTAACATTCTGATCCAGGTCCCTTACTGGATATATTAGTAGAATTGCTTTCTAATAGATGGAGAGGCCTAGGTACTGATTTAATTAAAGAAATTCTAGAACATAGACACAAGTATAATGTTTTCCTGAAACCACAGTTTATGTCAGCTCCACCACCCCCAGAAAGGAAAATGTATTATTTTGACAGACAGAATCCCTTACGAGAAGTACATCCGGTCAGAAAAGACGATAACTCACTAGAACGTGTATTTGTATACACACCAATTACTAAAATGGAATTATTGGAAATGAAGAAAATAGTGCCCTGTCATGATAAAGACCCTGCAGGTTTTCACCGAGAAATTAAAGATATGTTACTCATGGGTGATTACACGTATACAGATATTATGAAAATGTTAAAAGTACTGTTGCCTGCTGGAATTTACGAGAAATTAAAGGAAAAAGAATGGGAGGTGGGAGAGACAAAGATAGATTGGGCTGCATTAGAAGTTGAAGAAAATGGACGTACCGCAGGTTTAGGCCTTGGGGACAAAGCTAAAGCATTACCAGGTTTATTAGTACAGGTTCTGCCTAGACTGTTAGCGACCAAAAAGGAAGACTGGGACGCAATCTCAGCCTGTAAACAGAAACACGATGAAGACACTAGTGATTTTTATTCTAGATTCGAGAAATGTTTTATTATTAACAGTGGCCTGAAAACAAGTAGCGAGTCATACCCACACCTTTATGTATCAAAATTAGTCGAGAATTCCCAGCCTCAAGTTAAGAACCGTGTTTTGAAAGTAGAAAGTACATGGCAAGCAAATACGCCGTCCCAAATGTTACAAATGTTACAGTACCACCAGAATAGAATTAGGGAAGAACAAGACCACGAACAGAGACGTATGAAAGATACGACAATGAAAATGTTAGTTGCTCAGTCAGTTCCAGCTGACGGTCAGAAAAGGGGTATGACACAGTCAAATAATACGGCGGCTCCCGTTAAAGGGACCTGCAACTACTGCAAACAACCAGGTCACTATGTGAAGGAATGTACGGTTCTGAAACACAACATAGCCACAGGTAAAATTAAAGAAAGACCACGTCAGCCTAGACAGGACCAGGTCCAACATCAAGTTCAACAACATATGCCACAGAACGTACAGTCGCAGCCTGCTCCCCAACAGACAGTACAGACAGTAGCGGTACCACATCCACAGCCCATTGCCGCGACACAGCAAGTATCACAGCAGATGTACCAGTATGCACAATCCGATTACCCCGATTATCAGCGATACTCATGAAACAGCCTAGAGAGGGAGGTTGGCTTGCCTCTCATTGAAGTTCCGGTAGATCAAGAGGGTCCCTATGTACATAGTCAAGTATTAGGAAAAGATAGAAAGTTTTTAATAGACACAGGGGCAAGTCGCACAACGATCAGTCACGACGAGGTTCCAGGGGCACCCCTCTCAGGCTCACAAAATGTTTCCCTTGGATTTTCAGGACAGCCTATTGTTAATGAAGTATCGAAACCTGTTCCCCTAGCAGTTGGTCCATTGTCACGCACTACAGACTTATTACTCACGAAGTCATGTCCAGAAAACTTGTTAGGTATCAAGACACTGAAAGCTCTAGGAGCAGTGATATGTTGTTCTCCGGAAGGAGTTAGATTATTTTTACGTGACTTTAAAGGTCACTATGTGTTACGAGATTTTGATGTACGATTGAAAAATGTACCAGAACATTTGTGGGCAAAAGGCCCAACTGATGTAGGTTGTATGCACATTACACCATACCGAGTCACACTCAAGCCAGGAGTTGTACTACCCCGAATCCGACAATACAAGTTACCACCCGATGCTGTAGTGGCTTTACTGGGAATCATTAAAGAACTTATTGTACAGGGAGTGGTTGTAGAAACCGACTCCAATTTATGTAATTCCCCTATCATTCCGATTCTTAAACGTACTGACCCGAATGCACCACCTGTCTATCGGTTGGTGATCGATTTGCGAGAATTGAATAAATGTATTGTACCACAGTATCCTGTGGTCCCCGACATCTCATCATTATTGACTGCTATTGATTCAGAGGCGACGTTCTTTACTGTAATTGACCTCAAGAACGCCTTCTTCAGTGTCCCCATTGATCCGGAAAGCCAATATCTCTTCGGATTCTGTTTAAATGGCCGTAGCTTCAAATTTGCACGCGCACCTCAAGGATTCACAGAAAGCCCCAGCATCTACAGCCAAGCATTGAAAAGACAACTTGACAGTATTTACATGCCAGTTAACACAGCCCTACTTCAGTATGTCGATGATCTGCTGATCACCGCCCGTAGCGAACCTGAATGTGAACATGCATCACTGACGGTTTTACATTTCTTGGCTGACAAGGGACACAAAGTGTCCCCTTCAAAGTTACAATTCTGTGTTCAGCAAGTGGTGTACCTTGGGCACTTGCTGTCCAAGAGGGGGAGACAGCTAACACCCGACCGCATTGAGTTAATTGCACACTTACCGCAACCCAAGACACAAAAGGAAGTGCGGGCTTTTATTGGCCTCACCTCTTACTGCAGACAATGGATTCCCCAGTACGCATTTCTAGCCAAGCCACTGATACAGTTGACAACACAGGAGGCAGCGACTTCGACTGTCCTCCCTTGGACTCAGGAACACACACAGGCTTTTGATGAATTAAAGAAAGCATTATGTCAAGCACCAGTTTTAGCAACGCCATGTTACAGCAAAGCTTTTACACTTTTCGTGACAGAACGTGATGGCACAGCATTATCTGTCCTCACGCAAGACCAAGCAGGTTCACATAAGCCGTGTGCTTATTTTTCGAGTACATTAGATCCAGTAGCCCAGGCCCTGCCTGCGTGCTTAAAATCAGTTGCAGCAACAGCCTTAGCAATCCGACAAAGTGATTCTATAGTGCTAGGACATCCCCTGACAGTACAAGTTCCACACTCTGTGGAAGTTCTATTAAACAGAACACAGACACAACACCTGACTATAGCACGACTGACAGGTTATGAATTGACATTGTTCCAGCCACACATAGAAATCAGACGCTGTAATATACTCAATCCTGCCACATTGTTACCTTCGAACATTACAAATTCAGCTCCACATGACTGTATAGAGATCATTAATGCAGTAACAAAGCCCCGACGAGACTTGACAGATGTTGCACTGACTAACCCAGACCTGACACTTTATGTAGATGGTTCATGTCTGAGAACAAGCACAGGAGAATTAGTGGCCGCATATGCAGTGACCACTGACACTGAAGTTAAAGAAACACACCGTATTGATACATTGTCTGCTCAAGCTGCAGAGCTCATTGCTCTGACCCGAGCCTGTATAATAGCCAAGAACAGGAATGTTAACATATACACAGATTCACGTTATGCATTTGGAGTCGTACACGACTTCGGTGTACTCTGGCAGGAAAGAGGTTTCTTGACCTCTCATGGATCCAAAATCCAACATGGTCCTCTCATTCAAGAATTATTGGAAGCAATACATTTGCCATCAGCCATAGCTATCATGAAGTGCAAGGCACATACGAAAGTTACAGATACCATTTCCCAGGGTAACGACCTGGCTGATCGAACAGCGAAACACACAGCTCTGACTCATACACATGCAGCTAATATGACAAAGACAATAGTTCCGACACCGACACATTGCATGACAGTTAGGGATCCCGCACTAGAGGTAATTGACATACAGACACATGCTACTCCAGACGAAATAAAGAAATGGACTGAACTAGGAGGGATCCAGACAGATCAGGGATGGATGACGAAGGGAAAAGCCACATGGTTTCTCCCAGACTCTATGGTTCAAGTTATGATCAATACTGCACATAGTCCAGCACACTTAGGAGAAAAAGCCATGTTAGACAGTTTACAGAATCTCTGGTACAATAAACACTTACGAGCAGCAGCAAAACAGAAAGTGCGTACTTGCATGATCTGTTGTCAGTTCAACCCAGGTAAAAGCATTCCTGTAGAGCAAGGTGGATTCAATCCTCCCGATCACCCTTTTGAAGTCCTCCAGATGGATTATATCCAGATGGAACGCTGTCGAGGATTCAAATTCGTCCTCGTAGTTGTATGTGCACTTTCCCGTTGGACAGAAGCATATCCAGTCCCAGATTACACTGCTCCGACCACTGCCAAACAGTTGGTTCGTGAATTCTTCCCACGGTACGGTTTGCCTCGTGTCGTGTATTCAGATAACGGCCAGCCATTCTCTTCCGAATTAATGAAACAGGTATCACTCCTGCTAGGATATCAGTGGAAATTCCACTGCGTCCGACATCCCGAGGCAGCAGGCCTCGTGGAACGCCACAATCAGACACTAAAAACACGCCTTGCTAAGATCTGTGCCGAGAAAGGGGTAGACTGGATAGTCGCCCTGCCCGTTGCTTTATTTTTCATGAGAATGGTTGCACATTCTAGAACAGGGCTATCCCCGTACGAGGTGGTCTTTGGCAGGCCACCAAATATGTGGGGGACGCCTCTGCCTCGTAAAATCACAGATGTTGACTGTAATATGCTGACAGATTACCTTGCCTCCTTGATGTCTGCACTACAATCTTGTCGTTCACAGGTAGCTGCAGCCTTTCCCGACAACACCGAGGTGAAGCCACACCAGATTGTACCCGGGGATTACATCCTTATTAGGAACTTTGACAGGAGAAGTCCGCTGGAGCCCCGCTGGCAGGAGCCGAAGCTCGTCTTATTGACCACGAGGACGGCGGTGAAGCTGGAGGGCCGCAAGGGATGGGTCCACATGAGTCATGTTAAAAAACTTTACGGATCGCCGCCAGAGACTGACTCTTCCTCCCCCTCTAAGGACTGCCCAGATTCCAGTGACTCTAAACTCCCCCTGATAGAGAAAACTCCGCAACAGGAGTATCGTTCAAAATTAAGGTCTAGCAAGTCAGACAGTTTAATTGTTTAAGTCCTCCCCTAGGTGAATCGGTTAGACAGTTTCTGACATGTACCCGTTAGACCCCAATAGAGAGAGAGATAGACAGAACCAGCTCAAGAAACGAGAATATTGTAAATCTCTTCGTAGTCACTGTATTGTGACATTATTGATCATGTTTTTTCTGAGTCTTACGATTATTGCCGCAAGTATTCTGTTACACATGTTTTTCCCTATCTCCATACATGCACATCTCTTTCCAAATGGCACTGTCGAGCATATTTTCAGCGAACTACCCCCGCACGAGTTATCTTACAGGCTTACGCTGCGCAATAACACTTTTATCAGTATGTTACATCATTCCCATCAGTCTAGCAATGCTACAAATTGTTGGATATGTGGCCGACTTCCTCCCTTTCAGAAATATCAGGGAGTACTGCCTCTTCCCGTATCCATTCACACATAATGGTTCCTGTGGTGCATGGTTTAGTCTAATAAATTCCTTAGACTCAAATTCAGTAATTTACAAAGGCAATTGGGTATGGGGAAATCTGAATACAGTTCTGCATAAAGTATGTTATCCTAACAAGGAGGGTCTTCCACAAAGGACAGGGACTGATCTAGAAAATGAAGTATATGGATTAGGTAATTATACACTTAACCTCATGATTCTGAATGTGCAATCCGATACAGGTCCAGACTTACCCTCTATGTCCGTGTTACCAGTAAAAGGCGAGTTATGTGTCAGAAAGAATGGTTCAGTACCCCTAGGTCATAGTAAATGTACTACTGTGATCGGTTTCAATGATAACGGCAAGTCTACATTCAAAGCAACACGTCATTCCTATTTCGTCTGTGGTCATACAGCCTATATACGTTTGCCACTAGATTGGGATGGGACATGTTACATTGCATTCCTTCTGCCACCTGTTTTTCTAGCCCCATCTGACTATCATAAGAACTCCCGACTAGTACCTAATAGACCCAAGAGAGAACTCCCGATTGTCGACTATACTGAAACGGCATGGGAACGATATACAGATTTCAATAAAGGTTTCTTCCCCTATTTAGGAGCTGTCTTCAATAGTAAATCAATACGACACTTGACCAGAACCCTTGAAGCAGTGGTAAATGAAACTACTTCCGCCCTAGGCAATTTAACAGAGGAACAGTCTGCTATGAGACTTGTTGTCCTTCAAAATCGTCTCGTCCTTGACGTCATCCTGGCCGATAGGGGCGGAGCCTGTAGAGTCATCGGATCGAGTTGCTGTGTTTTCATTCCAGAAAACGCACCGTCAGTATATAAAGCCATAACGCGTCTCCATAAGATCGCAAGTCAGATACACCAGAATCCAGGAACCTGGACGTGGTCCGGTTGGTTCTGGAGCGTGTTATCAGCCTGGGGTTGGAAAGTCCTATCCTTCCTCGGAATAGCCCTTCTCATAGTATTCAGTTGTTGCCTATGTATGCAATGTGGGCCAGCGATTTGCGGCTTGTGCGCCACATCATGTATTCCTCATCCAAGTCCACGTTCTAAATCCCGCCTGAGAAGGGAAAAGCAAATGATGTTATATGAACAAATAGATGGACTAATGAAGATTGATATATCATGAAGGGTCCGTAGGGGACAAGGAGGGAATGAGGTAATATGAATTTTTATGGCCCATTGTGTCCCCTAACGTGAACCCCACCGACTCCATGTACGAGCTTAAAGTGCATGTAACTTCCCTCCTCGACCTGCTATGAAAACGCAAATACATTTGCGTCAAACGTTAACATGTCCTCTTTCAGATCCACCATGAATGGATCGATAATTCCGTTCCTAGGTATGCCTTGCCAACGTCTTTTCATGGTGCACTTCCACGTTTTCCTAGCCCTGCAAAGCTAGGCCCTGATTTCTGCCATCGAGCCTTTCTGTTCTCCACCTGAAAGCTGCAACGTGGGATGCATCCCTGACCTCTGTTCTACTCCCTGCGTGGCGAGCGGTGCCCGGCTCGGCCTGCTTGCCTGCCAAAGACAGTATTTTGCCTTCAAGTTATCAGTATAGCCGAGTTCAGCTCCTCGAAAACACATTCCAGTCTAGCAGAATAGATAAACATTCCCCGGCTGCAGAGCAAAGGGCCCGGCCTCTCTGTCTCCATGCAAGTAATTCATTGCTCCTGTTACCATGGTAGGCCCATGGCCCCTCGCATTACACATAGACACGTAGTCACATATGCGCGCATTAATAGTCAGTATAGAGTAGCCTCTGACCAAGAGACCTTTCCTTCTAGATAGTATAGTTCCCCAAACACAAGATATCAGATATGATTTAGGAACAAGTCGATCTGACATGCCAGACTTCTGTCTCTTTCCTCTAGTATTAAATGTCAAGTCCCCTGCACCCTCCAGCCTCACGTCAGTCACACGTCATGCTGCTGTGCGCGCATCCTTGCTATAGATTTCTGCTGACACTGCAAGATTCCGCTATGTTTCCACCCACTTGTGACACTTTCATATGACGTTTCTAGCACACACCTCCGTGTACGCCCTCGTGCACGCCTTTCTGTTACGCACATGTGTTCTTATCTCGTTTCTTTCAGCTGTTACGCCTTCTGTATTCTTCACCATCATATGCGTTTACTATAAAAGATGTACTCTGTCAATAAAATATGTGCTATCCCTTCCTGATCCTTGATGGTGAAAGGAATATGATATACCTGGTTCGAACCATTCCATTTTGTGGAATAAAACCCCTTTTAAAACTCAGATACCACGGATTTTGCCTCTTACTTATGACTGAGTTATTTTATTGTACTTACTGCATAGAAATTCCGACGGTAAATAACTATTTACCACAATCCTTAGCAGAAGTTTTACTCAAAATTTGACAGTAAAATTTTTTAGCAAATAAAATGGCTACATCATTTTTCCTACCATTAGCACGAGAAGAGACAATAGCATCAACCCATTTCTTCTTCATATAATCTAAAATGTTATCATCTACATGAGTCTCTTGTATAAAATAGACATCCACTTTGCAACTATTGAGATAATCAAGTATTTTTGTACGTTTAACAGGATGGGCCAACCTTTAACATTTAATGAAACTACTTTAATATTATGTGAATCAGCCATAACAAAAGAAAGATGAAAATAAATAAAGAAGAGGAAGATGGAAATAAAGGAAGAGCAAAGGAATGAGAAAAAGGTAGCTCCAATTAAGGAAGAAGGAAAGGATAAAAGAAAAAACATGGAAAAATAGACAAACAGAAGACATAAATGTGAAACGCGCACACGCTTTACAGGCATGACCAGAACCGCTGGAGCCCTTTATAAAGAAATTTCAGAACTGTGTCAGAAAATATATAGTTGGTAGCCATCATGTAGCAGAGTCATTGGTATCCATTGTGTCCTGCTACTGTTGATCCAAAAAATTTCTCAAATCTTCTGGGCGTTGAAAAGATTTAGAGAAGTTATCCTTCCATTTGCGCATCGTCGACGGATCAAAAAGACCATATTTATAACCTAGACTCCGTAGTTGAGAACGGATTGCAGTGAATTCTTTGCAAATGGAAACTGTTTCTTTGGCAAAGTCTTGATGTATGAATATTTTGTTTCCATTTACCATCAATGAAGGTATTTCTCTAGCTGCATTTCTGATTAGAACCAAATGGTGATGTCGGAGAACTTTAAAAATCATTTGTCGGGGTTTTGTGTGCATAGGGTTCCTGTGTGAGGGAATCCTATGAGCCTTATCAATTTCAAATTTTTCTGAGAATTTAATTTGTAAAAGACCAGGCAATAAAATCTCCAAGTATAATCTGCAGTTATTTCCTTCAACATCCTCAGGTACATTAAATATGCATAGATTATATAGTCTGTTACGATTTTCCATGCCCAGTAATGTTGAACACAAAGGCGAAATTTTTGCCACAAGTGGAGTAAATGTGTCAAGTTTGGCCTTATTATCCTGAATTTGATGGAATTATCTGATATTTTCATTGACAGGCTAGCCATTTATTTGCGCACATTTTTAATTTCAGAAACAATAGTATCTGTATTAACTTGCAAAGCCTGAGTTTCTTCCAATATTAGAGATAATGAGGGCTCAGACGACTCCACTACTTTCGATTTAGCAGGAGGAGGAGAAACTTGCTGTCTCCTTTTATTATTAATAGCACTTTTGTTATCCATTTTGAAGTGAAGAAAAGAGACTGCATTATAATTGCAGCCACAAAGGATTGTATAATAAAGCAGAAACTGTGGAAAGAACCAAAGAATTACTGGTGCAGCAGCTAAACTGTGCTGGGGGAGTGGCTAGGCACAAGCCAGGCCCTTTCCTGACAAGTCACTCCGCCCCCTTGAATGAAAGCCTGGCTGTACCTGAGGGCTATATATGGAGCAGGAGCCAAGTGGTGAAAAAACCCACTTCCACTGAGCAGAAATCTTGGAAACGCTCCACAGGTGAGGAAAGTATTGTAGAACTGCAGCGACCTCCTTAGGAATACGTTTCTGACAGGAATTCGTCGTTTAATACATAAAAACGCGCCGAAATCGTGGGAGAAAGCTAACGCAGCGGCCATCTTGAATCGCGCATTCGCGCGAATCCCCCATTAGTGTGTTATTAACTGTGGTGGATATGAAGCGTTAATGAGTGTGGTGTGCGATGCAGGATAGTGTTACATGAGTAGCATGAAAAGGTGTGTGATGTGATCGGGTGGGAGGCTGTGTTGTATGGTGTCTTAGGATGTGGTACAGTCTTGTAGAGTGTGGTGCAGATTTGTATGATGTGTTTTATGGGACTCTCATAATGAGAGGTGAGCTGTACTGTGTTACAATGTGTGCTGTGAAATGGTATGGCATGTTATTGTAACGTGGTATCTTGTGATGTGTTGTGGTATTGGTTTCTATGGTTTGGTAAGTCATGCTGTAGCATTGTACAGTATTTTATGGTGCTCTACAGGGTAGCGTTTAGTGTTATGTGATGCAGTGCAACCTGATGTGATGATGGAAGGTGTACTGGCAGATGTGTTGCGAGCCAGCTATATGGAATTAGCTGGTATGATTCAGTGTTACTTGGTCCATGTGATATTACATGGTCTGATTTGATTTTATATAGTCTGTTGCCGAGCGGTGCTGCAGGGGCTGGTTTAGTGTGATGAGAAGTGGGATAGTGTAGTGTGGTATGGTGTGATGTTTGTGGCAGGGATTTGTGGCACTCAAAGAAGTGAAGGAGGCAGACCTCGCCTTGTGTTTGAGCATTCCCTTATTCGCCCCTGAAGTTCAAAAAGCACAAGCTTATGCAGACGCACCACGAGGGAACAGTCTCTGCCCTAATAACCTCTTCAGACTCTAAACCACCCCTGTCCTGCTTGGAGATCAGCCGGAACATAGTTATGCACCCTACTAAGGTGTATATAACCTCACACTGGTTGCCAGTCTACTTCCTTGAGAAGCAAGAATTGGTACCGGAAACCCAATTGCATCCAAAGGATTCTATCAGTGCACCCGGGCACCAGTGGCTCATCTCTTTAGAATTCAGGGGCATATTAACAAGGAACAGGGAAAATTAACGCTAAGGGCGCTTAGCGTAAATCTTTTTAATGCCCGCTATCGCTGGATAATATCGCCTGGTTATCGTGTTATTAACAACGCTAACTGTCTAGGCGATAAAAAAATCCAGCGATAGCGGAATTTTGGGAGGTTATGGCTGGTAATGCAGCGATAAAACTACAAGGATAGGGATATCCTTGACGATAGCCCATGGTGGACTTAGCCATGTAATACACCTCCCATTGGATTACATGGCTAAGTCTGAAAATTAGCAGACGTAAAAAAGCAGCGTTAACCGTGGTTAGCGCTCTTTTTTTGTCTCTAACAAGGGTAGCGTGAAGCTTGATAATAGGAGAAATATCGCTTGGCACCCTGGGAGGCCAATTCTGGCATACAATCACTCCTCTCCAGCCCGCCATCAGCATGATTGCTTGGCATTGTTGGGGGTCAAGGAGAGGCCACAGCTGATCATCACTGAACGGCCTGACGTACAGCAAAGCTGCTTTCCTCTCCCTCTCAGTGCTCTTTGTGGACTGGTAAAGGGGGAAAAAACGGCCCACAGAGTGCACTGAGGCACCAGCCCTTCGGCTCATGCCTGAGTGCCCGCAGTGCTAATCCGCCCCTGTCCACAGACCAGGACAGCTGATCATAGGGATGTGCACCCAGCTAGGCACTACCATGCTGCCATGGCCTGCGTTTTAGAGGTGCTGCCTATTGAGAGACTGGTGCAGCCACTGTAGAGACCACTAGAGGCTTCCTGGGCTTTCAAGCAGTCACTGAACAGCAAGGACTAAATGGATCAAACTTTGATGCAGCTCAAGGCATCAAGACAACTTGCTGTGCTGTGTCAAAAGGAGAGGACAGGAATGCCCAATATGTATCAAGATATGGCGCATTCCTGTTCTCTCCTTGCACTGGCACACCCAGTCAATGCGGGCACCCTTGCATCATGATGCAACGTGCCTGCGTTGAAGGCAGGATTGTTACTGTGCACAAATGGACTTCCTGCATAAAAATAATCTTTTTTTTTTGTACATTTGTTTTTATTAGTTTTTTAGAGAACGTGATCATTAACAAGCAGCATATCGTGCTGCAACATGCAGCGACTGAGAATATTATTTGTCACATATCATTTGCAATTGTTGATGGTAAGTACATTCAACTGGTAATGTACACGTTATGTTTGTACGATGATATAGTACATATCTAATGCAGATGGATTTCTTGTTTGTTCTACGTCTGATGTATAACTTTGAAGGCCAGTTCAACTTAGCCAGATGTGGTGAGCTGTATATGTAATAGTAACTGTGAGTATACAGCATCAAACTTGGGTTCGTGTTGGAGTGCTCCCGCACATTTCTTTGTGTGTGTTCTCATGTGTGTGCCGTCTACTGTGCCTACGAGTGTGACCTTGGCCTTGAGTTTCCTGCATGTACTTGTGCTTGGAGAGCGGCTCGCGGCCGCTTGCGACTGTTCAGGTGTGCATGCATATGTAAAGGGTATTAGTCGCGCGCGTGGTGTTAGTCGTTTGGGTCAGGCGTCTGCAAGGCCTGGAGTGGCGGATCTACATTTTGCTGTAGTGTTGCCAGGATCACTTCCTAGCTTTCGATTATGGGTACTTTTCTGAGACCCATGATTTCTTCCCGATTGATCGCTATGCATTCCGCGCTGGCCCACGCAAGACTAGGGAGCCTCCTGGCTTGTATGTGTGGGGGATCAGGCGCCTTCCACTTCTTTGTGATGAGCCGTTTGGCCGTGACTACGCCCAAATCTAAGAACCTGGAATTACTTTTGTGTTACGTGTCCTAGGGAAGATGTGCAGTAGATATGTCTGCCAATCAAAGGGTATCTCTATCTCTGTGCAGGCATGGAGCGCGTCCGCCACTCCTCTCCAATATATACTAAGGCTGGTGCAACCCCAGAGCATGTGAACGAGGTCTGCTAGGGCAAGCGGAGTCTGCTCAACAAAAGTACCTGTTTATGTTAGCTGGCGTTAAGTATGCTCTTTGCTTTATGAAATATTGTATTTGCCTAAATCTCATGTTTCTAGGGATATGAACCGGGCTGGCTAGTACCTGTTCCTATTCTTTTATCTAAAAATTGACAGCCCAAGTCGTGTTCCCACTTGTGTCTGAGGGGGTTTAAGTTGATCGCTGCGTGTTGTCACAGTAAGGCTGCGAACCACTGCGTCAGATGTCTGCCCTGTCCCATGAAATGTAAAGACTGTATAGTGAGGTGTGTATGCGGTTCAATGGCAATGTCCCCCCATTTCTCTGAAAATGTGGCTACCAGTGAGTGGTGTAGGAGGAATTGCCCTGCGGGAGCCCCTCGTCTTCTGTCAGTGTCGCATAGGGGATAAGCGAGCCTTCACAATAGAGATCGCCTAGGGTCTGTATACCAGCTTCATGCCAGTGCTGTAACGCGGTGGACGTATATACCGTCTCGCCTCTGGAGGAGCCTTCCAAGGGAAGTGCAGGGGCATAGGGTACTGTGTTACGAAGTATGTAGGGGCTCCACCGGTAGCAACTGTATGCCACATTCAACAGCAGAGGTTCTGGAGGCCGTGTTCGCGTGCCAGGGTGGAAGAGCGCGAGAATCTGAGGTAATGTGTGGACATGTGGACGCCGTATCGCTACGCTGCCGATCTGCCAACCATTTGGCGATCCACTGGAGCTGGGCCGCCAGGTTGTAGTGTTTAAAGCAGGGAGCTGCCAGGCCCACCTGGTCCGTGTGCAAGTATAGCTCCTTGTTCGCCACTCTATGACGGTTGGGGCCCCATATGAAATCCCTAGACGTCCGTTCCAGCAGAGTTAAAAACAATGTAGGAACGTAAGTAGGCAGGTTAGTAAAATAATACAGACGCCTCGGTAGGGCTACCATTTTCACCAACGCCATTCTGGCCATGACTGCCAGAGGGAGCATGCTCCAGAACTGCATTTGGTATCGGATGGCCTTTAGTGCTCTGCTCAAGTTACCGGCAAATAGGTCTAATGGCTGACAGGAGATGTGTATTCCTAAATAACGGAACGAGTCTGCTCACCACTGTACTCTTACTCCATTAAATAAAAGGCCAGGATCACTGTCTTCCTCTCTAAAGGCATATTGTTTAGATTTAGCAAAGTTTCAGGCCTGATATGGATGCAAACACACTAAGGATTTGGGACAGTTGGTCTGGTACATGGTTGATG
Organism: Lissotriton vulgaris; assembly: GCF_964263255.1. Classification (NCBI taxonomy): domain Eukaryota; kingdom Metazoa; phylum Chordata; class Amphibia; order Caudata; family Salamandridae; genus Lissotriton; species Lissotriton vulgaris. The sequence goes on from NC_141695.1 coordinate 338,132,289, forward strand.
TCCCTGAGATAAATTAACAGGTCATCGGCGTCTAATGATACTTTGTGGACGTCATCACCTAGAGGGATGCCATCATGTAGTTGTGTTCTTAGTGATTCCACCAACGGTTCAATCGCTGGCGCAAAGAGGAGAGGGGACAGTGGACAGCCATGCCTCGTACCTCGCCGCACTGTGATGACGGTCTGAGACATATGGGCCCACTTTTTACTCTTACCACCGGGTTTGTATAAAGTGGTTGGGTCAACTTAAAAAATGTGGGGCCCAACTTGTATTTTTCAAGAGTCGCAAACATGTAATTCCATTCAAGAGTATCAAAAGCCTTTTTCGAGGTCAAGTACAAGGCAGCCTGCATGCGGCCACCCGCATATGGAGTATGTTGCGACTCTAAATCTACGTAAATTCAGCAAGGTGTTCCGGGATGGTACAAAGCCATTTTGATCCACATGTTCCAGAGCGGGAGATCACCTGTGCCTATCTATCCGCTAGGAGTTTGGCCAGCACTTTATAGTAAGAGTTGAGTTTGCCAAGGGGTCTGTATGAACCCATGTCTGTTTGATCCCTGTCAGGCTTGTGTCGTGATATCAGGTGTGCCTCGCATAGTGAAGAAGGGAGCCATCCCTCTTCCTCAGCGGCTGCAAAAAGAGTGTGCAGGCGTGGTGTCAAAGACTCAAGATATGCTTTATAGTATCCTGCCAGGAGGCCGTCGGGTCCCGAGGTTTTGCCTGTGGCCAAGGACAAGGTTGCCTCTTTGATTGCCTCTGGTGAAATCTATGCGTCTAATGTCTTATTATGTGACAATGGCATCTCATGTAGTTGAATCCGGTCTAGGATGGCCGAGAGGGCGTGCCGTTCATGGCGAACGTGTGATTGGTACAGACACTCATAATGTTGTCACAATGCAGCGTGGATATCATGTTATCTATGCAGTTGTTGCCCTGTGTCACCCCGTAATGCGCTTATTGGTGAACAAGTGTGCTCCTCCCAGATTAGCCAGGCCAAGAAGTGTCCCGCACGGACAGCAGTGGCGTGAGTACAGGCTGTGTGCGCTGTGTAGTTGTGGCAGCGAGGCGCTCTATCAGTTCAGCATGTTTAGTGCGCAGTGCCTTTAAGCAGGGTCTGTCTCTTCCCTCGCCCTCCCCATGAGCCTCATATTGCAGCAGTTTTGTTTCTATTTTACTTAGGTCGACTTGAAGAGCCTTACGTTTGTTCCATGCAGTGTCCCCTTATTGTGACCTTAAAGGCCTCTCATCCCACCAATGTGTCCTCTGTTGTATCCTCGTTGATCTCAAAATATTCAAGGATTGCCATTCCCAACGATGAGCGAAAGGTTGGTCCTCTAGAGCTGCAGTTTGTAGTCTCCAAGAAGGGGCAGGGAGACCCTCAGATTCCCAGGTAAGTTGTAATAGTTGGGGATTGTGATCCGAATGCGTCCAGGCTAGGTGTTCCCTAGAGTGAACATGGGGAATTAGCGCTAGGGACCCCACTATTCTATCTAGGCGCACATGTAACTTGTGCACCCCCGAATAATATGAGTAGATCTGGGTGTCAGGGTTTGTGATGCGCCATATGTCTAGCAATGACCAGTGCGCCAGTCAGTTTGCAAGGGCCTGTGCATTGGACACAGCGTGGTCCTCGACATGGGCAGGAAGAACCTGTTCAGGTCCACGTCAAGCACTGAATTGAAGTTTCCTCCAAGGAGGCAGGAGACTCCGCTCCATCCTGCCAATTTCCTTGTGAGACTGTCTAAAAAGGTGGGCTGACTGACATCAGCGCGTAGATGGAACCAAGGAGGATCGGTTGGCCGTAAAGCCGCCAGCTAACGAATGTGCATCTACCTTCCGGGTCGACTTGTGAATGGGACCCCAGCCCTTACCCATATAAGAACACTCCGCGCATGGGCCTAGTAGCCCGTGCCATATATTTGTCCTCTCCATCTGCCGCGCAGGCGTCCCAGCTCAGGGTGAGACATGTGTGTCTCATGAAGCAGTGCGTTGTCGGCAGCTCTTCACCGCAAGTAAGCATAGATGGAGTATCTGCATGTTGGAGTGTGTATACCGTGCATGTTCCATGTGACTGTTAAACTGTACCATGTCTTCAAGTAACGAAGGCCAAGTTGGAGAAAAGAGGGCAGGGCACTATGGTACTTGTTGTGTGTGAGCATGTCCCATTAATAACAGGGTGTAAATGCGAACTGAACCATGCAGAACTATTGCAGCGAATACTGTATTCAAGTGACGTCTAGTGTGGGTGTGTGTAGCACGTGTTTGGTATGTCATGCCACCCCTCAGCGCTGTGTTGTGAATGTGGATCCCCCATGTCAGTCTGCAGTGCAAGGAGGAGCATGTACATTGGGTGTGCCCTACTACATGGCATCTGATGGGAACTGTTTGCTGCAGTGTGAAGGTGGCGCTGCCGTTCATAAAGGACATGCAGCTTAATCATTATGTTGTTTGCTGTGCAAAGTTTCACCAGCATGACAGCTACTTACTTTTGTTGGTTTTCACAGGGTACTAAAGTTCATAGAAGTCCTATAATATCGTCCTCCGTCACATGTCCTCCGTTTGTGGAGTAACTTATGGCATTCGGCATTCATGAGGGTCGTCTGGTTCGGAAGGCGTGGAATTGCCAGTGTCTGTCGACAAGGATGGGCTCAGATGGCGATCAGGAATGTGGGCAGTTGCTCCCAGTACCCCAGCCCTGTGTAATGCCTCCTGTCTCTCAGCTTGCCTCTGTTCTAGATTGGGGACATTGGAGGACACAGCGGCACCCGTCCGAGGTCAGCTACTTCCACCGCTGCAGCGTCTTCTTCTGTGGAACGTCCTTGGCTCCTCTACCGCAGAAGGTCTTGACCCAGTTCATGTTCCCAATTCCTCTAACCAGTCTCAGGTGTCGGCGGGCGAATCGAAAAAGTGTGTCACCCTCTTTGCGACCACGCGCAGTTTAGCAGGAAATAGTAGTGAATGGTTGAGGCCGAAGTCGCCTAGTTGTCTTCTAACCACAGTATATGCGCTTCTGCTGTGCTGTACTTTTGCTGTGAAGTCTGGGAAAAACATAGTATGTCCGTTGCCACACATTTATGTCTGCCAGTTTGCAGGTTTCTCTAAGGATCGAGTCACTGTCCCTGTAGTGGAGGACTTTGAACAGAAATAGACGTGGGCGGGAGACCGCTGGTGGTTTCTGCGCAGGAACTCGATGCGCTCTTTCAGTTACGATGTGGGGGGACAGGACGCCATCCAGGAGTAGTTCTCTAATCCAGTGCTTGGTGTATTCTTCTGGGCGTCGCCCTTCGTCCCCCTCCTGTAGTCCCACCACGCGAATGTTGTTGCGGTGGGAGCGCCTCTCCGCATCTTTGAATTTATCTTCCTAATCATGTACACGTTCTATTAGATCTTGCAGAGCTGCCGTGTAGCTTTGTGTGATTGACTTCAGGTCCCCTAGTGCTTGTTCTTGTGAGTGCACTTTTCCCCCAAGTTTGTGATGATCATCCCTCAGTAAGGTAAAGTCAGAAGTGACTTTGTCGATTTTGGATTCTAGCAATGTGCGAGTCTGGTCTATCGTAGACCCGATCTTTTCTACTGCAGCGGTTGTGTACGACATATTTGCAGATGATCCTGCCTCTGCTGTTGACAGTTCTGAATTGCCACTGCGCACACTAGGGTGCTGACTGTTTGTGTGTAGGCATCCCTTTATTAACTGCTGTGCTGTCGGCATTCGTTGCTGGACTGTGAGGACAGGACCAGGAGCCTGACCCATGGGTTTTTTGGTGCAGCGAGCCCTTCCTCATGTGTTCCCGGAGCCGTTGTGGACAGTTGGTTACCTGAATGAATGCATACTCCTGTTTGCTCTTATTTCTCACCTTGCAATTATTGTTCCAGCTCTGTGTTGTCCGGCTATTTACTTCACTTGGCTCAATTGTGGTGTGCATCGGCATGGAACTGGGTGTCGTGGTCCCCTGCCTTGTAAGTCTGGTTTCCCTGATGTTACCTGGTGTGTAGAGTCGGCCCGCTGTTTGCCCCAGTCAACATTGCCTGTGCACAACTGCGCGTTTCAGCCCAGGTGTATAACATTGTCTGGAGCCAATAACAGAAGGGTGGTGTTGTCTGCTGCAAGTCTGGTGGTGGGGCCTCCACCCACCCCTCACTACTGCGATCGTTGTCGGTCCGATGCGGCCTCTGGGACGAACTCAGCAGGGGTCTACCGTCAGGGTACGTGCGCGGCCTCCACTGGCTCCGCGCGCCCAGCAGCGATTTTCTTCACGTGGTAGCCCAGGTAGGGAAATGGGGACGGAGGGAATCCGCCCACCTTGCTGTCTCCGCGAAGACCCTCGTGATGGCAAGGCGTTTTGCTGATTATTTCACATTCATTCAGGCTCCCTTGTTATTATCTGGTACTGGATTGGGGTATAGGCAGGACACTTTGCCGTGGCCTTTGCGGCTTTCACGGTGGTGAACTAGTATTCAGGGCATGCTCTGGTGACGCTTCCCGGGCTACTTGCAAAAGCCCTAGTGTTTCACAGGCCTAGGCCCGAACAGGCCTTCGGACCCAGTGCCTCCCTGTTGCCTCCCTGTGTATCGCGGCGATTCCAACAGTGTTCCAAATATGTGGGTGACCTCTCCCCTACTCGCGTGCTCCGCTCGATTTCTCCTCCCGTCTCAGGTCCAGCGAGGAGGGGTAGAGACAGAGAAAAGGCCCTCACCTCGACACATCAGCGGGGTTCCCCATCAGCGGTGTAACTCCTCGCCACCCGATGGTGCCTTCATTTTGCCTCTCGACTCTTGGAGGCACTAGTTGGCGGCCAGGTGGGGCCGTCCGGCCACGATCTCTGCGGCCTCCGTGGCAATGAGCGATTTCTCAGAGCACGCAGAAGCGGCGGGCCCCTGCGGATCCCGCTGTTGTGTCTGCTGCTATAATCCGAAGTGGTGGAGATGTGCACCTAGCTCACTACCTCCGCACCAGGGACTCGATATCAGCCGGCAGGTCTGGCAGCGCAAGCCCGTATCTCGTGGGCCGTGCACGTAGGCCCCGGTGCCTCGCCGCCAATCCACAGCTTGTCTGCTGGCTCCCCGCAACTCGCCCGATCTCCTCCAATCCTGTGTACTAGCCGGCGTGGTTCAGACACAGCTGTGCTGGATATGGGCACCTAGATGGTGGGGGATGTCAGCTTTTGGCAGGATAATTGAGGGGATAAGGACAGAGCTCTTCACGTCCGCCATGTTTGGCTGGTTGGCCACGCCTGCATAAAAACAATCTTTAGAGGTGTTTTCCTCTTTCTAAGTGGGCTGCAGAAAGCAGCCCAGTTAGAAAGTGAAAACAACGAGAAGAGTTAAGAATATTTCTCCTTGTTGCACCTTTATCGGGAAGGTGAAGAATTTTGATGCATTCCCAGGTTTATCAGTGTTGGAAATCTGGGAATGCACAAGAATTAATGTGTGAATGCATGGGAACACTAATACCCCAACCATGGAATGCCTTATCCGGGCAGAGTAATGCAAGGCAGTGACTTGCTCTGTCTTGCGTTACTCCGGATTTACCCCAAGCAAAGCTGGGCCAATCTGAGGTGGCCTTGTGTTGGTTGGTAACTCTGACTTAAAGTATTGTATTGCCCCTGCATCACTATGCGTGCCGCAAGGGCAACGCAATTTAGTCATAAATGTGGCTCCAAGTTTCAAGCACCAAATGACAATCCAATATTGTCTGGAAATTGCCTCAACCATTGCTCAGCAGATGGCAAGTAGTGTCAATTACTTCATCATGGACTGGCCACTCCACATTCCCTCCACTACCACCACTGGACTAGGCAGATACAGACAGACCAGACACATTCTAGGGTACTTTTCATTAGTGAAGAACGATTATGCTCTTCAGTTGCCATTGCCCCAACCACCCTGGCTGACTTAGCATACTAAGAATGTATGTACAAGGTAGAGAGAGGCTTCACTTTTTTAGGAACAATTGAGATGGTCATAATGATAAGACAAAACGGTATAGGAAATATCCCTGCTATTCTCATGTAAGGAAAAAAGAACAGAGCAGTCCCATCATGGATATATATGATCAGACCCATTACTCTTCCTGCATATTTTCAAAATGCTAACTTTGGCTCAGCTGTAGGAAATATCAAATGGTGGCTGGTGAACCTTTAGGATGCTAATTTCTACTGGAGGAACATAGGATGCACCTACAAATGCCAAAGAGAAAACAATACTACCAGTACAGAACCGCAAGGGCGCGTGTCACAGTTACTTTAGGGGATGAGTTATAGTTATTTATTTATTTATTCTAGAGGTTTTATATAGTGCTGGCTGGACCCAGAGGTATCAGAGCGCTTTACATGACGGAGCAATTTATGGTAAGAGACAAATTACAGCATAAAAGAATAACAAAAACATCGGAGCGCTTTACAAGACTGAGATACATAAAGTAAAACAAAATTACAACATTTACAACATTTACAAAATCATTATAGGATAAACAGCAGGTAAGGCAGAGAATAACGAAAGGCTTGAGGTTATACATATCATGTAAACAGATATTTGGAGAATAGAGTTGAAATACCTATAAGATATGGAAGAGTAAGTTTATAGTGCAGGTAGAGACCCCAATATTTATTGAAGAGGTGAATTTTGAGATCTTTTTTAAAGCTGGTGTAGGAAGGGTTGCATTGTAGGTCTTTGGGGAGGGCATTCCAGATGTAGGGGGCATTTCCAGAGAAGGAGCGGGATTGAGTGGATTTCTTTTTTAGCAGGGGTGGGACAAGGAGGAGAGCGTTAGTGCTTCTTAGGGGTTGTGTGCTGCCCTCTTTGCAAAGTTTATTGGCAAGGTATGGTAGTGCATTTTGATGGAGGACTTTGTGTGATGCATACTTTTTTGTAGGCAGATCTGCCTTCGATTGGGAGCTATTTTAGAGTTTTGAGAGCTGGGGAAATGTGGTTGAACCGTTTACATTCGGCGATGAGCCTGACTGCAAAGTTGAGTACAGATTTGAGTGGAGCTAGGTGGACCTTGGGGATTCCGGTGAGGATGGCATTGCCGTAATCAATTTGTGAAAGGACATGGGATTGAATCACTAATTTAAAATCTTCAGTTGAGAGAAAGGGTTTGATTTTCTTGAGATGAAGTAGAGTGAAGAGGGCTCCTTTAGCCAAATTTTCGATGTGAATGTTGAGGTTTAGACTGTTCTCGATGGAGATACCAAGAGATTTTACTGAGTTGGACAAGGAGAGAGAGCAGTTGAGGGCACTGAGGTCAGAGATCCAAGTTTGAATGGGGAGAGGGTTGTTTTTAAGAGGGGGAAGAGGATGATTTCAGTATTTTGGGGGTTGAGTTTGAGATTATTAAGATGGAAGAAGGATTGGATTTTAGTGAGGGTGTTATTAAGGTGTATGATGTCAGCGTGGGTTTTGATCTTCTAATAGATTTGGGAGTCATCGGCATACAGATGGGAGTTGATGCCAGCTTGATTTAGAATGAGGGTGAGGGGTTCCATAAAGAGGTTAAAGAGTGAGGGTGAGAGAATAGACTCCTGGGGGATTCCTAGGTTGACCGGAGTGGGTTTAGAGAGACAGTCTTGAATTTTAATTTGTTGGGTTCGATGTTGAAGATAGGAGACAAACCATTTGTGGGTAGTACCATCGAGGCGGAAGTGATCTTTGAGCACATTAAGTAAGGCAGAGTGGTTAACAGTGTCAAAAGCTGCGGAGAGATCAAGGAGATAAGAAGACATGTCTCACCATTATCAAGGGAGTGGTGGATTTCATCAACAATGTTTAATATGGCAGTTTTAGTGCTGTAGCCGTTTCTGAAGCCTGATTGTAAGGGATCCAGAAGGTTGAAATGTTCGATGTGTTTGTCTAATTGGAGCAAGAGACATTTTTCGAGGGCTTTAGACAGAAGGGGGAGGTTAGTGATAGGGCAAAGGTTGTTTAAGTCATTAGGATCAGCATTAGCAATTTTGATAATGGGGGAGATTTGACCAAGTTGGTGGGAGCTAGGGACACTTCCCGTAGCAAGGGAGGTGTTGATGATTGTGGTCCAGGATGGGGTCGATGATGTGCTTTAGGTCTTGGACAAGGTTAGTAGGGAGGGAGTCTTTGGTATGAGAGGATGGTTTTAGTTTAGTAATAATGCTGTGGACTTCGTGCTCAGGTACAGGGAGGCATTTATGCCAGGAGGCATTGTTTTTTTGTCATGAGTATAGGAGGTTGGGTACAAGAGGAGTAGGGGTGGGAAGGTGTGGGTGTAGTTTATAGAGGAAATAGGAGAAGGAATGTGTGATGAGGGGTTAGGGTGAGGTGAAGTAGGGGGTGAATATGAGGGGGGACCTATGGGTGTCAGTAGTGTAGAGTGTGAATTAGAGGAGATGTCAGGAGAAAGTAGGGGGTTGGTTGGGATCTGTGTTGAGTGGAAGGATTGATCTATTTTGGCTATTTTTTCTGAGAAGAAGTGGGCAATTTCTTCACATCTAGCGGTTGAGGCCGTCGGGTTAGGCGCAGCTGAGGAGGTTTGGTGCTGGATAATGTTGAACAGTTCTCTAGGTCTGTTTTTGGGCCGATTGAGTTGTGTACGGAAGAAGGATGCCTTTTCGTTACAAATGTGTTTTTTGTATGTAGATCTAGCTGATCTGAGGAGTGTCAGGTTAGAGTGGGAGAGATGCTGTCTCCAGGTTCTTTCCATTAGTCTTAATGAGCGTCTTTTGTTGTTAAGTTACTTGAGATAACTATAACTGGTGAATTTCAGTTTTCTTAGTTTAAAATGGTATGTTTTAACAGACATGTTCACCTAACTGTAACATAGCTTTAACCTTTGTTTTTTTCAGTGAGTTTCTGAGTTTAAAAAACACTTAAAGTAAGATATTATTCCAATGCCTAACTATAATGTCACTTTAACCTTTGTGTTTTTTCAGTGAATTTCTATGTGTCTTTTTAATGTAAAGTAAGATTTCCATTGCTGTTTGCAGCGTGGGGTTAGGGGCAGGGGCAGGCCCCTGGCCAGACCCTGCATCCAAGCCACCACTGGCACCCAAGCCCTCACTGAGCACTGCATTTGGTCTTGAGCAGCATGGGGTTGGATGTAGGGCCTGCCCCATAACCCCTGTGGGTGCCCTACTCCTGCAGCACATACCTTCAGCTGTGCGCTGCATTGGGTTGAGTGCAGGGCCTAGCCACAGGCACACACCTGACAATGTGATACAACAATATAAAGAGTGTCATTTTAAGTAAGGCAGACCTACTGACTCTGTCAAAGGGTCCGAGTACCAAAATATAAGATGCTGGCCTATTGGCTTTATCAAGGGTTCAGCACATCAACATATATGAAGTAGCCTTATTGTCTGTGTCAAAAAGTCTCCCCTAACTATAATCAAATGTATATTAAAAAAATTCACTCATTGCTATTTTTTATAAAAGTGATTGTCATAAAATATTTAATTAAGACCTTATAGAAAAACACCATTATGTCAAAAAGTCTCCATAACAATAAAACTGTATATAAAAAAGTATCAATATATCTTTGAGTCTTTTTTAACCAGTGTTCAGGCCACAAAGCGCAGCCACAGAACGATCAACTAGAGGTCCTTGCACTCTAGCTGAAGAGATTACAGCTCGAGCTTGGAGTGCTTTAAAGAATTGTAAGATCTCCTGGGATCATGGATTCAATGACCCAGGAGACTTGCTGTGATTTTTTATTGTTGTTGGGGGCTGCTGCACTCCTCGCTCACCCCCAAAACAGTAAGAAAAAGGGTTGGTTATGCCCCTGTCCCTTCTAGTGGGCACCAACAAGAATAACAAATATAATAGAAAAACGTCCTAGGACATAATGGGGTGCTCCTTGCATGCAGCAGTGAATAATAAATGAGCAGCTCACAAGCCATTAATTTATTTTTCTTTTTTTTTTTAAAAAGAAATTTTAAAATGGGTGGCCACCCCGGACCGTGGCAGCCCTTACTCGTTCCTCAGCCAGTACCAATACTGGGTGCCAGTAGGGGCTGGCAATTGTTTAATAAAGTGGGTGCCCCCGGTGCCCACTCAGAGCCTCCACAACAAACACCCAAATGTTGTGGGACACAGGGGGGGCCCTGTGGCCCTTGCCCGCTCCCCAGCCAGCAACCATAAAGGGTGCTAGCAGGAACTGGCAATTTATTTTTAAATGTGGGTGCCCACCTGGGGCACCCATAACATGTCCAAGTGGTGTTGACTCCTAGTTATGCTGTTTGCACTGTGCATGAAGTGGTAGAAAGCAAAAACTTGCCCACAGTAACATCTGCCCACGAGGTGGAGTTCAGTGCACTTATCGCGGTCGGCATCCTTGCTAAAGAAAAGACTTCTCCTATGTACTTAGACACAAAGTATGAGTTTGACGTAATGTATGACTGGGCGCCTATGGATGCAAAGTTATTGCCAGTGCTGTGCCACATGCCTGTCATTCAATGCTGGATATCAACTATGTGTGAAAATTATTCCTACATACTTGTCGTGGTATGCATGTTTTCAGGATGGGTGGAGACATACCTCTGTGTCAGCATAGATGCCATTATTGTTGCTAAGTGATTACTCAGAGATGTCATCCTTTGGTTTGAGATATGAAGCCCAATTAGTATCGATCAAGGAACACAATTCATAGCTACAGTACTACAGGCAGTTTGTAAGGTGCTAGGATTAGACCAGCACTATCATTGTGTCTATCATTCAGAGTCAGTAGTTAAAGTGGAAAGGAGTAATGGAAGCTGGAAGGATAAGATAACTAAGATATAGTCGGAAACACAGCTAAAATGACCTGATGCTTTACCACCAGCCCTGTTGTCTTTGAGAGCGATCACTTTCCAAAAGTCTAAACTAAGCCACAATAAAATAATCATGGGCTGACCCATGAGGCTCCCTTCAAATCCCCGTGTTTTCTGCAAAGCTGGATCTGTAGTTCTATGATGATGCTGTGTTACAATGATACTGAAAGCTTATAAATATCTCTATAGTTTCCGTTTTCAGGTGTGAGATACGTTACGTGAGTGTCTGACTGGCTTGCCATTTGTTCCAGATGGGCATATATATCCGTATATACCGTCGGAAGGTTGCTCTACAGCCTCGCTGGCCAGGATCTTATCAGATCTTGTTTGTCACAAACACTGCTGTTAAATACCAAGGCAAAGACTTGGATTCACTCCTCTCATTGCAAAGGAGTTGGTCATCCTCAAGACGTCAGTGCTCCTGCCCCTGATCCAGGGCCTGGTCCTGTTCCCGAAGTAACTACTGGGACTGTCTCTACTGCAACCTCTTCAAGTGGTGGTGGGTTGAAGTATCCATGCCCATGTCCTATGCCTGCTCCACCCCCACATGATGATGCCTCAATAGCCTTTCATCATTAATGCCTCCAGCCACTGCAGGTAGACTCTTTCTCTTGGTACTGATTCCTCTGTGTGTCTGTTCTACTGTTTTACTTTGTTGCCTTGAGCATCTGACTGGTAGTGTGGTACATCCTTGCTGCGAAATTGGAAATGTTTCCAAGACTGAACTGTACTGAAACTTTCCTGATACAAATGTGCCACTCACCTACAGGAGTAACTCCTGCCTGATACTGCTGGAAATAAACAGCCAGATCATTAACGCATTCTCCTGCAGAATTTGCAAGCACATGACTGTCTATGTAGGAGATAGTATCCTTTTGACCAGAAGGCCAACCAATTTTAATGACACCTTCCTGCAGCGTTTTTATTCTGGACATAGACTGCAAGTGTGTGCCCATATATCACCCTCTTCTTTCACAGGCCTTGAAAAGTTCAACAATCACTTTAACTGTAACATTCCAGGCATGTCTTCCTCCTACATAGCTTAAGAGTGATGAACTAGAATGCACATGGACTGGAAAGGCTTATGAATACAGGAAATCTAGATTGGACGCTAGATACAAATGAAGTGATCTGCATTCAAGAAACTTGGCTGTGTGGAGTTAAAATTTGAGAACTTACAAATTAACGCAGAGGCTGAAGAAAATGGACAGGGGTGTCCCTCAGGTGGGCTACTAACTCTTGCTTCTATAAAGACAGTGAAAGATTTAAGACTACGGCCAGTGAAATGTGTTTGGGTGCAAATATGTAAAATAGATCTTTATCAAAACTCCACGACATCAATTACTTCATAGTGATGAATGTGTGCGCGCCGTGCAAAAGGCGATACGATCCCTAACAAAAATCAGCCGATATGTTTTTAGAAGATATTGAGTAATGTATATATGCCCACTCAAAGGGTTGGGTACTAGTAATGGACGATTTTAATGCCAAGATCAAACTGGAAAATCAGGTGCTGCATGTTAATGAGCTGCTTAATGCATACAATATACCTGAAGCCATTTTCACAGACAGAACTTGCAACAAGAAGGATGAGACGTGGACTGGAATGTTGCATAATTTAGGGTAAATTTGTGTAAATGGCTGTTTTCCAAGCGATGCACCTGACTTTCAAACCTTTCATACTCGGTCAGAGGAATTCCCAATTGTTATGTATTTGTCACAGATTGGTATTTTTATGTGATCACAGAATTCAGGGTGTTGTGTGTAGATGGCAGTGAACATCTTCCATTGCAAGCCCATTGTCAATTGAAGTTTAGGATAAGTGGAGTAAGGGTTATGATTGCAGATATTACATTCCCAAAAAAGTTCAACACCAGGCTAGAAGAAAGAGAGATGGAAATGCTTGAAAAAATTCATCTAGATTCCATAAACGTTCCACCAAAGCCCACATTCTTGGAGGTAATTAATTGGTATGCCAAGATAATGGGGAAAGTGATTCATTGCATAAAAGTGGAACACAGTAAAACAAAAGAAATATGAGAATTATAGGCAGAAAATCAAGGGTCATTCAGAATCATTGGTTTGACTCAGAATGTCAAAAATTGAAGAGTCAGTTAAGGAAGATGCACAGGTCCACGAAGTAAGTGCAGATTTGTGATATGGCAGGAAACGTATGTAAATTACTGCAAAAATATAAGGAAACTATTAAAGAGTACAAAAGGAAATACTTTAATGGCAACTGGGAAGGAATGCTGGATGCAATCATCACAAAAGATGTGAGGGAATTCTGGAGACACAAACAACCTACAATAGATAAGATGATGAGAGGGAGCCTGGATAAACTACTTGAAGGATACTTATGTAAAGAGATATCCAGTGTTGTCAACAAGGGAATAATGGTAGATAGAGAGCTGTTGAACAGTTTAATATTTAAAAATATCAAGGAAGTGAGGGGAGTGGCCACGACATTCAAAATGGCAGTTACCCATTAACAAGCTCCGCCTGCCCGCCTCGCCAGCTGCCCAGATCCTGCTGCTGGCGCTTCACATCGACCCGAGAAGGGAGCTGTCCTGGCTCCAGTGTGCCCACAGCTACTAGTCGACTGTTCTGGGGTCCTGCTGGACCACTGCGTAAAACCAAAGATGGCAGCCACAGGCCTCCCTGACAGCACTGATGGGGACTGCCTGAATTTTACCCCATCCTCTTCTTCCCAAGGCATTGCCCCCTGCTTCTGCCCTGGACCCTGAAGGGCACCGCCAATTAAAATGCTGGGGCAGGTGCGACTGCAGAATGAGGAGGGTTGAGCCTGGCAGCCTGGTTGGATCTTGTGGGAGGCCAAGGGTCCCCCTTCAACAGCAGAGCATCCCCCAAACTGGATTCAGGTACTAGCACAGGGGGGTAGCTCACTTTCTGCCTGGCCCTTTTGGTTTGTGGGGCAGCTTTCCCTGGACCCAGCTGGCCCTGCCCTCAAGGGCCCCAGGGGCACTGCTCCGGCAGTCGGCATTCGCTGGAGCCATGGCTTTGGAATTTGTTGGAAGGGGGCCGGAATAGACAGAAATTACCTCCTTCTAACCCCCCACACCCGGAGAAGACAAGAGGAGTGTCTCACCAGCATGTCATGACCCACCTAGCTTGTAATGCTGGCGGAGCCCTTCTTCAGGGGGCAAAACCGTGGTGGGGTGCTTGACCACTGTGGTACTAGGGCTCAGCTATAATAATAATATTAATACAGCTATTTATAGAGCACAAAACAGCTACCTCCCAAAGGAGGTGTCCCGGCGCTATAACGGCAAGTGACAGCAAAATTTAAAAAATGTCAGGCACCAGCCATCTAATGGCATTAATCCAAGTTAAAAAGCTATATATTGTGCTATCAGCTTGGTTAAAGCAGCAATTGCCCAGCCGTGTAAGAGGGTCAAGTGTGCAACTGGGCCTGGACTAGCCAGTGACCATGGGGAAGAAACACCAGGTCTCCTCACATACCCAAACAAAAATGGGGTGCTTTACCTGCCACCCATTCCCCCCCATCACCAAGCAGGCAGTTGAGATCGAGCATTGAGCTACTGCTCACGCCATTTAGAACTCAAACTGCCAGAAATGGAGGGCGTGCCTTTTCTTTTCTGGCACCATCCCTCTGGAATAAGATGCCCATGAGCCTCCATACAATCTCTGATCATATTAGTTTCCCCAAAAAATTTAAAACCTGGCTTTTCTGCTAAAAACCAACTTCTCACCTTCTGTCAGAACCGTCTGCATGCGCTATGAGACTCTTTTGGATGTGATATGCGCACAATACAAATATCCTGACTTGACTACTACGGGCCGTAGAAGCGTCCCGAATGGCACTTGAGTGCAACATTGGAGAGTTGAGCATGGTTGTAGCCCTTTTGCACCAAGACATACACAATGTTGAATCTCAGAGGCCGAATGCTATATCTTTGCCCTGGAGGACTCCTATGGGGAGCTATGTTTGACGACTGCCCGGCTCACCTCTATGATTAAACAACTAGAGGAGCACATGGAAGATGTAGATAACAGACTGTGCCAAAACAATCTGAGATTTGTGGGGTTCCCAGAGGGAATAGAGAGCACGTCACTAGAGAAATCCCTGGAAACATGGATCCTCTTGTGACACCCTGCAGATGTCTTCTCTTTTGCTATTTAAAGCAAACACCCAGTGGACATAAGTGCGATGGTAAGAATAGTTCACAATTACCAACTTTGAATCACAATCCATTTTACCCTTAATCAAGCAGTAGTGTTTCTCAACAAACAGTAGAGATGACAAAGATGAAGACTTCATAATAAAAGCTAGAGTATCCCTGAAGTCTGAAAACAACTGTAGCAATATGCCCATCGCCCAAGCTACACTGGCCAAGCAGGATTATAAACTATTGGGAAGCATGGTGGCCCGTGGTTTGTGTCTTGGTATACCAAACATTTTAAATGGATGGTACAATCCAAAGCACATTTGCTTCTAGCAAGACTTCAAATCTCCCTTAGAAATGCCCACAATATTGAGCTGGAAATAAAATTTTCTTTACGCCAATACTATCTGCCATCTCTGAAGTAGCAAAAAAAATATTGTATTTTTGCCAGGAAGGGTTCTTCTTTACATAGATCGGAGTGGAGTTAACTAAAATAACATACTGAGCATGCCCCACTACCCATTTACTTTGATTAACTTCTGCATTGAATACTTGCCTAAACAGGTGAGACATATAAGGAAACACACACCACCAATGCCACCATCAATATCACCACCAATACCACCATCACTACCACAACTACCACCAATATCACCAATGGAACCAAAACCAATACCACAATACCATTGCCACATAAACAAATACTATTGACCCAATACAACAACTACCAGTACCCCCACCACTAATACTAGCACTTTCAACGCGATGCCACAATACTGCCACCAATATCACCAACCTAGTATCACTAGTGACACCAAAACATCAAATACAAGAATCATGAGTGTTACCAATAAACCACCAATACCACCACCACTGTGGAAATGATTTATTTGCCTGTGTCAATAGCATGGAAGAGTATAGAGAAAAAACTAATGAAATTCTGCATCTGTGCCCATCCAGGGATTAGTGGCACATGTTGAGTGAGTCTGCCTATGAAGTGCTTTTATTGCTATTAATTTAATTGAGGAGTGCATGTGCATGAACAGCACACAGACACTGATCACAAAAGAATGCGTCATGAAAGAGCATCCTCACAAAGTAGAATTAAATTACATGTAAATACTTAAGGCCTGTTCATGGGCACTGCTTATGTTTTTCTCTGACCTGGCACTGGTGGTGATCAGTATTTCCCACCTGAATGTGTAGTCGTAGGTTCCTTATATCAACTGCTAGGTATTTTGGCTTGGGCCGAATTGCTTGAGTCACATATTTCAATTACATGCTGATATTTAATATCTTTTCTCTGAGCATATGGAAATGAACTGTTTGTACTACATTTAGGGCCCGATGTAGGTAATCCCAGATTACCGATTCTTAAATACCGAATCATACCGATTCGGTATTTAAGAACTGGCAATCGGGATGTAGGTAATTTTACCGAATTAATTACCGAATCGGTATTATTCGGTAATTAATGAATCAGTATTTACCGATTCTGTAATTGACATTGATTCCTATGGGCCTTGAGGCCCATAGGAATCAATGTCAATTACTGAATCGGTAAATACCGATTTCTGTAAAATTACCGTATTTGCAAGGGGGACAGGGTGTCACTTTGACACCCTGTTGCACCCCTGATTCTGGCTTGTGTGCCATGCCCTAAGGGCATGTATGTGTGCCACATGGCACAGGTGTACATGCACAGATGTCCATGTACACAGGAATTCGTTATTTACCATGACATAGTATGTTTTCAGTGCCATCTTTATCACAAATTTGAGATTCGGTAAATTTACCGATTCGGTAATTTACAGAATCGGTAAATTTACTGATTCTATAAATATACCGAATCGGTAAATTTAAGGCCCCCTACATCTCAATCACCAAATACCGGTCAGTAACGGCCGAACTCGGCCGTTACCGACCAGTATTTGGTGACCTACATCTGGCCCTTAGTCTATTGATTCATTATTTGTCATGACAGTGTAAAGGGGAATAGCACTAGAAATGCTGTGCCATGAGTCATGTCTCAAGGTGCCTGAGTCCACCTATTGTGTGGCAGGATGTGTGCTATGCCCACATATAAAGAAAGGCAAGTATAAGGCAATATAAGTTTTCTGGTTATTCGCAGTAGCTGCTCATGTATAAAGCTTACATTCTTCCCAGACCAGGTGCTGGAACTTCCCATTTCTCCTCCATAGATTGTATAATATTTAGTTCTTATCACACTCTGATTGTGTGGCCTGTTTCTATACAGGCTTGGCCAGCGTTGCTATTAGCACATACTTTAAACACTGGTTGATGGTTAATATCGCGCACCAGAGTTGTTTTTATAGCGTGTGTTGTATTTTCGTATTTAGGTCTATTTTTATCTTGGCAGGGTAACCTGAAATAGTGATAGAAATGCATTGAGTAAGTATGTGTCAATTAGTGCCTCTCATACAAAAATGTCATTCAGTTTACAATGCACAGTCTCCAGTGAGCATGCGCTGGGGAGGAAGGCTTTGATTCACATTGACAACAGCCAGCAATAGCAGTGGTCAAAGTGAATCAAACCCAAATAAACTGTTTAAGAAGAATCTAGTTCTAAACAACCAAAAACTGGAATATGTGGAAAGCTTTAACAATTTAGGGACTACTTTGGATAGTAAACTGTCCTGGAAATAGCAACTGCAAAAGAATAGGATAACGCTGCTCCAAAATTCATTGCCGATATTGAAAAAACACGGGGCTAGTGCTTCTAAGGCTGTTTCTTATGCTTTGGAGGTTTTTGTCTTTAAAGCTCGAACAGCCGCGCTTTACGGAGCAAAGATTTGGGGGCCATATTGCAGAAATAATTTTGAATGGGAAGAAAATAACTTCCTCCGGAAACTACTAAAAATCCCAACTAGAACGCCCTTAATCCCAGTAGTCATGGATCTTAACATTAAACGTACTGACTACTATGCAGTTTTAAGACCACTACTATTTTGGGTCAGAATCTGGTCAACTCCTAGGCTATCTCATTATAGAGAAGGCCTAGAGGAGATCATGAAGATTGACCGAAGCAAGGACATTCTTTGGTTCAAACATGTGACATTGTGGATGAAGAAGTTAGGCCTATCCCACTATTGGGAGGATCCATTACAGTTGATGCCATCCTGTAAGCAACATTGAAAGTCCACTTTTTGGACCTATATAAACAATAATATGTTACACAGTTCATCTGTTGGGTCCTTAACTTTGAAATTTTTAGCCTTTAAAGATGTTGCTCGATTTGAACCTTTTTTGGATGAGGTACGTCCCCAACTAGCGAAACCCTATGTTTGCAGTTTAGATATGGAAGCTTACAAATAAATGCAAATACATCTAGATGGGGCAAAAATAGGGAGGACAATAGTTATGATTGGTGCTCCTTATGCACAAAAGAGGTTAAAGAAAATGAAGCGCATATACTTTTTTTTTTGCCATGCGTACAAATCAGCAAGGAAACGATGAATTAGGTCTCTCTGTAGAAACTTGGATGTTAGAAGCTGCAGCGAGGCCGAACGCATATCGAAGACTAATACGTCACAACTGGTCGTCTTTTGCGTAGGCAGATTTCTATTCAATGTATACCTGATAAGGAACAAAGCTGGGTTAAAGCTTTAGTGTTAGCAGCTACACTCCTCTATTAAATGTTGTGAAGAAGAGTATTGCACTTGCACTTTCCAAATTGGTTGTGTTTACAGTGATTAATGTCTCTTCTCCCTCTGCACTTTGTAGATTTTGATTGGATAACGTATTATTATTTTTTTTATGATATATAATGCCTAGCTTTTAAATGTCATTTAAATAGTATTTATGATAATAGATAGGTTTTATGGCGTATTTGGAAAGGATCATATAAATCGTATAGCAATTGATGCCCTTTTTGTCGTATCCCAACTTTTGGATTAACTTTGACTATTGTAAAATTTGTATTTTAAAATGTATCTTTTATGGTTGTAATTGACCGAAATAAAGATTAATGAATGAATGAATAGCAGGTCAGTGTCATGCCGAAGAGACTGCTTTTGGTACACAAAAACATGCTTGAGTGAGCAGTGCCTTCTCTTGCAGCAGTAAGGACTTGTTTCTTTTATGTGTAGTTCAGCCTGAGCTTTTGTCATGAACATCACGAAAAAACACCCATGAGCAAGCCTGTAGCACACTCATTTGTTGCTGAAAGCGTCTGGTAACGAATGGGGTGTTGTGTGTGTTTACGCTGGATTGTATAAATGGGTGCATCATATAATGTAAGTTTTTTTATGGGAGGATGGATGAATGGGTTAGTGACTAGGTGCATGGCTATATAAAGAGATAAGGGCATGGGGCAGTGAGCAGCAGCTGCAGAAGCGGATAATAGCTTCCCTGGGGTGGCTCTGCTGTAAGGGCCGATGAGCGTCGCTCCACTGCCCAGAGCCAGCAGATCATAAATAAAATGATGATAATACAATCTTATTTTCATTTTATTTATTGCTGTCTGAGGTGTAGGGTGGGGCCGGGCATGGCAGGGAGGAGTAGCAGTATGCATTTAAAAGTGTGCATGTCTCTTTGACCAGCCATCCTAGGCCGGTCAAACAGACATGCACACTTATGTTTTTCCAACCAGCAAGTTGCACAACTGGGTTGGAGAAAAGGCCCGGGCTCCAAAGCACTATCTGAGCGACGAACGAGGCCACTCAGTCCAATCCTGACGCTGCTCTCATCATCTCATGCTATGAGAGCAGAATCTGGATTGGGTGCGGAACCTGCGCCCTGAGTCCCATCCATATCTATATCGGGCCTGACGAGAGAAGCAGCAAGGCAGCCGGGTGCATCAGCGGGAACGGAGAGGTACGTAAGTCTTCTTTTTTTTATATTACCCAATCCCAACCCTTCTCCCCCCGCCCGCCCTGCCCCCAAAATAGGCAGCTGCCACTACAGGCTCCTACCACAAACATGACTGTAGCCGTCCGCGCACTAACATATCGCCGTACTAATTTACTCATCCATGGACACACCTATTCATCTTTGCATGTTCTCATCTATTTATCCATGGATGCGTCCAAGTATTCACTTATCCATTCATCCATATATGCATTCACCTATACATATATGTAGACAATATCCAGCAATGCAACCCGTCACTTATCCATTCATCTACATTTTTACTAATTTTCGCATTCACCCACTCAGCAATTCGCACGACAGAAACAAAATCGTCATTCAGTGGAAAAGTACTTTCATTTTACAATTCGCTTTGCCAATGTTACGTTTTGTATGCTTGTTGCAGCAGCGGAGATACTTCTTAGTTTCCAGCCTTGTCTTTTGGGCCACTGTAAACCAGAGATACAATTACAAGTAATGGAGACACGGTAACAATGTTGCAGACTATCAGATATCCCGTACAAACAGCTCCTGTCTTCCCACTTGAAGTGCATCTGCTTTACCGCGGAGTGCATCCGCCTCCTAGTGGTCACATGGCAGCACAGCAGACCAAATTCGACTGCAAAGATGAAGTGTGATCAAAAGAAAACAAAGGGAATTCAACCACAATTGAAGACAGTAGAAAGTAAACATTTCCCTTATCCTCCTGATTACCAATCAATGGTAGTCCGACAAAACATGTTTTTTACTTTAAAATAAAAGAGGCAGACAAAACTGTTTGTAGGAAGGTTCTTTTTATTTTTTTTTAGCTAAGATGGTTTCAGGGGATGTTAAGAATGATATGTTAATTTTATGAAAGTGACTTTGTCTCAAAGTTCTTCAATAGTCATGGACTCTTTTCACTCTCCCAGAGTGTATCACTCTGACAAGCCTCAAACAGAGCAGCATGTGTTGTAAAGGCTGAATAGGTTGTACGCTATGCATCTATGAGAATCTGATCTGGGCTCTGCCCCATTTACTTTGCCTGACATTTAGGGCTTGGTGCTCCAAGGATTCTTGGCTTACAAAGGGGCAACTGGCAATGTACAACAGATGGATTGTATCTCGGAAATGCCCCTTTGATTCACCATGTACACTTTCTCACTCATTGCAATTCCTAAGGAGTGGAAATGGCAATGCAACGCATCAGTGGTTTGTGACTAGAGTGGAGGTCAGAAGCCATTGAAAGGGGGTGGCATCAATTGGCTTCAGGGAAGCCACACTAGACTGTCAGCATTGAGAGCAGAAGACATACTCTCAGTTGTCATTCAAAATGTCCATTTTAGTGTATGATTTTAGACCCTGTCCCTTTAGGAGAAAGTGGATAGAATAAAAGGTAGGGGCTCTGTGGATGTGATTGTGATTGCAGGGGAGGAGGTCTCCTGGCTTGTGATGTCGGGTGCTCGGTGAAGCCCAGCTCATCAGAGGATACTGTCTGTGCCAGAAGACAGCAGCCCCTGTGTCTGCACACTGCAGACTCGACTCTCAGCTGTCAATTGAAGGACTCTATCTCGCATCAAAGAGCATTAAGACACGTGAGCAGAAGTCTGAATATCATTAACAGGCCAGGGCAGGGTTCTGAGAATCCTGCAGAATAGCTATTTTGGGCGGAACTTACCTAGCAGCACAAAATGAAAGTCGGGCTGCAAAGCAGTTCATGTAAAACACACAACCAATCGACTTCTGTGCAATGCTACTTTTAGCACAACGGGCTTCGTTGGTCAGTGATTGCAGAGGCGGAGCTACCAGTGGTGCGGCAGGTGCAGTGACACTGGCGCCAGAGCCCCGAGCTTGATTCTTGTATTGGGACGAGCGTCAAGAGAGGGTGTTGGGGGTTGCACTGTTCCTTCTCTGCCTCTGTGTGGCCCGTGGTTCTTAGAATGCAGTAGCCTGAATCCCCGGGCTACCAGGAGCGATGTACCTTTTCATGTTCACAAAAATGGGACAAAAGAGAAAACAGAGACAGTGGTTAACACCTCTTCAAACTCCTCGACGTCTAATTGAATCTTTGTGTATACTGACGCTGGTGACTAAAAAAGAGACACCATTCCTTCTGACATATTATGAATATATACATATTAGTGACATTTCCCTTAATAAACATATGTAGATCCACGGTATCTTTATGTCTCACACTGTCTAATGCTTCAGGGTAATATTGAGCAATGTCTTGAAACTGAAAACATATACACTTATAATCACTTAACAAGTTTCATCTAATTAAATCAACTCTCTAGACAAACAAACTCATTAGATTCTGGTCTCTATTTGCATTCTACAGGTATGCAAACCACTTCGAGCTGAAACATAAATAATTTTTTTCTGTAATGCAAGTCTGCCTTCATAAAGGCGCCTTCTTGCTCATCAATTCTGCCTCAAGAGTAGCATACAATCCTAAACTAATAATAAATAAGTTCAGAATTCACAATTTCATTCCTCTGGCACTTCTCTGTAAATGCTTCAAAGCCTATGAGTCTCCAAGAAAAACAAGTTCCAAGAATATTCAGCGAGTATCTCCAACAGCAACACAGTTACTCAATTGTCTAGTAAAGACCCCCTAAAATGGTGTTACCCTATACTAGGGATTTCCAATCTGGCAGCCAAGGTTTCCAATCCTCGTGTGAGTTCCTTTGGCTTCATGGAAAATGTAATTCTGACTTTAGAAGTTCATATTTTTTAAAGCAAACTTTATTGGCTTTCAGAAACCAATACACTACAGTTGTTTACTTAGTCAATAGCATATTGTTATGAACGTACATGATATTAGACATTATTTGTACCTCATGCGGCATCACTATGTTATTTAATATTAGTTGTTGTAACCACTGACTTTAGAAACTCATGCACAATAAGCGCAACATATTTCCCACAACGCGAGGCCACTAACCAAGATGCACCTGTGCTCCCAGTGTACCGCCAGCCTTTCCTTCCCCAGAAGTAATGCAGCACATGATGACTCTGAGTATTGTGCCCATCCACTCAGTTTGCATCAACAGCTAAGCATAACTTTACCATAAATCATTACAGTCTCTTTCAATGACAATTGAAATGAAGGGACTACTATTCTGGAATTCAGATATGGGATCTTAATCAGCTGTGCTCTTAATTGAGAAGATATTTTTGTTAGAGTGTGGCACACACTGCTTTGTCGTAGCTCCCCATACCACCACCATAGGCACCGAAGTAGAAGTGTGGGTGTTGCAGAACCCCCAAATAATCATGTTGGAGTTCACATTTATTGTGCAATGAAAGAGAGGTCAAATGCCAGCCTATTTCATCTAATAGATTGCTGGTTATTCATTTAACTTGGAGATTGGTGTTTAATTTTCTTTCTCTGACTACAGATTGCGAGGACTTTGTAAAGTGAACTTTATGACAGTCTTGCTGTGTGTATGGGAAGAGTGGAAGGAAAGGTTGGAGGAGTCCAATTATATTCTAACACACAACATTTAAATACCTATTAATGAACTGTACAATATTCCAAAATATATCAGTCATTAGGAAAGCATACATGGGGCACATTTTTTATGTAATTCTGAATTGTGATGGAAACAAAGATTTTAATAGGATCAAATCAATTCTCTACACTTTTCTTGGTGATGTGCAAATGATAGATATTTGCTGAAAGCAGATTTCTACATATGATGTATGTGCACTAAATAGTTTTATCAGTAAAACTCAATATCCCTAAAAATATAGTGGTCATTTCAAGGGAAAATGTGCTGTTTGTAAATACAGCACACACAAGGAGATGATGGACGGAGTGCTGAAACTTTTCAGACCCTCACCCTGAGTCACAGATCTGGGTTGAATCCATCATCATTATTTAGCTCCCTTCGCCACCTCAGTTCAGACCCAGCCATATGCAAATCAGTCTTGACCCTGTGCCTTATGGGAACAGTCCAGCCCGAACTGCCAAGCCAGATCTTCCCTAAACCGGAAACAAGCATCCTGGGACTGGTTTCAGGGTAACACCCCTCATCAGCCAGGCTAGCTTCAATCCAGTGGCAAAGTGAGCAAGGGACCCACGTCTAGGCATACCCTGCCAACTTAGGGCAAACAAAGCAAACACAAGGAGATGATGGACAGAGCGCTGAAACGTTTCAGACACTCACCCCCAGTCACAGATATGGGTTGAATCCATCATCGTTCTTTAGCTCACTTCGCCACCTCAGTTCAGACCTAGCCCTATGCAAATCAGTCTTGACCCTGTGCCACATGAGAACAGTCCGCCCTGAAGAACTGGGTTTTTAGAACCCAGCGGCGCCAGGGACACACCCAAAGTCTTCGGGTTCTCCTGTCTTGGCAAACAGAGACACGGAATACTTCTAGGTGGCGTCAGAGATCAAATGTATTAGCTGCAGCTAGTAGCAGTAATCCTAGCAACACAACACGGTGTACAACTCAAGATACTGCTAAATTTTGTAGAGCAAGACTTCAGAATTTATACACAATATTCACATTATAAATGGACACCCACTGCAGCAAATTCTGACCAATAGAAAAACGTTTCTATACATTATCACATTCCAAAAAGGCTCCCTTTACATTGTACCAACCCACAAGTTAATTATTAGGATGTCCCAAATTCAATTACCAAAAGCCGGACAAACCCATAATTGAAAGCACAATGCATATAACGAAGGAACATAAAAAGGAAACAAGATAGATAACGATCAAGATAAGGCATGTGTAGAAATCTAAAAGTCAACGATGTCCTGAACTTTGACTCGCAATCTCAGACAAGGATCAACTAAGGAAATTGGCCTCACAAAGGGTCAGTTTCAGATAAAGAGGTCAGTTCCTTACAATGCACCTTAGAGTCAAGAAAAGGCTTAGGTAATAAGTACATGAACAACGAAGCCCATGCAACTTTGTTCGTTTGGTTACTTCCATGGGCCTACGTGATTGCAACACCAAAATGGAGGCACGAACAAAATGGAACCCATATTCGAGACAAAGTCTCTGAATACGTAATGAACTCGCTAGTTAACATGACAAATTCACTCCATATTAGCCGTACTTGCCAAATACGGTACAACATCACCAAAATCGTGATGGAACCATAATATAACAGGACAAGGCAGATTTTACAGAACCTCAGACCTCCTTTTGCCATTACGTAGGCAATAACCTAAACTCACGTCAGTCTGAATCCAGGTCTATGTCTATTCTCATCAGGTCATCAAGGTGTTGCTGTAACATCATCTTATTAGCCTTCACTTCTCTCGGGGCGGGTCTTCTCACACAGATTGTAGCACAAAGACTACAAATGGCGGGACCACACTGGAGGCATAGGCAACACGAGAAAAGGATAGCTAACTCCATACCAAGGAACATCGGAACCTTCCATCCCCATTTGGACAGCAATTCCCATAACCATTCCATCAATGACCAGTTACCTTCGTCTACATGTATAGATTCAGCAGACTTATGCAACTTCTGGATGGCTTGGTACACTGTCGGGGCATTATCTGGTATGAAAACGCAGCAAGTAGATCCGATCAATTTGCATACCCCACCTCTATCTGCAAGTATAATATCTAGAACAAAGCGGTTCTGTAATGTCATAAGGCGATCCGCTTGAAGCTCAGCTGTAATATTGCTAAGGGCACCTGCAATCTCATTTATAGTGGCCTCAACCACTCTTGTAAGCTGACGAATATTCCTACTATTAGCCATAGGACCCCAAAAGGGTAGGAAACCCTTAAAGAAGTCTCCAACTTCTTGTGCGACAGTATCTTTCGCATCGATAATACCTCTACCAAATCTTGTCTTATGGTAGTCAAAAGCAGCTGTGTATGTAGGGGGAAGCAAAAACGCTACATAACATGTACCTGAAAAATCAGACGGCAACCATGTATATGCTCTGTCATAACAGACAAAATACGTGCCTTTGGCTGGCACGAACTGAGGAGATTTCTGGGACGTATAAACGTATGTGTGAACACACACACTCTTACCAAACTGAGCTCTCGGGTTCTGACCATTACCTTGTAAGCAAAGATGACCACGGTGGGGTACAACCCAAATCGGAGGAGACCTTTTCTGTCTCTCTTTCTCAGTCAAACTAACACTATATATTGTCTTATTCCAACCGACATATGCTCGTACCTCATCTTTGGGGATAGCATTATACGCGTCAATATCTCTAATCCTATCAACTATTCCCTGTATCAAAGCATTCTTGCTCACGTTATTGTTAACAGAACGCACTGGAGAGGATTCATTCGCATAGATAAACATTGATTGGAGTGCCCAAACTGACCCATTAGGTGAAAAAGGCAAAACCAAATATGGCATTCCCTTATCTGTCATATGTGGCATAAGACCACACACCCAACAATTCGTGGTATTAATGACTAACTGATGCCGATGTAACATTTGTATAAACGAATTGTTCACAAATTCTGATCTTCGTGTCTGTTCATGTTCAGGTAACGTATGAAACTCATGTGGAGAAACAGTAGAAAAAGAAAAAGTAGGTTGGGAGGTAGATGTAAGCGGCAATTGTGTGGCATAGAAAATCCAACCCACACAAGCCAAAGTAATATTCAAAAGCATTAGAAAACACAGTATTAAAAAACATTTGCTACGGACCAATATACGTATTCGGACTTTAGAATCTACTTTCCTAACACCCTGGTCGGCATCAAAAAACTCCATCCTCTAACGTGCTGCTCACGGTCGTTACCTTCTTCACTTAAGTGTGCGCTAAGATCGCACTAACGACCCTGAACCACAGACCTTGTGTCAATACGTGACTCACTACTTAAGGCTGTACCGCGACCCTGCAGCTGAGTCCGGATGGTGACTCGAAAAAGGATAAAGCAAAAGAAAAAGTCTCTTGATCTGACAAGGTGTAATTCACTATATAAAAATTTCCAGTTTCAATTTTATTTGTCCATATGTACAGTCTTTCGCGGTCTTAGATCGTAGCGTTCTTTATCAGGCACAGTTGGATCCTTAAATAAAAGTTCCGGATTGGTGGTGTCAATCTTTAGATGCGGAGGCACAACAGCTTGCAGAACATCATCATCCTCGCGTTCTGACCGTGTCCATGTCAAATGAGCATCACTAAAGGGCACAAATGTGGGGACTCTCTCGCAATCTGTGTCAGCTATACCATCCCTCACCCACTGATCATACGGTAAAGGCAAAGGAACTTTTTTACAGTGGATGGCATGCACCCAGTTCTTTTTGCCAGCTACTCTAACAGCGGTTCTAGTAACCAAAAGGACTAAGTAGGGACCAGTCCATCTAGGTTCCAAATTCTTGGTACGCTGGAAGTTCTTGACCAAAACGTAGTGTCCAGGTAGGATTGAATGTCCTGGATCTGTAGTAGCTGTCGGAAAACTGTCATAGACCTGTTGGTGGAGAACACGTAATTTAGCAGTCAAGTCATGTAAGTAATCCACCAACATAGGGTACTCAATACTGCTGTATTCTTTAGGACGAGGCACACCCCAAACATTTGCAGGACGACCAAAAACTATTTCGTATGGGCTAAGTCCCACACGAGAATGCACTGTCGTCCTTGTTGACGAAAGAGCCAACGGCAAGGCATCCGGCTATGTAAGACCAGTGCTCGCTTGTACCTTAGCTAATTTCAGCTTCAAGGTACCATTGTAACATTCAACAAGTCCAGCACACTGGGGGTGATTCGCTGCATGGAACTTCTGATTTATTCGCAAACCAGAACACACTTTCTTCATGATTTGACCCACAAATTCACTCCCATTGTCCGACCATACAATTCTCGGCAAACTATACCTAGGGAAGTACTCTTTGAGCAAAACCTTAGCTGTAGACAAGGCAGTATTATCCTTTAGGGGGTAAGCCTCTATCCATCTGGAAAAGGCACAAACAACCACAAGGACATACTTCAAATTATTGCATCTCTTCATGTGAATGTAGTCTAACTGTATCACTTCAAACGGATAGGTTGGAGGAGCAAAATGACCAGCTGGAGTTGGAGTTCCCTTGCCAGGATTATACTTCAGACAAATCATACAATGTTTCACCACGTTCTCTGCACATTTCGGAATTCCAGTATTCTGCCAAACTGGAGCCAACAACTTGCATATTCCATTCGAACTTATGTGAGCCATTCCATGAGCCATTGTGACCACTGGGAGCACATACGCATCAGGCAACAACCATCGCTGGTGTTCTGACAACTCAACCAAACAACCTGTAGGATCCATCATACCCGTAGTCTCTCTCCATGTACTTCCTTCCTTCTCTGTAGCTTCAGCCTAAATCATTTTCACACTTTCTATTGTGTCTATACACATTCCACCAGCCATAACCCAATTAGCTGGGCCTGCAACATACATACGGCTCATCATGTCTTTCGCCGTTTCCTTCGCAACTTCATCCAAAAACGCATTCCCTCGACCAACATTGTCCACAACTTTCTTATGCGCACTACACTTTACAATTGCAATCTGCTTTGGGAGAGTGAGAGATTCCAAAAGTTCATTCACCAACTGCCCATGCTGTATTTTTGTCCCATGCGAAGTAAGGAACCCACGTTCTCTCCACAAACGCCCAAAACTATGGGCAACACCAAACGCATACTGGCTATCGGTGTAAACATTCACTCGCTTTCCTTCTGACAACACGCACACTCTAATCAGTGCAATCAACTCTGCTGCTTGCGCAGAATTTTGTGGTATGTGTGCTGTCTCAACAACCGTATGTAAGGTTGTAATAGCATACGCTGCAGTCGTCTCACCATTCGGAACCTTAAACACGAACCATCTACCCACAGCGTACCATCAACATCCGTAAGGGGAGTATCCCTTAGGTCAACTCTATCTTTCGTTTCTTCCTCTGTACGAAGAAAACAATCATGCTGTTCCTGAGGATCCGTCTCTGTAGAGATCGGTAACAACGTAGCTGGATTCAGCACATTACATCTTCTAATGTGAACATGACTAGACAACAATGTCAACTCGTAACCTGACAGACGTGCGCTAGTAAGGTGCTGTGTCTTAGTCCTGTTTAATAAGGTATCCACTGCATGTGGGACCATCACAATTAACGTATTATCCAATACCAAACCAGCAGACTGTCGGATAGAAACAGCCGCTGCAGCTGTAGCTCTCAAACAACTCTGCAACGCCTTAGCAACTGGGTCTAACGTTTCTGAGAAATACGCACATGGACGCTGCTTGTCCCCAAATGGTTGTGTCAACACTGACAACGCACAACCTTCTCTCTCGTGCACGTACAACGTGAAAGGCTTACTATAGTCTGGGGTACCCAACACAGGAGCCGAACACAATGCATCGCGTAGTTCAGAAAAACTTTTCTGATATTCGTCAGACCAAGGAAGAGGATGCGGAGTATCTTTCAGAGTCAATGCTAACAGAGGTTTCGCCAACAGTGAAAAATTAGGAATCCACTGTCTACAATACGATGTAATACCTAAAAAGGCACGCACTTCTCTCTGTGTGGATGGCACACTCATTTGCGCAATCATTTGAATTCGTTCTGGGGTCAATCTCCTTCCCTCCTTCGACAAGAGATGCCCTAAGTAGCTCACTTCTGGGCGACAATATTGCAACTTTGAAGGTGACACTTTATGATGAAGGTCAGACAAATACCGCAACAAAGAAAGAGTAGCCTCTTTACAAATCTTTTCATCATCAGCAGTAATCAACAAATCATCGACGTACTGAATAAGAGTAGCACCAACAGGTAACACAAAACCGTCAAGCTAAGTTTTCAACGCTTGACTATAGATGGAGGGACTTTCACAATAACCTTGGGGAGCTCTCTTAAACCGGAAGCTTTGGCCTCCTAATGAGAAGCCAAAAATATCCCTGCTCTCCGCAGCATTAGGAAGACTGAAGACAGCATTCTTCAAATCGATGACAGAAAACCAAGCTGCCGAAGCAGGAATTAAAGGCAAAAAAGCTGTGATATCAGGCACCACAGGAAACTGAGGCACGACAATCTTGTTGACCTCTCGAAGGTCGATCACAAACCGGTAAACAGGTGGCTGAGAAGCATCAGTACGTTTAAGGAAAGGCAAAACAGGACTGTTACACACATTACCTTTTGTTTCCTCAACTACACCCTTCTCAACCAGATCATAGACAATCGCTAAAAGAGCTCTCTCACCATCGCTCGAGATCTTGTATTGTGGAATACGAGGCAACCTATCATTTGACATAAGGGTAACAACATACGGAGGAATCTGCGAAAGACCAACATCATTTGGACCTGTAGCCCAAAGTGTATCAGGAAGCGAACGCAATTCCAGTGGCAGACAATCTTTAGACAAATACATTGAACAAATCACTTTCTTACCAAGGGTAAGAACAATGCAATGTTGCATACAATCTTTTGGAGCAAGTCCGAACCCAACAGATTCTCACCACAACCAGTCGTTAGAATAAGTGGAGCTTCCGATTCACAAGGACCAATGGAAAGGGACAAAGGACTAGAAACCGGGTTACGAAATGGGGCGCCTGAAAATCCTACTGAAACATTGGTGAAGCCAGACAAAGGTGTGCCAGGAAGTTTAGAGTGCATAATAGAACTCTTCATCGCACCAGTATCCAAAAGAAAAGGTTCTACCACACCTGATGTACTCACTTCAACATAAGGTCCACTCTGGTCTACTGGAACTGACACTAATTCCTCACTTTGTCCTTGGCTGTCCTAGTGATCATTATAACCAGAACTCTCACCTTCGACATAGTAATCCTCAACATAATACTGGGCGGACTGACCACTCGGAACATTCTGTCTGTCAAAATAATTCGCAGAATTCTGTAGGGAAGAGGAACGCTCATTCTGGGGGATCACACCACGTCCCCTATCCCTAGGTGCCTGCTGAAAACTACCACGACCTCTCTGACCAGATACACCATTTGCACGCTGTAACAAAGCCGGGCAACTATTCTTATAGTGACCTTCCTCTCTGCAATAAGCACACTGATTAGGGCCAGGAAAGAATCGCGGAGCATAGGACTCAGGCTTCTGTAACAATCTCTGAAATTGTGGAGGCTGCTGAAACTGAGGCTGATTCTGACGAGGCGGATAAGCTTGCTTCAAAAGAACTTTCGTATTTAACTCTTTCGTTTTCTTCTCTACTTTATCCTTCTCATCTTTATCCCTATTCTCGTAATATTGTGCAGTAGCCAATATCTGGGCCGACGAAGAAACAGCCCATGAATTCTCAAAGTCCTTTAATTTATTAGAAAGTTCGGGAAGCAAATTAAAGACAAATTTATCCACAAACAACCTTTGACCACCTTCGGTGCTCATATCCTGACCACTATGATCAATAAACGTCTCTTCAAACCTAGTGAATAAATCAGATACACTCTCGTCTTTCTTTTGCTTACACGCTGCTAACTTATCCCAATTCACTCGTAAAGCAGGCATCATCGTTTTCATCAAATTAATAATTCTACCTGGTAATTCTGAAACTAGAGGTTCAGGTTTAGCACCTCCCTCCGGTCTACCATCTGCAGCAACAATATTCGCCCAGGTATCACCTAATTCAGCAGCATGGTTCTCATGACGAATCTTCGCCCACAAAGGTTGGGGTACTACATTACCCATCAACATATCGATGTCAGCTAAATTCATAATACACGCGCCAACTGTCTGGGACAACTCTTTGTAATAACCAGCAGGATTCTTACGAGGGTCAGGTAAGGTCTGCTTAAGGGCCAAGACCTCTGCTCTCTTCCAAGGGACATGTACCCATACTCACTGAAAATGAGCCGGAGCGGCAACAATACCCTGATTTACATTAGCCTGAACTGCTTCTTTCCATACAGGAGGAACTTCTCTCATAGGGTACTGTTTCACTTTCCTCCTAACAGAGGAATCGGGTTCACAATGTCTGAGGCGAAAGTCTAGATCTGAAAGCAAGTATTGTCTCTACGGCATCTGTAAAATCAGATTCCACTATCATCCCTTTAGCAAACTCCGACTGAACATCGAGCACATCCTGCGGAATCGGACCCAACTCATTATCTTCCCATTCCTGACGCAGAAAAGTACACATTACATCAAAAACATACCTTTGCTTAGGCGGTTCCCACTGAAAGAAAACATCCATAACTGCTGGCAAATCATACCTCGGAGCATTTAAAATCCACCTACGAGCCACCAAATCTAACACTGTCCGTTCTTCAGAACTAGGAAGCTGACTACGACTCTGCTTATGTTCCAAAACAGGGGTCATATTCAGTGACCCAAACAATGGTGACAACAGATTAACAACAGTCTCGTCATTTGTTTTCGAGCAGAAGGGGAAGAAGTAGACATAAGAACAGGAGAATAAGTATTCTGAGGCAAATAAGGTGTAGGGACAAGAACAGTAGAAGTCGAAGACGCAGAAGCAGAAGGCAAAGTAGTGTGAGGCAAAGCTGATAGCAAGGCTGGCAACCCTAGAATGGGTTGCGCAGGAGGAGGCAAAGCCATCTGTGGAGCACCGGGTGGCTGAACAACAGCAGGAGCTTGAACAACAAAGGGTTGAACAACCGGAGGTAATGGAGGCGCAGTAGCACCCTGCACATAGGGAGGTGTCAATCTCAGTAAATGAGAGATCAAAGGATCTTTTTCAAGGTCTTCATTCACTTTTGGAGGAGAAGACGGCATTTATCTATGGCCATACAACGCTGTCTATTTAAGACTTCACTCACGCGTTCTTCTCCATCTTCTTTAAACTGCCTAGCAGCTTGTAATACTGACATATTCTTATGTTTCCTATCTCTTTTTGCTTGCTTAATTTCTCTCTGCTTGGCTTCCTTTCGCCATAGGCAGAAAGAGTCAAACATTGCCGGCCGGGCTTTCTTCTTGAACGTCACAACTTCCAAATTATCTAAAATATTTGATTCGAAACTACCATGTTGGGGCCATCGTAAAACACCATCATTTTTAGTATAGCGGACCCATACTTCATTATGAGTAATAGGACCCACTCTGTGTTTTGAATAGAGCTCATAAGTCAGAGTTCCAACCAGAGGTATCAGACACGAGTCCTCCAATCGGGAATCCTTGTTGCAACCACAATTAAACCATTTCCAAATTTTGCTAAGACCAGGCATCTTATAGCTCACTAATTTAGCTTCTTCAAGGGGTTATCAACTATCGATACTCTCGCAAATATACGAGCCCCTCAGCTTCGATTACTGCAGTAGCCGAATCAAACCAAACCAAGAACCAAACCAAGAACCAAAACAAAGAACCAAACAAAGTCGTGGGAGCGACCCACTTATACTTAACCAAAATATCTGTCACGCCACCAGAAGACCGTCTATCGTCTCGCTCTACTGAAGTACCAGGTTTTAGAACCTAGCGGCGCCAGGGAAAACGCCCAATGCCTTCGAGTTCCCCAGCCTCGGCAAACAGAGACACGGGACGCTTCTTGATGACGTCAAAGACCAAAGTTTATTGGCTGCAACCAGGAACAGAGATCTACGAAGCACAACACGGGTGGTTCGCTAGAGACTGCACAAATTCAATGAGCGGAGCATGGTCTTTTATGCCAAAAATCACATTCCAAAGGTGGCATTGGTTACATACAAACTAGCCAATCACATAGTGACATTTCAAACATATCGCATGACGACAATCTCATTTTCCGTTGTCCAGCCCACCAGAAATGACCAAGCACATTCCAATATGCTGTCGGATGAGGCCGGACAAACCCATCATAAAACCTCAACCCTATCAGTAATCATGTTGTAAAGGAAGGAGCAGAAACAGATTGGAAGCAAGATAGAAAGGTGGGTGCAGTGTGCTGTAAACTTCGGCACGTCCTGCTCTTTGATCTTTATCTGACCAGCTGCTTAACAAGGAACTGGCTCAGCGAGGTCAGCCTCAGGCAAGGGGTCAGTTCAGCCAGGTCATTCAGAAGTCAGCTAAGGTGTACGTGTCTCAAGGACTCGTTCAGCCGTAGTCATCGGCCTATGTGAGGGCAACCACACAAAATGGCTGCCACACACAAAATGGAACCCGAAGGTTCAAAAGAAATCCCTGAATACATAGTGTTCTCATTGATCGATTAATGCGAAAACACTCGTACATACCGCACTCGTGATTTGCGGTCCGCTGATACCAAAATCGTCTATTTCCGACGACCTTTATCGAACTTGTTCGGAACCACCACACCAAACCCTCAAACTACGGAACTACAGACCCTCCTTTTGCCCTTACATAGGCAACAAACCCAAACTCATGTCAGTCTGAATCTGGATCTATATTCATCAAATCATCGATATGTTGCTGTAGCATCATCCTAGTACTTAGTACCTCTCTCCGGACAGGTCTCCTTGCACACGAAGTAGCACAAAGGCCACAAATAGAAGGAGCACACTGTACACAGAGACAGAACAGGAAAAGGATAGCTAAGACCATCCCAATGACCATCAGAATCTTCCATCCCCAAGTGGATATCAATCCCCATGACCATCCCATCAATGACCAATCTCCTTTATCCAAATGGACAGAATCGGAGATCTTATGTAGCTTGGAAATGGCCTGGAAGACTGACGGAGCATTGTCTGGAATGAAAACGCAGCAGCTCCATTGAATCAGTTTACATACTCCACCTCGGTCTGCTAGTATGACATCAAAGGCAACCCTATTCTGAAGTGTCATAATCTATCCGACTGGAGCTCAGCAGTCAGGTTACTAAGGGCACTGGCAGTTTCGACTATGGTGGACTCAACCACTCTCGTCAACTGGCGAATATTCCTGCTGTTATCCATCGGTCCCCAGAACGGCAGAAAACCCTTAAAGAAATCTCCCAACTCTTGCCCTGCAGTGTCTTTCTGACTGAAGACACCTCTAGCAACTCTCGTCTTATGGTAATCTGCCGCAGCTGTAAAAGTGGGAGGCAACAAGAAGGAAACAAAACATGTGCCCGAAAAGTCAGGGGGCAACCATGTATATGCTTTATCGTAGCAGACAAAATAAGTACCCTTAGCGGCTAGGAATGCTGGGGAAGACTGAGACGTAAATACGTAGGTATCAGTACAAACGCTCTTCCCTAGCTGAGCTGTCGGATTCTTGCCATTACCCTGCAGACAATAGCGACCCTGATGAGGCACTATCCAAATCGGTGGAGAACTTTTCGTTCGCTGGTTAACACTCAGACTAACTCCATATCCAGTAACGTTCCAACCAATGTCTGCTTATGTCTCATCTCTCGGAATAGTCTCATACGAACTAATCCCTCTAATCATGTCGACTATACCCTTGACCAGAGCACTATTCTTTGGGTTGTCTTTCACTGAACGTTGGGGATAGACACTATGGGCATAGATGAACATCGTTCTATAAGCCCAAATAGAACCATTTAAGCTAAAAGGCAAAACCAAGTACGGAATACCTTTATCGGTCGTATGGGGCATTAGACCACAAATCCAACAATTCGTTGTATTCATCACTAACTGGTGTTGGTGCAAAAGTTGAATAAAGGAATTATTGGCAAATTCCAGTCGTCTAACTACCTCGTGTTCAGGCAAAGGATGAAAAGAATGAGAAGAAATAGTAGGTGCAGGTGTAGGTTGCACAGTGGGAATAAACGTCACTTTAAAAGAGAATGTCACATAACCAATTAAAAATATCTTTAAACTCAATAGCAAAAACAAACATTGTATTAAAAATCTTTTCTGTGTGATTAGCTTGCATATCTTATTCTTAAAATTCATTGTCCTTACAGGTCTCTCCAACTCGAAGAAATCCATCCTAACTAAATATGCTGCTCGCGATGGTAGGGTGTTCTATGCTAAGGAATGCCTCTGTCAACCCAGGGCAACTCCCTTAGGCCAACCAGAACCTTTGACCTAGTGTCTCAGGCTTGCACTCCAAAGACTTGGCACCGCGACGCTACAGCTGAACCCGGATGGCGGTACGAAAAACAAAAATGAGTAGATCCTCGGAGAGTTAACCTGCAAACAGAAAAATCATAAAAACTTCATTTGTTTTTTATTAGTCCCACGACTCTTGGTCGCAAATTATAACAATATTTTCCAGGCAATGTTTGATCTTTGAACAAGAGTTCAGGCTCAGTAATGTTCAATCTATTCAAAGGAGGTACAGCTTCTTGCAAGAGATCGTCACTTTCTTTCTCAGAGTTTGTTCCAATCAGACGGGCATCGCTGAATGGCAAAAATCGTGGCACAGTTTCTGTTTCAGAGTCTGGGAGTCCTTCCTGGACCCACCGATCGTACGGTAAGGGCAATGGTGCCCGCTTGCAATGTACGCCGTGGATCCAGTGTTTCTTGCCTTGCACTCGAACTGCAGAACGTGTAGACAGGAGGACTACATGTGGTCCTGTCCAACGGGGCTGATCATTCTTGTTCCGCTGAAAGTTTTTAGTGAGAACCCAGTCACCGGCTTTGATGGCGTGACCTGGATCCTCAGAAGCTCGTGGCAGACTTTCATGAACCTGTTGGTGTAAAACACGCAGTTTAGCCATCAGTTTGTGCAAGTAATCAAGCAACACAGTATACTCGAGGTCACTAAACTTTGTTGGTCTTGGTACGCTCCAAATATTCGCCGGGCGACCAAACACAACCTCATACGGACTCAAAACCATTCACGAATGCACAGTCATTCTTGAGGACAGGAGCGCTAAAGGCAAAGCATCTGGCCACTGTAAACCAGTGCTTGCTTGGATTTTGGCTAACTTTAACTTCAAAGTGCCATTATAGCACTCGACTAAACCAGCTGATTGGGGGTGATTTGCAGCGTGGAACTTCTTCCGAATTCCTAATCCCTCACATACTCTCTTCATTACTTGACCCACAAATTCACTCCCATTGTCACTCCAGATAATTCTCGGCAAACCAAACCTCGGGAAATATTCTTTGATTAGGGCTTTCGCTGTGGACAAGGCAGTATTGTCCTTCAAAGGGTAAGCTTCCACCCATCTAGAGAAGGAGCAAACAACCACCAAAACATATTTCAGGTTGTTGCACCTCTCCATGTGGATGAAATCTAGCTGCAAAGCCTCGAACGGATATGTAGGAGGAGCAAAATGACCAGCTGGTGTTGGAGTTCCCTTACCAGGATTGTACATCAAACACACCATACAGTTCTTAACCAAATTCTCGGCACATTTGGGGATTCCCACATTCTGCCAAACCGGAGCCAACAACTTACAAATCCCTTTCACGCTGATATGTGCCATCCCATGAGCCATTGTAACAACTGGAAGCACATACGCGTCAGGCAACAACCATCTTTGATGCTCGGACAGATCAGTCCAACAACCTTTCGAGTCCAATCTACCCTTACTTTCTCTCCAGTCATTCAACTCTTTCTCTGTAGCTTCAGCTTGGATGGATTTCACACTTTCAATCGTATCTTCACACATACTTTTCTCTGGAACCCATCTCGCCGGACCTGCAACATACATTCGGCTCATCACATTTCTCGCAGTTTCTTTTGCAACTTCATCCGCAAACGCATTTCCGCGACCAACTTCATCCGTAACTTTCTTATGGGCACTACATTTCACAATCGCTACTTGCAACGGCAAAGTAAGTGATTCAAGGAGTTCATTCACCAACTGCCCATGCTGAATCTTCGTTCCATGCGAAGTCAAGAACCCACGTTCACGCCACAAACGTCCAAAGCTATGAGCCACACCAAACGCGTACTGGCTGTCAGTATACACATTCACTCGTTTACCTTTCGCCAACACACATGCTTTCGTTAATGCAATCAACTCTGCTGCTTGCGCTGAATTATATGGTATACGTGCAGCTTCCACAACCGTATGCAAAGTCGTAACAGCATATGCCGCAGTCGTAGCACCATTCGGCAACTTAAAACACGAACCATCAACCCACAAAGTACCATCACATTCTAGAAGAGGAGTATCCCTAAGGTCTATTCTCCCTTTCGTTTCTTCCTCAGTTCTCAGAAAACAATCATGTTGTTCTTCACTATCATTATCTGTCTCAACTGAAATTGGCAACAATGTGGCTGGATTCAACGTGTTGCATCGTTTAATGTGCACATGACTCGCTAACAAGGTCAACTCGTAACCCGACAACCGAGCACTTGTTAAGTGCTGTGTCTTTGTACGGTTCAACAAGGTATCCACTGCATGTGGAACCATTACTACTAACGTGTTGTCCATAACCAAACCAGCAGACTGTCGAACTGAAACAGCCGCTGCCGCCGTAGTTCTTAAGCAACTCGGCAACGCCATAGCTACCGGATCTAAAGTCGACAAAAAGTACGCACATGGGCGTTGCTTATCGCCAAACTGCTGAGTCAACACTGACAATGCACATCCCTCTCTCTCATGGACGTACAATGTGAAAGGCTTACTGTAGTCGGGAGTACCCAACACAGGAGCCGAACACAACGCATTGCGTAATTCCGAAAAGCTCTTGTGACATTCGTCAGTCCAAGGAATAGGATTTGGAGTATCCTTAACAGTAAGGGCTATCAAAAGGCTTCATTAGCAAAGAAAAATTAGGAATCCACTGTCTACAGTACGACATAATACCCAAAATCGCACGTACTTCTCTCTGTGTTGTAGGAACACTAATTTTCGCAATAGCTTGAATTCTTTCTGGGGTCAGTTTCCTTCCCTCCTTCGATAAGAGGTGACCTAAGTAGGTTACTTCTTGTCGACAATATTGGAACTTGGAGAGAGAAACTTTGTGATGAAAATCAGACAAGTGGCGTAACAACGAAAAAGTGGCTTCCCTACAAATCTCTTCATTGTCAGCGGCGACTAGCAAATCGTCAACATATTGAATAAGGGCAGCACCATCAGGTAAAACCAACAAATCAAGTTGTGTTTTCAAAGCTTGGCTATAGATCGACGGACTCTCGCAATAGCCCTGAGGAGCGCGCTTAAAGCGGAAACTTCATCCTCCTACAGAGAATCCAAAGATATCTCTACTGTCCATTGCAATCGGGATGCTGAAGAAAGCATTCTTCAAGTCAATCACCGAAAACCATGTGGCTGTAGTCGGAATCAGAGTCAACAAGGCAGTACTATCAGGTACAACAGGAAACTGTGTAACAACAATCTTGTTCACTTCGCGAAGATCGATCACAAACCTATATACAGGAGGCTGTGAAGAATCTGTTCCCTTCAGAACAGGCAAAACGGGACTATTACACACATTACCTCTCGTCTCCTCAATCACACCCTTTTCGATCAGATCATAGATATTCGCCAAAAGTGCTCGCTCACCATCACTCGAAATACGGTACTGTGGAATGCGCGGTAACCTAGCATTCGCCTTCAGTGTCACAACATATGGAGGAATCTCTAAAAGACCTACATCGTTCGGACCAACAGCCCACAACGAAACAGGTAAAGAAGACAATTCAGGTGTAAGTCTATCTTTCGATATGTACATGGGAGTAAGCATGGGTGGAAAATCCGTTCGGCTCGCGGATTTTCGGTAAATTCGCAACCTGCGAACTCTCGCGAATTTACTGAAATATCCGCTAATTCGCACGCAGCGGATTTTTTTTCTTGGTGATACAATATTGCGGCGTGCGGCGTTCACTTACCGTCATTCAGCGTTTGCCGAGTTGTTTTTCTCGATATTTTGAGAGTGCTGCACCATTTTGGATCTTGCTGCGGGATCCCGCGGGAGTTTGGTGACCGTGATTACGTAATCATGGCTTGCCACCTTGCACAGCACGCATCGCAAGAGTTCGCAATTCCGAACTCGTAGATGCGGCGGGCAGCAACAATCTTGCACTCGCGAAATTACAGAATTTGCAATTCTGCACAAGAAATCCACCAGCAAGCAGCATAAACCTTCTGAAAATGATGATTTTTATCAGAATAACTCCTCAGGTTGACATTTGCCTGCACTTTTTTTTGCAAGGAGTCCATTTTGTGGGGGGGGGGGGGAAGGAAGTGCCCCAAAGTCTCCAACTTCCTGTTCCTGTCCAGCAGGCTCCTCCCAGTGCTTTCTTCATGTGCTGGTCACTTTCATTCGGATCTTGACCTGGAAGGATTACTTTTTGTGGATGCTGCTGGATATTTGGAATTGAGGCCTTTTTGACTTTCTTTGGATCTCTTTTGGATTAGAAAGTTCACAAGTAAGTTTTTTTAGGGCATTACAGTTGCTGCAACTACAATTTTGGAATTTTCGATTTTTGGGCTGTTGTTGGGGCCTTTTGACCAGGTGTAGTGAGTGGTGCATGAGCCTAGTCTTTCTGTGGGGTGTCTTGAATTTAAACATCATGGAGGGCATGGATGGCATGGGATTGTGCGGATTTTTCTGTGTTTTTTGATTTTTGGGCTGTTGTTGGGGCCTTTTGACCAGGGGTAGTGAGTGGTGCATGGGCCTAGTCTTTCTGTGGGGTGTCTTGAATTTAAACATCATGGAGGGCATGAATGGCATGGGATTGTGCTGATTTTTCTGTGTTTTTCGATTTTTTGGGCTGTTGTTGGGGCCTTTTGACCAGGGGTAGTGAGTGGTGCATGGGCCTAGTCTTTCTGTGGGGTGTCTTGAATTTAAACATCATGGAGGGCATGGATGGCATGGGATTGTGCTGATTTTTCTGTGGTTTTTGATTTTTTGGGGTGTTCATGGGGACAGGCCATGTGGGTGGGGCCATTTTGAGTGCTGGTACAGGCAGGCCATGGCCATGTGCTGGGAGGCAAGGGGCCATTTTGAATGCAGGCAGTGTTCTCAGGCCTGCACCCATTTTGCCTAACTTTCAACCATTATGCCCAGGGGTAGTGAGTGGTGCATGGGCCTAGTCTTTCTGTGGGGTGTCTTGAATTTAAACATCATGGAGGGCATGGGATTGTGCTAATTTTTCTGTGTTTTCGATTTTTTGGGCTGTTGTTGGGGCCTTTTGACCAGGGGTAGTGAGTGGTGCATGGGCCTAGTCTTTCTGTGGGGTGTCTTGAATTTAAACATCATGGAGGGCATGGATGGCATGGGATTGTGCTGATTTTTCTGTGTTTTTCGATTTTTGGGCTGTTGTTGGGGCCTTTTGACCAGGGGTAGTGAGTGGTGCATGGGCCTAGTCTTTCTGTAGGGTGTCTTGAATTTAAACATCATGGAGGGTATGGATGGCATGGGATTGGCCTGATTTTTCTGTGTTTTTCGATTTTTTGGGGTGTTCATGGGGACAGGCCAAGTGGGTGGGGGGCATTTTGAGTGCTGGTACAGGCAGGCCCTGGCCATGTGCTGGGAGGCAAGGGGCCATTTTGAATGCAGGCAGTGTTCTCAGGCCTGCACCCAATTTGCCTAGCTATCAACCATTATGCCCAGGGGTAGTGAGTGGTGCATGGGCCTAGTCTTTCTGTGGGGTGTCTTGAATGTAAACATCATGGAGGGCATGGATGGCATTGGATTATGCTGATTTTTCTTTGTTTTTCGTTTTTTGGGCTGTTGTTGGGGCCTTTTTGTTCAGGGGTAGTGAGTGGTGCATGGGCCTAGTCTTTCTGTGGGGTGTCTTGAATTTAAACATCATGGAGGGCTTGGATGGCATGGGATTGTGCTGATTTGTATGTGGTTTTCGAGTTTTTGGGGTGTATAACTGAACTGATGTTCCTCTGTCTTCCATTGCTTTTAGGTGCACAAGACTCAAGAGAACCACCAGTGCCAGGAAGAAGTCCTGCAGCGATGTGTGTGTGCAGCATAACGGCACGCGACGTCACGTCTGGCCACAGACAACTCTGCAACTCATGCAACTGCGGCCTGCTGTTCTGACCTCTGAAGAAGATGGCCCCAAAAAAGTTCCCCGTAGCTCCTCTAGCAAGAAAGTTGCCAGTAAGGAGCAGAAGAAGCAATTACCAAGGAGACTGGTTTGCCGCCCACCACATTTCTTGGGAGTAAAAAATAAAGTACGCCTGCAGCAGCAACGGGATCTGCTGGGAACCAAGCTGGGAGCAGCACCCCCGCACCATTGGGCTCAGTGCCACCACCACCAAGCCAACTTAAGTCCAAGCCCTTGAGTGCTGGAGAGGCACTTAGTCTAGTTGTTCAATCACCATCGACCTGATGTTGGCTCATCGCAAGAAAGTAGCAGCAATGTCCCTCAATCAACACAGGTTGTTGTAACTCATCTGACGAGTGTTGAACAACCACAGCCGCAACAACAACCACATGTGCAAGTACAAGCCCAAGTACAGGTGGAAGGAGAGGCAGCGCAAGGAGATGCGCAAGCAGAGGTGCATGGAGGGTCACAAGTGCCCACAATAGTTGTTCCTCCCAAAGTAGGGGCACATCAGGAAATCGACAATCACGCCACTCCTCCTGATGATCATTCATTGCCTTCCACATCCCTAGCAAGGAAAAGATCAAGGGTGGTGTCTACAACATCTTCCTCAAGCCCACCTCCTTCTGATGATACGGATCAAAATTGGGAACCACCACCACTGCCATCTGAGAGTGAGGCACACCATGATCTGACAAAAGTAGCTAAGCGTAAAAGGAAGGTCCCCAAAAGTCTCGTACTTATGGAGTGTGATGATGACGCTCAACAAGAAGTGGCGTATACTCCTGCGGATGAAGACTCTCACGACGACGACGCAGTCATCATACACGTCACTCCAGGCTCAGCGGGCATGCAGCAAACAGACATTTTGACCCTAGCCCGAAAAGCTGCTGAGCGTGATGATGTTGTCGACGAGGAGGCAATGGCAACAGCACAATCATTGGAGTTAACTAGTACACCACCACCTACCGCTTCCATATTTCTTCCTCGCCAGAAGGGTCCTCCATCCACCTCGACCTCAATTAGTGGTGGTGAAAGTGCACAACGTAGTAAAGTTCGGCAATACACATCCTCCACTTCATCTGGCATTAGCAGCATGACCACCACCAGTATCGCCTCCTCCTGCCCCCACAGACATT
Source organism: Lissotriton vulgaris (assembly GCF_964263255.1). NCBI lineage: Eukaryota > Metazoa > Chordata > Amphibia > Caudata > Salamandridae > Lissotriton > Lissotriton vulgaris. The sequence continues at coordinate 338,174,969 of NC_141695.1, forward strand.
TCAAGTCCGCAGTTTGGGACTTCTTTAGTGTTTGCCCAAAAAAGGAAAACTTCGCCATTTGTAGCATTTGTAAGCTTGCAGTTAGTCGTGGTAAGTTTGGTACCAACTATGGTATCGGAGGCCAGAGAGGTCATCTTAAGAGACAGCACGCTGTCCAATGGTTTGCGCACCTAAAGGAGATCAAGGAAGCCCGAATTGCAAGTCAAGAAAACGTTGATGTTTCATCTGATGATGACGAGGAGAAAGAAGTGTCAAACACTTCACTTCCACCCAGTACCCCTGTCAGCAGCACACCCCCTGTGAGCCTCACTAAGAGTGTGGGAGAGAGTGAGACACCAATGCGAAAAAGTTCATCAGCGAGCGTAACTGGGTAGAAGAAGTCATCATCATCATCATCCCGTAAAAGCATGGTCCAGGCCAACATTAGAAACATATTGTTTTCAGAAGCGCCATATGATCGCAACCACCCACTGACGCGTCTGTATAACACTAAGCTGGCTAAAATGCTAGCTCTGGACCTTCTCCCTTTTTCTTTTGTAGAAGGGGTTGGTTTTCTAGAATTAGTGGCAGCGCTCAGCCCTAAATGGAAGGTTCCTAGCCGGTTCTATTTTGCCAGAGTTGCGGTTCCAGCACTACATGAAGATGTGCTGGAGGTGATTGGGGCAGCTTTGCAGAAGAGTGCTGTTCACACTATACATCTGACAACAGACATGTGGACCAGTGGGGCAGGCGCTGATTATATGTGCATCACTGCACACTGGGTCTCTTTTTCAGGGGTTAAAGCAAAGCTAAACGCAGGTGTTGACCCGGACCAAGTTTTTAAAGCTGCTCGGAAACATGCAACACTAGCCATGTTTGGCTTGGAGAAACGTCATACAGCAGAAAACATTTTGAATGAGTTTAACACAAAGGTCTTTCACTGGCTGTCCCCAAAAAAATGCCAGATTGGTTATGTTTCCACGGATAATGGCGCCAATGTAGTTAAGGCCATGGATCTGGGTCACTATTTCAGAGTGCCATGTTTGGCGCACTGTATAAACCTGGTTGTTAAAAAATTCTTGAGTGAAGACAGTCCAATGTGCGAGTTAGTGGCCACCTGCCGAAGAATGTGCAACCATTTCAGCCATTCTTTTAAGGCCCGGAAGCATCTGAGGAGCCTGCTACATGAACGTCGAATGCCAGTGAAAGCACTCATCCAGGAGGTGCCAACAGGTTGGAACTCAACCTTCAACATGCTTGAGCGACTGTATGAGCGGTACTCGATCACTATTTCCTAACACTGGGTACAGCTCAGAAGGACCTGAGGCTAGATGCGGCACAATGGAAGCTAGTTAAAAGCCTGACAGACATGCTTCGTCCTTTTGAGGTCTTATTATTATTATTATTATTATTATGTTTGAGCTTGTAAAGCGCACTGTTACCCGGAGGTTTCCTGGCGCTGTGTAACGCTGGGGAACCCGTCCTGGCTTTCCCTGTGAGAAGGTCCCTACTGGGAGTCCCCAAGGTGAAGCCAAGCATCCCCGGCGTTGGAGGGGCCGTTGTGGAGATTAGGCAAGCTGATGCCCAGAGTTGCCGAGTGGGACCCCTGATTAGAGTAGGCACCAAAGCGAGATTTATCGAGTCCGCAGACCAAAGTCCACGACCCTGCCGCGTCGGGAATTGAACCCTGGTCCCGGCCGACTTCTGCTCCCGGGTCTGCCGCCTCTAACCAGTGAGACACACCACTCCACTACCAGTGAGCCACACCACTCCACTAGGTCTTCACGCTGCAGTCAGCAGGGAGGACTGTAATTCGGGAAAAGCTATCCCATTGTTGCGCATGCTGGAGCACCAACTGAAGGCGGTGTCTTCTATGTTTCAAAAAGATAAAAAAAAGAAAGACGCTTTTGTTTTGGCTTAGAAATTATTAGAGCGCCTACTTGGCGATGAACGTCTTAAAATGATCCACTCAGAACAGCATTACATTTGTGCTACTATTCTGGATCCACGCTACAAAAAGGCGCTGGCAGGCCGAGCATTCTTTCCTTTTGATGATGAAGATGTTACAAAGTACAAACGTTGGCTAGCCTTGTCAGCCATGAGGTTTTATAGAGAACGGCAGAAAATTGAAGGAAAAGGCAGTACATCAGCATCAGCAGGCCACCCCCAGTCAAAAGAATCCACTTCTGCACCTGTGGCTATGGCAGAAGTGACCTCTCAGCCGTTAAAGACACCGGCAACCGAATCATCTGCACCAGACACAGCAGTAACATTGGGTGAAGAAGAGGATTGGCTAGCTCTGCTTGGGTTTGGTTCTCAAAAGGTCCCAGCAAAAAGTAAGCAAGGTGGAGGAACCTTGGAGAACCTTGAGTCGATGGTGCAGGACTATCTGAATGACTCAACAGAGGTCTATGTTAATGCTGACCCATTGGCGTATTGTTTTATAAAAAAGTGCTTGCAAGGGAATTTATTTAAATTCTTAAACAGGAGGTTGGTTTGCATAAATCCAATACCAGCTGAATTATTTCTAAACCTGTTTGTGTCTAAATAGAAACTTGCAATTTGTACAAAAGAGTAATCACTCACAGTAATAATAATAAATATAGAAACTGGTGGTCACTCAAAAAAGAACAAGCTACACGGGAAGTAGAGTTTATAAAATGTCTCTTTATATCAAAAAATAATTTCAAAAGGGTACAATTTCTTAAAAACTGTGCAATTGCATCAAAGGACAACAAGTAAACAAGACATAGATAAGTTGATTCTTGAGGACCACTTGCGTTGCAGACCACTCTTTACTAATTAGGCACAGCTAATCTTGATATATATACAATGATGTTGCTGTAGCGATTTGATCAAAAGAAAAAGATGTGGACTCATATGTCGACGTTTCGGCCTTATACTGGAAGAATCCTCAAGGCCATCCTCAGGACTTACAATCGTATAAAAAGTAACCCCTTCCTGTAAAGGATACAATAATCATATTGTACCTTATATAATTAAAAATATTCTACAACAATTCATAACCCGTGTGCTAACTAACCAAGAAATAAGAAAAACAATGCGTCTAGTGCATGCTATTATTCACATTGGAATGGAATATATCATAAGTATACTTAAGTTACAAAATGTTGAATACATGCCTCACAAAAAAGTGCAATGTTCAAACACATTATACCACATTCATTATAGATCTTTAGGTTCAATGACCGTGTAAATATATACAGAAGGTTCACATAGGGATCTATTACTAACCCAGTGTACAAAGTATAATATCACATTATTATTTTATTTACCAGGTGTATCTACTAAGGGTGATATTGGTAGGTATCAGGAGAACTTCTAGACTGACAATAGGAACAAACTTAAGTCTTAAGTTTGATTTAACTGCCAAACTAGTGTAATGCGATATTAAATCTGACATAAACTGGGATGCTTCTTCTAGATACTTTTGTGGAAGCCTGGATGGATAAACTGTGGTTATATCATTCTGTAGTACCTTAGTATCCACTTGATCATTGCAGACCGCGTGGATGGTGAGGAACCTTTGATTCAAAGTTATTCCTGCCGTAAAAAATAATTGATTTACACATGTAACCAATTTATCATACTAGCACTGGTTTGTACAGAAAACTGTTACAAGCTGTATTTGTACCTGCAGTATTAGAATAATTCCTTAGCAGGATTGTGGTGGCATTAAATGTCTGCATCGAAAGTCAAAACCTAATGGAAAAAGGGGGGGGAATTATTTAGTACTCTATCACTTTCTGTTTTACTAGCTGCTGTGTTTGCTTTAAGTTGAAAGATTGCTAATTGAATGAAGCGAAATCAGGGTTTAAGAACGTTCTCTCTTGTATTTATATTACCAGACAAATTCATAAAGACACTTACATTAGTGTGTAGATTTTAGCAGAACGCGTTCATCAGATGACTGTACAGGGGTGTGTTTAGTACTAATTGCGCTCGAAAAACAACCTGGCTCCGCTGACATTGTATTAGAGTACAGATTGAAACGCATATAGTGATCGTTGTTGTTTAGCCACATATAAAGTGATATGAACTGGCATTCGATAGCGGTACTGATCTGCTTTTACTAAGACCGCAGTCAAACTATGGTTACACTGTAACAGTTAACTTTCTGGTGCAATCTTGTTTCAGTCTCACTATACCTTGTAACTTACGGGGTGAAACTAGAGCCACGCTGATACTTTCGTTATTATCAACTCCTTAAATAATAGATTCAAAATGAGCTATAAAAACGGGGGTGAATTTAGGAAACGGTAAAGGAGGAGGGAGAGAGCTAACTTACTTTCTGATTCAGCCATGGCTTCAACAGAGTATCGGTCGTCGTGGCGTAGTCTCACGAGATCGTATGACAAACGGGATTTCACCTATGTATGTTTTAATAGCAAAAGTAAACCCGCCTACATGATTGTGTCTATTCAATTCTGTGGGTTTGGTGTCGGCCATATTGTAACGTTGGTATTGCACTAAAATTTCTGTCTTATGACTTGAAATAGCCGTTCATTATGGTTGAGAGTAAGTTTATGTGCGTTATCTAAACCCACCAGATAGTATTTATTGTATATTAAATAAGGCAGAGTTGGTATTATTCACGATGATATTCACAAAAGAATGCGATAGAGGTCAACACAACTATGTGGCATCACCACTTAAGAGGGCGTGTCCTATTATTTTGACTGATTGTGTACGGTGATCGAGAACTGTATAACTGGCTAGGTAATCACTCATGCAGTTGTACGAATTATGTTTAGATACATGGATGTTGATAAATCTGGTATCTTAGCCTGTACTGTCAACTTTACTAGTTGCTCACATTCTTACTCCTAATATCCAAAGTACCGTTACACATACGCATCTCGTAAATTATATAAGAATGTCAAACAGTTCGTGCTTAATGTCATATACATTCGAAACATGTAAAGAAAGCTACATAGATAATTAATGTGTCAGAAAATCACTATTCTTGGATTTCTTATATTCAAACAGTATCCCTGAATATTGAACAAAGTTGGTAATCATTGGTGTTTCGGATCAACATTTTTCATAGACGTTTAGGATTCAAACAGTGTCTGTCAGCCAAAATGGTGCTCACATTCTTTTAGTCTCCAAAGTTACTGATTAGATGTTTTTATAATCGAGTAGTGTATAAAGCTGTCACATATCCAGTTATCTCAGACATTACTTGTTGCACTATAAATCAGAATATTTGTGCAATTGTAACAGGACCCATATGTGACGAAATAGTTAGTCAGTAATATCAGTATCACCTTAGGCATGCCAGTGTATGCCACTCTGTGGCTGAATTTAGTCCCTGTTTTATACTGTTAGCTGCCTCTATCCAGCGATTTTCTTTTAAAGTTAGTATGTGGTCAACGTTCTTTTGTCTAATGGTAGGTTTAACTACTTCTATCACCCACCACTCCATTTCAGTCTCTCTGTGTTTCAGGGATATATAATGATCAACCAGTGGTGCATTTTCTATCTTGCATCGTATGCGCGATTGATGCTGCAAGATCCTTTGTTTGACCATTTGAGTGGTTTTACCTATGTAAGGTAAACCACACGGGCATCTCACGCAATGTATCACATTTGTGGTTCTGCAGTTCGAAAAAGCCTTTAATTCTGTTGTTCTTTCAGTAAGGGTGAAACTTTTGAGGTTTTTTGTAGTTTCACAGGCTTTACAGGTATTACATCTGTAATGTCCCTTTACTGGCACTAGTTGATACATGTTATCGACAGTGTTGGTGTCTTTAGGTTGGTCATATGCTCGGACCAGCCTATCTCTTAAATGTTGCCCTCGATTGAAGGCGAACATGGGTTTCTCTTGTAATTCTGGTTGATTGTTGAGCAAAGACCAATTTTGGTTATTTTTTTTTTTAATTGTTGTGTCTTTGTCCCATATGTAGTAACACAAAGCAAAGTGCTTGGGATTGTCCTGTTTTTATTCTCTAAAAGGGCTTCACGGTTATTGTACCAGGCCCTTTTAAGGGATGATTTCAAAAGTTTGTTAGGATATCCTCTTGACACCAGTTTGATTTCCAATTTCTTGGCTTCTAAGAAGTAATCTGTGCGTCTTCAACATTTTGTAACTTAAGTATACTTATGATATATTCCATTCCAATGGGAATAATAGCATGCACTAGACGCATTGTTTTTCTTTCTTCTTATTTCTTGGTTTAGTTAGCACACGGGTTATGAATTGTTGTAGAATATTTTTAATTATATAAGGTAACAATATGATTATTGTATCCTTTACAGGAAGGGGTTACTTTTTATAAGATTGTAAGTCCTGAGGATGGCCTTGAGGATTCTTCCAGTATAAGGCTGAAACGTCGACATATGAGTCCACATCTTTTTCTTTTGATCAAATCGCTACAGCAACATCATTGTATATATATCAAGATTAGCTGTGCCTAATTAGTAAAGAGTGGTCTGCAACGCAAGTGGTCCTCAAGAATCAACTTATCTATGTCTTGTTCACTTGTTGTCCTTTGATGCAATTGCACAGTTTTTAAGAAATTGTACCCTTTTGAAATTATTTTTTGATATAAAGAGACATTCTATAAACTCTACTTCCTGTGTAGCTTGTTCTTTTTTGAGTGACCACCAGTTTCTATATTTATTATTATTACTGTGAGTGATTACTCTTTTGTACAAATTGCAAGTTTCTATTTAGACACAAACAGGTTTAGAAATAATTCAGCTGGTATTGGATTTATGCAGACCAACCTCCTGTTTAAGAATTTAAATAAATTCCCTTGCAAGCACTTTTTTATAAAACATATCATAGCCCAAGCTCGCAAGGGTTTATTGGGTCACCCACCTTTACTTTAATTTTCCATTGGCATATTGGCATGGGAAATAAGAATTGTGGGCACAGATCTCCAACCTGGCTATAAACTACTTGTCTTGCCCACTCACAAGTGTGTCTTCTGAATGTTTTTTCAGTGCTGCTGGTGGCATTGTAACTTGCAAACGGACCCGCCTCTCGCCCAAAAATGTGGAGAAGTTAACAATGATCAAGATGAATCAGCACCTCATACCACCAGATTACAAAGTACGAGAACACACGCCGGATGAAGACAAGGAGGACAGCAACTTAGATGAGGGAATTTCTTCTCTGTTAGGTGACACTGACCTACTCCTGCCTGAATTCGCAGAGTATGAGGACGAACTCTTATTCTTATTCCCTGACACCGAGCCCTGAAAATGATCCAATGAATCAATAACTTTCTTTTTCATCCTTATTCACTTTTATTCCTGTGTGTCTGTCTTTCTTTGTTTTGCACAGTTAATATAATTAAAACTTTAATCACCTAATCACAAAAACAAGCCCATCAGCAGAACTGTCTTCACTTGTTTGCTTATTGATTTGAATGTGCCGCAGTCTGCATTCCTCAGGTTCACAAGTTCACAAGAACATGCTCCTCTATCCTCCTCCTCCAGACTCCTATTTCCCTCAAAGCAGAGGGCTGGATTACACCCAATGAAGAAAGCCTCTGCACTTGTGGGGGTGTTCTACTTCTTTGCGGTGAGTAAGCGGGTCTTGGGGCATAATACCGGATAAAAGTGGTTTGGACCAAATCGGAGGCGAAATTATTTTTGCGTTTTTGCTGACTTGCTTGCTTTGAGGTGCTTTTTGGGGGGTTCCGGGTGTTTGTGGGTGGGTTTTGGGGTCTGGGAGCACTGCTGGGACAGTTTAGTTTTGATTGCATTTGCTTTTCAGGAAATCCGTGGTGGAAAACGGGAGTTATGACCTAGCTGCACAGCGCGTTTGGACCGAAGGCCGATAAATATTGTAAGTATGAGATTTTCCTTTTTGGCTGTTTGGGGGTGTTGTGCTTTTTTGTGGGTGGGTTGGTAGGTCTTGGGGCATTGCTGGGAAGGTCTAATACCGAATAGAAGTGGTTTGAACAAAATCCATGAGGAAAAAGTTTTTGCTATTTCTGACATTTCGCTCAATGTAGCGTTTTCGGGGGCCTGTTTGGGGGGCTTCCTGGTGTTTGTGGGTGGGTTTCGGGGTCTGGGACCACTGCTGGCTATTGATACTTTTGATTGCAAGAGGTTTGAAGCAAATCCATGGTGGCAGAGGGGAGTTAGGGCCTAGCTGCAGAGCACGAGCGTAGTGATTTTAGAAATTGCCATGAAAATGACTAAGTCCCCATTTTTGTACTTTTGCTTTTTGGCTGTTTGGGGGTCTTCTACTAGTTTTCACCTGGGTTGAAGGCTCTAGGGCCATTGCTGGGAAGCTCTAATGCCGGATAAAAGTGGTTTGGACCAAATCGGAGGCGAATAATTTTTTGCGTTTTTGCTGACTTGCTTGTCTTTGAGGTGCTCTTTGCGGGGGTTCCGGGTGTTTGTGGGTGGGTTTTGGGGTCTGGGAGCACTGCTGGGACAGACTAATTTTCATTGCATTTGCTTTTCAGGAAATCCGTGGTGGAAAACCGGAGTTATGACCTAGCTGCACAGCGCGTTTGGACCGAAGGCCAATAAATATTGTAAGTATAAGATTTTTCTTTTTGGCTGTTTGGGGGTGTTGTGCTTTTTTGCGGGTGGGTTGGCAGGTCTTGGGGCATTACTGGGAAGGTCTAATACCGGGTAGAAGTGGTTTGGACAAAATCCATGAGGAAAAAGTTTTTGCTATTTCTGACATTTCGCTCAATGTAGCGTTTTCAGGGGCCTGTTTGGGGGGCTTCCTGGTGTTTGTGGGTGGGTTTCGGGGTCTGGGAGCACTGCTGGCTATTGATACTTTTGATTGCAAGAGGTTTGAAGCAAATCCATGGTGGCAGAGGGGAGTTAGGGCCTAGCTGCAGAGCGCGCACGGAGTGATTTTGGAATTTGCCATGAAAATGACTGTCCCCATTTTTGTACTTTTGCTTTTTGGCTGTTTGGGGGTCTTCTATTAGTTTTCGCCTGGGTTGACGGCTCTGGGGCCATTGCTGGGAAGCTCTAATACCGGATAAAAGTGGTTTGGACCAAATCGGAGGCGATTTTTGTTTGCGTTTTTGCTGACTTGCTTGTCTTTGAGGTGCTCTTTGGGGGGTTCCGGGTGTTTGTGGGTGGGTTTTGGGGTCTGGGAGCACTGCTGGGACAGTCTAATTTTCATTGCATTTGCTTTTCAGGAAATCCGTGGTGGAAAACGGGAGTTATGACCTAGCTGCACAGCAAGTTTGGACCGAAGCCGATAAATATTGTAAGCATGAGATTTTACTTTTTGGCTGTTTGGGGGTGTTGTGCTTTTTTGCGGGTGGGTTGGCGGGTCTTGGGGCATTGCTGGGAAGGTCTAATACCGGATAAAACTGGTTTGGAGAAAATCCATGCGGAAAAGCCTTTTGGCACTTTTTGTAACTTAGGGTTTGTTAGGGTTAGCCCTAGCAGCAGGATTGCATGTGTTTCGGGGTGTTCTAGATTTTTGCAACTGAGTTCTGGGGTCTTAGAGCACTCGTGGGAATGTGTAATTTTGGTTGCAAGTGATTTGAAGAAAATCCATGGTGGGAAAGGGGGGATTTGGCATAGTTAAAGAAAGCGTTTGCCACTATTCTTAACTTAGGGCTCGTTAGGGTTAGAAATTTGTATTGCATGTGTTTGGGTGGGGGGCTGTTTGTGGGGGGGTTTGTGAGTCTTGGAGCGATGCTGGGTATGGATACTTTTGCTTGCTTGCAAGTGGTTTGAATACAATCCACGGTGGGTAAGGGGGGATTTGGGCCTACTTTTACTTTCAAAGTACGTTTTGTCGCCAGTTTTCTACTAGGCCTCGTTTTTTGAGATCTGATTGGGGGTCTTCTACATTTTTGCGACTGGCTTTAGTAAGGGTCTGGGTGGGAGCACTGCTGGGAAGGTCTAATTTTGTTCTAAAACACAGTTTACAGTACACCTAGCTTGAGGGGAAAGATCCGCTAAATTAATTTGCCCATACTTATTTATCCTTCAAAAGGAGACTCAGACAGAGTACGCACTTTCAAAAATATTGTACTGTCTATTAGGAAACTCAAAGTGTGACTTTTTGCACTACCCAGCGTACATACCTTATATTTATTTATCAGTGGTGTTCTAATATCACTTCCTGTTTTTCCATCAATAATTACAGGCCGGGTTTCAGTCTGTGCAATGGGAAAAAAAGGATGAAGTCAGGCTTAACATTAGCGAGCCGCAATTCAGCATCCGCCAGGCAGGCAGTGGACAGGGTGTCTTCTGGTCACCAACATTGATGGACGAAGCGTCAGCTGGAATGGAGGAGTGCCGCTAATAAGAGGAATGGTTTGATGCGTGCAACTTACTTACCAAATTCAACAGGACAACTACAACAACATACAGATACAGTATCCATTCTTTTCAAATTATTTTTTAAGTAATGTTATTGCTGTGAACTTCTATGAGTGTGACTCTGCATTTCTTGGATCTCTCTCTGCTTCTAAATTGATCCCTACAGCCATTCTATAGGTTTTACTTCGGCTATTTTGTAAACCTAATTTAATGTAAGAAGTGTTTCTCTGAGTGCAGAGATAGGCAAGTGAAAACGCAGCAGCCCTGTACTGTCGCATTCTGTCATTCACAATTGTCGAAAGTACTACTTACTTTTCATTAACAATGCATTCAGTAGTGCATGCACTTCCTTTATGTCACTTGATTTATGGTTAGCTTTGTACCCAAAGATTTCTTTATCTTCAATTATTGTTTGTCCATGCTGTGCTTTGTTTTTCTTCTCTCAACAAAACATACCCCAAAAAAAAACCATTCCCATCCATTTTCAAAACCCTAACCCTCTTCCTGTGTGGTTTTGATTGATGTGTGACTAAATGACAGCTATAATTCCACACACTTGCTGGGGAGGATAAGGTCATAGCAACAGGCTGGTGAAAGAATCCGAGGATATATTCTAGACTTACTCAGCTTCAGTACTATTTCTTGTAGTAGTAGCCAATGTCAAAGAAATTCAACGCAAGTACTAGTTATACTTTCAATACTTTACTATTTGTTAGGCTACATTGTGGCACTGGTCTAGTGTACTGTCACCTGCTATATTCTCTATCGTACCATTCTAATGCTATGGTAAGGACAAACAAGGTTTCATTTTCTTTTTTTTCAGATGCTGCAACTGCCACTGTGTAACACCACTAGTACCAACGCAATGATGACATTTCATCCGCCCAGGATTGCCATATCGCCATTTGACGTGCAGCCAGCCCTGTGCCTAGCCCTATTTCCAAACACAAATTACAGGTAAGATAAGCGTTTGGGGGGAGGAAGTATAATGGTGTATTAGGAGAGATGGGAGACTGACGCTAGTACTTGTAAAGTCCTAGGACTATTGAATTCACTTACTCTGTGAGAGGCACTTAGTTTTGAAAACATTTGGGCAATTAATTACACAACTTGAATCAAGATGCCACTTAAGTGTCACCAAAACAAAGTTACTGTAGCCTCAAAAGCAGTAAAAAAAACACGTATGCTAAGATAAAGTTTAAAGTATATTTATATCTTTGACACAAATAATTTCCCACAAGACAAGATTTCATAGACATACACCACTCACTAGAATTTTGACTAGGAATGAAGAAATGTGAATACAGAAACCAATCTAATAATTTGTGACTGTCTACTCTAAAGTAACATTTTCCAGTGAAGGGTCTTGTCTTGCTGCACTTTTTGGCACAACTGATGAATGCTTGCTTTTTAACACACACCATTTTTCTCATAACAGACAGAAGCTTCACTTCTAAGAAAAAATCATCATCATCACCACTAGGACAGAGGGACCAACGATTCATCACCAAAAAGAAAAATTAAAGTTCAAACCCGGTGAGGGCTCGGCTTGCCCACAATAAATGTGTGAAATAAATCACTATTAGCACTTTTCCATTTTTAATCAACCGTTTCTGTTTTATGACATGCTTGATTTTAATAAATATTTTTACTTTTAATAAAGCTTTAAAACTTAAATAGACTCTGTGGTTTTTGGTCATGAGTGAATGAGCAAAAGGTTTTGCAATTTGCAAGCATGAGTCCGTGCCTCTGACACTTCAGGACTGTGACTCCGTACTCTTGTCCTGCGTTGGATAATCATCATTGGGGATCAATCATCGATGAATTCGGGAGCTAAATGACTCTGCCACACTATCTTGTCAGTAAGGAGATTGGGGGTTCTTCAAAGTCTGATATCACTGAGGTATGTGGCAAGTCTACCTGCACCTATTATAATTGATAAACAATGCACTATTTAGTGTCCATAGTTCTGTTTGTGCAGATTTGTCCCTGCAACAGTAGTAGAATGGATTGTCCTCCTATCCAAACCAAAAGTAAAGTAGTATCTTATTCTTTCTTGGTGGTCATTCACCTTTTTATTGTTGGCAATTGTCAAAGCATAAACATTTAGAAGACTTGAAAAGACATTATGGACAATCCCAGAGGACTGCACTCAGTGCATAGAGCTATTGCTGACTAGAATGGGAGTCCAATGGAATTGCCAAATGTGCAATCTTACTTAGCTACACAGACAGACTAATAAGAATAATCTAGTAATACCACAGGGAGTCATAGTCGAGGCAGGATAAGAATTTAGATACAGTCTACAAGAAGATCAAAGACGATTTAGAAAAAATCGAATGAGGAACGCTAGGAAAAAATAGGTAAAATTAAAACTTACCGGGCCAGCAAAGGAGCCCTCGCCTGACCGATCCTGTTCAGCAGCAGCAGCAGCCTCCTCCAATGCCCTCTTGCCCCTGGGGGGAGCTGATGTACAACATGAAAGAAAAAAGACCAGAAAACATGGATGATATTTGTCAACCAAATCAAACATTTCAAAAGAACAATAACAAAATATTTTGGCGAAATAGCAAATATACAACTATTCCACGGGATATATTGACCGATCTCATGTGGTCTACTACGTTATTAGTATTGCTTGATTTGCGGACCGTCGACTTGGAAAGTTCTTATGTAACTCACTAAACAAACTACTAAAAAGGTTCGACTAGGACTGGCAGGCAGCAGTCCGCAGCACGCGAAGTGACAGACAAAGTCCATCGTGATTGCAGATCAGCGACAACACTAAAAAGTTTCCTACTACATTAAACAGTCATTAAAATACTCAAACTATCAATCCACCACCACTATTTCTTCTTATCACCATGTGTACAAAGGAAGGACTTGGGTCTGTAGGGGCTGATTTAGAAGCCCCTTGCAGCTCTTTTGCTCCATTGTTGCGTGACTTTTGTGACGCAGCGGCAGAACAAAAGAGGCGCCATGGTGCGGCGTATATTAACAACGTGACGTATATGGGAGATGCATCACGTTGTAAAGCCCTGCGCCCTCATGGGGCATTCCGGCGCAAGGGAGGGCGTTCCTGCGCAGGAAGGCATCCTAAAAGTGGCTGATGGAAATCTACAAGATTTCAATCAGTCACTTTGAGGACAATGATGCGTGACTTAAACCCTGCGCCTGCTTGAAGCAGATGTACGGCTTGACGCAGCATTGGGGAGATAGGGCACCCCAGAGCATTGCTGGAGCTGCACCATCGATGCGACGCAACTCCAGCAATGCGCCGCCTTTACGGCACAGATGCGTAACGCTTTGGTGAAGTTTTGGGCCCATGGTGCGCCGCATTGTAAATACGGCGCACCATGGGGGGTGGTGGCGTAGTGCACAATTACTGGTGCATCCCTGCTACTTTGCAGGGATGCGCCTTTAATTAAAAATCTGACCCTTAGTGTCTAGCATTACGCAGTTCTTTAAACTACACTCATACATAATTTCACAGGCTAATGAAATGAACACAAAATCGAAAACAAATAAGCATAGTAGCAACGCTACTGAGAAGGAGAGCAGTGCACCTGAAATGCACAGAAGATTTTGAAATATAATTTACCTACAATGTAATCAGCAGCATTAATGCTCTTGGTAAAAAACAAAAATTTGCAATTTAATAACACACAGAGCAGGAGAAAACAGAGTAGTAAAGAAATATCTACTACTACTCACCAAGCCCGGGGATCTCAAGGCCGAGCAGGTCGAGCAGATCGCGTTCCCGGTCCAGGAGATCCGTCCAACGGTGGGTGGCCTGGTTGTAGGTGCGCCGGACCCGAGAGTGTTGGTACATGGCCCGGCACACCTTCTCCCACCGCTTCCGGCGCTCCTGGATCCCGTACCCGCTAGCCATCTTGCCGCCTGCCATGATGGTCCTGGGGAGGCGGCGCTGAACATAAAAAATTAGTGCGGCCACCTCCTCCGCGCTGAAGATCTCCCGGGCTGTGACCTGCTCCCCCCTCAAACGCCCGCACGGGAGCCGGGAACAGGGTGCGGGACCCTTCCCCTTCTCAGGATGCTTCCCGGCTCCCTTTACCTTTGGTCTGGGCAGAAAGGAAGCTAAATAATAAAGAAGAAATAGAATCGGGAAGAAGAAAAGAAAAGAGTTTAAAAAAGTAGTTTAAAATTAACCAAAAGTAGCAGAAAACACAAAAATATAGAGCTAGAAAAATAGAGGGATAGATAATAAGTAAAATAGATAAAAAAAAACTTCAAACAAGCAAAGGATGGCAGAGATTCAGAGAAGATACAAAAAGCATGGCCAGAACCATAGCAATGAATGAGAAACAAGATGGCTGCGCCCGTTCACGACCGTGTGGGTAAGTTTGCGCGAGATTTTCCTCGCGATCACACGCGAAATTGTACTAGCGAGCCGCACACTTTGCGAGATTACACATCGCGCCCGGAAACGGAAATACGTCATGCAAACAAGATGGCCGCGCCCGGGAACGACCGTGAGGGTAAATTTGTGCCGTTGCGCTACAAGCGGCTCGCTAAAACGCACAAAACCTTGCGAACTAACACGCCACAAAAGAAAAAGCGCATATTCGCACAAATTCGCTGCTTCCGAATTCGATCTCGCTTAAGTTCGCGCCCTGCGAATCCCGCGAAATTGCAGAAAAACAAGTTTTGCAAAACTGAAAGCACTCAGCAGGTGCAAAAGTTCAAACTCATCATTAGTAACCATTCCCTGTAGTGCTTCCTGAGGGGCCCCTCCAGAGTTCAGTTGCCTACTTGCAACTATTGTATGACCCTGCTCTGACCCTCACAGCAGGCTCATAGAATAGTTACAAGTAGGCCACAAAGGTCCTGGAAAAAAAAATTGCACTGCAACAGAAAGCAAATTACAGATAAGGAAGTAGGTGCCAGACTGGAATTTTAAAACAGTGACACATTAATAAATCAACCCCAAATTAATTCATGTCAGTTGACTGGGTGTGTTGGGCACGGCGCACGACTAATGATATTGGATTGAGGTTGAGAGTAGGTTTACAAGGGTAATCAGTTTAAGGTGCTCCTACAGGTGACGTAACTGTTCAGGTGCGTCCTAAAGGATTGAGGGGTTGAGTGCGCTACTGGAATGTAGACGCATCCCTGTGGTGGGCACACTTGTGTGGTGCTGCGTGTGAGGAACAACGCAGTGAATTCCAACTGTGGTTCAAATAAAGTTCAAATAGTTTGAAGTTTCAAAATTTATTTGTGGTTTTTCATAGAGTGTCTTTCATATTTTCTTCATATGAGTCATCAAACAATTGATATCAAAATCATCAAAAACTGAAACGGCTCCAATGCATTTCGGACTGGAAGTCCTTTTTCAAGGAGCACTGCAACAAAGAATATACAAAGGGTACGAATCAATGATGGTACATGAAAATGAATGTAATAATGCAGAAACAAACGTTACATTTGGTGTTTAGGTGTCTTAACCTCATGCACCCTTAGAGTAACGTTAAAGAATGAAGCATAACGGTATAGTTGCACCAAAGATAGATGAGTGAATCGAGGTGTGGGTAAAGAAAGGCGTGAAATGGTTTAAAAAGAACCATGAACAGGATTGAAATGGGATCGGTGAAAAATAAGCTGGAAATGAAAGTTAGCGATCGTGTATCCTGAAAGGCGAAGGAGAGTGAAGACATGGTTAGCCCGAAGGACGGGTGAAAGTAGACTGAAATAACGCAAACTGCTCGAAGGAATTCAAGGCTTACGTGAACATCTTCAGCGTTCCAGGAGGACCTGAAAGGGGTAACGAAGAGGTTTAGTTTAAGCGGAAAGAACGAGGGGTGAGAATAAAGGCTCTCCGGGCAGTGGGGTGGGGTGAAGACTTACTTGGTCAGGCGGTTAAGCAGACGTGTGAGGGTCCGGTTCCGAGTACGGGAAACTCCGCGGAGTGAATGCGGAGTTTTGGAAGGGAGGGTGGTGGAAATGGAAAAGGGACAATATGGGGAGGTGGAAGCGAAAATGGCACGGCCATCTTGGAGAAGGGAAAGTATAGAGCAAAGAAGTGAGATAGAACAGGCAAAACAGTAAAAGCGACAGATCATGAGGGAAAAAAGTAAACATGCGGCCAGTACAACAGAATTATAATGCATCAATATGCGGCCAAAGATGGCATCATAAAAAACAGCTCAGTTCAGTCCGGTCATTAAGACCAAAGGGTTTCTGTGATTGCAGTCTGTACATCCATGCAGTTTCTCTTTGCAAAAGAGTTTTGTTGTTGTCTCTTCCTTCTGTTTTAGGAACAATTTCAAGGACCATGTACTTAAGTTGGGCCACATTGTGATTGGCCTCATTGAAGTGAGTGGCAACGTTAGATTTGGTGTTTTTAGTCCTTATGTTGGACTTGTGTTCGTTCAGACGAGTCTTGATTTTACGACTGGTCTTGCCCACGTAGGTTTTTCCACATGGGCACTTGAGAAGATAGATCAAGTTAGAGGAGTCGCATGTGGCGTCCACATTTAGTTTGATGTTGAACCCCCTCATGGGGTGATTGATGGTGTTGCCTTTGATTATATTGTTGCAGTTGCTGCAATGGTAGCATGGGCGTGTACCGGTGTGATGAGTTGAGGTGGATTCGGTTGTACTCTTGGATAAGATTTCTTTGAAGTTCATGGGGCGGGTATAAGCAAAGATGGGGGGATCCTTGAAGAGATCCCCAAAATCAGGTTCCGATGTTAAGATGCGCCAGTGTTTCAATATGATTTTCTTGTAGCTCTTGCTTGACGTGGAGTATCTAGAGACTAGTACCATTCTCTGGTTGTCAGTTTTGGGTATACTCCGTAGAGCTTCTGTCCGGGATGTGGTTGAGGTTCGTTCAATGGCTTCCTTGAGGATGTTATCCGGGTAACCTCTGTTGCGAAACCTTGATGCCATGGACAGGATTTGATTAGTTCTGGTGTCTGGGTCGGATACTATCCAAGTGACTCTTAACATCTGGCTGTAAGGCACATGTCTTTTTAAGGAATTTTGGTGAAAGCTACTGAAAAGAAGAGCATTGTTGCGGTCGGTGGCTTTGCGGAATAGATCAGTTTGAATTCCATGAGGGGTTATTTTGATAAGGACATCAAGAAATGCTATCTCCTGATCATTGATATTCCAGGTAAAGTTTATGCGATCGTCTTTGGTATTCAAGTCTGTTAGAGCAAGTTCTAAGTTCTCTTGAGAGTCCTTCCAGATAAAGAAAAGATCGTCAATGTAACGAACATAAAGTTTGAGGTTGTCCATCCAGTGTCTGTCCTTATAGATGTGATTGAGTTCGAAATTGCCCATGTACAGATTAGCGTAGGTTGGAGCCGCACAATTGCCCATAGCCATTCCGGACATTTGTAGATACCATTTCTCATCATGTTTAAAATAACTGTGATACAGTGTGTAAATCATCAGTTCGAGGATGAAAGGTTTCAAAGCGTCGCTAGTTTCAGATTGGAGTAAGGCATGTTCCACAGCATTTATACCACCTTCATGGGGGATGGAGGTGTATAAACTACTTACATCGGCTGTGCATAGGATTAATTTCTCATGTTCAGGAATTGTATGGTGGAAAGTTTGTTCAGGAACTCTGTGGTGTCTTTGATGTAACTGGGTAAGCTTGAGACCATGGGTTGCAGGTAACGATCAATGAATTTGCCAGTGGGTTCATGGATTGAACCTCTGGTGGAAACAATTGGACGAAATGGGGGATCCATCAGATTCTTGTGTATTTTGGGCAGCATGGTGATAGATGGGCTCCTTGGGTGTTCCGTAGTCAGGTATTTTTTTGTTCTTTCATCAATAATTCCATCTGCTGCAGCTTTGTCTACTATCATGAGTAGTTCCATTCTGTACTCGTTGGTGGGTTGTTGGGTATCTGCGTTGTCTTTTTCCTGCCCTTTTGCCCCGAGCGCAAGATACGCAAGTTCCGTCGGGACACCTTGGACTATAAATTAGGAGAGGTATACACGTGGGCAGACGTTTATGCCCAACGTCGCAGAAACAAACCTTCTAACCCTAACACCGATACCTCATCCTCAGAGAGCGACAGTACCAACCGTCCACCCAAGAGGACTCCAATTGGAGCATCGACATCTACCCCTCCACTCAGTGAAACATCCCTGGCACATAACACTGATTTGGTCTCCACTGAGTCTTTTTTAGAGGGAGGCCCAGACAAAACCGCAGACCCAGACGGGGCAAAAGGGCAGGAAAAAGACAACGCAGATACCCAACAACCTTTGAAGGTCAAACAGAAAACCAAGAGACATCGCTAGTGATCAATATCTCAAATGTCCATCTTACGGACCACGAAACGAGAACTCTTCAAAAAGGCATGTCCTTTGTTCCTACCAGCAACACCAACCTACTAGAATTAGACGTGAGCACTTTCAAGCTCACAAGAAAATTGAGACTAAAACACTTTTTTGAAAACATTATAGATCCTCCAACAGACCCTAAACCAGACCAGCTAAAGGGTTTACGACCCTCCAGCACTTTTGTACCTCCCGTAAGCCACAAAAGTATTGACACTTTTGAGACCCTTGTGAAACAGGACATCTCCAAAATTAATTTCCGCAAAAAGACTCATAAGAATATAACCAACAAAGATATGGATACCCTCAAAAACATCGCTAGGAATCCGTCTATCAAATGTCTGAAAGCTGATAAAGGGGGCGCCCTTGTCATCCTCAATACGGAGCTGTACAACCAAAGAACGACAGAACATGTCACGGATCCGAACGTCTATTTACCTTTGGACGGTAATCCCACCAACGAGTACAGAATGGAACTACTCATGATAGTAGACAAAGCTGCAGCAGATGGAATTATTGATGAAAGAACAAAAAAATACCTGACTACGGAACACCCAAGGAGCCCATCTATCACCATGCTGCCCAAAATACACAAGAATCTGATGGATCCCCCATTTCGTCCAATTGTTTCCACCAGAGGTTCAATCCATGAACCCACTGGCAAATTCATTGATCGTTACCTGCAACCCATGGTCTCAAGCTTACCCAGTTACATCAAAGACACCACAGAGTTCCTGAACAAACTTTCCACCATACAATTCCTTGAACATGAGAAATTAATCCTATGCACAGCCGATGTAAGTAGTTTATACACCTCCATCCCCCATGAAGGTGGTATAAATGCTGTGGAACATGCCTTACTCCAATCTGAAACTAGCGACGCTTTGAAACCTTTCATCCTTGAACTGATGATTTACACACTGTATCACAGTTATTTTAAACATGATGAGAAATGGTATCTACAAATGTCCGGAATGGCTATGGGCAATTGTGCGGCTCCAACCTACGCTAATCTGTACATGGGCAATTTCGAACTCAATCACATGTATAAGGACAGACACTGGATGGACAACCTCAAACTTTATGTTCGTTACATTGACGATCTTTTCTTTATCTGGAAGGACTCTCAAGAGAACTTAGAACTTGCTCTAACAGACTTGAATACCAAAGACGATCGCATAAACTTTACCTGGAATATCAATGATCAGGAGATAGCATTTCTTGATGTCCTTATCAAAATAACCCCTCATGGAATTCAAACTGATCTATTCCGCAAAGCCACCGACCGCAACAATGCTCTTCTTTTCAGTAGCTTTCACCAAAATTCCTTAAAAAGACATGTGCCTTACAGCCAGATGTTAAGAGTCACTTGGATAGTATCCGACCCAGACACCAGAACTAATCAAATCCTGTCCATGGCATCAAGGTTTCGCAACAGAGGTTACCCGGATAACATCCTCAAGGAAGCCATTGAACGAACCTCAACCACATCCCGGACAGAAGCTCTACGGAGTATACCCAAAACTGACAACCAGAGAATGGTACTAGTCTCTAGATACTCCACGTCAAGCAAGAGCTACAAGAAAATCATATTGAAACACTGGCGCATCTTAACATCGGAACCTGATTTTGGGGATCTCTTCAAGGATCCCCCCATCTTTGCTTATACCCGCCCCATGAACTTCAAATAAATCTTATCCAAGAGTACAACCGAATCCACCTCAACTCATCACACCGGTACACGCCCATGCTACCATTGCAGCAACTGCAACAATATAATCAAAGGCAACACCATCAATCACCCCATGAGGGGGTTCAACATCAAACTAAATGTGGACGCCACATGCGACTCCTCTAACTTGATCTATCTTCTCAAGTGCCCATGTGGAAAAACCTACGTG
The DNA here is from genome assembly GCF_964263255.1 of Lissotriton vulgaris. Classification (NCBI taxonomy): domain Eukaryota; kingdom Metazoa; phylum Chordata; class Amphibia; order Caudata; family Salamandridae; genus Lissotriton; species Lissotriton vulgaris. The sequence goes on from NC_141695.1 coordinate 338,195,457, forward strand.
GGCAAGACCAGTCGTAAAATCAAGACTCGTCTGAACGAACACAAGTCCAACATAAGGACTAAAAACACCAAATCTAACGTTGCCACTCACTTCAATGAGGCCAATCACAATGTGGCCCAACTTAAGTACATGGTCCTTGAAATTGTTCCTAAAACAGAAGGAAGAGACAACAACAAAACTCTTTTGCAAAGAGAAACTGCATGGATGTACAGACTGCAATCACAGAAACCCTTTGGTCTTAATGACCGGACTGAACTGAGCTGTTTTTTATGATGCCATCTTTGGCCGCATATTGATGCATTATAATTCTGTTGTACTGGCCGCATGTTTACTTTTTTCCCTCATGATCTGTCGCTTTTACTGTTTTGCCTGTTCTATCTCACTTCTTTGCTCTATACTTTCCCTTCTCCAAGATGGCCGCGCCATTTTCGCTTCCACCTCCCCATATTGTCCCTTTTCCATTTCACCACCCTCCCTTCCAAAACTCCGCATTCACTCCGCGGAGTTTCCCGTACTCGGAACCGGACCCTCACACGTCCGCTTAACCGCCTGACCAAGTAAGTCTTCACCCCACCCCACTGCCCGGAGAGCCTTTATTCTCACCCCTCGTTCTTTCCGCTTAAACTAAACCTCTTTGTTACCCCTTTCAGGTCCTCCTGGAATGCTGACGATGTTCACGTAAGCCTCGAATTCCTTCGAGCAGTTTGCGTTACTTTCTAGCTACTTCAGTCTACTTTCACCCGTCCTTCGGGCTAACCATGTCTTCACTCTCCTTCGCCTTTCAGGATACACGATCGCTAACTTTCATTTCCAGCTTATTTTTCACCGATCCCATTTCAATCCTGTTCACGGTTCTTTTTAAACCATTTCACACCTTTCTTTACCCACACCTCGATTCACTCATCTATCTTTGGTGCAACTATACCGTTATGCTTCATTCTTTAACGTTACTCTAAGGGTGCATGAGGTTAAGACACCTAAACACCAAATGTAACGTTTGTTTCTGCATTATTACATTCATTTTCATGTACCATCATTGATTCGTACCCTTTGTATATTCTTTGTTGCAGTGCTCCTTGAAAAAGGACTTCCAGTCCGAAATGCATTGGAGCCGTTTCAGTTTTTGATGATTTTGATATCAATTGTTTGATGACTCATATGAAGAAAATATGAAAGACACTCTATGAAAAACCACAAATAAATTTTGAAACTTCAAACTATTTGAACTTTATTTGAACCTCAGTTGGAATTCACTGCGTTGTTCCTCACACGCAGCACCACACAAGTGTGCCCACCACAGGGATGCGTCTACATTCATGTCAGTTGAAGCAGGGCAGGTGTGCTTGCTTCCCCCCCCATAATCTACAGTGATGATCCAGAGGGTGGCATTGATGTACCAGAGGGTGGCATGGGTGAAACAGAGGGTGGCAGTGGTGAAACAGAGGGTGCTGTGAACCTGTGATGATGAACCAGACGTAGAAACAACATAGTCGCGACCGTTGGGAGCCGACAAGTAAGTTCGCAATTGCGAACTGGTACAAAACCCTCGCGAACTGGCAGAAACCCCATGCGAACACAAAAAAACCCACAAATTTGCGAGAATTCGCGGATTTTGCGGATTGCGAGTTCGCAAATACGCAAATTCGCGAACGACAGATTTGCAAAATTCGCCCATGCTTACATAGGAGAGATCACTCTCTCACCCAACGTAAGATGTACTCCTGACGGAGAACAATACAACGTGGCATACAATCTCTTCAATAAATCCAATCCCAAAAAGTTCTCACCACAACCTGTAGTCAAAATGAGGGGTGCTTCAAATTTACAAGGTCCAACAGAAAGAGACAACGGAGCAGAAATCGGATTTGTAACCTGGGCGCCAGAAAAACCTACAGAAACGTTCTCAAAGCCAGACAAAGGTGCGCCAGGGAGTTTAGAGTGTATTATAGAACTCTTTGTAGCACCAGTGTCTAACAGAAAAGGCTCTGACACACCTGATGCAATCACTTCAACATAAGGCCCACTCTGATCTACTGCAACTGAAACAACTCCCTCTCTTTGTCCATGGCTGTCCTAGCAATCATTACCATCCATATCCTCACCTTCGATATAGTAATCATCCGTATAGTACTGTGCTGTCCTACCAGACGAACCCTGCTGCTGATCAAAACTATTCATTGAGTTCTGTGGAGGCAAAGAACGTCCATTCTGTCCTCGACCTCTACCTCTACCTCTAGGCGCTTGTTGAGCACCTCGACCTCTTACACCAGAAGAACCATTCGTGCGCTGTAACAAAACCAGACAACTATTCTTAAAATGGCCCTCTTCTTTGCAATACACACTCTGATTGGGCCCATACGGAAAACGCTGTTGAGAAGACTCATTTCTTTGCGAGTTTCTCGAATATTGCTGATTCTGCTGATAATCGCGTTGATTATTAGTACGAGGTGGATAAGCTTGTTGTAGAAGAACTTTAGTCTTCAATTCCTTAGTCTTCTTATCAGCCTTCTCTAACTCATCTTTGCACCTATTTTCGTAGTACTGAGCTGTAGCTAAAATCTGCGCTGACGTGGAAACAGCCCAAGCACTCTCAGAATCTTTCAACTTAGTGCACAATTCGGGAAGCAGATTATGTACGAATTTGGTGACGAACAATCTCTGACCACCCTCAGTAGCCATATCCTGACCACTATGATCTACAAAGGTCTCTTCAAACCGCGTGAAAAAGTCAGACACCGTCTCGTCTTTCTTCTGCTTACAAGCAGACAACTTGTCCCAATTAACTCCCACTTCAGGCATCAAAGTCTTCATATAATTAATTATCCTACCAGGGAGTTGAGTAATGAGATCTTCAGGCTTAGCACCTCCAACTTGTCTATCATTCGCAGCACTAATATTAACCCATGTATCACCCAATTCTTGGTCATGATCCGTATGTCGAATCATACTCCAAATGGGCTGTGGGACAACCTTTCCATAACAACATATCTATGTCCGCTAAATTCATGATGCACGAACTCACAGTCTGAGTGAGCTCTTTATAATATCCTGCTGGATTTTTGCGCGGATCAGGTAAAGACTGCTTAGTTGCCAAAACTTCAACACGCTTCCAACGAACATGTACCCAGACACGCTGGAAGTGCGCAACAACAGGTGGAGCAGCATTAGGATCAGCAGTTCTCCAAACTGGAGGAACTTCATGCATCGGATATTGACGCGCTTTTCTCCTAACTGACGAATCAGGCTCAAACAATCGCTCAGAAGGAGTGTCGCTACGAAACGACAAGATAGTCGCAACTGCTCTTCCAACATCACTTGGACCCACAACGGTCCCTTTCGCAAATTCAGAACGTATTCGATACAACTCATCAGGAGCTTTACCTGCTTCTTCAACCCATTGTTCATGGAGGAATCCACACATCATCTCAAAGACGTACCGTTGCTTTGGTGCTTCCCATTGAAGGAAGACATCCATAACACCCTCAAGATCATACTGAGAAGCGTACGTAATCCACTTACGCGCCAAATGATCCAAAACTGTACGTTCATTTGTATCAGGCAACCGACTACGTGATTGTCTGCGCTCACTAACCGGAGACATACCCAATTGACCCAACAAAGGAGAAAAGAAACCAGAAAAAGCAGCAGTCATTCTCTGTCTAGCAGAAGGAGAAGATGAAAGAATAAGAGAAGACGGAACAATAGTAGAAGATCCAAAGTCAGAACAGAAGGAGTATTATAGGTAGGCGTAGGAGTAGCAGACGAAAGAGGAGGCAAAGTTGGCGAACCCTGAGGATGCTGTGCCAAAGGAACAGTAGCCAATGGAAGAGGAGCTGGCTGTGGAGGAATCGCAGGTGGCACAACAATCGGAGGTTGTGGAACTACAACTGGTAGTGGCGGTGCCATAGCATTCTGTGCATAAGGGGGTGGCGAACTCAATAGATGCGGCATTAAAGGATCTTTCTCAAGATCTTTCTTTTCTTCCTGCTCTGTACGCAGCAAAACTGGGTAGCATTTGTCTACCGCTAACTTCCTAACCCTAAGCATCTGCTCGCTCTCTTGCTCTTCCTCATTATCCCTATACGCTATAGCAGCTTGCACCATTGATAAACCTCGTTCTCGTTTATTCTTCTTCGCTAATTTAATTTCTTTCTGTTTGGCCTCTTTGCGCCATATGCAAAAAGAGTCAAACATTGCCGGCCGGGCTTCCTTTTTGAACAGTTTAACTTCGAGATTATCTAAAATCTCAGTTTCAAAACTACCATAACGGGGCCACTGTAGGACACTGTCTTTCCTCGTATATTTAACCCAGATGTCATTATAACTAATAGGACCTACACCATGCTTCACATAGAGATCATATGTAGGAGTTTCAATTGGAGGAACCGGACACGAATCCTCTAAACGGGAATCCTTAGAACAACCACAACCAAATATCTTTCCAAGTCTGCTAAAACCAGGCATCTTCGCTCACTCGTCTAGCTTCAAACTACAAGGGAAATCAGAAAACGATAACCTCGTGAATACACGTTTCCCTTGGCTTTGGGGCCTGCAGGTACCGAATCAAAGCGATCCACTAAAGGATACCAAAACAAACTAAGGACTGGGAGACGCTCCACTCATACTTAACTGAAATGTCGATGGCGTCACCAGAAGACCCGTCTATTGTCTCGCTCTACAAATCGTCTGAGGCTCCAAGACAGGGCGACAGTCAGGGCAGCAGTCCTTCGTAGCCGTCGGCAAGCGGGGAACCTCGCAGCAAAGACTTTCGGACCACGACGATATACAGGGGTCGATGAAGTGGCTGGCCTTCCTCCAGAATTTCCACACGAAGATCTCCACGATCTTCGGGCTTGGACCGGTAAGGCTGAAGTCGCCCCACAATGGGCGCCAAGTGAAGGGCCAGGTTTTAGAACCTAGCGGCGCCAGGGAAAATGCACAATGCCTTCGAGTTCCCCTGCCTCGGCAAACAGAGACAGGGGACGCTTCTTGATGACGTCAAAGACCAAAGTTTATTGGCTGCAACCAGGAACAGAGATCTACGAAGCACAACACGGGTGGTTCGCTAGAGACTGCACAAATTCAATGAGCGGAGCATGGTCTTTTATGCCAAAAATCACATTCCAAAGGTGGCATTGGTTACATACAAACTAGCCAATCACATAGTGACATTTCAAACATATCGCATGACGACAATCCCATTTTCCGTTGTCCAGCCCACCAGAAATGACCAAGCACATTCCAATATCCTGTCGGATCAGGCCGGACAAACCCATCATAAAACCTCAACCCAAATCAGTAATCATGTCGTAAAGGAAGGAGCAGAAACAGATTGGAGGCAAGATAGAAAGGTGGGTGCAGTGTGCTGTAAACTTTGGCATGTCCTGCTCTTTGATCTTTATCTGACCAGCTGCTTAACAAGGAACTGGCTCAGCGAGGTCAGCCTCGGGCAAGGAGTCAGTTCGGCCAGGCCATTCAGAATTCAGCTAAGGTGTACGTGTCTCAAGGACTCGTTCAGCCGTAGTCATCGGCCTATGTGAGGGCAACCACACAAAATGGCTGCCACACACAAAATGGAACCCGAAGGTTCAAACGAAATCCCTGTATACATAGTGTTCTCATTGATCGATTAATGCGAAAACACTCGTACATACCGCACTCGTGATTTGCGGTCCGCTGATACCAAAATCGTCTATTTTCGACTACCTTTATCTAACGGGTTCGGAACCACCAAACCAGACCCTCAAACTACGGAACTACACTACAAAGCTTCTATCGAGGATCCAAGACAGGGCGACAGTCAGGGCAGCAGTCCTTTGTAGCCGTCGGAAAGCGGGAAGCCTCGCAGCAAAGACTTTTGGTCCACGTCGACATGCAGGGGTCGATGAAGTGGTGGTCTTCCTCCAGAATTTCCTCACGAGGCTCCTCACGATCCTCGGGCTTGGACCAGTACCGCTGAAGTCGCCCCACCGTTGGGCACCATCTGAAGAACCGGGTTTTTAGAACCCAGCGGCGCCAGAGACACGCCCAAAGTCTTCGGGTTCTCCTGTCTTGGCAAACAGAGACACGGAATACTTCTAGGTGGTGTCAGAGATCAAATTTATTAGCTGCAGCTAGTAGCAGTAATCCCAGCAACACAACACGGTGTACAACTCAAGATACTGCTCAATTTTGTAGAGCAAGACTTCAGTATTTATACACAATATTCACATTACAAATGGACACCCACTGCAGCAAATTCTGACCAATAGAAAAACTTTTCTATACATTATCACATTCCAAAAAGGCTCACTTTACATTGTACCAACCCACAAGTTAATTATTAGGATGTCCCAAATTCAATTACCAAAAGCCGGACAAACCCATAATTGAAAGCACAATGCATATACCGAAGGAACATAAAAAGGAAACAATGATAGATAACGAGCAAGATAAGGCATGTGTAGAAAAGCTAAAAGTCAACGATGTCCTGAACTTTGACTCGCAATCTCAGACAAGGATCATCTAAGGAAATTGGCCTCACAAAGGGTCAGTTTCAGATAAAGAGGTCAGTTCCTTACAATGCACCTTAGAGTCAAGAAAAGGCTTAGTTAATAAGTACATGAACAACGGAGCCCATGCAACTTTGTTCGTTTGGTTACTTCCATGGGCCTACGTGATGGCAACACCAAAATGGAGGCACAAACAAAATGGAACCCATATTCGAGACAAAGTCTCTGAATACGTAATGAACTCGCTAGTTAACATGACGAATTCACTCCATATTAGCCGTACTTGCCAAATACTGTACAACATCACCAAAATCGTGATGGAACCATAATATAACAGGACAAGGCAGATTTTACAGAACCTCAACCCGGATTACCAAGCCATGTCTTCCCTAAACCAGAAACAAGCATCCTGGGACCGGTTTCGTGGTAACATCCCTCATCAGCCTGGCTAGCTTGAATCCAGTGGCAAAGTGAGCAAGGGAGCCACATCTGGGCTTACCCTGCCAACTTAGGGCAAACAGAAGGATATGATGGACAGAGCGCTGAAACTTTTCAGATACTCACCCCCGGTCACTGATGTCGGTTGAATCCATCATCGTTCTTTAGCTCACTTCGCCACCTCTCGGTCTGAACCTCTGGGTTTGAATTGAGGTAGTGAAGTGAGCTAACGAACGATGATGGTTTCAACCCAGATCAGTGACTGGGGCGAGTGCCTGAAAAGTTCCAGCACTCTGTCCATCATCTCCTTCTGTTTGCTTTGTAAATACTGTACACCATACCATGCCATGGTTTAGTAAGACAGTTTGCTCCAAATTTCACTACATGCTACATCATACCACAATCAGAAAAAAGTAGGAGAAAACTAACAGAAGTTTCTTTGGCTAACTGTTCAGCATGTTGTCAGTTTCTCAAAGCTCCTTTCTCCCAGAACCTTGAGCAAACCCATGGGACTTCTGCATTGTTTGGTGACGCAAATAGGTCCAGAAACAACATACCGAACCTCTTGCAAATCCACAGAAAGATCCTTTGGGATAGCGTGCGATTAATTAAGGAAGGAAAGATCCTGCTGAGATGGCTGCCAGAACATTGTCCTTCACTCAGATGTGAATTGCTGACAAACTCAGCAGATTGTTCTCTGCCCAAAGGCCTATCGATGTGGAAATCATATTCAGTGACTTTGATATTGTTCTTCCCTGATGGTTGATATAAGCAACAGAGACTGTGTTGTCCGATCCCACTACAACATCCTTCTGGGACACCAGCAACTTGAACCTTTGGAGAGCTTTGTGGCTCGTTGTAAGTTTCCTCCAGTTCGATGATTCCCTTTGTGCCAAACTAGAACACTTCTGTTGACATTAATGATCCAGAATCATTGCTTTCCAACCAGTCCGTCTGGCATCTGTATTAAGAACCAGTGGCTGTTGCGGGTGCATCCACATACCCTTCAAGGGGTTGTCCGAGTTCATCCACTACATCAGATCCATCTTGGCCTGGTTGGAGACAGGAATGGTAAGATCTAAGGGGGGAACTGTTAGGGTATAAAACCTGTGCATGTGCTAAAGGAAAGTGTGAAGAAGAAGGCAAGCTCAGGGTACAGTGAAGACAGATGCTATCATGTGTCTCAGAATCTCCAGAGACAGTCCAATAGGGGAATGATCCAGATGGAATCTGAGTTTCCTCCCGGGTTGCGCCATGTCTTCTGCAGACTACGAGGGAGTAGAGGCACGAGGGGAGGTGCAGGAGTAGGAAAGGGAAATGGGGTCACGGGCTATCCCTGAATGTAATATGTTGATGTTGGTTACATTTTGAAATTTCAAATAAAAAGATATCACAAACATATATTATTAAACAGCAATTCACCCTAAACAAAAAAAAATCTTACTAACTCAGCCCCCACTACCACCCAAAAAACAAACATATAAAATGATAATAATGCACTTATTTTAAAACCAGCAGAAAAGAAACCCCTTGCTCCACATTATTTACAACCCCTCCAATGGAAAACCTGCAAAGAAAGTGTACAACATCTAGCAAGAATATTCAGTATAAAACAGAAAAAGTGATGCATAATTTTGTATGTGAATAACAAACGTATTATACAGTTTAAAGTTGTAATAATTTATACTATCATACTAATTCAAATCACACCACAGAAAGGAATTATCTCACATAGGTTACACTTACAACTAAGAAAGTACAACAATGGAAACTGTCAATTCTAAATGTACAATGTAGTACTCTAATGCTTGCTATGGGACGGCCACTACAAAAGATGATATTGTAAATAATGTAAGGAAACACAGCCACCCCTCAAATGTGACAGAAATAGAAGTGAGACATGTATTGCAATATATAAGAGAAGCAAACCCTATCTCCCAAGAGCCCTCCACTAAAACCCTAAAAGATATAGGGGCACATGCATCAATGTAAGGAACTGCGATTCCTTAATAGTGATTCTTAAGGAATCGCTATTAGGAACTTGCAAGTCATAATGCATGTAGGAATCGCAAAAAAAATGTGATTCCTATATATTCGCTATTAGGGAATGCTTTCCCATTCATTCCTATGGGCCTAAGGGCCGATAGGAAATCAATGGGAAACCATTCGCAATTTGCCATTACCAAATAGGTAATCGCAAATTGCAAATGCAATTTCAAGAGTGCCAGGGGGGGCAAAAGGCCACCCTGATGCACCCCCAAAATTGTCATGTGTTTCGCCATATGGCACTTAGAAAAATGCAATTTTTTACATTTTTCTAAGGAATTGCTAATGCCTACCAACTTAAAATTGATGGTAATTTGCGATTCCCTAATGCAAAGTCGCATTCTGAGAATGCTTCTTGCACTGCATTTAGAGAATCGCAAATTGGAATTCCCTAACTGCATTTGCAAAATAGGTAATCACAAATTTTGCAATTAACTATTTTGTGAATGGCTTTGGGCTTGATGCATCCCAAAAGGCTAATTACTGGTCGCAAAGGGGCCGATTCTACAAATCAGCCCATTTGCGACCAGTAATTAGCTTGATGCATGTGCCCCATACTCCCTAAAGTCCTCGAACACATCACAGGCCAACTACCAGTTATTTCCACCTTAAAATGCTTAGTTGCATGAACTAAAAAAAACACCTGTGACAGCCTTCTTGCCCCTAGAAGATTCCAAAATATCCAAATACTTAAAAATGTAATAATCACACATAACGAGGAACCCTTCCTCTTACATGATAACCTAAATAATAATAAACAATTCCTAATATTTTCTACAGCATATAAACTACAAAAACTAAGCCATTGTCAAATATGGATGATGGATGAGATCTGAAAAATGTGCCCTAAACTATTTACTCAGATATTCACTATACATGGTAAATATCAAAGCACATATATACCATTCATATATGCCCTACTACCTGATAAAAGAAGGTACCAGTTACTAGTTGGTATTAAACCACATTAAAATTAAAACAATCAACTACTGCCCACATAAAATAGTAATAGATTTTGAACAAGTCATGTTTCATACCAATTTAAATCTTTACTCACACGCATCAATACAAGGCTACCATTTCAATCAAAGTATTTGGAGACAACTCCAACAATCAGCACCAAGAGCCTTATTACAAGTGTGGCGGTCTTCCCATGTTGCACCCGCCAGCCGAATTATGAGCTTAATCCTGGGTAGGCAGACGGAGCTGCAGCAGTCTCATGGGGTCGGTAGGTTAGGCTCATAGCCGATTCTAACAAGCATACCACCACTGTGAGAGAGCCTGCAGCACGTTCCTGCACGGCGGAGCATGAACCATGTCATGCATACCACACTGTGCCTGAGGCCCTGAGGCCCTGATAGGGACGACTTACCTGCATTTCTGCCACCCTTTTCATGGCCGGGTCCCTGCCATAAAATGGGTGGTGAAAACGCAGGTAATAATATGCTCAGCGGTCCTGGTATCTGCACCACCAGAATATTCAGCCCCTTTGAAGACCGCTGCCGCAGCGGAATCCTTGATCCTGGCAAAGGCGGCAATCTTGTGGTGGTTTCCGTCATCACACTTGTAATTGGGCGGACCGCCACCACGAGTATGGCAGTCCCATGACCGCCGTACTCATAATAAGGCACTAAGTGTAGCGTAGGCTACAAATAAGCAAATTGCCTTTAAATTTAAAAACATGATTGTACTAGCTTATGCAACCAAGGCAGAGAAAGCTATTTACTTATAGAAAATCCTTTCTATCAACAAAATTAACTCAAAGTAAGCCCCCTAATGGATTTGCAGTCTGCATCACTCTGGACACAGACATCAACCAAAATTCCAAATGCCATGGTAGAATGTCTATCACAGCACCATAGTACAGGACGCCAAAACAAACAACCCAGTGCAAGGGAGGCACAATGCCTTCTTATCTACACTAAAACAAATATACACATAGGTAAAAGTATTATAAATACATTCTTCTAGGTTCAACACAATTCAATATATATCAACGTAATACAGAGTAAAAAGACAGGTGCTCCATGTGAAGTTAGTGGACTCAGACTCCCATCTACGCTCACTCTACTCTCTCACATGATTCTAGCTTTTTAGCAGGTGGTATTGAGAGATGCTTTAGAACTACTTAGCAAAAAACAATATGTGAAATACAATGTTAAAAAAGAAGAGACTTTGCTGCTGAATTCGCAGAAACAACAAAACCATAGTGGTGAAGCCTGCCGATAAGGGAGGAGCCTTGTTGACTACAGACAGGAAATCTTTATACAATTGAGTTTTCAAGTACATTACATCATGCTTGCAAGTAATGCCAGGAGGTTTGTTACTAAGCCCGGGTGGAGACCTCCGCTCCGCCCGCGGAATGTGCGGAGATTTGCCTCCCTTGCGTTCCGCACCTGCGCTTGCGCATTTTATTTAGAGTTTGCCTTTTGAGTTTTAAAATCCTTATGCATATTGCTAATGGCACACAACTCACTAATGTAGCTGTCATTTCTGTCGGATGATACTTCCTTCATCCATGACATTGACTGTTTGATGACTTTAGCTGAATTTACCTACCTCGTCTAAACTGGGATTTCCCATCACATCTTCTCTTGGATTCTCTTATTGCTAGTGTTCACCATAAGTCGGTCTCCTATCATTTTGTTAGTTGCTACATCAATTACACAAGTGATTGACAAACCTCCCTGGGCAATAGCTTGCTTAATCTTCCAGACGGCCCCCAGCGCCTAGAGACCCTTACGGGTGTTTGTGCGCTTTACAAATGTGGATTATTATTATAAGGAAGTTCAAAAATTCATCAATAGACTGATTTTTCCTTTGCTTCATGTATAAAAATTGAATCTTTCCGAATTGATACTTCTGGTAGGTTTGAAATACTTTTCTAACCGTAACAATGCTTCCTCTTATACATTAAACTCCTCATCCCCATCAGGAATTCCCCCCTTGGGAATGGTTCTAAAACATCTTGAACTTCTGATCCATGACACTGCAACAGTATGCTTTACAGAGTTCCACCTCATTCTTTCTGCATCATAGTTCAAAAACTCTTCTTCCCATTTTTTCCAGGGCAGAGGTGGATGACCCTTATTTTGCAAAAACCTCTGATTGTGGTTTGATTGCATGTTTTAAGGGCAGATATTTAGGAATATTACAATAACATAGCACTGACCTAAACTTGAGAAATAGTAGTTCACATAGATTCACTTAATCCACTAAGTGATGGTAAGGATGCTAGAGTTCTATTCCTTCTAAATATGTTGGTTATGCTTAATGTATTATATAATACATATATATGTTTCCTTTTGAATCTAGACCAGCAGGACGTCACATCAGAAATGTAATATTTTACTTCTCAAGTGTGAACCCAACCCCCCCCCCCCCCCCCCCCACCCCTCGCCTCCAGACGAAAATGAAGTGTGGAACGTTGCTGCAGTCACACATAATCCCCACACGAGGAAAGCCGGACCAATGAGAAACACCACACCTGCAAGAGGCAGACACTTCCTCACCTCAAGTTCATAAGCATGGTCAGACGCACAGCATGAAATCACCTACAGTTGGTGAGGCACTGAACAGTTTTGTATGTATGTATAAAAGATTTTATTACGCGCTCTGCTACTACAGAGTATCCTGGCGCGATATGTGAACTAGAACAGAGCCGAACCAAGGAAGAAGGGAAGCAACTAGATACTGAGATTAAAAAGGTGAGTTTTTAACCCCTTCTTAAATTCTGCCAGTGTGGCTGACGCACGCAAAGAGAGCGGCAGGGCATTCCAGGATCGAGCTGCTTGGACAGAAATAGATTGACCACCCAATCTCACATATCTGATTTTAGGCGTAAACATCAGAAGGAGATTAGCTGATCGGAGTGCACGGCGAGGGGAATAAAACGTGAACCTCTTGTGCAAATATTGTGGTCCGTGTTGATGCAGGGCACGGAAGGCCAGGACCAGAGATTTGAACACAATACGATGGGCCACTGGAAGCCAATGGAGCTTTCGGAGATGAGCAGAAGCGCTAGTTCTTCTCGGGAGATGGAATAAAAGTCGGACCGCCGCATTCTGAATAATCTGCATACGGTTGATGAGATATTTAGGAAGACCGCTAAAGAGGGCATTGGAATAATCCAGCCTTGATAGAATCAGAGCACGCAGCACCGTCTCTTTTGCTTCCCTATGGAGCAGTGGAAGGAACCTTTTTAGTGACTTGAGGGTCGCAAAACAGGTCGCCGTAAGTTTTTTTAGATGTACTTCAAACTTAAGATCCTGTCCGAACCAGACCCCCAAGTTTTTGGCCGGGCCTCCAAGAGAGCTGGGACAAGCAAAATCAGGCGGCCAAATGAGATCCTTAAAATTGGCCGGAAAGTTGCCATAAAACAACAGCTCTGTCTTGTCCTCGTTGCATTTAAGTTGGGCTGACAGGAGCCACCGAAAGACATTGGATAGACAGGAGCAGACGACACTAGCATCTAGGCAATTCTTAGGCCAGGTAAACAACAGCTGAGTGTCGTCGGCGTACGCCATTATTTTGGCTCCCCACTGCTCAGCCAGATAGATCAGCGGGGTCATATAAACGTTAAACAACAGGGGGCTTAACGTCGACCCCTGGGGGACCCCTGTGCTGAGCTTCTTGGGAGACGAGGCGTAAGGAGGCATCCAAACTTGCTGCGTCCGTTCCGACAGAAACGAGGACAGCCAAGCCAGAACCGCGCCTGACAGTCCCACCTCTGCCAACCGATTCAGCAGCAGAGCGTGGGGAACCGTATCGAAGGCGGCAGATAAGTCCAGCAAAACCAGGACCGCTCTGCCGCCTCCGTCCAGACACTCCCTGATGGCCTCCGAAACTTCCACCAGAGCCGTCTCGGTGCTGAAAGCCGCCCTGAAACCCGATTGAGCCGGGTGCAGGGCCTGAGAGGACTCAATAAAATTATTCAGCTGCCTATAGACAACCTTCTCACAGACCTTCGCCAGTGCCGGGAGCAGCGATATCGGACGATAGCTGGACGTGGCTAGAGGGTCCAGGCCAGGCTTCTTAAGGAGGGGAAGCAATTTCGCCTGTTTCCAGCAAGGTGGCACAGAGGCAGAGGACAGAGACAAATTGACCACCTGAGTGGCCTCCTGATATACCAAGCTCGCAGCTCCCCCCAGAACCCTGGCGGGGCAAGGGTCAGAGGGTGAACCCGACTTTAGTGACTCCAAGATGGCCAGCACGTCCGCTTGCACAGCTGGCTCAAAGGTGGTAAATTGGCTAGTAGGTTGCTTCCCCCCAGAACAAGCGAAGGGTGACAAGGGCCGAAGAAGCCCACTGGAATTTTGGAGCTCCTCTTGAATTTTGATGATTTTATTATCAAAAAAGCAGGCCAGTTCTTCACACCAGAGATCGGAGGCCGGAAGAGCTGGTAAGGCAGCACAGGGAGAAAGGAAACTTTGAACAATGGCAAAGACTTCTTTGCCATTGTTGTCCGCCTTCTCTATCCTTTCTGAGAAGTACCTACTTTTGGCAGCTTTAATTTCGGCATAGTAAACCTTCTGCGCCTTCCGCAGATCACTCTTCAAATCAGGGCGGAATTCACGGCGCCAGGCTCGCTCCAGTTTTTTGCAACCGGATTTAAGTTCCCTGAGAGCGTGGGAGAACCAGGGTTTAGAGGGCGATGACCTGACCCGTTTACTGCCACCTTTATTGGAGGGCACAACGGCGCTTTGTTTAACCCAAGCATTGAATAAATCCACTGCAGACTCTAGGTTAGATGGCAACGTTGGCCGGTTAGCCAGAAGCGAATCTGAGAAGGTGGTTACATTTATTCTCTGGGCGTGAGCTTGAGGGGCAGGCAAATCCCTCAGCACTTTAGAACCTAAGGGCCAAGTGAACAAAATTAAGGCATGGTCCGACCAGGTAACCTTCATAGGGGGTGACATAGTGATCTCAAAGTTAGAGCAGACCAAATCTAACCAATGACCAGCCTTATGAGTGGGAAAGTTCACCCATTGTGTCAGGTTCGCCAGCGCAAGGACATCAGCCAAACCCCTTGATTCAGGCAAATCCCCAGTGTCCATATGGATGTTAAAATCACCCAGCAGGAGATAGCGAGAAAAATTGAGGGCCCGGGGAACAATAACCTCCTCAATATTGCCCACGAAGCTACCGGCATAGACGGGGGGGCGGTAGAGTAGGGTGCCTCCCAAAGTGAAGTGGGGGGAAAGAACCACAGCAAAGTGTAGCATTTCTGAATCGCCAAGTAAATCTGGCGGTTCACTCACCACTGCCCAGTGGTCACGATAGATTACAGCCACACCGCCACCCCTGCCAGATGGTCGATCCATCCTCGCGATCCTAAATCCGCGTGGAATAGCAAGTTCAATCACCGGCATGCATGACTCAGTGAGCCAAGTTTCGGTAATAAAAAGGAGATCAAGCTCCTGGCCATCGAGCAGCTCAAAGATATCGGCCGCGTGGCTGACCATAGATCTTGAATTAATCAGTCCAGCTTTGATATTATCTAAATTGGTCCTGGGTATAGGAACAGGGGTAGGTTGGTGTATAAAACGGAACCCGCATGCCGGACAACAATGCAGCGTAGTCTCAAGCACCTCCCAGTGTTTAGTGGCATCGCAGCTGAGAGTATTGAGGGCAACTAGCTCCTCAGAAGTATACTTCAGAGAGCCACCACGAACACATCGAGGTGAGTAAGGAGGTGGCGGGGCCCTGGGCCCGTCCGGGACACGGACGGGCACAGACGGGCCCTCCTTTGGCGCTCCTTCGGCGCGCAGACGGCGCGCCCGCAGCGCGCGACCGCTGCGCGCTCGACGCATTGGCGCGTGAAATAGGGGCGGGCGATTCAGGAAACTAGAGCGCCAACCCCGGTGCAATGCGGTCCCGCCTCACATCCGGGAACCGCTGGGGCCGAGCGCTGAGAGCGGGAGTGACCGGAAATGTGCAAATACGCAAAAATCAAAAGTGCACAGTGCAGAGCAGCGTTCCACTAAAGGTAGGCGCAATTAATGAAGGTTCGCGCTAAGCGCCAGAGCAGCAGTTAAAGGTAAAAGCAGAATAAAAACGAGCGCGATTAAAGGGTCATTAAAAAAGCAATGCGAGTTGGAGGCTCAGTAGTAGTCACATAGACCGTCCCCCGCCTACCTGCTCCGATTAAATAGGGGCGGGCGATTCAGGAAACTAGAGCGCCAACCCCGGTGCAATGCGGTCCCGCCTCACATCCGGGAACCGCTGGGGCCGAGCGCTGAGAGCGGGAGTGACCGGAAATGTGCAAATACGCAAAAATCAAAAGTGCACAGAGCAGAGCAGCGTTCCACTAAAGGTAGGCGCAATTAATGAAGGTTCGCGCTAAGCGCCAGAGCAGCAGTTAAAGGTAAAAGCAGAATAAAAACGAGCGCGATTAAAGGGTCATTAAAAAAGCAATGCGAGTTGGAGGCTCAGTAGTAGTCACATAGACCGTCCCCCGCCTACCTGCTCCGATTAAATAGGGGCGGGCGATTCAGGAAACTAGAGCGCCAACCCCGGTGCAATGCGGTCCCGCCTCACATCCGGGAACCGCTGGGGCCGAGCGCTGAGAGCGGGAGTGACCGGAAATGTGCAAATACGCAAAAATCAAAAGTGCACAGTGCAGAGCAGCGTTCCACTAAAGGTAGGCACAATTAATGAAGGTTCGCGCTAAGCGCCAGAGCAGCAGTTAAAGGTAAAAGCAGAATAAAAACGAGCGCGATTAAAGGGTCATTAAAAAAGCAATGCGAGTTGGAGGCTCAGTAGTAGTCACAGAAGAATTTAGTTCAAGGATAAAAACAGGTGATAGCAGTCCTTTCACAATCAGTCCTGATAGCCCATGGCAGGCTGTCAAGGAAGAGGACGCGTTATCATGGGATGAACTGGCTGTATCAGTAGTCTCTATCCTGTTCCTCATTGCCAAGATTAGTTTGTAGTAATTAAAGTCGACCTCTTGAGTAATTTTTACAGGGTTATGGAGAACTGAAATATGCAAGCACAACCAGTTAGTGAACCTCCTCTGAAATAATGTTTCAACCTCCACAAACCGAACGTTCGGAGCCCAACATTCTAGCTCAAACCTAGAACAGTGAAAAAAGGTAGCTAAGAAAACCAGGAAAAGGATAAATGAGAGTAAGAAAGGCATAAAGAGAAGAAAGATAGAATGCACCAGTCCCCAACAATGAGTGCCTGTGGGCCCTACAGGCGACTACGGGCTCAAATTAAGCACTGAATATTACTGACTAAAAAAGCCACAGGTCAAACCTCTGCTACCCCTAGAAGATACTGAGACATACAGATTGCAGAACACCTAACCACCACACATAACAAAGAACCCTTCCTCCTAAATGACAAACTTAAGAGTGAAAAAAGAATAATTATATTTAAAACTGAAAATAATCTCCTAACTAATACTCAATGTGAAATGTGGATGATGGACTGACATTTGACCTCCACCATTCATACAGCTATACACCATACATGGTGAATTACATAACACTCACATACCCTTTGTTTACGCACTTCTGCCTAGCAAACAAAGTTCAAATTAATGGAAACTTTTATACCACATCAAAATTGAAACAAACAACTACTCTACACGCAAAATTATACTAGACTTTGAAGACACAATGATACAAACAATACTTCAACTATACGCACACAGCTAGAAAAGGCTGCTGTTACCATTTCAACCAAGGCATTCAGAAACATCTGCAAAAATCTGCACAAAGTGCATCCAGTTAGGTTTTGAAATTAAATAATGAATAGCTCTAGCATATGTACCTGTAACAGACATAGCTAACCACTACAATATGCTAATAGGATCCCAATTTTACCAAAGAAGTAAACAATAACTACATCCATTAATGGACTACTTCGAAAACACTTGTGTTGGCAGACTGCTCCGCTCTGGACAAGACAGAAACCCAAATTCCAAATACCATAGTGGAATGTCCAAGAGAGCACCGTGACTCAACAAGGCAAAAAAATCAATGCACAAGTACCACTTGGAAGAACCCAACCAACAATCTACAAAGTCATAGAAGCCTTACAAAAAGAACACATCTACGGAAAACTAAGGATAACTCAGGCAGTAAACCAAATCAAACCTAAAATAACCAAACAAACCAGTAAAATATATTAAATGCAATTCAAAGTCACACTCTTTGTAAATGACAAAGGAGTTCACTACCTAGAAATGTTAACTAAATCGGTATTGTAGACCACCTACCTACAAATATACTCACAACTAAAATAAAACGAAACCTAACACCACTATAACATGAACAATTTTAAATAAATATTAGAACAATTATGTTTATAAATCAGTCTATAAAAATATTAATAACTAAGAAAATAAGACTGATAAATAAAAATTATTAATTTTAATAATTAATTGAAAATATTTATAGAACAAAAAGATAAAAAATAAAAAAATATAGAAAGCAGCTCAAGAATGTAAACACACACATACAAAATCAAACGTTTCAGTTGTAGTAAAAGCAAAATATAATCAAATAGTAAAATAAACCATTTCCCATTCAAAAATAAATGAAAATATCGTTATTACAGTTGCAGGACTGAAGTTCTTGACCCACCTCTACCTCACAAAAATGTATTCCACAAAAAAGCCAAAAGTCAAAAATAAACACTAAGAAACCCCCCAAAATGCAAAAATGAAAGGTCCAAATAAAATCCACCAAAGTAATCCACACTCATTGGAAACCATAAAAACACAACACTAAACAAGCCTACCAAAACAAAAAAGACAATACCATAACCCATGCTAACTAGATCTACCCACATCCCCATACCCCTAAAACCCTAAATAAAAACTTCATAAAGATCTTACTGTGTCTATCGAACAGCAACAGGGAACGTGACACACCGGAAAAAAATCCACTTCAGTAAGGGCCTGATTATGACATTTGGTGGTGCGGGGGCGGGTGGCACACCACTGCCACACTCCCACACTGCCAAGAGTTGCTGCAGCCTGCCCGTTAGATTACAACTTAAAAGTGTTCTGGCCGGCAGGTGGCATGGGGGCCCCACAGCAGTGCCTCTTTCAAAGTCGATAGTGCCTTTGAAAAAGGCACTGCAATGGGAACACCACACAAGGTTCCTGCACAGCATGGACTGTAACATCCATGCCTTGCAGGACCTGGGGTGCATTCACACAGGGGGGCACATGTTGTGAGGCACCAGGGGGCCCTGCCGTGATTTTCATGGTGGTGAAAGCAGTGGAACTGCCATGAAAAACATGGCGGAGAGGAAACTCGTAATATGCTTGATGGGGCGGCAGAAGTCCAAGCATATTGCTGGCTCAGGACTGCAGTGCCACCCCTAGGGAATGGCATTTCCCTGACAGTGTTGATGGTCGCATGGCGACCCACCCGCCCAAGTCTTAATGGAGCGGTCGGACCACCGGTGCGGTGGCTGTACCACCATCACTGCGCCATCATTGAGCCTGGCAAACCTCGGACCCCCCTGACTCGAAATTAGGCTCTAAATGAGTACAAAATATGCAGCAGTAATAGAAAATGGCCACCAAATGAAAATAAGAAAATTCAAGTACTCACAGCATTTTGCACTGTGTGTGTGTACATGTGTGATAATTAAAATGTTTTATAGTCCAGGACTATAATGAAGCTATTGTCTGGTTTAACCACCAGAAAGAGAGGAATATTTGTACTCCAGCGAGACTGCACTGTCACTCCCAGATCTTGCAGATATGTTAATGTAAATTGTATATGGCACTTTGCATGTTGCTTCAGTGTATAATAAACTTGTACCTGTGTTTAAGTCTGAAAAAGAATTACATGTCTTTTCTCGTCCTGTTTAATTTTCATACAATGCAGGAGCTTGTTTCAAAACCCACCTGTGTGCATATTTGACCCTGAGATCCTCAGGCAGTGGGAAAGTAAATCTTTGAATATGGCTTCTTCCCCATGATGGGGGTGGTTGATATCCATCCGCACAGTATGGAGACAGTGGCGGCTCCTCCGCTATGGCGGAGAAGTGTTGCCGCACTGCTTTGAGCAGTGTAAAGGAAAGGAAATATAAAATGATAATAACTTTTAGTTATCATTTTATTTTTCTTCCTTTGCGGGCGGGCGGGCTGGTTTTCCCCCTCCTAAGTGTGCAATTACTGTTTGGTCAGCCCTCTAGGGCCGCCCAAACCAGTCATGTCTACTTTCCCCGCTCTCCAGGCAGGCTGCATTACAGCCTGCCTTGAGAACAAGCAGAGGCTCCCATTCTCTAATTGAGCATCCCAACAGGACACTCAAAACCAATCACAACACTGCAATACAGCTTTGTGAATGGTCAGGGGAGCCTAGGTGCCTACCAATGACAACGCTGCATTGCAGCGTTGTGACTGGTAAGGGGATGCTGGTTTCCTGTCCACAACAAGAGCAGGAGGAAGGAGCAGAGACTCGGGGCGGGACCAGTGGCAAGGTAAGTGTTGTAATTTTTAAAATATTTTTTGGGGTATATCATTGCACTACATTCTGCCCGCGGCACCGCTCGGCCACACGTGCGTCATGCCGGCCGAACCCCTGTATGGAGGCAAATCATTCTCAGCTAGGATGCTATCACAGGCTTCCGCAAGTATGACCCATAAAGAACGTTTGCAGGGCACAATATTTCAATCTCCATTTGTATTTCTACATGATAAGCTCTATCAGTAAAATGTATGTGACCATCCTGTGTTACATTTGATTGTATTCATGAATAGGAGCCGTGACTACATGCTCTTGGAGAGTCTGACAAACAATTGTTATTTCCACAGTGCTAACCATCGGTGCCACTGCCCATGCCACATTCTCCAGAAAGACACTTGTTCTCCGAGACATGTTTTTACTTTTTAGTGATCAAAGTTCACACTGTGTTCGGTATCACATGACTGTCTATTTTCAGCTTTCTTGTCTCTTCTAAGATACTCAGTTCAGTTGCTATCTTTCAAATTATATCCTTCTCCACCGAACTCCTGGCGTCTGTGATTTCTGTTGGGACTTCTGTTTCTTTTTTAAGTTAGGCATTTTACCTTTCAGCTCTCCTTCTACCTCAGCCTCAAGCTTGAGTTCAGATTTTAAAAGATGACTACCTAAGGCATCTCGCCTATAGAAATATATATTTTTAAAATAATTTTAGGCAAGTCTTGTTCCTGCTCATGTGGTGCTGTGGTAGCAAGACGCTGGTGTATGGCCAATAAATAGCTTTCCATGAATGTTACTAAGAATTATTGAGGAGACTGCCTCGGTGTTGCTCAGCCATTTCATAACCAAAACTACCTACAGAGCAACCCCATGTTAATTTGGTGTTTGTTTTAGAGCATCTCCTTAATACTCCAATTGATTGTCTATATACTAGTAAAACACAAAGTCAATGTCCTATGTTTGTTTTTGAGCAATGTGTGAGGGTGGACGGCTTTTATATTAGGGCTTTATTACGATGGCGGTCGGTTGGACTACCGATCGCTATCGCAGCGGTCAGGAAACAGCCTGACAAGCATGCGGTGGTCTAAATGCCGTATTATGATTTAACCACCGTGCTGGCAGTTAGAAAGTGGTCCATACCACGGCGTCTTGCGCAGCAGCACAAGCCACCATGGTATGGAGCGCCTCCTGCACATCTATGCACTGTGTGCCATGCACCACCCCATGCATGGCACACGGTGCATTGAGGTGAGTGGGGGCCCTGCATGTGCCCCATGGGCCACTTTACAGTAGCCCACAATGGACTGGACCCCGAAATCCCGTTTCTGACAGCCTTTTCATAGCAATCTTCCCGGAAAAAGGCTGTCAAAAAGGGACATGGTAATCCCGATAGTGGTGCCTGGCTCAGCAACGCCCCTATTCAGGAATATGATTCCAACTGCCGTCCCGTCGGGATCACTGTTTCTGGTGGAGGCAGCAGTCTTTCCCCCAACCGCTATGGGTCTGACCACGGCATTGTAATCCGGCAGTCGGACCGAAAGGCTGTCGGCAATCTGATCAATGTGTGGTCCGACCGCCAGCGTAATAAGGTCCTTATTTGTTTTGTTAGCAATCCAAAATAGTATTTTGTCTTGCTTTTGCGGGCGTTTTGCCATGTGCAGAATTTATAGTTTGCACACAAATTAACTGTGGAGGAGGTCCCTATGCAACAACTGCAGTATCAGCAGTTATTGCAAAATACGTTAAGTCAATATTCCCAACTTCATACATGGCATCAAAGCGTTGCATAGGAGGACTCTCCCAGTCTCACAGAGTTCCTGGAATCAGAGAGTAGTGTTGGAGTGAGCAGAAACCACCTGCATATTTTTTAATCAATTGATCAGTTCATGTTCTATCAATTTGAAATAACTCTGAGGTTGAGCTTGGACTAGCATTTTCAAAGTGCAGGTCACCATGAGTGCGGGCCTCCTGGAGGCTCACATCTCGATCTCTATAGTTAAATATTCTGGCTAGTTTAGTGCGTGGAGGGGCACCCGGCTTCAGCGGGGGGAGGGCAACACAACCTGTGTGCCCTCTCAATCGAGAAGAAATTGGATAGTCTCTTTAGAAAGAGGATGTTAAAGATCCGATCCTCCAGGAAGAGATCCACACTAGGCCCCTCCCCCCTCAGAGATCCCCACCACTCTGATGTTGTTTCTCCTGGCCGATACCTCCTGATCCTCCAGTCTGGCAGTGATAATTGCGTTCTGCTTTGTCAGAGTTTGGACTGCTCCTCCAGTTTCTTGATCGTTATGTGTAGGCCATTTATTTGGGACTCCACCATTTTATCTTTCTTAGATATGTTGCGGAAATCTGTTTGTAGGTGATTAACATCAATCATGACAGCATCTAATTTTGGCTTTGTCGAGCCCCGCAGGTACTGGATTGCAACCAATATTTCCTTCAAGGAGGGTTAGTCCACAGGCCGAGGCTCTTGCCCGTTGCCACCATCCACACTCCGAGTTGCTTGGCTGGGAGTGACCATCACTATTGCGTACTTATTGAGGTTATACATTTTCATAGTTTTGGGACTGCGATTCCTGACCACGTCCCATCGCTCCCAACCCCGTACCTCTACACAGCAATTGCCACTGTCCTAACATTTCCATCTGTACAACTGCGTGTGGGAGCCTCCCGAGGCTACAATGTCTGTCTGCAGGTACGGTGCATGAAGTTGCCACAAGGTGCAAGCATTCTTCACTTTTGCCCCACTAGGTACTTCCACGATCCGGGTGGACGTCGGCACCAGACAGGTCCCTTGCTCTATGTGGCGGGGAATGCCTCAGTTCCTGTCCCCTTTCACCTCTGCCTGCAACATTTGTTTGTCGGCCCTCCCGCTTCCCCGCCCTGGGATCTCACCGCTGCCAGTGAAAGCAGAGCAGGAGGGCCCCGTCTATGTTTATGCAGGGGTGCGAGCCTCATTGTCATACTATGTAGGATGATAACCATTGAGCTCTCCAATTTTTTACCCCTGAGGGGGTTGGTAGTGGGCTGCTACCAGTCCATTTGCTGGTCCCCCCTATGGCTGATGCTGGCTAGATCACTCAACACCAGGGAGAAGCAAGGATTCAGTACGTCTACATTGTTTGTCATGTGATGGGGGAGCCTCCACAGTCTCCCCCCGCTGATTTCGGCGAGTCTGTGGCCCCAAAAGGGAAGGCCTACTTTCCCAAGGACAAGGCCTCAATGCCAACGTGTGACTGAGGCTGGCTTCCTGGCAATCTACCTCATGCAATAAACAAACCGGTAAAGGGAGGGTCCTAGGGAAAATATTTAAAGACCATAACCAGTTACATTCCCTACTAATACTTTATACAAAACACGGAGTAACTGGTGGTCTAAACCTCAAGAGTGGAGGAGAGTCTGACCACTGACCTAGTCTTAAGTGAAAACGTAGTGAAAAGGGTTAGTAACTCCAATGCAAGGTACTTCTTGAGATGAAAAAGTGCCGATCAGTCATCTCTTGGTTCCCCCTTGTCATCATTGGGGAATCCTTTCACCAAGGAGAGAACACTTGCGTTAGTTGTAATTGCACAGTGTATATATGTCCCAATGCAACTAGGAGTATGGGTAATGTAACCTTGTTAGACGGGACCTGGAGGGTCGGCCGAGGACAAGGGGAGAGGTCTCCGGGGAGAGCCGTCTCCAGCGATCGTACAGACCAGTAACTTCCCCCCCACAGATGGACACCACACAAAGATAAAGTTTAACGTTCTTTATAAGCAATCTTGAAGTATGGTAGAATGGTACAAGGAGGTCAGGACTCAGGGGTCCCCTCGATTCTAGTCTCTTGGATGGGGAAAGAGGGTAGCGGGACAGTCTTGTTACCAATCTGGTAGTTACGATGAGATGATGGGTAGCTCACAATCCTCGAGCTTGGTGTTCTAGGAGGACGGGCCGCGGCAGCGCCAGCAGGTCCCGAGAAGATCGTAGGTGGCAACGGTCCGCGGCAGCGCCAGCAGGTCCCGACGAAGATGGTAGTTACAACGGGCCGCGGCAGCGCCAGCAGGTCCCGACGAGGATGGTAGTTACAACGGGCCGCGGCAGCGCCAGCAGGTCCCGACGAGGATGAAGGTTGCAGAGGGCCGCGGCAGCGCCAGCGGGCAGGACGACAGTTCACAAGGCAGGGCTGCGGCAGCGCCAGCAGTCCGTCCAG
This sequence comes from Lissotriton vulgaris, assembly GCF_964263255.1. Lineage (NCBI taxonomy): Eukaryota > Metazoa > Chordata > Amphibia > Caudata > Salamandridae > Lissotriton > Lissotriton vulgaris. Next base: position 338,220,062 of record NC_141695.1, read on the forward strand.
GATGAGTTCTTCACGGTGTCTCTCGACTCCAGGATACAACTGCCTTCCTGCTCTGGAGCTGCCCCAGTTATAGGGCTGGTGCCCTTTGATGTCCGGACCCTCGCACTTGGAGGTCGGGAGGTCTGGGATGAGGGAGTCCAGACACCCAGCAGGGGGGTGGAGCCAGCGCCCGGGGAGGCTGGGGGCGATCGGCACCTGGAGGGGGAGAGCCATCGAAACTCCTCTCTCCCATTGACCTGCCAAGTGGTCCGCTCACCTCCCGGGTGGATGGTGGTGCCGGGCTGTCGGGGCCTGGCCAGGCCCAGGGTTAGGGTCGAGCTGAGGCCACGCGGCCTCGTGGCACAGTGTCCAAGATGGCGGCTGGGCCCGGGCGATGGTGCCGGTGGAGGCCCAGGCCAGTGTTACGGAGATGTTCGGGGGCAGGCGTCCCGTGTGGGACGGGTTACGGGTTACTTCTGGGAGTGGCTTCTGGAGAGTCGGTGCCCTGGCTCTGTCATGCGGGGAGGGAGCGAGCCCCCTTCTGGGGCCTGTCCAACAAACCTGTTGGAGGTGACTAAAAAAGCAGTGCGTGAAAAAGTGAGTGAGAACGTGAAATGTGTGAAGGAAAATATCAAAATTGGATAATAGAGAGCTACGCAACTTTATTAGGTGTCTCACATATTGCTACCTGAGCCGCAGCCAGGTGAGGCGCATCTTGTACGTTCTACCAATTAGGTAAGTGGACGACGGCCTAATAAACAGGCTGAGTACACTATTGTTGGGTACTATAGGTACTAAATGATGAATGCATGTACCTACCACTAAATGTGAAGTGACTTTACATTTACCAATGTGTTTTTGTTCTTTCTTTATATGTGTTGTTGTGTTTGTCTGATGCACTGACTTGCTCTACCCGGACGCCATCTCCTTTAGAAAGGACGATTACTCTACCAAGACGTCCAGGTGATATTTTTAAGTTTATTTAATAAACTAAACACATTACCTTAATCACTAGGCAGTAGCGAAGTTACGGTCCTGAAGAAAGCAGCGGACACCTTCTGAGGTCCATCAACTGCAGAAACATGTTGACCTTCTACATCAATATAGCAGATATTTGTTCAAAACTGCTCTGATTCCGCACTGGTTTTTAGACTTGGAAATATGAGAGACACCTAATAAAGGTGCTTAGCTCTCTATTATCCAATTTTTATATATTCCTTCACACATTTCACGTTCTCACTCACTTTTTCACGCACTGATTTTTTAGTCACCTCCAACAGGTTACATTACCCATACTCATAGTTGCATTGGGACATATATACACTGTGCAATTACAACTAATGCAAGTGTTCTCTCCTTGGTGAAAGGATTCCCAAATGATGACAAGGGCGGAACCGAGAGATGACTGATGGGTACTTTTTCATCTCAAGAAGTACCTTGCATTGGAGTTACTAACCCTTTTCACTACGTGGTCACTTAAGACTAGGTCAGTGGTCAGACTCTCCTCCACTCTTGAGGTTTAGACCACCAGTTACTCAGTGTTTTGTATACTCTACCTCATGCACCAGCCCTCTCAATGCCCCAACAGAGCGCATCAGCTTTTTTGCTTCTGGTCGGCTTCTGTTACGCCACCCGGGGCGTATTGTTGCAGGCCCCCTCACCAGGTGGGCGATTATAGTTGCCCTTGAGAAACCCTGAGCTCCCCGTCACAGTTCAGTTATCCACTCTGCCTTACACCATTTTACAGCGATCTGTGAGGCCCCCGAGCCCCAGTCGTTTACTGTCGGGATTTTTGCTGCCACACGTAAGGGGCATCTGGACTCTCAGCAAGTCTTAAATAAGCTGGCACTAGTTGGATTATGAATGGATGGTGGGGTAATTAATCTATGGCAGCTACGGAGCTGTCTCAGTGTGCGGCCATCTTGGTTGGCAGTTAGCCACACTCCTGTAAATTGTATTTAAAAAGTTTTGTGCTGTATATTTTTGTGTAATTTTGTTCCACTGTTTTCCATTTTTAGTACATTAATACATTTTAAAAGTATTTTTTAACACATAATTTGTGCAGATATTGTTTAGTATATATTAAATAAATGTATATTTTTAAATATTATCATTTAATTTACTCTCTACATTATTTCACATATTTTTGAAAACATCTTTTACATTTTTTTAACATTTTAAAAAATGTTTAACATTTTAAAAACTATTTTTCATATATTTCTATTGTTTTGTATGAGGAGATAGTCTTGGTATTCTAAATTTCATTTAGTGGCCATTTTGTTACCACTGCTTTCCATTTTTACATCTATAAGGATGCAGCGGTAAGGTGCTGCTGTTCGTCAGAACAGGTAGCACCTTTTTAACGGTTTTTTGATAGTTTTGAGAGTAGTGGGTATATAAGATTTAAAAGATTGAGTTGAAGACTTTAGTAATAGTGGTGTTTTTTTTGTGTAAATTTAATTTTATTTGTTGCAGTGTCATTCACTGGTGTGTTGCCCTTAGTGTAGGTAGAGTTTGTCAGCAATATTCTATTATGTTCTATTATATTATATTATGGTATCTGATTTTTGATGAGAATGTGTGATGTATTTACTATTTTTAAAGTTACTGATATTTTGCAGGTTGGTATATTGTTTTACTTTGCAGGTCATCGATTGCCAATGTTTTTATGGACATTTGAAGTTAGCGTTTTCTTTCCTAAAGGAAATCAAATTAAGTTTGTGGTAAAGAAATATTTTTTTTAACTTTGATTTCTTTTGTTTTTTTAAATTTTCCAATAGTGTTTCTTTTTTAAATACTATTTCTGTTTTTTTATCATTCATGAAGACTTTGGACCGCTTCAATGAATCTCTGTTGGATTAGTTTATCTGCGCATTACAATGGATCTCTGTTGGATTAGTTTATCTTTTTGGAGTTTCTTTTTATATTTTGGATGGGTTATACTTTTTGATTAAATGTCTACGTAGGTGGATTTAAAGCTTCAGAACAGTAAGTACTATTTAAACAAAATAAATCTGGCTACGAATCATTATATTTTGTGAATTCTGTTCCTTTTATGTGATTGATATTTGTTCAAATATATTTTATGTGTTGTAATACATTTTTATGATGAGATTCCTATTTTTAATATAAACAATGTATATAATATTTTATTGATAAGTCTTATTTGAAATTATAGTTTTATTTATTTTTTGGCTGATGTTAAAAATAATATGTATATTATTTATTTAAAAATAATTTTGTTATGCTGATTTGAAGTATGTTTTTAGTTTTTTGGGATTCTGTAGGCTATTTTTTATTTTATAATGGGGTTTTGGATATTGATTCTAAAAAGTGTTGTTTCTACATTAAAGCATGTCGTACATTCCTTTGCTTTGTTTGCTAATTTTTTGTTTAATATGGGTTACTGATTGTTCCATTCACAGTTGTTGGTAACTTTGTTTTTTTTGGGGCTTCAATTAATTCATTGTGTGTGGGTTGGGTTCTGCCTAGTGTAGATTGGAAGTATGTTTGGCCTGGTTGAGAACCAGGACACCAGTACGCACTACTCAATTTGCATTTGAACGTTAGCATCTCAAGATATATTATCTTCATTTTCTCGGCAGGTCTCTATACCTCCTCGAGCACTTGTTGAGCCCGATGTATATCTGGTAGGACTCTCAGGTAAACTCCAATACTTTATGGAGGCTTTACTTACCGCCATTCTTGTTATTTTCGCACCATTGATCGGAATTTTGTTTATTCCCACATAGGCTCCTAGATCTAAAGTCAGCACACACGAGGTGAGGACTTATATATTTATGCTTATGCAATGTAAACCTCCTACACTCTCTTCACCCCTAATCTCGCCTTTCACCACTTTGTTGTCCCTGCAGACTCTATCATCTCAAGCGCACAGGTAACAATAATCTTCATTCAGAGCTTCTGGACACATATTACTGATTAAATCACCTACCATGCTTATACGTAGTTCTCTCCTTTACTTAGATCACAACAATACTCAACCAGAAGTGTAATTTACAATATACTCCATCTAACTTGCGGTAAGAAACATACACAACGTAGAGATCTATCCTTATTAATAACAGTGCATCAATAGTAATAAGATTCCTTTTTCTTCTTTTTCTTCTTTTCATCCACATACAGACCCCTGACGAAGGGGCTCGCGCCCCGAAATGCATTGGGTGGATATTAAATGTATTGTCAATGTGATGTATGATATATGCTTGAAGACAGTTATGTATATGTTGACAAATGAACATGCGCTTTAACAAATGAAACATGAATATAAATGTTATGCTGATTTAAGTTGATTTTTCGATGAAAATTCAAATAAATGTACTAACGTTCAAATGCAAATTGAGTAGTGCGTACTGGTGTCCTGGTTCTCAACCAGGCCAAACATACTTCATACTTTTTAGTTTGCAGGCTACATACCAGCACAGCACACATACCGAATTAACGTTCTCAAACTCATCTAAAAGAGTGCAGCTGCCCTTCCAAATTCATTATTAATTCTACTGCAACCATAGGGTACTAGCACCAAACAACAAAAAATGCCGTTCGAATCAATAGCGGCTATTATAGACAACAGGGCCAACACCAAGGCATATACTGCCGAAGATGCCAATCAAATTTACAAATTGATAAAGGAATCCAAAACCTTTGATGCACAAGGAGGAACAATTACACAACAACTGAAGCAATTAGAATACCTAACTAGGCGTGAGTTAAACCAGCGATTACACGCCACAACGCTTATTCAATACCATCGAGTTAAGCGCATTCCCAGAGGACTAAGACTAGCAATAAGACCCATGCTATACAGACTGAATAACAACCCTAAATTTATGGAGAAATGGTTCAAAATCTTAAACAAGTGCTCCCTAGATCTAATACTTCTACTAGTTGAAGAACTTGCAAAGACGATAGCTGACCTAGAAGAGGAAATACACAACCTCAAACGTGACTTATCAGAAAGAATTGAAGATGATGTATGGGGCAGGACCCTAGAAGATATCAACACACGATTAGATAAATATGGTAAAGAACTAGAAGAGATTAAGTTACGTAAATTCAAACGTGACACTATCGACTATAAATTAAATGAGGCCTACACATGGGCGGAAGTGTACGCGAAACGACGATTCAACAGCAACACAAGACAACAACCAACTTCCTCGGATGAGAGTGTAGTCTCAGACAGCGAAGTGAGCTCAAGAAGGCAACCGATAACAACTACACAAGCACAAAAACCCACATTGCAATCTTCTGACTCAATCAGCGCTGCTACTGGACCACCGTCGACTCCTTTTTTAGCAATGGATCCACCACCAAGCAAACCACCAGAAGTTCTCACAATAACAACTGGAGAAAAAAATCGCGAAGAGGACAGGGAAAGAGAAAAACAACGGGAGAAGGACAGAGAATTACTGAAGAAAACAGGATTGAGAAGCCAGACCAAGACCTCATAATAAATATCTCACACTATACTCTCTCCGACTTTGAAAAAAAGATACTAAACAAAGGCACATCTTTTGTAACCACGTATCATACGAATGCCCTGGAAATGGAGGTAGCACTCTTCAAATTCATGAGAATTCTAAAGCTGAAATATTTTTTCGCAGTTCTAAACCCAGTAACGGACAGTATGGAAACAGACAGACGATTCAAACCAAAGAGTAACTTCATGCCACCCACATCCCACAAAACTCTTGACACATTCGAAACTCTAGTGAAAGCGGACATGAACAAGATCCAATTTAAAAGGAAAAGCAGAAACCTCACTAGAGCGGAGTACAGTGCTCTCCAAAGACTAGCTAATAACAAAGACTTTATATTCCAAAGAGCTGATAAAGGTGGCGCATTAGTTCTAATGGACTCAACTTTTTACACACAAAAAGGTGATGAACACGTACATGACATCGAAACATACACTAGACTAGAGCAAGATCCTACCACGAACATGTCCCAAAATCTAGACAACATCTTGGATAAAGCGGAGGAGTATAATTGGATCGATAACCCAACGAAACGATACCTTCAGCAATCTCATCCACGAAGACCAAAAATATACTTTCTACCGAAAGTTCACAAGAGCTTAAAAAACCCCCCCTTCAGGCCAATCGTATCAGGTTGCTCCTCGATCTTCGAAAATCCAGGCATCTTCATAGATGCACACATGCAACCATTCATGCAAAAATGGATTACATACATAGAAGATACATCAGATTTCTTGAGGAGTCTAACAGAAATCACTAAGGTTGACAACGATGATTGGACACTATGCTCCATTGATGTAACCTCGCTTTACACATCAATTCCCCATAAACAAGGGCTAGAAGCGATGGAATGGGCATTACTGCGATCAGAGATACCTGATGAATTGAAATACCTTATCCTGCAACTACTTGAATTCTGTCTTTTGAACAGTTATTTTGTATGGAAAGAAGATTTCTACATCCAACAAACAGGCACGGCTATGGGATTCCCAGGAGCCTGCGTCTACGCGAACATCTTCATGGCGAAATTTGAACTAGACTTTATACTAGAAGATCCCACATGGCAAGCAGGGATAGTCTACTACAAGCGCTATATTGATGACATATTCATCATATGGAGACGCTCACCCACAGAACTACTACGGAACATCAAGAGTCTAAACTTGGCCAACCCACGAATACAATTCACTCACAATATCAGTGATACGGCACTCCCTTTCTTGGACGTCCTTGTTGAACTTCAAAATGGATCAATTCAAACCAAACTATTCAAGAAAGAAACGGACAGAAACACGGCACTACTTTACGAGAGCTTTCACCCAACTAACCTCATAAACAATCTTCCAATATCTCAATTTATGAGAATCAAAAGAATATCATCAAATGAGACGGATTGCATGAAAAGTCTGGAACAACAAAGACAAAGATATTTGGACAGGGGATACCGTGATAAACTGCTAGAAGGCCATTTGGAAAAAGTTAAAAGTATACCCAGGAAAAATTTACTACAAAAAAAGACTAAAACAGACAAGAAAAGAATGGTATTCGTGTCAAAATACTCATCTGTGTCAAAAGACATACAAAGGATTATCTCCAAAAGATGGGAAATCATATCAGCTGAAAAAGATTTTGAAACACTTTTCCATGACAAACCACTATTCGCATACAAAAGGTCGCAGAACCTCAAAGAACTATTAAACAACCCTATCAATGACGACATGATACTGAAAAGAACTCATAAAGGAACCCAAAAATGCTACAATTGTAAAAACTGTAACAACGTCATTCTAGGAGACATCTTGCTTCACCCGCGCACGGGTGAAAAGATACAACTAAGACACACAACAAACTGCAACTCAGAGCATGTGGTTTATTCCATAAAATGTCCGTGCGGACTGATATATGTCGGAAAAACAGACAGAAAATTGAAAATCAGGCTGACGGAACATAAAAGCCGCATCCGCAACAAGAATTTGACTGCACCCCTGGCAAAGCATTGGATTGAAGCAGGGCATTCCATCGCCCAACTAAGATTCCAAATAATTGAAATAGTTCCCCAAAGGCTGGGTATAGACAATGCTAAAGTTCTAATCCAAAGAGAAACATTCTGGATTCGACGGCTTCAAACCCTTATCCCGAATGGATTGAATGATAAATTAGATCTAATATGTTTCCTATAGGTATTTAAATCTCGCAAGACCGCAAACTACTGTAATCCCCATCACTATACCCACTCATCAACCAAGAGCATGAATCCATTGCACACATCATATCACACATCAAATAAGGTTCCCCCCACAGTCACACAAATCTGTCACCCCATCACCATCACTTTTTAAGCCATAACTATGCTCTCATAAAATATTTCTAACCGCTCACTATTCTCTTCACCCCACTTGACACAGGAAGCTCCTAGGACAAAAATTAGGTCCAATAGGATGTTGAACGCATACTTTCCCTAGAATGTAAATAGGCAGGAGTATTTGTCATTACTGTATTTTAAATAAGGAGTAGTAATTGTTTACAGAGGTGTATGTGATGTAGGCACACCAAAAGCGAAAGGATCTGACATTCGTGAATTGCCAGAACCTTGCTACACTCACTTTCATTCAACTTTTCCCCCCATTTTTTCATTGATTCTATTCCTCATAATTCTATCATGTTGCAAAACTTTTACAATGTTTAAAGCTCTGACTCTACTTGTTTAGCCGATCACAGGTGTTTCATGCGCTAATATATCGATTTCACCCTACTAATACACCACTCCAAGATGGCGACTAACGCTAGAGTTAGAGCTTAAATTCAACTGGTCTAGCAGAGAACAGGGGCCTTACACGCTAATACATTGAACCCTCCTTGACTCGCAAGATCTATGCAATTACCTAACTCCTTAGCGAATTCCCTTATACACACATTCATTTAAAAACCGCAACATTACAGCCAGAATAAAAAACCCCCGACAGTCCGTTATTGTTATCTACGCGGAAGTCAAACATCGGAATAAAGGAAGGACTAGCCGCCTTCACGCTAACGCTGGTAAAGACGCCGAGACGGGATCTCTAAGCATTCTGCTCCGGTAAGGTTTTTTCGTTTACCCATCCATAAAGCTCCTCAATTGAAATGCGATTTGAATAAATCGCATGCTGGCCAGCATCTCAAGATATATTATCTTCATTTTCTCGGCAGGTCTCTATACCTCCTCGAGCACTTGTTGAGCCCGATGTATATCTGGTAGGACTCTCAGGTAAACTCCAATACTTTATGGAGGCTTTACTTACCGCCATTCTTGTTATTTTCGCACCATTGATCGGAATTTTGTTTATTCCCACATAGGCTCCTAGATCTAAAGTCAGCACACACGAGGTGAGGACTTATATATTTATGCTTATGCAATGTAAACCTCCTACACTCTCTTCACCCCTAATCTCGCCTTTCACCACTTTGTTGTCCCTGCAGACTCTATCATCTCAAGCGCACAGGTAACAATAATCTTCATTCAGAGCTTCTGGACACATATTACTGATTAAATCACCTACCATGCTTATACGTAGTTCTCTCCTTTACGTAGATCACAACAATACTCAACCAGAAGTGTAATTTACAATATACTCCATCTAACTTGCGGTAAGAAACATACACAACGTAGAGATCTATCCTTATTAATAACAGTGCATCAATAGTAATAAGATTCCTTTTTCTTCTTTTTCTTCTTTTCATCCACATACAGACCCCTGACGAAGGGGCTCGCGCCCCGAAATGCATTGGGTGGATATTAAATGTATTGTCAATGTGATGTATGATATATGCTTGAAGACAGTTATGTATATGTTGACAAATGAACATGCGCTTTAACAAATGAAACATGAATATAAATGTTATGCTGATTTAAGTTGATTTTTCGATGAAAATTCAAATAAATGTACTAACGTTCAAATGCAAATTGAGTAGTGCGTACTGGTGTCCTGGTTCTCAACCAGGCCAAACATACTTCATACTTTTTAGTTTGCAGGCTACATACCAGCACAGCACACATACCGAATTAACGTTCTCAAACTCATCTAAAAGAGTGCAGCTGCCCTTCCAAATTCATTAGTGTAGATTGGAAAACACACACCATAACATATAGCATTACCGTCGAGGTGGGCAGAATGTGCAGAATTTCAGGTACAAAAATAAACTCAATGAAGAAAGACATGATGCTCTGGTATTAGGAGTGCATTCCAAGCTGAAAAATAAGCACAAACTGCACCACGTGGAGCGCCAGAGGGCCCAGCTACTCGAGTTGATTTTGCTCCCACTCAAGTTGATTTTCTACTTTAGTGCATTCTAATGTGACCGGTCGCGACTGCCTGCATTGAGAAAATCTGCCCAGATGTCCTCGTATTGTTATTGTTATTGTTAATAGGAATTTATTAAGCACGCGTACACCCAAGGGTTTCATGGCGCTGGTATTGTTATTGAGGGACCGAAAATTGTACTTGGGAATGGCAAATCTCACTTGCGCTCACCAACTTACCACAGCAATTGGTGGAATGTGGCCAGCACTCCGAGTTACATGAGTAACGTGGAGTCACCAATATTCCGCCAATTCCAAAATTAGAATGGTATACTTCACCCGCCCCTAGTTACCCTGTGTTCCCCAGAACTTGGATCAAGTATAGTACAACATACAATGGTTCTGTCGTATTAATTTACAAAATAACTTTTATATTTTCAGGGAGTACAACTAATAGATCCTCCCATAAGGTCAAGCAGAAGGACCAATGAAAACACATTTTCACAAAGGTAAAAGTATAATAAATACAGGTAAGAGTATCATTCATACTGGTTCAACACATTTCATTATACATTGTCAGTATAATGCAGAGCGAAAAGACTGGTGCTCCTTGTGAAGTGAATCAAAAGTGCTTTTGTGAATAGTGTTTGTGTTATTTATGAATGGTAATATACAGATGATTTTAACATTATTCAATACACTGCCATATGATGATTTCTGAAAGCAGTAGTGGCCGTATCTTCACAAATACAATAGTAAATAACAGACAGTGTTGTCAAAGGTACAGCAGAAAAATAAATCATCATTGTTTTGACCCCAAACATCCAAGGTGTGTCTGACCACATCCACTACGGTCTTCATGAGGACAGCAATGAATAAATATAGCAAGGCAATCTAAATAAAATGAACCGGACAACATTACTCCTATGTGCATCGGAAAACTGATATGGACAAACCAATGTCTAGGATGAAACACTCACTACGTTTTCTGGGAGTCTCCAAGAACTAAGGTGCTTGAGGGTCATCGAAGGCAAAAATAATTACTAGACTAAAATGACATAAAAAAGTGTTATAACAACTTTTAGCTACTTCATGATTGTAGGAAAGTGCCTCTTTTTGCATGGTTGCCCCCCACTTGTTTCATGATGTTGATGCTCTTTGACCAAGTGTGCCCTGGGTTACATCCAACCAGGTACCCAGGGCCTACGTTCTTTTCATAAAACTGTACTATTGCAAACCCAATTGCAAACTCTCTGGCCACATGTAAGTCCCTTGGAAAAGGTACCATGGGTACCAAGGGTACTGTGACCAGGGAAGGTCTCTAAGGACGGCATCACATATTGTGCCACCCTTGGAGGCCCTGTAACTCAACACACACACACACTGCTATTGCAGGCAGCATGTTTTGCTGCAGAGCAAAGTGAAGAGTCGATATGGCACACATCTCTGTGTGCCATGCCTTCAGTCTACTGCCTGTGGCATAGGTATGCAAAAAAAACAATGTCTCAACTGGAGAATATTAAAACTAGGACAATTCAAAAACGGGTAAATAAATCACAATTGGGGAGGGGAACAAAGGAAGAGAGACTACAACATCAGGGTAGGGTGGAGTAAATCAAACTATAATTCCGTAAGCAGTTAAGAAGCACTACAATACATGATTATACAATGACCATAACATACAGGGTGAGCACTGGGCGTGCTAGTGAAGGTGGACGGTGCAGTGACATAAGGGTGCGAAAAACAGTGTGAACTGCGAAATTAGATCAGATTAAGGTGGTCAAAATATCCCCCTATATCCCAAATGACCTCTCCAACCGGTGGTCACCTCCAGAAGATCTTCATGCACAAGTCTGCAGTGTTTGTTCTGACCCCATCTTCCCTGTTGAAACCAACAGGGCTCCAGACATCGATCCAGCACCCTGCACCCGGCCGCCTCTGTGCTGCTGTGGGTGCACCTTGTGTGATAACTTTGACCCCCCTTTGCCCTGAGCTTAACCCTAGGAGCTTTGTTTCCTTAACCTTGTGGCCTGCTCGTAAGTAGATACCAATCGATGGCCCCCTAGCCCCCGAGGCTAACATTGGGCCTCAGCACTCTGCACCCGGCTGTGCTAGTGTGGTGTGGCTGAGGGTGGTTTTTGAGTGCATCCTTGACCCTCGGGGATCACTTGTTCTAAGCCCAGAAACTCAATTCTTAGGACCGTTTACTTACCTGCAAAACGATAACCTCATTTTTCTCCATAGGATTGCTTTGACTGTTTTCCTCTGAAAAACTTGTGTTGAGGGCGCTTTGTATGGAAACCTAAGAAACCGTGTTTTGATAAAAACAGTTTTATTCACCTTTTAAATAGGAGATGTCCCAGTATGATATCTAGGCATATCACAGTGAGTAGAAAAAGTAATCTAAAAAATATTCTAATAAGTAATCAAAAGTAATCCAAAAGTGATTTCAACTGTAATTGAGTCTTTGCACAAACCTGTAACAAAAGTCATTCTCATCCAGCTTGCTTGTTGATCAACCTGTCTGTAAAATTGCAAATCTATTAAACCTGTACCAAGCCTGCTTGGTTCTACAAATAAAATACAACAAAGAAACATTTTTTGTTATAAATAATTGGTCTGAGTTCAGTCTTTGAGTGTGTGACATAATTTCTTGCCTGCGTGTGTTCAATAAATACTTAACACTACCCTCTGATAAAGCCTTACTGCTGGCCCACACTACCACAAATAGAGATTAAGGTACTATCTACTTTTACCTCTGAAAGCCTTTGGGGGGGGGGGTCCACTGGCCTCCCTTTACCTTACCTTGAGTATATACAGAGCCAGCTTCCTGCAATGATAATATCTCTTACAGCTACTTGAGCCAAAAAAGAATGAATAGCACTAACGTTATGTAATGTTATGTTATGTTAGACCGACTTGTATAGCGCAACAGCTGCTCAGCAAAGAGGCGTCCTGGCGCTTACTACAGGCAGACCAAACACTAGAGCCTAAACCGCAGGAAAAAGACGAGTTTTTATAGCCTTCCTAAAGTCAAATAATTCTCTAGGCTGCGGATGTGCAAGGGGAGGGAATTCCACAGTTTAGCCGCCAAACAGCGGAAAGAGCGTCCCCCAGCACGAATGCGTTTTACCCACGGAACAACAGCAAGACAAGACCCCAGAGGGCACAAGTGGCGATTAGGTGTATATGGTACCAGTACACTGGTTAAAATACTAGGGGAGGAGAGTTTCAGGATTTTAAAAGCCAGTCAGAGAGCTTAAATTCTGTACACCTGGCTAAAGGCAGCCAATGTAGGTGCTGAATTGCGCCTGAGGTGGGGCGTCTTCTCAGAAGTCCTAACAGGGCTCTAGCCGCAGCATTTTGGACCCTCTGTAGGTGCATGATCTCGGCTTTATTTGCCCCCAAAAAGAGCGAGTTGGCATAATCAAGCTGAGACAAAATGGCTGCCTGGACAATCAATTGTCTAGTGATGGATCAAAATAGCCTAAAAGGGGTTTGAATTCTCGTAATAGACCGAAGCAGGCGCCAGCAATATTCTTAGTATGGTCCTGAAAACTGAGGGTAAAATCCATCCAAACCCCCAGATTCTTCACCACCACCTTAGGGGGAGGAGTACTCCCAAGGTTGTCCGGCCACCAATTCTCACTCCAGAGTTTGATGTTTTTACCCACCAACAACACCTCCGATTTATTCGCATTAAGCTGGAGACAGTTGGTGCTCATCCACTCCGCGACCGCCGCCAGCCCTCTCCTAAATTTGGGGGCGTCCTGCGTGGGATTGCCAGTGAGGACAACCACCAACTGCGTGTCGTTGGCATCGAAAACGATGGTTAGGCCTCTGGCCCTAGCTATCATGGCCAGAGGCTGAGGGTACAGATTAAAAAGTACGGGGCTCAGGGCAGAGCCTTGAGGCACACCCTGGCCAATAGACTGAACATGGGACAGGAAGGGTGGAGCAGACACCTGGAAAGTTCTTTCAGTGAGAAACGATCTAAACCAGTTCAGGGCAGAGCCACCGATCCCGGCCTACTCCATGCGGTTTAGGAGAATCGGGTGCGATACAGTATCAAATGCGGCACTAAGATCTAACATGATTAGTGCTGCAGTATTGCTCTTATCTAGAACAGTCCGCAGATGTTCAGTCACAGCAAGGCGAGCTGTCTCCATGCTGTGCCCTGGGCGGAAACCGTTCTGCTGAGGATCCAGGATGCCATTGGTGTTTAAAAATGGTGTGAGCAGGAGTTGATATGTGCCTCTGTAATTTTAGCTGCCCATGGTAGCAAAGAGATTGGGCGAAAGTTTTCTGGTTTTGCTGGATCCAATGACAGCTTTTTGAGGAGGGGAACCACCATTGCCTGTTTCCACTGCCTCGGAACCGTTGCCGAAGACAGCAAGGTATTAATCAACTGACACAAAGGTGCCAAAATCACAGGCAGAGTTTTCAGAAACTGATCTGGCTTAAGAGGATCAGCCGGAGAGCCAGATTAAATTTTATTGCAGGCCAGCCGGAGCTCATCCTGATCTACATATGGAAAGGTCATGAGAGCATGGGCGGTAGGGGATCTGGGTACAGGACTGGGAGATGGAGTGGTTGATTGGAAAGACTTATATATGGTCTCTACCTTTTTTACAAAAAAGGTGGACAGGTCCTCACAGTGCTGGTTAGACGTGATCACAGAGGCTGCCGGAATTCTCCTAAGTTTAAAATCATTGAGTATTTTAAAAATACATTTAGTGGGATTGGTACTAGACTGAATCTCTTTAGCAAAGTAGGCAGCCCGCTTAACCCATATGGCCTGATGATATCTTTTAATGGCCATCTGATAGCATCTCTTAGCAGGCATAGCATAGTCCCTCCTCCACGCCCATTCAACCTTTTTACAGGCTTTACGCATGGCAGCCAAGTTATCGGAAAACCAAGGAAATGGCATGAGAGGTGCGGCACTTGGACAAATTGGCAGGAATAGGCGAGTCCTGTGCTTGAAGAATCCAGTTGAGTAGGATTTTATAAGCTGCATCTGGATCCATAGGTAACTTGGGCAATTTTAAGGCAAGAAGTGCGTGGAACTGCTCTGTGTTCAGTTTGCACCAAGGGCATTTATATAGGGATTTCTGGGTGCCAGTAATCAGGGATACCGGAACCAGGAGGAACGTCAAAATCAAAAAGTGATCGAACCAACAGACTGGGCTAGGGTGGCTGACAGACAAGGAAGGAATATTAGAAAAAATGGGGTCTGGTAAGAGTTCCGCAGTATGAGTGGGACCAGAGACTAGTTGATTTAATTGACAAGCTGCAAGGTCTACCAGCAAGCTACTGATGTCACTCACCGTAAGATCTTCAAAATGTAAATTCAAGTCCCCAAAAATAGTGAAATTGGCAGATGTCATAGCCATAACACTGGCGGCCTCAATAAGGGCAGATTTAAACTTCTTAGAAGGACCAGGAGGATGGTAGATCAACAACCCAGATAAAGTGTAGTTTGCACTAAGGGAGATCGCAAAGCGAGCACATTCACAGCCAGCCACTGGCTCTTTAACAAACTTGCAGCCATAGCTGGATTTAAAAATGACCGCAATGCCTCCTCCTCTAGATATCCTATTGAGGGTCATAATACTGTAACCAGGTAGAAGTGCTAAGCCTGGCTCCGCAAACATGTCTTCAGAAAGCCAGGTTTCCGTTAAAGACATCAGGCGCGTTATCCTGTATAAGATCAAACACGTTCAAATAGTGTTTAGCCAGAGACCGGCAGTTGAGACTCAGAATTTTAATGGCATTATTGGGCGACGATGCAGCAAGTCGGGGGGAAAGTTCGCTAAGAGAATTGAAACACAGCAGATACAACAGAAGGGACCTTCTAGCAGTGTTAGCTGTTGATGGCAAGGGCTTACCCCAGAGTTGACAGCCCAAAGCTGTTCCCTAGAGTATGTACGTACACCCCTAGCGCCACCGACAGCATCTTTGGCGTCTGGCGACGTCCAGGAGCGGACGGGGGCAGACGGGCTTGCCTTTGGCGTGCCGCCAGCGCGCCCGCTGCGTGTCGCTGCCATCAGCCCCTAAAATAGGCAGGCTCGTTGGGCAGTTTCCACCACTAGAATGTCACCGGACCCAAAATGGCGCTCACCGGTGGCCAGGAAGTGAGGAGAATCGCATGAGCAGCTGGTAGCCCGGACTAGCCCCTTCCATGCAATCAGCACAACAGCTGCGGTGGACCGAGGAGCGCAGGTACCAAAAGGCAAGTTAAAAACTAGAGCTTTGCATAAAACAGGTACAACAAAGAAATTTCAAGTCACAAAAGGTGTAACGCTACCAACATATCCCCCAAGTAGCTCGTACACCATGAGCCCCAGAACCACGCAAATTTAAAAATAAGGTGCATATAGAAAGAGCAAGCAGCATCTCAACTTTACTGCAGGCTCTAGGTTAATGTCCGGTTAACGTTGCGTATAGGTGCAGTTCGACATCTACCCCAGTTACTGGCTATAAAATGTGTCTGGAAAGATATGACATGTCAATGTTCCAGTACTAGTCAAGCAAACAGAAGGCACAAAACTCTGAAATACCAATGATTAACCTTAGTGAAGCAAAGCAAGGGGGTGCATATCCTTTACAATACAGTCCTTCGCGTCAGCCCCAAAAACCGATAAAGGCAACCTGTATACAAAACCAACAAAAGCTATGGTAAGTGCAAAAGTCTGACACAATTAGCTTATTAACTACACAAACAGCAGGCAAGGGATTTCACCACAGCACAACGTGTCAGGAAAAAAAGAATGACGCGAACACGCGGCAAGAATGGGCCGGAAAATAGAGATGTCAACATGTTTGAGGGAATAAACCTCATCCAATATGCCTGATGTTTTTCACTCATAAAATGTTCCACCAATGGAGCTCCCTGAGTTCCACAACGCATCTGACTACAAGGCTTTACAATTCTGGTCTTGACATTCTGTCGGTTCTCGTCCACGTAGATTGAGGCACACGGGCCCTTCGCCATATGGATAACATCAACAATGTTGCAATTGTTAATGTCGTTGATGTGGAAAATCATAACCTTGTGCCTGCGTTCTTTAACCCCTTCCATCATGTCACAGCTTTGCAATTACAACATCTGAAATGCCCTACAATGGGGGCCAAACCAAAACAGCTGCAGCAATCGGAACACCCAGGAGATAGTAATAGTGCCTCAACAACCTGTCCCCTCATATTTTGACCCCTCTTATACGCAAACAATGGTTTATCAGAGAGTACATCTTGTGCAAGGGTCCCATGTTGATTAATCACTTTCTGAATCTCATTGCTACAGGTGCCAAATGTGCTGACACATACTAATCTGTTATTGCTGGGATTTCTCACCTTCAGCTCCTAAAGGCACTCTCTGTGATAATACCAGGCCTCCTTCGTGGCCCTCTGTAACAAGCCTTTTGGATAACCCCTTTCTGGGTACTTTTCAATAAGCACATCTGACGCAGTGAAACAGTAAGTCCTAAGAGCACAATTCCTTTGGATGTGTAAAAAACAGCCCGAACTGCTGGGTGTCTCTCAGACTTCTGATGTGATGGTCAGAATATCTGAGAAGTGTATTCCTCATCCGAACGGAATGCATGCTCTCATTGAAAGAGCAGAGGCGCAGTTCATCCCTGCACCCGGTGGCAGACACCCCAAGGTGCCTGCCACCGGGTGCAGGGATCAACAGGGGGGAAATATAGGTGCCGCCCAGGCCACCATTCAGCGGCCTCAAACCCATGGGGGCCATGCTGGGGGCCAGAGGCGCAACTAGAGTGAAATTTCGGGAGGGGCTGAGAATTTTTTAGGGGGGGCTAATTCTTCCAGCAATAAGCAGATTGAAGATGCAGGGGCTCTAAGAAGGGGTGAAAGAACAACAAAACCTTGTTAACAAGTTAATGGTCTTTTAAAGACCTGTGAAGTACTCATGTGCAGCTGTGTGTGTGCCCATGAAGTTTTCTCAGCCCGGCTGACACACTCGACGGGGGGGGGGGGCTGAAGCCCTTTGAGCCCAATGGGCGTTGCATGCCTGCTGGGGGCACATCAATGACAGTTTCCCACTGCCTTTCTGTGTCGGAAAGGGCGGCACAGAAAGGCAGTGGGAAACTGCCATCGTACTCTCTCGGCAGGAAAGAGCCGGCCGGGGGAGTACTGAAGGGTTTCCGGATGGCGGACGGGTTCTCCAAGCTCGTCGGAAGCCTGCCGGAAAACCAAGTTGATGTATGATCAGTTGGGGGTTTGGAGTATACAGGTATAAGGTGCTCAAACAGTGAGGATAAGGGGTGGTAATTGAAATGAGTGAAACTCTAGTGAAACGGTGCTGACAGTATAGAGGAAAACCCTGTAACTTCTAACTAATATTTAGGCATGAGGTGCCTAAACATTATGAAAATATGCAAACAGGTACTGTGCACACGTCAAATATACAATTTGGTATGATGGTATTCAGGGACAAACAAAGATGACACTGTTGGTTTGGTGAGTCCAAGGATTTATACTTTATGTGGTTCTTTTTTTAATATACAGACGCCAGCCGACACGTGTTTCATCAAAGCAGGACGAAGCCTGTGAATCATCAGGGCTGTAAAACATATATTTGTTGTTGTCATATAAAATCAGGAAAGTGGAAACAGCGAACAACACTAAGTGAGAAAACAAACTGTATGTGCACATTCAGCATCATGTGCAAAAAGAGTGACGTGAATAAACGGTGAGTGATCATATAAGGCAATGGCTATTGATAATAAGTGAGAGTATAAAGTGTATAAAGAAGCCCGCCTAACGGTGCGGAAAGCGGTGAAAAACACAATATTCAGTGGTATTGGAGACACGACAAGTGTCGAAAATGGACGGATGGCTACGTCATATACGTCGGTCCAGCTACTAGTGAAAACTACTTGGGAGAACCCACCGATTGTCGTTGTGCGGGGGAAGAGATGTAAGCAGGCAAGTAGTGCCGTGTATGGTGAAAACCAAGTTGGATTCCTTTCCGTCAGAGCCCATCGGAATGGCTCGGTCAGAAAGGAATCCAAATCGGTGACTCTGATGCCAACCAAGGGTCGTAGCCGTTCCTAACTGCATCGGAATCAGCCCCTATGCGTTGATTTACGCGCTCTTAACACCAATACTGTAATTGATATGCTGCCCTTGCCAAAAATAAACTAGTTAGTTTCACTGTCAGATAGGGCTACTGGGTTTTTGACTCTGGACCTGCCGCAGGCATACCATCAAATTGAACTATCGAAAGAGTTCAAAGCGTTGACAACATCTGTGACACCATTGGGCTTATATTGGTTTAAGAGCATGCCATTTGGACTCACGTCAGCCTCATTCGTACTTCAAAGGGTAATGCACTACAGATTTAGGGACATGGACGATTCAGTTAAGTGTTTCAAATATGATATTCTTGTGCTCACTAAAATCATGTAGGAACATCGTTATGTTCTACAAAAAGGTTTGTGAATGCTTGGAAAAAATGGGTTGGTGCTAGCTCCTAATAAAATAAATGTATTTTGTTCCCAAGTTGACAATTTAGGTCACAAGATTTCTGAAAAAGGTATAATTCCCAAATGTTCCCTGGTAAGAGCCATTGTGCTTGATATTAAGTAAAATTTGTTGTCTTTTCTTGGACTGGAAGTTTGTAAAAAACCTTTCCACTTTGATGCAATCTTTGTGAAAACAGATAGATTACCAATGGGGTGATGAGCAAAAGATGGCATTTGAGGAAGTAAAACAATATATTGTTTCTTCACCCAGCCTTAGACCATTTTTGGTGGGAAAAGAGTGTGTCATCACTGCGGATGTGACTGCATGTGGGCTAGGTGCTGTCCTGTTCCAAAAGACCACAATGATACTTGGGTTGTAGCCTCAAGAACACTTAGCAACACAGAAAAGCGATATGCTGTTATCAAATGAGAGTTACTAGCGTATGTGCAGGCTGTGAATTGCTTCAGTCACTTTTCATGTGGAAGAAAATTCACCTTGAAAATGCACCACAAGCCTTTGGTTTCTATTTTAGCTCCAGTTGATGACTTGTCTGCCACAGCACTCTTAGCGAGATTGTGTTCCAAACTTCAGGAGTACTGTTTTGAAGTGAGATGCATTCCTGGAAAATTTAATTGCACAGCAGATTGCTTGTCTCGTATTCCGTGCAGTGTGGACGTTGGTAACGAGGATGTCGTTAAAGAGGATGACATGGACATTGTGGCAGGTTTGAGTGAAATATGTTTCCTAACTGATCCCAAAATGTCTGAGGGGAGGTGGAATACACCATAACGTGTATTTGTAAAGTGCACATTCGCTCAAGGGTATCTTGGCACTGAATAACAGATGTTTATTGTTACCCAACGCAAAAAGGTACTCACTTTATCAACCTCAGATTGATGAAAGGCTGAGTGGACCTGCCGGGATTTGAACCTGTGACCGACCATGAGGTAGAACACAGACCCCTACACTGGACGCAAGACCTGGCTTCAACATATTCTCAGTTTGGTGAAATGTTAAATCAATGAATGACCAAGTATCAAAACTTGACAGAGAGAGTTGTAACCATTTCACCAAAATAAGGAAACATTGAGTGTGTGCAGTGGTTTAGTATTCAGAAATGAGAAATGCCTTCCCCCTGTGAGCATCTGTGGAATCTTGCTGAAGGTATGATGATGTCGTCCTTAAAAAATATCATTAGATTGCACTTCTGTTGACCATGTATGGCATGTATGGACACAGATGCTGAACTGTTTGGGAGGTGAAGTTTGATATATGTATGACTACTGAAAAATGTGCAAAGTGCATGGTTCAGCCTATGATACATGTAAAATGGCCGGGAAATCCACGGCAGAAGGTAGGATTGGACATAGTTGGACCTTTTCATAAACGTTCCACTTCCATGAGGTTTGCTTTGGTAGTAATTGATTATCAACTCAAATGACATGAAGTAAAGTTTGTAGAGAATATCAGTTCACAAGCTAATTGGTTTCTTGATGGAATTACCAATTTTCCGTAAGGAAAGATATCCGGAGAACGTAGTCACTGATACCAGGATGCAATTGCAATATCGTGAAATGAATGAAATCTTGTGTGCTCATGAGATATCTCATATTACTACTGCCTTATACGATCCCCAATATAATGTTCAGGTTGAACGCTTCAATCACTTTCTAAAAGAAGGTGTAATTTTAGCTCTCAATACCCATAAGTCAGTGATCACTACTGTTAGGGAAAGGTTGTGGGCTTGTAGGATTACACCAAATTCTGTGATGAGATTCAGTATTTTTGTGTTGCTGAAGGGAAGACAGCCTGCCTCTGAGTTATATCCTTGATGGTTGCGCAACATGACACGGTGCATGTGACGATTCTGGGTCACGTAAAGAAAGGGTGTTACACATTCTCTAAACCCAAGAAAATTGTCAAATTCAATAAAAATAATGTGATTACCTAAGATGAAAAGTGTTAGAGCATGAGACGTTTGTCAAAGCATGTGAGTGTTAGTGGAGTAAATTACATGAATGAAGACATAGAACACAATTCAATAAATCATGAGGTCAGAAGTGAACGGAGGAACCCGGAGAACATAGAATGTCCCACACAGCGTGCATTGGGGGTAAGAGATAACGTATGACACACCACCTGTAAATGAGGGGTCCAATGACTGTCCCACTCTCAGTGAGCCAGCTAATGTGGGATTAGCCGAGAATATGTCTGTACCTCAAAGTGTTAAATCTGCTGTGATTATTTGCAATCTTTCATGGAGAATTCTTCAGGAATAATTCCTTGATTCTTGTATGCTCTGTTTCGCTTTGATTCTTTTTGTATTAAACTCTGCATTGAATTAGGTGAATGGTGATAACTAAGCATGGGCGAATTTTGCGAATCTGGCGTTCGCGAATTTTGCAAATTTGCGAACTCGCAATCCGCAAAATCCGCGAATTTGCGTTTTTTTTTTGTGTTCGCAAGGTTTTCTGCCAGTTCGCGAGGATTTGGTACTAGTTCGCAATTGCGAACTTACTTGTCGGCTCGCAACGGTCGCGACTATGTTGTTTCTACGTCTGGTTCATCATCACAGCCTCCCAGCACCCTCTGTTTCACCACTGCCACCCTCTCTTTCACCCATGCCACCCTCTGTTACATCAATGCCACCCTCTGGTTCATCATCACTGTAGAAGATGGAGGGGGAAAGCAAGCACACCTGCCCTGCTTCAACTGACATGAATTAATTTGGGGTTAGTTTATTAACAACACCTGCCCTGCCCCAACTGACAATAATGAATTAGGGGCTAATTAATGTGTCACTGAATTTGAAGTTCCAGCCTGGCACCTGCTTGTCTGCTCCCTTAGCTGTAAATCAGGACCTTTGTGGCATACAGTTAAGGTCAGAGCAGGGTCACACAATAGTTGCAAGTAGGCAACCGAATTCTGGAGGGCCCCCTCAGGAAGCACTACAGGGAATCGTTACAAATCATGAGATTGACCTTTTGCACCTGCTCATTGGTTTTGCTTTTGCAAAAATCGTTTTTCGGTAATTTCGCGCTATTCGCGAGGCTTGGCGTCGTGCGAAACCGACCGCGGAAGCCGCCAATTCGTGCGAATGAGCTTTATATTTTTTTGCGGCGTGTTATTTCGCAATGCTTTTTGCAGTATTCGCGAGCCGCTTGCAGCGCAACACGCAAATTTACCCCAAGGTCGAGTACGGGCGTGGCCATTTTGTTTGCGTGACGTATTTCCGTTTCCGCCCGCTATGTATAATCTCACAAAGTAAGCGCATTGCGAGTACAAGTTCGCGCGAGATCGCGAGGAAAATCGCGTGCAAACTTACTTTCGCGCTCGTGAACGGGCAGCCATCTTGTTTTTCATTCATTTCCTGTGTCTGGGCATGGTGTTTATCCTCTTGCTATCTTTGCCATTCTTTGCTTGTTTCCAGTTTTTTTTCGAACGATTTTGCTTCTTATCTATCCCTCTCTTTTCCTAGCTGTATATTTTTGTCTTTTCTGCTATTTTTGTTTACTTTTAAACTACTTTTTTAAACTCTTTTCTTTTCTTCTTCCCTATCCTATTCCTTCTTAATTTTCTACTTCCTACCTTACCTGCCCAGACCATGGTGAAGCCAGGCGCCGCGAAGCTGCCCAGGCACTTGAGGGCCGCAGCGGCGGCGGGGAGGAGGAGTCCTGGACCCCGTGCCAGGACAGCATGCGGGCGATTGAGGGGGGAGCAGGTGACGCGTCGGGAGATCTTCAGCCCGGAGGAAGTGGGCGCGCTGGTCTTCTTCGTCCAGCGCCGCCTGCCCAGGACCATCGCGGGAGGCGGCAGGATCGCGGCCGGCTACAACATCCGGGAGCGCCGGAAGCAGTGGCAGAAGGTGTGCTGGGCCATGTCCCAACTCTCCGGGGTCCAGCGCACCTACAGCCAGGCCACCCACCGCTGGACGGACCTCCTGGACTGGGAGCGCGACCTGCTGGACCAGCTCGGCTTGGAGATCCCCGGGCTTGGTGAGTAGTAGTAGCTATTTCATCACTCACTACTATGTTTTCTCCTGCTCTGTGTTGTTGTATTGCAAATATTTGTTTTTTACATGGAGCAAGCCAATAATGCTGCTGACGATTACATTGTAGTTAAATTATATTTCAAAATCTTCTGTGCATTTCAGGTGCACTGCTCTCCTTCTCAGTGGCGTTGCTACTATGCTTATTTGTTTTCTATTTAGTGGTCTCATTGGCCTGAGTAACTATTATGTATGAGTGTACTTTACAGAACTGCTTAATGCTAGACACAAGGGGGCCGATTACATTTACAAGCCCCTTGCGCCACGTTTACGTTGCCTTGCGTGACGCAACAGCGGTGTAAACGTGGCGCATCCCTGCGAGTCATTTACAGCGTGACGCATCTAGGGAGATGTGTCACGTTATAAAGCCATGGGCCTGCGCCACAATGGGTGCGTTCCTAGTACGCAGGGTGGGCGGTCCGGCGGCTGTGCGCCTCGCAAAAGTGCCTGCATGAAATCTACAAGATTTAACGCAGGCACTTCTGCGACGCTGCTACGTCAATTCAATTCCTTATGCCTGCTTGAAGCAGGCGTAAGGACTGACACAGCATGTTAAGTATTGGGTGGCCCTGAGCATTACTGGAGTTGCATTGCGTTGGCGACGTGACTCCAGCGATGCACCGCTCTTACGTGACGAGATGCGTCACGCAAGTGCCTACCCTTGTGCCAGGGCGCGCCGCATTGTAAATGAGGCGCATCTGCCGTGTCGCAAGGGTAGTTTTGCGTGACGCATTTGATCTGGCGCATCTCTGGAGATGCGCCAGAACGCGTAAGTAAGTATGCCCCTAAGGGGCAGAATTGCAATTACCGTCGCATCCCTGCAAAGTAGCAGGGATGCGCCAGTAATTGTGCGGCCCGCTACCACCACCAAACATGGTGCGCCGTATTTGCAATGCGGCGCACCATGGGCCCAAAACGTCACCGAAGCTTTACTGCTGGAGTTGCATCACAACGATGGCGCAGCTCCAGCAATTCTCTGGGGTACCCTATCTCCCCAATGCTGGGTCAAGCCGTACGTCTGCTTCAAGCAGGTGCAGGGTTTGTGTGACGCATCATTGTCCTAAAGGTGACTGATTGAAATTTTGTAGATTTCCCTCAGCCACTTTTAGGATGTGTTCCAGCGCAGGAATGCCCTCCCTTGCGCCGGAACGCCCCCTGATGGCGCAGGGCTTTATAACGGGATGCATCTCCCAAATGCGTCACGTTGTTATAATATTATACGCCGCACCATGGCGCCTCTTTTGTTCAGCTGCTGCGTCACAAAAGTCACGCAAGAACGGAGCAAAAGAGCCGCAAGGGGCTTAAATCTGCCCCTTCCTTTGTACCCCTGACAATAAGAAAAATAGTGGCGGTGGATTGATAGTTTGACTATTTAAATGACTGGTTATGTAGCAGACAACTGTTAGTGTTGTCACTGATCTGACTGAAATCACAATGGAGTTTGTCTGTCACTTTGAGTCTTGCCTGCGGACTGCTGCCTGCCAGTCCTAGGTGAACCTTTCAGTACTTTGTTTAGTGAGTTATGTGACTTTCGAAGTCGCAGGTCCGCAAATCAATGAAAACTAACCCTAATCAATATAATTTCGCGGAAATATTTTGTTATTGTTGTTTTGAAATGTTTGATTTGGTTGACATTGACAAGCAACAATCATCCATGTTTTTTGTTCTTTCTTTCATGTTGTACGTCAGCTCCCCCCAGGGGCGAGGGGACACAGGAGCAGCAGGCGGCGGCGGTTGCTGTTGAAAAGGGCCAGGATCGGGCAGGCGAGGGCTCCTTTGCTGGCCCCAGTAAGTTTTCATTTTAGACTAGTACCTATTTTTCCTAGCGTTCCTCATTTGATTTTTCAAAATCGTCTTTGATCTTCTTGTTGACTGTATCTAAATTCTTATCCTGCCTCTAGGATGACTCCCTGTGGTATTACTAGATTATTCTTATTAGTCTGTCTGTGTAGCTAACTAAGATTGCACGGTTGGCGAAACTCCCATTCTAGTCAGCAATAGCTCTATCAACTTAGTGCAGTCCTCTGGGATTGTCCATAATGTCTT
Organism: Lissotriton vulgaris; assembly: GCF_964263255.1. NCBI lineage: Eukaryota > Metazoa > Chordata > Amphibia > Caudata > Salamandridae > Lissotriton > Lissotriton vulgaris. Next base: position 338,245,404 of record NC_141695.1, read on the forward strand.
TTGAAGTGTTCATCTGCTTTGAAAATTCACAACTATAAAATGTGAATGACCACCAAGAAAAAATAAGATACTACCTTTTGGTTTGGATATGAGGACAATCCATACCACTACTGTTGCGGGGACACTTCTTCTGCAGAAACAGAACTATGGACAATAAATAGTGCATTGCTTATCAATTATAATAGGCGCTGTTAGAGTTTCTACTGCAAACAAAAGTAGAGAGTGAAGGGAATTTATCCACCTTGGTGGACGGAAGGGTACTCCTAATCCCCTGGGTAGGAAGCTATATAATGGTCAGAATAAAACCATCACTGTATCGACACGCACTGTTTTTACTTTTGTCCAGTAGTCTTAGAATAAAATATTGTATAAGCCATACCAGGACAAATTTTAACTCACTGACTTTTTTCTTTACATTCATCACTCACATACCCGCTCCACTGTATCCCAGGTGTTGCAGCACACCTTGATGGCACTCGGCTGTCAAGGTGGCCCCGATGATGAAGCATGTCACCGACCAGGTCGGTGAGTGAGGGGTTTATTAAAAACAAAGAAGGACTTCTTTTTTCATTAGAATTCCATCCCACCGATATCGCTCTCTAGCCTTATCTATGGTGATACTACTCCTTTTGTTATATAGCTGTTAGAGTTTCCACATACCTCTGTGATAACAGACTTTGAACCCCCAATGTCATTACTGACTGACTACATAGTGTGGCACAGTCATTTACCTCCCAAATTCATCGATGATTGATCCCCAATGATGATTATCCAACGTAGGTCAAGAGTACGGAGTCAGAGTCAAGAAGTGTCAGAGGCACGGACTCATGCTTGCAAAAATTGCAAAACCTTTTGCTCAGTCACTCTAGTCTGGACCAAAAAACACAGAGTCTATTTAAGTTTAAAAGCTTTATTAAAAGTAAACACATTTATTAAAATGAAGTCATAATAAAACTAAACGTTTAACTGATAATGGAAAAGTGGTTAGTGCTGACGATTAATTGAAGACATTTCTTGTGGTCGAGCCGAGCTCTCACCTGGTTTCAACTTGATCTTGTTGTTAGAAGTCCATCTTCTGTCTGTGTGGAGAAAAATGGTGCGTGTTAAAAAGCCAGCCTTCATCAGTTGTGCCAAAAAGTGCAGCAAGACAACACCCTTCCCTGGAAAAAGGGACATTTTTTTTTACTTTAGAGTAGACAGTCACAAATTACATTGTTTTCACATGTCTTCATTCCTAGACCAAATACTAGTGAGTGGTTTATTCTAACATTCTTAAATGTACTTTGTAGGTGGAACATCTGGTGGCGGGGCCAGCGCGGAGGTGGTGATGCTCAACACAGAGGCGGAGGGCAATTCTTCAGGGGTGAAGGTGGCGGCTGTAGTGCTGGCTGTGAGAGTTGAGACGGTGGTGGTGGCGGACAGAGGTAAGCTCCTATATATACCTTACTTATTGAGATTGAAGACGTGGCTGGGAAGGAAAGAATATGAGATGCATGGCTGGGTGAATGATGAAGCAATGATGGGTGGAAGGACAACAGCCTGGGTGGGTGACACAGAAACTGTATGTGTCATATACCTGGATCATGCTACTATCTGACTCTTAGATAGCATATGTGTATCTAGAGCAGGGGTACTCATAGTACGGCCCGCGGGCCGGTGGCGGCCCGGCAAGCCTTCCTTGGCGGTGCGCAGACCTTGCAGACAATCACTGCTCCCCCGGCCCCCACAGAGCAGAGGCTTTGTTGTATTTCACCTGTTAGCGCCCCTGCATCTCCACTCTGACAATCACTGCTCCCCCGGCCCCCACAGAGCAGAGTGGAGATGCAGGGCCACAAAGAGGTGAAATAGAACAAAGCCTCTGCTCTGTGGGGCCGGGCGAGCAGTGATTGTCAGGGTGGAGATGCAGGGGCGCTACAACAAACAAAGCCTCAATACTATGTTAATGGTCTTTTAAAGACCTGTTAAGTACTTTGGTGTTTTGTGTCTGTGTGTGCGCATTGAGGAAGCTGTCTCAGCCCGGGCTGAAGGCTGACACAGACAGACACACACACAGTGAGATGACAGAGGGGGAGGGAGAGGGAGGGCAGGAGGGAGAGAGAGATGGAGAGGGAGGGCAGGAGGGAGAGCAGGAGGGAGAGAGATGTATGTAAATGCTGGGTCTGGTGGCTCAGTGGATGAAGGCATCTGCTGCAGGGACCTGTGTGCAACCTCATGGTCACAAGTTTTCGTTTTGCTTTAGCCCCGCCCCCTCTGACATCGCCCCCACCAGTGCGGCCCTCGGCCACAAACTACACTGTAAATTTAGCCCCCGAGAGAAAGTTTGTGAGTACCCATGATCTAGAGAGAGTAGACGGTCAGTGGATGAACTAAGTGTAACTTTGAAGAGCATGTAACACTGCACCCGCACGTCCGTTCCAGTGTAGGAAAGGCAAGGAAAAGAAGTTGTAATTTTGTCCAAATACTACCATCAATAGTAGCAGTAGTTTGTATTGCAAGTACAGCATAGATCCGGTTATTACGGTGGCCACTCCCTACCTCTCTTAATAAGTTTAGTAGTACTCAGTCATTCATGTGTGGATGTATCACTGGTCACTCAATAAAAAGCAAAGCACCTAAAGTCATCCCATATGTAAGCAAAAACATCCCATGTGAAGTGATAGATAATCAGATTATTTATCTTCTTCATTTTCCATTTCTAGTACTCATTTGCACTGTAGGGTGAAAGTTAAATTAATTAAGCAGTAGCCCTTGTAACAGAGTATTCTCAGTGCCACCCGTAATAGAAAAGTAAGAGCTTCACCACCTGCATGTACTGGACCGGTACAGTAACGCAAGTCTAGGTCACTCATCATGGCGTGCGTCTCTTTTTCTCGGGTGCAAGTTCACTGCGCTGGCATTATGCCGGCTTGCAGAAGATAACGTACCAATTTTCCTAAACAAGAGACAAGAAGAAGAATAAGACTGGTGTACTTTCATAGTCGACTCCAATGGAAGTCCATAGTGCTCATAGAATTTGTTCCTTAAACTCCCACTAATGTTAGAGCAAGGATGAAGAAGTGGGAGGTTAGATAGATACTGGCCTCAATAGTTATGTAATGCGCTTGCAAGTTGCTAGTTGTACTGTAACACAAATTTCTGCTGAATGATTGAGTTAATCTTAAAGAGCATTGGTTACAGACTATGCCTTTCTTTCTTCATATAGATGCTCCTTCCAAACCAACAAGGAGGAAGGAGCTGGCTAGAGCGGCCCGGCAACGGAGGATCGATGCCACTGTTGCTGAATATCGGCAGCTGGTGGCCCTGGAGGACGACCAAAGTGCGCAGTCGACCACGACAACAACATCGGCTGCATCGGCCTCCGTGCCCCCACGGGCTGCCACCCAGCACAGTGCTCCAGCCAGACCGAGCCGGACTGCCAAAGCCAAACGCCGAGCAGCAAGGACAACAGCTGCCTCTCACAGCCATTGCAACTACAAGGCACGCCTGTGCCGCAGTACCCTGAGGGTGTCCCGCCTTCAGCAGGAGCTCCACTACTTTACCAACGTGTTGGAGGGTCTCCGCTTAGAGCACGCCTTGCTCCGCGAGGAGTTTGATACCCTGGCCCAAAAAGTCAACAGCATCCACCCATAGTGTCCCTTGCCCCTTTTTTAGAGACTTTTGGGGGGTGGGAATCAGGAGTTGGGTTTGGGACTTTTAAAGGACAACCGTTGGGGTTAGGGAGGGTCTTGCGGGAGATTATTTTGTTAGGGATATAAATATACTTTTTCAAACTTTATCTGAGCATACCTGTTTTTTACTGCTTTTGAGTCTGGTGGGTGGGGGTTTAACAGTAAGTTTGTTTTCCTGAATAGTCCTAGGACTTTAGTAGTACTACCGTCAATCTCTCGTCTCTCCTAATACTCCATTATACTACCTCCAACCAAACGCTTATCTTACCTGTAATTTGTGTTTGAAAGTAGGGCTAGGCCCAGGGCTGGCTCCACGGGAAACAGCGAATAAGGTTGGCAATCCAGGGCGGATGAAATGTCCTCATGCGGTTGTACTAGTGGTGTGACACAGTGGCAGTTGCATGCCTATGGAAAAAAAGAAAATGAAACCTGGTTTGTCCTTACTGTAGCATTACAACGGTACAATAGAGAATATAGCAGGTGACAGTACACTAGACTACAACAGTGCCACAATGTAGCCTAACAAATGGTAAAGTATTTATAGTATAACTTGTACTTGCGTAGGATTTCTTTGACATTGGCTAATACTACAAGAAATAGTACTGAAGCTGAGCAAGTCTAGAATATATCCTCGGATTCCTTCACCAGCCTTTGCTATGACCTTATCCTCCCCAGCAAGTGTGTGGAATTATTGATGTCAGTTAGTCACACATCAAGCAAAACCACACAACCCGGGGGAAGAGGGTTAGGGTTTGTAAAATGGATAGGAATGGGGGTTTCTTTTTGGGTAGGTTTTGTTGAGAGAAAAAAAAAAGCACTGCATGGACAAACAATAATTGAACATAAAGAAATTTTCAGTTACAAAGCTAACCATAAATCTTTTACGTGACATAAAGGAAGTGCATGCACTACTGAATGCATTGTTACAGAAAAGTAAGTAGTACTTTCGACAACCGTGAATGCCAGCATGCGACAGTACAGGGCTACATTAAATTAGGTTAAAAAAATAGCCGAAGTAAAACATATAGAATGGCTGTAGGGATCAATTTAGAAGCAGAGAGAGATCCAAGAAATGCAGTCACACACACTCATTGAATAAAATAATGAATACTGTATCTGTATTGTTGTAGTTGTCCTGTTGAATTTGGTAAGTAAGTTGCATGCAGCAAACAATTCCTCTTATTAGCGGCACTCCTCCATTCCAGCTGATGCTTCGTCCATCAATGTTGGTGACCAGAAGACACCCTGTACACTGCCTGCTGGCGGATGCTGAATTGCGGCTCGCTAATGTGAAGCCTGACTCCATCCTTTTTTCCCCATTGCAGACTGAAACCCGGCCTGTAATTATTGAACGTAAAACAGCACAGATAAATAAATATAAGGTATGTACGCTGTGTAGTGCAAAAAGTCACACTTTGATTTTCCTAATAGACAGTACAACATTTTTGAAAGTGCGTACTCTGTCTGAGTCACTTTTTCAAGGATAAATAAGTATGGGCGAATTAATTTAGCGGATCTTTACCCTCAAGCTAGGTGTACTGTAAACTGTGTTTTAGAGCAAAATTAGACCTTACCAGCAGTGCTTCCACCCAGACCCTTACTAAAGCCAGTTGCAAAAATGTAGAAGACCCCCAATCAGATCTCAAAAAACGAGGCCTAGCAGAAAACTGGTGACAAAACGTACTTCAAAAGTAAAAGTTGGCCAAAATACCCCCTTACCCACCGTGGATTGTATTCAAACCACTTGCAAGCAAGCAAAAGTATCCATAGCCAGCATCGCTCCAAGACTCGAAAACCCCCCCACCCAAACACATGCAATAGAAATACTGCTAACCCTAACGAGCCCTAAGTTAAGAATAGTGGCAGAGGCTTTCTTTAACTATGCCAAATCCCCCCTTTCCTACCATGGATTTTCTTCAAATGACTTGCAACCAAAATTACACATTTTCACGAGTGCTCTAAGACCCCAGAACTCAGTTGCAAAAATCTAGAACACCCCAAAACACATGCAATCCTGCTGCTAGGGCTAACCCTAATGAACCCTAAGTTACAAAAAGTGGCAAAAGGCTTTTCCTTATGGATTTTGTCCCAACCACTTCTATCCGGTATTAGACATTCCCAGGAATGCCCCAAGACCCGCCAACCCACCCGCCAAAAAGCACAACACCCCCAAACAGCCCAAAAGCAAAATCTCATACTTACAATATTTCTCGGACTTCGGTCCAAACGCGCTGTGTAGCTAGGCCATAACTCCGGTTTACCACCACGGATTTCCTGAAAAGCAAATGCAATCAAGATTAGAGTGTCCCAGCAGTGCTCCCCTGAAACTCACCCACAAACAGCCGGAACCCCCCCAAAGAGCTCCTCAAAGGCAAGCAAGTCAGCAAAAACACAAAAAAAATTCCGCCTCCGATTTGGTCCAAACCACTTTTATCCGGTATTAGAGCTTCCCAGCAATGGCCCCAGAGCCGTCAACCCAGGAGAAAACGAGTAGAAGACCCCCAAACAGCCAAAGAGCAAAAGTACAAAAATGGGGACTTAGTCATTTTTGGGCCAATTTCCCAAATCACTCCGCGCGCGCTCTGCAGTTAGGCCCTAACTCACCTCTGCCACCATGGATTTGCTTCAAACCTCTTGGAAAGTAAAGTATCCATAGCCAGCAGTGCTCCCAGACCCCGAAACCCACCCACAAACACCAGGAAGCCCCCCAAACAGGCCCCCGAAAACGCTACATTGAGCAAAATGTCAGAAATATATAAAAATAATCCTTATGGATTTTGTCCCAACAACTTCTATCCGGTATTAGACCTTCCCAGGAATGCCCCAAGACCAGCCAACCCACCCGCCAAAAAGCACAACACCCCCAAACAGCCCAAAAGCAAAATCTCATACTTACAATATTTCTTGGCCTTCGGTCCAAACGCGCTGTGTAGCTAGGCCATAACTCCGGTTTACCACCACGGATTTCCTGAAAAGCAAATGCAATCAAGATTAGAGTGTCCCAGCAGTGCTCCCAGACCCTGAAACTCACCCACAAACAGCCGGAACACCCCAAAGAGCTCCTCAAAGGCAAGCAAGTCAGCAAAAACACAAAAAAATTCCGCCTCCGATTTGGTCCAAACCACTTTTATCCGGTATTAGAGCTTCCCAGCAATGGCCCCAGAGCCGTCAACCCAGGAGAAAGCGAGTAGAAGACCCCCAAACAGCCAAAGAGCAAAAGTACAAAAATGGGGACAGTCATTTTTTGGCCAATTTCCCAAATCACTCCGCGCGCGCTCTGCAGCTAGGCCCTAACTCCCCTCTGCCACCATGGATTTGCTTCAAACCTCTTGCAAAGTAAAGTATCCATAGCCAGCAGTGCTCCCAGACCCCGAAACCCACCCACAAACACCAGGAAGCCCCCCAAACAGGCCCCCGAAAACGCTACATTGAGCAAAATGTCAGAAATAGCAAAAAAAAATCCTTATGGATTTTGTCCCAACCACTTCTATCCGGTATTAGACCTTCCCAGGAATGCCCCAAGACCCGCCAACCCACCCGCCAAAAAGCACAACACCCCCAAACAGCCCAAAAGCAAAATCTCATACTTACAATATTTCTCGGCCTTCGGTCCAAACGCGCTGTGTGGCTAGGCCATAACTCCGGTTTACCACCACGGATTTCCTGAAAAGCAAATGCAATCAAGATTAGAGTGTCCCAGCAGTGCTCCCAGACCCCGAAACCCACCCACAAACACCAGGAAGCCCCCCAAACAGGCCCCCGAAAACGCTACATTGAGCAAAATGTCAGAAATAGCAACAAAAAAATCCTTATGGATTTTGTCCCAACCACTTCTATCCGGTATTAGACCTTCCCAGGAATGCCCCAAGACCCGCCAACCCACCCGCCAAAAAGCACAACACCCCCAAACAGCCCAAAAGCAAAATCTCATACTTACAATATTTCTCGGCCTTCGGTCCAAACGCGCTGTGTAGCTAGGCCATAACTCCGGTTTACCACCACGGATTTCCTGAAAAGCAAATGCAATCAAGATTAGAGTGTCCCAGCAGTGCTCCCAGACCCCGAAACCCACCCACAAACACCAGGAAGCCCCCCAAACAGGCCCCCGAAAACGCTACATTGAGCAAAATGTCAGAAATAGCAACAAAAAAAACCTTATGGATTTTGTCCCAACCACTTCTATCCGGTATTAGACCTTCCCAGGAATGCCCCAAGACCCGCCAACCCACCCGCCAAAAATCACAACACCCCCAAACAGCCCAAAAGCAAAATCTCATACTTACAATATTTCTCGGCCTTCGGTCCAAACGCGCTGTGTAGCTAGGCCATAACTCCGGTTTACCACCACGGATTTCCTGAAAAGCAAATGCAATCAAGATTAGAGTGTCCCAGCAGTGCTCCCAGACCCCGAAACTCACCCACAAACAGCCGGAACCCCCCCAAAGAGCTCCTCAAAGGCAAGCAAGTCAGCAAAAACACACAAAAAAATTCCGCCTCCAATTTGGTCCAAACCACTTTTATCCGGTATTAGAGCTTCCCAGCAATGGCCCCAGAGCCGTCAACTCACCTGCAAAGAAGTAGAACACCCCCACAAGTGCTGAGTCTTTCTTCATTGGGCGTAAACCAGCCCTCTGCTTTGATGGAAATAGGAGTCTGGAGGAGGAGGATAGAGGAGCATGTTCTTCTGAACTTGTGAACCTGAGGAATGCAGACTGCGGCACCTTCAAATCAATAAGCAAACAAGTGAAGACAGTTCTGCTGATGGGCTTGTTTTTGTGATTAGGTGATTAAAGTTTGAATTATATTAACTGTGCACAACAAAGAAAGACAGGCACACAGGAATAAAAGTGAATAAGGACGAAAAAGAAAGTTATTGATTCATTGTCTCATTTTCAGGGCTCGGTGTCACGGTCCACGAATAAGAATAAGGCTTCGTCATCATACTCTGCGAATTCAGGCAGGGTGAGCTCAGTGTCACCTGACAGAGAAGAAATTCCCTCATCTATGTTGCTGTCCACCTCGTCTTCATCCGGCGTGCTTTCTCGTACTCTGTAATCTGGTGGTATGAGGTGCTGATTCATCTTGATCATTGTTAACCTCTCCACATTTTTGGGCGAGAGGCGGCTCAGTTTGGAAGTTACAATGCCACCAGCAGCACTGAAAACACGTTCAGAAGACACGCTTGCGAGTGGGCAAGACAAGTAGTTTAAAGCCAGGCTGGAGAGCTGTGGTCACAATTCTTTTTTCCCATGCCAATACGCCAATGGGTCAGTATTAACATAGCCCTCTGTTGAGTCATTCAGATAGTCCTTCACCATCGACTCAAGGTGCTCCTCCAAGGTTCCTCCACTTTGCTTAGCTGTTGCTGTGACCTTTTGAGAACCAAACCCAAGCCGAGCTAGCCAATCCTCTTCAGCCTCCAATGTTACTTTTGTGTCTGGTGGTGCAGATGATCCGGTTGCCGGTGTCTTTAACGGCTGAGAGGTCACTTGTGCCGCAGCCACAGGTGCAGAAGTGGATTCTTGTGACTGGGGATGGCCTGCTGATGCTGATGTACTGCCTTTTCCTTCAATTTTCTGCTGTTCTCTTTCAAACCTCTTGGCTGAGGAGGCTAGCCACTGTTTGTACTTTGTAACATCTTCATCAGCAAAAGGAAAGAATGCTTGGCCTGCCAGCGCCTTTTTGTAGCGAGGATCCAGAATAGTAGCACAAATGTAATGCTGGTTTGAGTGGATCATTTTAAGACGTTCATCACCTTGTAGGCGCTCTAATAATTTCTCCGCCAGAACAAAAGGGTCTTGGTTTTTTTCATCTTTTTGAAACACAGAACACACCTCCTTCAGTTGGTGCTCCAGCATGTACAACAATGGGATAGCTTTTCCCAAATTACAGTCCTCCTTGCTGACTGCACGCGTGAAGAACTCAAAAGGACGAAGCATGCGTGTCAGGCTTTTAACTATGTCCCATTGCGCCGCACCCATCCTCAGGTCCTCCTTCTGAGCTGTACCCTGTGTTAAGAAATAGTGATCGAGTACCGTATACTGCTCATACAGACGCTCAAGCATGTAGACGGTTGAGTTCCAACGTGTTGCCACCTCCTGGATGAGTGCTTTCACTTGCATTCGACGTTCATATAGCAGACTCCTCAGATACTTCCGGGCCTTAAAAGAATGGCTGAAATGTTTGCACATTTTTCGGCAGGTGTCCACTACCCTGTACGCTGCACTGTCTTTATCACTCAAGAATTTTTTGACAACCAGGTTTATACAGTGCGCCAAACACGGAACTCTGAAATAGTCACCCAGCTCCATGGCCTTAACTACATTCGCGCCATTATCTGTGGAAACATAACCAACCTGGCGTTTTTTTGGGGACAGCCAGTCAAGGACCTTTGTGTTAAACACATCCAAAATGTTTTCTGCTGTGTGACGTTTCTCCAAACCAAACATGGCTAGTGCTGCATGTTTCCGAGCAGCTTTAAAAACTTGGTCCGGGTCAACATCTGCGTTTAGCTTTGCTTTAACCCCTGAAAAAGAGACCCAGTGTGCAGTGATGCACATGTAATCAGCGCCTGCGCCACTGGTCCACATGTCTGTTGTCAGATGTATAGTGTGAACAGCACTCTTCTGCAAAGCTGCCCCAATCACCTCCAGAACATCTTCATGTAGTGCTGGAACTGCAACTCGGGCAAAATAGAACCGGCTAGGAACCTTCCATTTAGGGCAGAGCGCTGCCACTAATTCTAGAAAACCAACCCCTTCTACAAAAGAAAAAGGGAGAAGGTCCAGAGCTAGCATTTTAGCCAGCTTAGTGTTATACAGACGCGTCAGTGGGTGGTTGCGTTCATATTGCGCTTCTGTAAACAACATCTTTTTAATGTGGCCCTGGACCAAGGATTTACGGGATGATGATGATGAAATCTTTGACCCAATTACGCTCGCTGATGAACTTTTTCGCATTGGTGTATCACTCTCTCCCACACTCTTAGTGGGGTGTGCTGCTGACAAGGGTACTGGGTGTAAGTGAAGTGTTTGACACGTCTTCTTCCTCCTCGTCATCATCAGATGAAACATCAACGTTTTCATTACGTGCAATTCGGGCTTCCTTGATCGCCTGTAGGTGCGCAAACCATTGGACAGTGTGCTGTCTCCTAAGATGACCTCTCTGGCCTCCGGTACCATAGTTGGTACCAAACTTACCACGACTAACTCGAAGCTTACAAATGCTACAAATGGCTCCGTTTTCCTTTTTTGGGCAAACACTAAAGAAGTCCCAAACTGCAGTCTTGAAATGTCTTTGGGGGCCGGAGGAGGCGGCGATACTGGTGGTGGTGGTCCTGCTGCTAATGCCAGATGAAGTGGAGGATGTGGATTGCCGAACTTCAGTACGTTTTGCACTTTCACCACCACTAATTGAGGTCGAGGTGGATGGAGGTCCCTTCTTGCGAGGAAGAAATATGGAAGCGGTAGGTGTTGGTGTACTAGTTAACTCCAATGATTGTTGTGTTTCCAATGCCTCCTCGTCGACATCATCATCACGCTCAGCAGCTTCTCGGGATAGGGTCAAAATGTCTCTTTGCTGCATGCCCGCTGGGGCTGCAGTGACCTTTATGATGACTGGCTCGTCGTCGTGAGAGGCTTCATCAGCAGCAGTATCCGTCACTTCTTGTTGAGCCTCATCACACTCCATAGCTATGAGTTTTTCGACGGCCTTCCTTTTACGCTTAGGTACCTTTGTCAGATCATGGTGTGCCTCACTCTCAGACTGCTGTGATTGTTCCCAATCTTCATCCAGATCATCAGAAGGAGGTGGGCTTGAAGAAGATGTAGACACCCCTCTTGATCTTTTCCTTGCTGGGGATGTGGAAGACAATGAATGATCATCAGGAGGAGTGGCTTCCTCAAATGATACCTCGGTTTGATTGTCAATTTCCTGATGTGCCCCTACTTCGGGAGGAACAACTATTGTGGACACTTGTGACCCTCCATGCACCTCTGCTTGCGCATCTCCTTGCGCTGCCTCTCCTTCCACATGTACTTGGGCTTGTACTTGCACATGTTGTTGTTGTTGCGGCTGTGGTTGTTCAACACTTGTCAGATGAGTTACAACAACCTGTGTTGATTCAGGGACATTGCTGCTACTTTCTTGCGATGAGCCAACATCACTGGTCGATGGTGATTGAAGAAGTACACTGACTGCCTCTGCAGCACTCAAGGGCTTTGACTTAAGTTGGCGTGGTGGTGGTGGTGGAGGCACTGAGCCCAATGGAGCGGGGGTGCTGCTCCCAGCTTGGTCCCCAGCAGATCCCGCTGCTGCTGCAGGCGTACTTTTTTTTTAATCCCAAAAAACGCGGCGGACGGCACACCAGCCTCCTTGGTAACTTGCTTCTTCTGCTCCTTACTGGCAACTTTCTTGCTAGAGGAGCTACGGAGAACTTTTTTTGGGGCCATCTTCTTCAGAGCAGGTCAGAACAGCAGGCCGCAGTTGCACGAGTTGCAGAGTTGTCTGAGGCCAGACGTGACGTCGCGTGACGTTATGCTGCACACACACACCGCTGCAGGACTTCTTCCTGCCACTGGTGGTTCTCTTGAGTCTTGTGCACCTAAAAGCAATGGAAGACAGAGGAACATCAGTTCAGTTATACATCCCCAAAAAATCGAAAAAAAACAGAAAAATCAGCACAATCCCATGCCCTCCATGATGCTTAAATTCAAGACACCCCACAGAAAGACTAGGCCCATGCACCACTCACTACCCCTGGGCATAATGGATGAAAGCTAGGCAAAATGGGTGCAGGCCTGAGAACACTGCCTGCATTCAAAATGGCCCCCTCCCTCACAGCACATGGCCAGGGCCTGTAGCAGCACTCATAATGGCCCCCAACTACATGGCCCGTCCACAACAGGCCAAAAAAACGAAAATCACAGAAAAATCAGCACAATCCCAAGCCATCCAGCCCCTCCATTATGTTTAAATTCAAGACAACCCACAGAAAGACTAGGCCCATGCACCACTCACTACCCCTGAGCATAATGGATGAAAGCTAGGCAAAATGGGTGCAGGCCTGAGAACACTGCATGCATTCAAAATGGCCCCCTCCCTCCCAGCACATGGCCAGGGCCTGTAGCAGCACTTAAAATGGCCCCCAACCACATGGCCTGTCCACAACATGCCAAAAAACAAAAATCACAGAAAAATCTGCACAATCCCAAGCCATCCAGCCCCTCCATGATGTTTAAATTCAAGACAACCCACAGAAAGACTAGGCCCATGCACCACTCACTACCCCTGGGCATAATGGATGAAAGCTAGGCAAAACGGGTCCAGGCCTGAGAGCACTGCCTGCATTCAAAATGGCCCCCTCCCTCACAGCACATGGCCAGGGCCTGTAGCAGCACTCAAAATGGCCCCCAAACACATGGCCTGTCCACAACAGGCCAAAAAAACGAAAATCACAGAAAAATCAGCACAATCCCAAGCCATCCAGCCCCTCCATGATGTTTAAATTCAAGAAAACCCACAGAAAGACTAGGCCCGTGCACCACTCACTACCCCTGGGCATAATGGATGAAAGCTAGGCAAAATGGGTGCAGGCCTGAGAACACTGCCTGCATTCAAAATGCCCCCCTCCCTCACAGCACATGGCCAGGGCCTGTAGCAGCACTCAAAATGGCCCCCAACCACATGGCCTGTCCACAACAGGCCAAAAAAACGAAAATCACAAGAAAAATCAGCACAATCCCAAGCCATCCAGCCCCTCCATGATGTTTAAATTCAAGACAACCCACAGAAAGACTAGGCCCATGCACCACTCACTACCCCTGGGCATAATGGATGAAAGCTCGGCAAAATGGGTGCAGGCCTGAGAACTTAGCCTGCATTCAAAATGGCCCCCTCCCTCACAGCACATGGCCAGGGCCTGTAGCAGCACTCAAAATGGCCCCCAAACACATGGCCTGTCCACAACAGGCCAAAAAAAACGAAAATCACAGAAAAATCAGCACAATCCCAAGCCATCCAGCCCCTCCATGATGTTTAAATTCAAGAAAACCCACAGAAAGACTAGGCCCGTGCACCACTCACTACCCCTGGGCATAATGGATGAAAGCTAGGCAAAATGGGTGCAGGCCTGAGAACACTGCCTGCATTCAAAATGGCCCCCTCCCTCACAGCACATGGCCAGGGCCTGTAGCAGCACTCAAAATGGCCCCCAACCACATGGCCTGTCCACAACAGGCCAAAAAAACGAAAATCACAGAAAAATCAGCACAATCCCAAGCCATCCAGCCCCTCCATGATGTTTAAATTCAAGACAACCCACAGAAAGACTAGGCCCATGCACCACTCACTACCCCTGGGCATAATGGATGAAAGCTAGGCAAAATGGGTGCAGGCCTGAGAACACTGCATGCATTCAAAATGGCCCCCTCCCTCACAGCACATGGCCAGGGCCTCTAGCAGCATTCAAAATGGCCCCCAACCACATGGCCTGTCCACAACAGGCCAAAAAAACGAAAATCACAGAAAAATCAGCACAATCCCAAGCCATCCAGCCCCTCCATGATGTTTAAATTCAAGACAACCCACAGAAAGACTAGGCCCATGCACCCCTCACTACCCCTGGGCATAATGGATGAAAGCTAGGCAAAAAAGGTGCAGGCCTGAGAACACTGCCTGCATTCAAAATGGCCCCCTCCCTCACAGCACATGGCCAGGGCCTGTAGCAGCACTCAAAATGGCCCCCAACCACATGGCCTGTCCACAACAGGCCAAAAAAACGAAAATCACAGAAAAATCAGCACAATCCCAAGCCATCCAGCCCCTCCATGATGTTTACATTCAAGACAACCCACAGAAAGACTAGGCCCATGCACCACTCACTACCCCTGGGCATAATGGATGAAAGCTAGGCAAAATGGGTGCAGGCCTGAGAACACTGCCTGCATTCAAAATGGCCCCCTCCCCCACAGCACATGGCCAGGGCCTGTAGCAGCACTCAAAATGGCCCCCAACCACATGGCCTGTCCACAACAGGCCAAAAAAACGAAAATCACAGAAAAATCAGCACAATCCCAAGCCATCCAGCCCCTCCATGATGTTTAAATTCAAGACAACCCACAGAAAGACTAGGCCCATGCACCACTCACTACCCCTGGGCATAATGGATGAAAGCTAGGCAAAATGGGTGCAGGCCTGAGAACACTGCCTGCATTCAAAATGGCCACCTCCCTCACAGCACATGGCCAGGGCCTGTAGCAGCACTCATAATGGCCCCCAACTACATGGCCTGTCCACAACAGGCCAAAAAAAAAGAAAATCACAGAAAAATCAGCACAATCCCAAGCCATCCAGCCCCTCCATTATGTTTAAATTCAAGACAACCCACAGAAAGACTAGGCCCATGCACCACTCACTACCCCTGGGCATAATGGATGAAAGCTAGGCAAAATGGGTGCAGGCCTGAGAACACTGCATGCATTTAAAATGGCCCCTCCCTCCCAGCATATGGCCAGGGCCTGTAGCAGCACTCAAAATTGCCCCCAACCACATGGCCTGTCCACAACATGCCAAAAACCGAAAATCACAGAAAAATCAGCACAATCCCAAGCCATCCAGCCCCTCCATGATGTTTAAATTCAAGACAACCCACAGAAAGACTAGGCCCATGCACCACTCACAACCCTGGGCATAATGGATGAAAGCTAGGCAAAAAAGGTGCAGGCCTGAGAACACTGCCTGCATTCAAAATGGCCCCCTCCCTCACAGCACATGGCCAGGGCCTGTAGCAGCACTCAAAATGGCCCCCAACCACATGGCCTGTCCACAACAGGCCAAAAAAACGAAAATCACAGAAAAATCAGCACAATCCCAAGCCATCCAGCCCCTCCATGATGTTTACATTCAAGACAACCCACAGAAAGACTAGGCCCATGCACCACTCACTACCCCTGGGCATAATGGATGAAAGCTAGGCAAAATGGGTGCAGGCCTGAGAACACTGCCTGCATTCAAAATGGCCCCCTCCCCCACAGCACATGGCCAGGGCCTGTAGCAGCACTCAAAATGGCCCCCAACCACATGGCCTGTCCACAACAGGCCAAAAAAACGAAAATCACAGAAAAATCAGCACAATCCCAAGCCATCCAGCCCCTCCATGATGTTTAAATTCAAGACAACCCACAGAAAGACCAGGCCCATGCACCACTCACTACCCCTGGGCATAATGGATGAAAGCTAGGCAAAATGGGTGCAGGCCTGAGAACACTGCCTGCATTCAAAATGGCCCCCTCCCTCACAGCACATGGCCAGGGCCTGTAGCAGCACTCATAATGGCCCCCAACTACATGGCCTGTCCACAACAGGCCAAAAAAAACGAAAATCACAGAAAAATCAGCACAATCCCAAGCCATCCAGCCCCTCCATTATGTTTGAATTCAAGACAACCCACAGAAAGACTAGGCCCATGCACCACTCACTACCCCTGGGCATAATGGATGAAAGCTAGGCAAAATGGGTGCAGGCCTGAGAACACTGCATGCATTTAAAATGGCCCCCTCCCTCCCAGCACATGGCCAGGGCCTGTAGCAGCACTCAAAATGGCCCCCAACCACATGGCCTGTCCACAACATGCCAAAAAACGAAAATCACAGAAAAATCAGCACAATCCCAAGCCATCCAGCCCCTCCATGATGTTTAAATTCAAGACAACCCACAGAAAGACTAGGCCCATGCACCACTCACTACCCCTGGGCATAATGGATGAAAGCTAGGCAAAACGGGTCCAGGCCTGAGAGCACTGCCTGCATTCAAAATGGCCCCCTCCCTCACAGCACATGGCCAGGGCCTGTAGCAGCACTCAAAATGGCCCCCAAACACATGGCCTGTCCACAACAGGCCAAAAAAACGAAAATCACAGAAAAATCAGCACAATCCCAAGCCATCCAGCCCCTCCATGATGTTTAAATTCAAGAAAACCCACAGAAAGACTAGGCCCGTGCACCACTCACGACCCCTGGGCATAATGGATGAAAGCTAGGTAAAATGGGTGCAGGCCTGAGAACACTGCCTGCATTCAAAATGTCCCCCTCCCTCACAGCACATGGCCAGGGCCTGTAGCAGCACTCAAAATGGCCCCCAACCACATGGCCTGTCCACAACAGGCCAAAAAAACGAAAATCACAGAAAAATCAGCACAATCCCAAGCCATCCAGCCCCTCCATGATGTTTAAATTCAAGACAACCCACAGAAAGACTAGGCCCATGCCCCACTCACTACCCCTGGGCATAATGGATGAAAGCTAGGCAAAATGGGTGCAGGCTTGAGAACTTAGCCTGCATTCAAAATGGCCCCCTCCCTCACAGCACATGGCCAGGGCCTGTAGCAGCACTCAAAATGGCCCCCAAACACATGGCCTGTCCACAACAGGCCAAAAAAACGAAAATCACAGAAAAATCAGCACAATCCCAAGCCATCCAGCCCCTCCATGATGTTTAAATTCAAGACAACCCACAGAAAGACTAGGCCCATGCACCGCTCACTACCCCTGGGCATAATGGATGAAAGCTAGGCAAAATGGGTGCAGGCCTGAGAACACTGCATGCATTCAAAATGGCCCCCTCCCTCCCAGCACATGGCCAGGGCCTGTAGCAGCACTCAAAATGGCCCCCAACCACATGGCCTGTCCACAACAGGCCAGAAAAACACGAAAATCACCGAAAAATCAGCACAATCCCAAGCCATCCAGCCCCTCCATGATGTTTAAATTCAAGACAACCCACAGAAAGACAAGGCCATGCACCACTCACTACCCCTGGGCATAATGGATGAAAGCTAGGCAAAATGGGTGCAGGCCTGAGAACACTGCCTGCATTCAAAATGGCCCCCTCCCTCACAGCACATGGCCAGGGCCTGTAGCAGCACTCAAAATGGCCCCCAACCACATGGCCTGTCCACAACAGGCCAAAAAAACGAAAATCACAGAAAAATCAGCACAATCCCAAGCCATCTAGCCCCTCCATGATGTTTAAATTCAAGACAACCCACAGAAAGACTAGGCCCATGCACCACTCACTACCCCTGGGCATAATGGATGAAAGCTAGGCAAAATGGGTGCAGGCCTGAGAACACTGCCTGCATTCAAAATGGCCCCCTCCCTCACAGCACATGGCCAGGGCCTGTAGCAGCACTCATAATGGCCCCCAACTACATGGCCTGTCCACAACAGGCCAAAAAAAACGAAAATCACAGAAAAATCAGCACAATCCCAAGCCATCCAGCCCCTCCATTATGTTTAAATTCAAGACAACCCACAGAAAGACTAGGCCCATGCACCACTCACTACCCCTGGGCATAATGGATGAAAGCTAGGCAAAATGGGTGCAGGCCTGAGAACACTGCATGCATTTAAAATGGCTCCCTCCCTCCCAGCACATGGCCAGGGCCTGTAGCAGCACTCAAAATGGCCCCCAACCACATGGCCTGTCCACAACATGCCAAAAAACGAAAATCACAGAAAAATCAGCACAATCCCAAGCCATCCAGCCCCTCCATGATGTTTAAATTCAAGACAACCCACAGAAAGACTAGGCCCATGCACCACTCACTACCCCTGGGCATAATGGATGAAAGCTAGGCAAAACGGGTCCAGGCCTGAGAGCACTGCCTGCATTCAAAATGGCCCCCTCCCTCACAGCACATGGCCAGGGCCTGTAGCAGCACTCAAAATGGCCCCCAAACACATGGCCTGTCCACAACAGGCCAAAAAAACGAAAATCACAGAAAAATCAGCGCAATCCCAAGCCATCCAGCCCCTCCATGATGTTTAAATTCAAGAAAACCCACAGAAAGACTAGGCCCGTGCACCACTCACTACCCCTGGGCATAATGGATGAAAGCTAGGTAAAATGGGTGCAGGCCTGAGAACACTGCCTGCATTCAAAATGTCCCCCTCCCTCACAGCACATGGCCAGGGCCTGTAGCAGCACTCAAAATGGCCCCCAACCACATGGCCTGTCCACAACAGGCCAAAAAAACGAAAATCACAGAAAAATCAGCACAATCCCAAGCCATCCAGCCCCTCCATGATGTTTAAATTCAAGACAACCCACAGAAAGACTAGGCCCATGCCCCACTCACTACCCCTGGGCATAATGGATGAAAGCTAGGCAAAATGGGTGCAGGCTTGAGAACTTAGCCTGCATTCAAAATGGCCCCCTCCCTCACAGCACATGGCCAGGGCCTGTAGCAGCACTCAAAATGGCCCCCAAACACATGGCCTGTCCACAACAGGCCAAAAAAACGAAAATCACAGAAAAATCAGCACAATCCCAAGCCATCCAGCCCCTCCATGATGTTTAAATTCAAGACAACCCACAGAAAGACTAGGCCCATGCACCGCTCACTACCCCTGGGCATAATGGATGAAAGCTAGGCAAAATGGGTGCAGGCCTGAGAACACTGCATGCATTCAAAATGGCCCCCTCCCTCCCAGCACATGGCCAGGGCCTGTAGCAGCACTCAAAATGGCCCCCAACCACATGGCCTGTCCACAACAGGCCAGAAAAACACGAAAATCACCGAAAAATCAGCACAATCCCAAGCCATCCAGCCCCTCCATGATGTTTAAATTCAAGACAACCCACAGAAAGACAAGGCCATGCACCACTCACTACCCCTGGGCATAATGGATGAAAGCTAGGCAAAATGGGTGCAGGCCTGAGAACACTGCCTGCATTCAAAATGGCCCCCTCCCTCACAGCACATGGCCAGGGCCTGTAGCAGCACTCAAAATGGCCCCCAACCACATGGCCTGTCCACAACAGGCCAAAAAAACGAAAATCACAGAAAAATCAGCACAATCCCAAGCCATCTAGCCCCTCCATGATGTTTAAATTCAAGACAACCCACAGAAAGACTAGGCCCATGCACCACTCACTACCCCTGGGCATAATGGATGAAAGCTAGGCAAAATGGGTGCAGGCCTGAGAACACTGCCTGCATTCAAAATGGCCCCCTCCCTCACAGCACATGGCCAGGGCCTGTAGCAGCACTCATAATGGCCCCCAACTACATGGCCTGTCCACAACAGGCCAAAAAAAACGAAAATCACAGAAAAATCAGCACAATCCCAAGCCATCCAGCCCCTCCATTATGTTTAAATTCAAGACAACCCACAGAAAGACTAGGCCCATGCACCACTCACTACCCCTGGGCATAATGGATGAAAGCTAGGCAAAATGGGTGCAGGCCTGAGAACACTGCATGCATTTAAAATGGCTCCCTCCCTCCCAGCACATGGCCAGGGCCTGTAGCAGCACTCAAAATGGCCCCCAACCACATGGCCTGTCCACAACATGCCAAAAAACGAAAATCACAGAAAAATCAGCACAATCCCAAGCCATCCAGCCCCTCCATGATGTTTAAATTCAAGACAACCCACAGAAAGACTAGGCCCATGCACCACTCACTACCCCTGGGCATAATGGATGAAAGCTAGGCAAAACGGGTCCAGGCCTGAGAGCACTGCCTGCATTCAAAATGGCCCCCTCCCTCACAGCACATGGCCAGGGCCTGTAGCAGCACTCAAAATGGCCCCCAAACACATGGCCTGTCCACAACAGGCCAGAAAAACGAAAATCACAGAAAAATCAGCGCAATCCCAAGCCATCCAGCCCCTCCATGATGTTTAAATTCAAGAAAACCCACAGAAAGACTAGGCCCGTGCACCACTCACTACCCCTGGGCATAATGGATGAAAGCTAGGCAAAATGGGTGCAGGCCTGAGAACACTGCCTGCATTCAAAATGGCCCCCTCCCTCACAGCACATGGCCAGGGCCTGTAGCAGCACTCAAAATGGCCCCCAACCACATGGCCTGTCCACAACAGGCCAAAAAAACGAAAATCACAGAAAAATCAGCACAATCCCAAGCCATCCAGCCCCTCCATGATGTTTAAATTCAAGACAACCCACAGAAAGACTAGGCCCATGCACCACTCACTACCCCTGGGCATAATGGATGAAAGCTAGGCAAAATGGGTGCAGGCCTGAGAACTTAGCCTGCATTCAAAATGGCCCCCTCCCTCACAGCACATGGCCAGGGCCTGTAGCATCACTCAAAATGGCCCCCAAACACATGACCTGTCCACAACAGGCCAAAAAAACGAAAATCACAGAAAAATCAGCACAATCCCAAGCCATACAGCCCCTCCATGATGTTTAAATTCAAGAAAACCCACAGAAAGACTAGGCCCGTGCACCACTCACTACCCCTGGGCATAATGGATGAAAGCTAGGCAAAATGGGTGCAGGCCTGAGAACACTGCCTGCATTCAAAATGGCCCCCTCCCTCACAGCACATGGCCAGGGCCTGTAGCAGCACTCAAAATGGCCCCCAACCACATGGCCTGTCCACAACAGGCCAAAACAACGAAAATCACAGAAAAATCAGCGCAATCCCAAGCCATCCAGCCCCTCCATGATGTTTAAATTCAAGAAAACCCACAGAAAGACTAGGCCCGTGCACCACTCACTACCCCTGGGCATAATGGATGAAAGCTAGGCAAAATGGGTGCAGGCATGAGAACACTGCCTGCATTCAAAATGGCCCCCTCCCTCACAGCACATGGCCAGGGCCTGTAGCAGCACTCAAAATGGCCCCCAACAACATGGCCTGTCCACAACAGGACAAAAAAACGAACATCACAGAAAAATCAGCACAATCCCAAGCCATCCAGCCCCTCCATGATGTTTAAATTCAAGACAACCCACAGAAAGACTAGGCCCATGCACCACTCACTACCCCTGGGCATAATGGATGAAAGCTAGGCAAAATGGGTGCAGGCCTGAGAACTTAGCCTGCATTCAAAATGGCCCCCTCCCTCACAGCACATGGCCAGGGCCTGTAGCATCACTCAAAATGGCCCCCAACCACATGGCCTGTCCACAACAGGCCAAAAAAACGAAAATCACAGAAAGATCAGCACAATCCCAAGCCATCCAGCCCCTCCATGATGTTTAAATTCAAGACAACCCACAGAAAGACTAGGCCCATGTACCACTCACTACCCCTGGGCATAATGGATGAAAGCTAGGCAAAATGGGTGCAGGCCTGAGAACACTGCATGCATTCAAAATGGCCCCCTCCCTCCCAGCACATGGCCAGGGCCTGTAGCAGCACTCAAAATGGCCCCCAACCACATGGCCTGTCCACAACAGGCCAAAAAAACGAAAATCACAGAAAAATCAGCACAATCCCAAGCCATCCAGCCCCTCCATGATGTTTAAATTCAAGACAACCCACAGAAAGACTAGGCCCATGCACCACTCACTACCCCTGGGCATAATGGATGAAAGCTAGGCAAAATGGGTGCAGGCCTGAGAACACTGCCTGCATTCAAAATGGCCCCTTCCCTCACAGCACATGGCCAGGGCCTGTAGCAGCACTCAAAATGGCCCCCAACCACATGGTCTGTCCACAACAGGCCAAAAAAACGAAAATCACAGAAAAATCAGCACAATCCCAAGCCATCCAGCCCCTCCATGATGTTTAAATTCAAGACAACCCACAGAAAGACTAGCCCCATGCACCACTCACTACCCCTGGGCATAATGGATGAAAGCTAGGCAACATGGGGGCAGGCCTGAGAACACTGCCTGCATTCAAAATGGCCCCCTCCCTCCCAGCACATGGCCAGGGCCTGTAGCAGCACTCAAAATGGCCCCCAACCACATGGCCTGTCCACAACAGGCCAAAAAAACGAAAATCACAGAAAAATCAGCACAATCCCAAGCCATCCAGCCCCTCCATGATGTTTAAATTCAAGACAACCCACAGAAAGACTAGGCCCATGCACCACTCACTACCCCTGGGCATAATGGATGAAAGCTAGGCAAAATGGGTGCAGGCCTGAGAACACTGCCTGCATTCAAAATGGCCCCCTCCCTCACAGCACATGGCCAGGGCCTGTAGCAGCACTCAAAATGGCCCCCAACCACATGGCCTGTCCACAACAGGCCAAAAAACGAAAATCACAGAAAAATCAGCACAATCCCAAGCCATCCAGCCTCTCCATGATGTTTAAATTCAAGACAACCCACAGAAAGACTAGGCCCAGGCACCACTCACTACCCCTGGGCATAATGGATGAAAGCTAGGCAAAATGGGTGCAGGCCTGAGAACACTGCATGCATTCAAAATGGCCCCCTCCCTCCCAGCACATGGCCAGGGCCTGTAGAAGCACTCAAAATGGCCCCCAACCACATGGCCTGTCCACAACAGGCCAAAAAAACGAAAATCACAGAAAAATCAGCACAATCCCAAGCCATCCAGCCCCTCCATGATGTTTAAATTCAAGACAACCCACAGAAAGACTAGGCCCATGCACCACTCACTACCCCTGGGCATAATGGATGAAAGCTAGGCAAAATGGGTGCAGGCCTGAGAACACTGCCTGCATTCAAAATGGCCCCTTCCCTCACAGCACATGGCCAGGGCCTGTAGCAGCACTCAAAATGGCCCCCAACCACATGGTCTGTCCACAACAGGCCAAAAAAACGAAAATCACAGAAAAATCAGCACAATCCCAAGCCATCCAGCCCCTCCATGATGTTTAAATTCAAGACAACCCACAGAAAGACTAGCCCCATGCACCACTCACTACCCCTGGGCATAATGGATGAAAGCTAGGCAACATGGGGGCAGGCCTGAGAACACTGCCTGCATTCAAAATGGCCCCCTCCCTCCCAGCACATGGCCAGGGCCTGTAGCAGCACTCAAAATGGCCCCCAACCACATGGCCTGTCCACAACAGGCCAAAAAAACGAAAATCACAGAAAAATCAGCACAATCCCAAGCCATCCAGCCCCTCCATGATGTTTAAATTCAAGACAACCCACAGAAAGACTAGGCCCATGCACCACTCACTACCCCTGGGCATAATGGATGAAAGCTAGGCAAAATGGGTGCAGGCCTGAGAACACTGCCTGCATTCAAAATGGCCCCCTCCCTCACAGCACATGGCCAGGGCCTGTAGCAGCACTCAAAATGGCCCCCAACCACATGGTCTGTCCACAACAGGCCAAAAAAACGAAAATCACAGAAAAATCAGCACAATCCCAAGCCATCCAGCCCCTCCATGATGTTTAAATTCAAGACAACCAACAGAAAGACTAGGCCCATGCACCACTCACTACCCCTGGGCTTAATGGATGAAAGCTAGGAAAAATTTGTGCAGGCCTGAGAACACTGCATGCATTCAAAATGGCCCCCTCCCTCACAGCACATGGCCAGGGCCTGTAGCAGCACTCAAAATGGCCCCCAACCACATGGCCTGTCCACAACAGGCCAAAAAACGAAAATCACAGAAAAATCAGCACAATCCCAAGCCATCCAGCCTCTCCATGATGTTTAAATTCAAGACAACCCACAGAAAGACTAGGCCCATGCACCACTCACTACCCCTGGGCATAATGGATGAACGCTAGGCAAAATGGGTGCAGGCCTGAGAACACTGCCTGCATTCAAAATATCCCCCTCCCTCACAGCACATGGCCAGGGCCTCTAGCAGCATTCAAAATGGCCCCCAACCACATGGCCTGTCCACAACATGCCACAAAAACGAAAATCACAGAAAAATCAGCACAATCCCAAGCCATCCAGCCCCTCCATGATGTTTAAATTCAAGACAACCCACAGAAAGACTAGGCCCATGCACCACTCACTACCCCTGGGCATAATGGATGAAAGCTAGGCAAAATGGGTGCAGGCCTGAGAACACTGCATGCATTCAAAATGGCCCCCTCCCTCCCAGCACATGGCCAGGGCCTGTAGCAGCACTCAAAATGGCCCCCAACCACATGGCCTGTCCACAACAGGCCAAAAAAACGAAAATCACAGAAAAATCAGCACAATCCCAAGCCATCCAGCCTCTCCATGATGTTTAAATTCAAGACAACCCACAAAAAGACTAGGCCCATGCACCACTCACTACCCCTGGGCATAATGGATGAACGCTAGGCAAAATGGGTGCAGGCCTGAGAACACTGCCTGCATTCAAAATGGCCCCCTCCCTCACAGCACATGGCCAGGGCCTCTAGCAGCATTCAAAATGGCCCCCAACCACATGGCCTGTCCACAACAGGCCACAAAAATGAAAATCACAGAACAATCAGCACAATCCCAAGCCATCCAGCCCCTCCATGATGTTTAAATTTAAGACAACCCACAGAAAGACTAGGCCCATGCACCACTCACTACCCCTGGGCATAATGGATGAAAGCTAGGAAAAATGGGTGCAGGCCTGAGAACACTGCATGCATTCAAAATGGCCCCCTCCCTCACAGCACATGGCCAGGGCCTGTAGCAGCACTCAAAATGGCCCCCAACCACATGGCCTGTCCACAACAGGCCAAAAAACGAAAATCACAGAAAAATCAGCACAATCCCAAGCCATCCAGCCTCTCCATGATGTTTAAATTCAAGACAACCCACAGAAAGACTAGGCCCATGCACCACTCACTACCCCTGGGCATAATGGATGAACGCTAGGCAAAATGGGTGCAGGCCTGAGAACACTGCCTGCATTCAAAATATCCCCCTCCCTCACAGCACATGGCCAGGGCCTCTAGCAGCATTCAAAATGGCCCCCAACCACATGGCCTGTCCACAACATGCCACAAAAACGAAAATCACAGAAAAATCAGCACAATCCCAAGCCATCCAGCCCCTCCATGATGTTTAAATTCAAGACAACCCACAGAAAGACTAGGCCCATGCACCACTCACTACCCCTGGGCATAATGGATGAAAGCTAGGCAAAATGGGTGCAGGCCTGAGAACACTGCATGCATTCAAAATGGCCCCCTCCCTCCCAGCACATGGCCAGGGCCTGTAGCAGCACTCAAAATGGCCCCCAACCACATGGCCTGTCCACAACAGGCCAAAAAAACGAAAATCACAGAAAAATCAGCACAATCCCAAACCATCCAGCCTCTCCATGATGTTTAAATTCAAGACAACCCACAGAAAGACTAGGCCCATGCACCACTCACTACCCCTGGGCATAATGGATGAACGCTAGGCAAAATGGGTGCAGGCCTGAGAACACTGCCTGCATTCAAAATGGCCCCCTCCCTCACAGCACATGGCCAGGGCCTCTAGCAGCATTCAAAATGGCCCCCAACCACATGGCCTGTCCACAACAGGCCACAAAAATGAAAATCACAGAAAAATCAGCACAATCCCAAGCCATCCAGCCCCTCCATGATGTTTAAATTTAAGACAACCCACAGAAAGACTAGGCCCATGCACCACTCACTACCCCTGGGCATAATGGATGAAAGCTAGGCAAAATGGGTGCAGGCCTGAGAACACTGCCTGCATTCAAAATGGCCCCCTCCCCCACAGCACATGGCCAGGGCCTGTAGCAGCACTCAAAATGGCCCCCAACCACATTGCCTGTCCACAACAGGCCAAAAAAACGAACATCACAGAAAAATCAGCACAATCCCAAGCCATCCAGCCCCTCCATGATGTTTAAATTCAAGACATCCCACAGAAAGACTAGGCCCATGCACCACTCACTACCCCTGGGCATAATGGATGAAAGCTAGGCAAAATGGGTGGAGGCTTGAGAACACTGCCTGCATTCAAAATGATCCCCTCCCTCACAGCACATGGCCAGGGCCTGTAGCAGCACTCAAAATGGCCCCCAACCACATGGTCTGTCCACAACAGGCCAAAAAAACGAAAATCACAGAAAAATCAGCACAATCCCAAGCCATCCAGCCCCTCCATGATGTTTAAATTCAAGACAACCCACAGAAAGACTAGGCCCATGCACCACTCACTACCCCTGGGCATAATGGATGAAAGCTAGGCAAAATGGGTGCAGGCCTGAGAACACTGCATGCATTCAAAATGGCCCCCTCCCTCCCAGCACATGGCCAGGGCCTGTAGCAGCACTCAAAATGGCCCCCAACCACATGGCCTGTCCACAACAGGCCAAAAAAACGAAAATCACTGAAAAATCAGCACAATCGAAAGCCATCCAGCCCCTCCATGATGTTTAAATTCAAGACAACCCACAGAAAGACTAGGCCCATGCACCACTCACTACCCCTGGGCATAATGGATGAAAGCTAGGCAAAATGGGTGCAGGCCTGAGAACACTGCCTGCATTAAAAATAGCCCCCTCCCTCACAGCACATGGCCAGGGCCTGTAGCAGCACTCAAAATGGCCCCCAACCACATGGTCTGTCCACAACAGGCCAAAAAAACGAAAATCACAGAAAAATCAGCACAATCCCAAGCCATCCAGCCCCTCCATGATGTTTAAACTCAAGACAACCCACAGAAAGACTAGGCCCATGCACCACTCACTACCCCTGGGCATAATGGATGAAAGCTAGGCAACATGGGTGCAGGCCTGAGAACACTGCCTGCATTCAAAATTGCCCCCTCCCTCCCAGCACATGGCCAGGGCCTGTAGCAGCACTCAAAATGGCCCCCAACCACATGGCCTGTCCACATGTGGAAAGTGAGCCCATATTACCATCGATGCCCGGGCTGCTGGCGCAAGTCGCCTCTTAGTTCCCATTCTGAATAGTTACCAAATAAAGAGACGGGCGCTGGAAGCAGGAATCACAAGAACAGGATTTATTACTCATGAGGAGAGCCTGTCATTTCGGACACGAAACACAGTGTCTTTCGGGAGGTGCTCTGGCAAGTTCTCAGAGGCATCGCCTTTTATACCTTACAAAACATTCCTTATTGCAACAACGGCATTGTGAAACAAGAAAACGACATCCCCCTAATCCTCGTGTCAATCCCACCCCACATGTATCCACAATAGAAGCCCTTGACCTGCTGATAGGAGGAGGGGGTAATCAAACAGCTGAGTGTTCCGCCGATTCCTGGGATATGTGCGCCTGATCGCAGCCCAGGGGGTGGGGAGGCCAGGATCAATAGTGGGTCCTTTGAGGAGGAGCAATTTCATACAATAAGGGGCAGTAAACAGTGTCTCCCGGCTTAGGTGATGGCCTCGGACATGTGTGGATAGTCCATCGCGGAGGGAGGGTTCACTAACAGAGGGGTTATTCATGAAAGGAAAGGAGGTGTTGGTCAGGCGTGGCCGTGACTCCCAAGGACAGGGTCTTGCAGAAGAAGAAGGTTTATGACTTGTCCATGTGAGGGAGGGGGGGGAGCCAGGGTGCGCACAGGGACAGAGTCGCACAGAGAGAGAGATCTTATGACCCGTACATGAGAGAACGGGGGCAGTCAGATACAGCTGGGGGGGTTACATCAGCTGAGGTGAGGGATGCGCCTTCAAGAAAAAATGGGGGACTTTGCGTGGGTCAAGCAGGAGGGTTGCTTTTCATAGCAGGGTCGCGCAGAAGGAGAGGGTTTCATGGTCTATGTATGTGAGAGGGGGGGGTGGTTCAAATACGCGCAGGAGGGAAGCCGGGGATTCCGATGAGCGGGCAAAAGGCCATGGTGCCTAAATAAATGGCTATCAGGTACATGTGGGCACGGGCTTTTACTGGCGGAGTGGTGGGGTTAACGTACAGGGAAGGGAATGGGAAAGGGCAAATGAACGCTGCTTATGTACATCAATTTCGTTATTTTCCACAGTCGCCGCTTTTTACATAACAAAGTTCATTTTCCCTATTCTTCCTAGTAAATGGGACGAAACGGCATTTGTCAATACTAACATATTGCATATAATCATGAACAGTTGGTGTGATTGGCAGACTGCAGCACATAGGAAATTGCATTTGCAAACGTACTTTATAGCATAAATGCTTCCGACTTTCTCAAAAAGGTGACCAATGAACATTTTGACCAAGTAATTTAGGGAGGAATTCAGTCCAAATAAGATCTCTTCGTCACAGTGTCTTTTTAGCAGTGAGCCATCACTGGTAGGCTCTAGTCCGTGTCCTTTCGTTGGCGCTGTTGAGCACCGGCGGTGGAGCTATAGGTCCAGCTCGGATCCATCCTTACGCGTTGCAGGGTGCGGTCAGTCCTCTGCTGTTAGACCACAGTCCTGTCCCCTAACCAATCCTTTTAGTGGTGCCTTATGCTCGGCACCCATATTCCTGTGGCGTAACCCCATTTCCACCTAAATGCTGTTCTTCCTTTCGACAAAAAGTCACGTGGAAAAAGGGGGTATGGTTCAGTAGTCGATGGGAGAGAGAGAGAGAGCGGAGTGGGGCCAGATTTCCTGGGACACACCAAAGGGACCAAGGGAGCAATGGATAACAAGCAGGCAGGCCCATCAACCGGGCTTGAAAAGGGGGACGGAGGCTTTAGGCACGCGTGGGTAGGCGGACAGAGGGCTTCAGGACAGCCTTTCATCCTTTCGTTTACCATATTGAAGAGTGCTGCCTCGTCCCGTATTCCTGCTGTGCTGTGGCTCCACCTTTGGTCGAGGTCGCATGGGTCCCATGATCTGCAGCCAGGCTGTGTGTCACGTCCGACCCTTCTCCTCCGATGGTCGTATATCTTTGAAGGGGTAAAAACAAGTTTTAGGGAACTGACAGGAGAAGAGATTTTTACATTCGAATTCCACCCGCAATCCTAGCACCTGGGTGTTATGCTCATTGGTCATAGTCAGAAGTCTATTACCGTGAAGTAAGTATGTGGGCATTTCTACTGTGTTTGTACCAAGTCTAATCGGCGTTCATTCATGACACATATGGACAGAGGTCAGACTCCTATCACTTGCGTATTTCATCAAAAAAACTCAAAAATAAACATTCAGGGGAGACTCGTCCTTCCAACCCGAGCCTTAACAGTCTTACATTTCCCTTTTTGTAGCCGGCTAACTCTTTTAAGCGGAGCGGAGGTGCAATCATCGAAGGACAGTGTTAACGCATTTTTCTCGAGGGGCGACAGTTGGTAAATGGTCATTAGTCATGCATCGGGGACAGCAGCTGGGGTCAATCAGGTGGGGCGGGGACGCTACGGGCATTCGTGCTTTGAGTGAAAAAGGGGGTGGGGCAATTTGGGCATTGGGGTCAATCTGGACGTTGGCGCTTGTTTCTAACGAACGAAAAATAGGGTGCCATTGACATATAGTTCCCTTTTTAAGAAGGCCAGATTAGGGAACCTCAGTCGTCTTACCTGTCCTTTCTTTCTTAGCCAATTCGAGTTCATTCATTTTGCAGAAAGGAGAGGTAGTAATATGGCAAACTACAATCATTTTAGTTTCTATCAATTTCGCTGAACACCTTCGTGTTCGATAAGTATCCAATCAGACCGGTGCCAGCGGGGCACAATTTTACCACAAAAAGGAAGATGGAACAGGTGGACTCTCACAGAGAGTGAGAGTCGTTCGCAACCTAAACGAGCCATTCAGTACACGTATGACATGTAGAGAGAGAGAGAGAGAGAGAGATAGATAGAGGGGGAGAAAGAGAGAGAGAGAGAGAGAGAGAGAGAGACGTGTACGAAAATAGGTCATTTAGTGTGCTCACAACACAGGACAGCAGGGGTTAGGTAGCACAGAGACGCGAACAGAGGGGAGACATAAACTCATACAGTACATACACACAAAACCTCAGACGAAGGAAGACAGTACATGTATTACATACAAAGAAATTCATGACAAGACATAGAACAGTCATTGGCCAAAAAGATCCCTTTTTGCATGCTGCACATCTTTAATATCCTATTTATCTCCAGGCTGAGTTCTTCTTACCTATTCCTCCTTTTTCCTCTCGCTTGCTATTTTTGCGAGCGTTCTCAATTACTAATACTTACACCTCGGTCAGCCGGTCGGAAATTAACCTGGTCAGGCTATTGCCCACGGTTGGATCTTAAACCACTTTTGAGTTTCTTCTTTTGGTGGGAAGTTCTCCAGGCTGAGGCAACAGAGGGTATTGATCAGGAGTATAGTCGGACAGCTTGGTTATATCTATAAGAGTGTGAGAAGGAGGTGGTACATTTCGAACATCAACAACATTTCTACCTTCCCAGACGGGTGGTGCCTAGGTAACCCATACCCAGGAACTTTTCCTTGTCCTTTCCCTATCTAGTTAAACGTCATAGTTGTATTATCTAGCGTGCTAATTTCGAGTCAATTTCCGTCATACAGTACCCGTCAAGTTTCTATGTCAGTCCATCCTCCCAGTCGCTATGTTCTAAGGAGGAACAGTCATATCTAAGTCTACGTCTTTCAAAACTCGTCAGCATAAGTACTATACTCAGGCCCCCCTCCTTCCCTTTTCGTCGGTCGTTCGATCATCACTCCTTCATACGTCAGCCGATGTTCCGGTGCAACCTGCAGAAGGGGGAGTAAGAAGGGGGTGGGGACAGCATTCAAAAACACATCATCGAGCATAGATCCGAAAATGTTTTTACCTACCACATACTCGACCTATCTCCACGGGGTGCATTCTCTACCATCTCGGCGTTTAAGCCCAGAGGGACCAGTAGTGTTAGATAGGTAATCATCGATGGTCTGCATACCTACATGAATCACTTGGTTGTGGCCTTTTAGGTCATGTGCAAGGGTGGTGGTCAAGTGGCATTTCCTTGGTATCGTTTTAAGGGCGTCTAAAACACTTTTCCGGCTGTCTATGACACATAATGTAGCTGCCAAGTATCGGGCCCTTTTTAACCTTCAACCTTAATCATACTGCATGTATTTTACTTATGTCGGTGACAGTAGCCATACATTTCAATAACATTCATAAATACAAACGCTACGATAATATTTGCGTGTTCAAAGATTTTAATGAAAAGGTTGGTGCACAAATACGGGCCTACAACCCAGTGGGCCGGCTACGGAGCAGACTGGAACTGTGCATAAGAGGAGCGAAGTCGGTGGCCATTCGTTTCATAAAGTGCAGCAGTGCAATGAAAATCATATCGAACTTTCTTAAGGGGCAAGTATAATGCGTGTCAAGCTTTCAATAATATCAGCTCATTATCTTATTATTTACTCAAGACCTAACGTATATCAATTCATTGTCCAAATGCTCAATCAGTGCCTATCTCATACCAATTCATTGCTTCCAACACATAATTAGTACCCACTCTAAATCAGTTCACCGTCCCAACACATAATCAATATCCATTTTATATCGCTTTCTTTTCCAAGCACATACTCAATATCCATCTTATCTACTTTCATTGTCCAAAAACTGCATACACATCTTGGAGCATCAAAGCTGAGCAATCAGGGTGCAACAAGGTTTTTTTTTAAAAAGTCTCATTTTGTATCGGCGCCATTTTGGACGAGGTCAGGCAAGTCCCAGTATAGTCAGATTGCCTCTACTGACTCGTGGTTGGATCAGAACTTCTTTTGGTAGTTCAAAAAGTTTTTCGCAATGGGGTAACAGACTAGCGATATGAACCATCAGTCAAAAGGTGGGGAGGGAGGCAACAATCTTTCCTACCGGGTCATTCTGGTGTTCCACCGGAACTGAACGAATCTGTATCTTTGCAGGATTTTAGTCATTTCCAAACTGAGGCTGGCGCCGGCAGGAGTGCGCCGACATCTCGTGGCTCCATCGGAGGACGGGGGGCGGGGGGACGCCTCGTGGAGAGGTCGGCCCCCCTGGCTCTTTCAGAATCTTCAAGGTTGAGGAGCACAGGGCGTGTGCCCGTCCCGGGCAAGAAACCGCTTTTTGATATGGACCCTCTTCAAGCAGGAGCGTTGGGGTGTCGCTGGAAGCCTCCACCTGGAGGGAGGTGGGGGAGGCTCGTCCGCGCCGCCTCCCCCTTCCAGCAACCCTGCGCCGTTCTTCGGCTCCAGCGCTTCGGTATTGGCCGTGCCAGGTAATGAAGATGGGGGGGGGGTCGGAGGCAGAGGCAAGACATCCCCCCCCCTTCATGTGGCGGGACTACCTGCAACTCTCAAGGGTTGCCGCTGTGGCGGGACTACCTGCAACTCTCAAGGGTTGCCGCTGTGGCGGGACTACCTGCAACTCTCAAGGGTTGTCCAAGACATAATTGGAAAAACGCTGCCGACCTCGCCTTGGCTCCGGTCTTCGCTGATGGCCGGATCAGGCAAGAGAGGGGGGGGGGGGTCGGTGGCTGAGGCAAGACATCCCCCCCGTGGCCTGCAGGGCAACAGAAGAGGGAAAAAGAAGAGACCTTTACGATTTGTCGGGCCGTCCGCCCTACAGCCTCCCTTTCCGATGGCGGCCAGCCAGGCCCTGCTCTGCACGCGCTGAGGCCTCGCCTTCCGGATGGGCGTAACCGCGGACCTGTTGCACTTCGGGAGTTTTCCGGAATGGGGGTAGGTGTTTTATTGATTTGTATCTATTTCATGTTACCGTTATTTGGGCGTGGCAGACAATGAGGCAGACATGTTGGGAGCAGGAATAGGCAGTGGAGCCTAGCTACCTCGTGGCTGTCTTGTTGTCGAGTCTTTTTTTTGCCATTTTATATTTCTATTACGAACTGTTTCTAATGTTTCTTATTTTTAGTGAAGTCGAAAGCTCATCAGGGGGTTACTGACTTAGCCCGATTTCTTTTATTTTTCCTTCCTTTCCTTAGCGTGTTTCGAGCTAAAGTTTCTGTTAATAGGGTACGGTGATCACTTCATATTTTTATATGTCCTTTCATTAGGGGTACTCCTGGACGGACCAGATGAGTTACCTCCAATAAATGGTCCGGGTGGAACTAGATTATCGATCAGTGGGGAGCACATGTCCCTTCATTATGGTATCATCCTGGACGGACCGAATGATGTACCTCCAATCACTGGGGTAGCCTCTTGGACAGACCAGATGGCCTACCTCCAATAAATGGTCAATGAGTGGGGAGCATATGTCCTTCCATTAGGGCAGCCTCCTGGGCGGACCAGGTGAGCTACCCCCAATAAATAGTCAATCAGTGGGGAGTGGGTAGGCCTGACGAATCATAAGGGGGCATAACCTACCCTTTACTACTTGCAAAGACTAGACAGAATATTGCTATTCCACGTTATTTGCAAACAGAAAATACCTCAAACGAACAATTCCTTGGACAACAATGTCCAGTCAATCAATCAATCAGTGGGGAGAAAAACAGGCATGACGGATTACAACGGGGACAAACGTCTGCATTACCTGCCCTTCGCTATCTGCAAAGGGAGACAGAATATTTCTATTCGTCTCTGTTTGTGGACAGGGAAGATCTCAAAGAGCAACAATCGATTATTAATCGATATCAAACAATCAGTGGGGAGAAAGGTAGGCATGACGGATTACAACGGGGACAAAAGTCTGCATTACCTACCCTTCTCTATCTGCAAAGAGAAACGAACGTTCCTATTCGCCGCTGTTTGCAAACAGAGAATGTCTCGTTCTCAAGAAGAGAACCAATATTTCAAGTAGCAACCAAAGCTAAATGAACCAATAACCAAACAATATCAGTATTTAAATACCGATTCCAATACAATCAATCAAACAATCAGATGGATAAAACCATCCTACCAATCAGGCGTAAAAACGCCCTACTTAATCTTACCCGGACCGGACCATGTGGACAGTTCTTTGTCTTCCTCCCCCAGCGCCCGATCGTTCTCTTACTCCATGCAGCATTCCTGTGGGATTCCAGTCAGGACAATAGGTCACTCGAGAGAGGTCCGTTCAGAATTGGTGAAGTTCATTCGATCGGCAGCCGGACGAGGGCCCTCTCAAGGCAGGTATACTCCAATCGTTTAGATGTTCACCTCATCATCTGGATCTCTCTTACTGGACCTCATGTCACTGATGGACCCCGCGTTGGGACGCCAATTGTGGAAAGTGAGCCCATATTACCATCGATGCCCGGGCTGCTGGCGCAAGTCGCCTCTTAGTTCCCATTCTGAATAGTTACCAAATAAAGAGACGGGCGCTGGAAGCAGGAATCACAAGAAGAGGATTTATTACTCATGAGGAGAGCCTGTCATTTCGGACACGAAAAACAGTGTCTTTCAGGAGGTGCTCTGGCAAGTTCTCAGATGCATCGCCTTTTATACCTTACAAAACATTCCTTATTGCAACAACGGCATTGTGAAACAAGAAAACGACATCCCCCTAATCCTCGTGTCAATCCCACCCCACATGTATCCACAATAGAAGCCCTTGACCTGCTGATAGGAGGAGGGGGTAATCAAACAGCTGAGTGTTCCGCCGATTCTTGGGATATGTGCGCCTGATCGCAGCCCAGGGGGTGGGGAGGCCAGGATCAATAGTGGGTCCTTTGAGGAGGAGCGATTTCATAAAATAAGGGGCAGTAAACAGTGTCTCCCGGCTTAGGTGATGGCCTCGGACATGTGTGGATAGTCCATCGCGGAGGGAGGGTTGACTAACAGAGGGGTTATTCATGAAAGGAAAGGAGGTGTTGGTCAGGCACGGCCGTGACTCCCAAGGACAGGGTCTTGCAGAAGAAGAAGGTTTATGACTTGTCCATGTGAGGGAGGGGGGGGAGCCAGGGTGCGCACAGGGACAGAGTCGCACAGAGAGAGAGATCTTATGACCCGTACATGAGAGAACGGGGGCAGTCAGATACAGCTGGGGGGGTTATATCAGCTGAGGTGAGGGATGCGCCTTCAAGAAAAAATGGGGGACTTTGCGTGGGTCAAGCAGGAGGGTTGCTTTTCATAGCAGGGTCGCGTAGAAGGAGAGGGTTTCATGGTCTATGTATGTGAGAGGGGGGGGTTCAAATACGCGCAGGAGCGAAGCCGGGGATTCCGATGAGCGGGCAAAAGGCCATGGTGCCTAAATAAATGGCTATCAGGTACATGTGGGCACGGGCTTTTACTGGCGGAGTGGTGGGGTTAACGTACAGGGAAGGGAATGGGAAAGGGCAAATGAACGCTGCTTATGTACATCAATTTCGTTATTTTCCACACACAACAGGCCAAAAAAACGAAAATCACAGAAAAATCAGCACAATCCCAAGCCATCCAGCCCCTCCATGATGTTTAAATTCAAGACAACCCACAGAAAGACTAGGCCCATGCACCACTCACTACCCCTGGGCATAATGGATGAAAGCTAGGCAAAATGGGTGCAGGCCTGAGAACACTGCCTGCATTCAAAATGGCCCCCTCCGTCACAGCACATGGCCAGGGCCTGTAGCAGCACTCAAAATGGCCCCCAACCACATGGTCTGTCCACAACAGGCCAAAAAAACGAAAATCACAGAAAAATCAGCACAATCCCAAGCCGTCCAGCCCCTCCATGATGTTTAAATTCAAGACAACCCACAGAAAGACTAGGCCCATGCACCACTCACTACCCCTGGGCATAATGGATGAAAGCTAGGCAAAATGGGTACAGGCCTGAGAACACTGCATACATTCAAAATGGCCCCCTCCCTCCCAGCACATGGCCAGGGCCTGTAGCAGCACTGAAAATGGCCCCCAACCACATGGCCTGTCCACAACAGGCCAAAAAAACGAAAATCACAGAAAAATCAGCACAATCCCAAGTCATCCAGCCTCTCCATGATGTTTAAATTCAAGACAACCCACAGAAAGACTAGGCCCATGCACCACTCACTACCCCTGGGCATAATGGATGAACGCTAGGCAAAATGGGTGCAGGCCTGAGAACACTGCCTGCATTCAAAATGGCCCCCTCCCTCACAGCACATGGCCAGGGCCTCTTGCAGCATTCAAAATGGCCCCCAACCACATGGCCTGTCCACAACAAGCCAAAAAAATGAAAATCACAGAAAAATCAGCACAATCCCAAGCCATCCAGCCCCTCCATGATGTTTAAATTCAAGACAACCCAAAGAAAGACTAGGCCCATGCACCACTCACTACCCCTGGGCATAATGGATGAAAGCTAGGCAAAAAAGGTGCAGGCCTGAGAACACTGCCTGCATTCAAAATGGCCCCCTCCCTCACAGCACATGGCCAGGGCCTGTAGCAGCACACAAAATGGCCCCCAATCACATGGCCTGTCCACAACAGGCCAAAAAAACGAAAATCACAGAAAAATCAGCACAATCCCAAGCCATCCAGCCCCTCCATGATGTTTAAATTCAAGACAACCCACAGGAAGACTAGGCCCATGCACCACTCACTACCCCTGGGCATAATGGATGAAAGCTAGGAAAAATGGGTGCAGGCCTGAGAACACTGCCTGCATTCAAAATGGCCCCCTCCCCCACAGCACATGGCCAGGGCCTGTAGCAGCACTCAAAATGGCCCCCAACCACATGGCCTGTCCACAACAGGCCAAAAAAACGAAAATCACAGAAAAATCAGCACAATCCCAAGCCATCCAGCCCCTCCATGATGTTTAAATTCAAGACAACCCACAGAAAGACTAGGCCCATGCACCACTCACTACCCCTGGGCATAATGGATGAAAGCTAGGCAAAATGGGTGCAGGCCTGAGATCACTGCATGCATTCAAAATGGCCCCCTTCCTCCCAGCACATGGCCAGGGCCTGTAGCAGCACTCAAAATGGCCCCCAACCACATGGCCTGTCCACAACAGGCCAAAAAAACGAACATCACAGAAAAATCAGCACAATCCCAAGCCATCCATCCCCTCCATGATGTTTAAATTCAAGACATCCCATAGAAAGACTAGGCCCATGCACCACTCACTACCCCTGGGCATAATGGATGAAAGCTAGGCAAAATGGGTGCAGGCTTGAGAACACTGCCTGCATTCAAAATGGTCCCCTCCCTCACAGCACATGGCCAGGGCCTGTAGCAGCACTCAAAATGGCCCCCAACCACATGGTCTGTCCACAACAGGCCAAAAAAACGAAAATCACAGACAAATCAGCACAATCCCAAGCCATCCAGCCCCTCCATGATGTTTAAATTCAAGACAACCCACAGAAAGACTAGGCCCATGCACCACTCACTACCCCTGGGCATAATGGATGAAAGCTAGGCAAAATGGGTGCAGGCCTGAGAACACTGCCTGCATTCAAAATGGCCCCCTCCCTCCCAGCACATGGCCAGGGCCTGTAGCAGCACTCAAAATGGCCCCCAACCACATGGCCTGTCCACAACAGGCCAAAAAAACGAAAATCACAGAAAAATCAGCACAATCCCAAGCCATCCAGCCCCTCCATGATGTTTAAATTCAAGACAACCCACAGAAAGACTAGGCCCATGCAACACTCACTACCCCTGGTGAAAAGGCCACAACAGGCCAAAAAAACGAAAATCACAGAAAAATCAGCACAATCCCAAGCAATCCAGCCCCTCCATGATGTTTAAATTCAAAACACCCCACAGAAAGACTCAGTGCACCCACCACTGAGTAACCCTGGGCAAAAGGCCCCAAAAATCAAAAATTCCAAAATTGTAGTTGCAGCAACTGTAATGCCCCAAACAAGCTTACTTGTGAAATTTCTAATCCAAAAGTGATCCAAAGAAAGTCAAAAAGGCCTCAAATCCAAATATCCAGCAGCATCCACAAAAAGTAATCCTTCCAGCTCCAGATCCAAATGAAAAGTGACCAGGAGATGGACAAAGCACTGGGAGGAGCCTGCTGGACAGGAACAGGAAGTTGAAGACTGTGGGGCACTTCCTTCCTCCCACCCCCGCCCCCTCCCCAAAATGGACTCCTCGCAAAAAAAGTGCAGGCAAATGTCAACCTGAGGAGTTATTCAAATAAAAATCATCATTTCCAGAAGGTTTATGCTGCTTGCTGGTGGATTTCTTGTGCAGAATTGCAAATTTTTTATTTTCGCGAGTGCGAGATTGTTGCTGCTTGCCGCATCTCCAAGCTCGCAATTGCGAAGTACCGCGATACGTGATCACGGCGTACTCGCGTTGACAAACTCTCGCTGTACAAGTTGGCAAGCCGCGATTACGTAATCGCGCTTGCCAAATTCCCGCGGGATCCCGCAGCAAGATCCAAAATGGCGCAGCACTCACAAAATATCGAGAAAAATAACTCGGCAAACAAAGAATGACGGTAAGTAAAGGCCGCGCGCCGCAAAATTGTATCACCAAGACAAAAAAAAATCCGCTGCGTGCGAATTTGCGGATTTTGCGGGAAATTTGCGAATCTCGCGGATTGCGAATTTTCCGAAAATCCGCGAGCGGAACGGATTTTACGCCCATGCTTAGTGATAACCTCCGCTCTAACTGGTCAGCATCAGACTATGCATGTTTTTCTTTTTTTATTCATCTAAAGAGAGAGATGATGCTGTGTAACGTATCTTTCATCTCTTAATGCCGTTCTTATACCCATTTATCCTTTCCCTCAGTTTTTTACCTACCTTTTTTCCTTGTTCTTGGCTTGATCTAGAATGCTGAGCTCCAAATATTTGGTGTGTGGTGGTTCGAACGTTATTACAGAGGAGGTTCGCGGACGTACATATGTATTTTACTGCTCAATAAACCTGTCGAAATGACCAAAGATGTTTGACTTTATTTACTACAGACACTTTTACTTATTTTTTCTCATCACATATTGAATGAGAGCAAGGGAGGGAAAACAAACAAATGGGGAAAAAGGAGGAAGAGAAAGAATGGAAAATTATGTCAGAGGAAGGCAGCAGAGATTGGCAAGAGTGGGATAAATTAGCAGGAAGTGCCTGGAAGTGGTTTGAAGCCCACCTAAGGTGAATTCAAGACTTTTCAGCCTTGGTATTCGTCACACCAACATGTAATAGTGCTGGCTGCAGGCTTCTGAGAAAACTATTGTGCGCTTGCACACATTCCGCCTCAAATTAAGCACAGGTGATATAATTTAAAGTAGGGAGTGCTACTAGCTGACCTGTAATGTGCTCAGGTATTTTAGGGAATATTTATTTAAATTTTTTATTAGTTAGTGGGTCTTTGGGAGCTAATGCTTGCCTCTTTTTAAATCTCTAAGTCTGTGCCTTACTTCTGTCTTTCATCCTGGTCCCGTCCAGGGCGGTGGGGCCGTGTGTGTGTGAGGGGGGGCATTTCGACGGACGATGATGAGGGGGAAATTAATTGTTTATTTAATTTTCCCTCGTCATCGTCCGTCGAAATGCCCGCCACACTGCCTCACCGCCCCACACTCTTACCTGGACGGGCTGCGACTGGAGGTGGCCGGTTCCCTTGGGGCGCTGACGCTGCTGACGCCGGAGTGAAGAGGGGCATTGACTGGGCTGATTCGGAGGCCCCCAGGCAGCGCCCGCTTGCGGAGACACCGTGTGCAGACACAGGGGTGCCCTGCAGGATGGCTGGGTGAGATTGACTTGGCAGTGGCTGAGGCTTCGGGGCGCAGCTGTGGGTCGTAACTGCAGTGGCTGAGGGCCCATCCCCGCAGGAAAAGCGAGTGCTGAGACGGCTGGTGGGGAGCCATGACCCCAGACTCGGAGGAAGTTGGGGGGACCTAAGAGACGTCGCCCCGACGTTGCCTGTGGTGCGCTGCTGGGGTGCTCCGATTGGTGACGGAGGCCCCTGAGGTGAGATCCGTGGATGCCCCCGGAGACTGTTGCTTCACATCCTGTCCCCCTCTGGCCGGTGAGTGACCAGTGACAAGCCTGTTTGTGGATTAGCCGGTTTGATAACGGTTGGTGACTGGAGGTGTCTGGCCATGTGCTGGGAGTAAGGTCAGCGGATTGATTGACCCACTACCTGGGGGTCAGGAGTGCAGAGGGGCTGGGGCTCCGGACGTGTCTACAGTGCAGGCCGGTGTGGTGGTGGACGGTCTGCTTATTGCTAGGAGTCCTGATTAAGGTCTAATAATGGCATCCAAACCTGAAACAGAGAAGCCTCAATCTTGATCTTCCAAGGGTTCTCGTTATGTCCAGACTAACAAACTGGACCGCTACATGACGTCCAAGAGGTCCCTGCAAGACTTGAGAAAGGTGCAAGACTCAGGGAAGGAATCGCATGGCCCGCTGGAAGAACCAACGCTTCTTGATGTTATGGCGGCTATAGATGGGGTTAAAACATCCCTGGGACAGAAAATGGAGTTGCTTGACCATAAGTTAGATACAGTCACCATCGAAGTCAACCTCATCCGTGCGGTTCTCACCAAAACCAGTGAGAAGGTCAAGTCCCTTGACATCAAAACAACGAGTCTGACGGACGACGTCATTGCAGCTGGAAATGTGGGAGCTCAGGCAGGCTGGGGAGCTTGCAAGCCGGAAGCTTGACGACTATGAAGGGAGGGCTCGGAGAAACAACATCAGGATAGTGGGGGTCGCCGAAAAGGCAGAAGACCCGGCCCCTGATTTATTTGTGGAGGATCTTGATATTAAACACCTTCAACCCAAAGGTCTGAAAAATTCTTTACAGTTGAAAGGGCACATAGATCCCGGGCGGAAGGCCGCGGCCGGGGCTCCCCCAAGTCCGCTAATTGCAAGAGTACTGAATTTCAGAGATAGAGACGCTATCCTGCAAGCCTCCAGGTCGGGATGCCCTCTGAAATTAGAAAATGCTAATCTCTCCTTTTTCCATGATTTCACGCAAGCTGTCCTGAGACAATGCCAGCGTTTCCTGAGCATTAAGAAGAGACTCAGGGTGAGGGGTGTGAAATACGCCATGATGTTTCCGGCCCGACTGCGGGTTGAGCTTCATGGGAAATTGTGGTTTTTTGACAAGCCTGAAATTGCCTCAGACTGGTTAGACGCGCACCCAGGGCCGGAGTCTGAGACACCGGGGAACATGGAGGGGGGTGAAGTGTTAGAGCAGGAATAGGGGCGGGTCCCTGAGATTGTCCACGGGGTGTCCGATATATGTGTCTTTCAGTATGATTATAAGAGATGTGCGTAACTATTGAATGGTAGTTTGGGGGGTGGAGGGGGGTTGGGGGATGTCCTTTGGAACTGTCTTCCTCCTCATTACTATCTTTAGTTAGTTGGTAAGTTAGAGTGTGGGGCGACAGGCCCACTGCAAGTTGGGGTCAGGCATAAGCCAGGAGAAGGGGTGCAGGGTGGGGGAGGATGGCTTAGAATGTTTTATCTTTATGTGTTGTTGTATTTGTTGTTGTGTGATTGTGGATTCTTTCGTTGTTATTTTTTAAACTCAGGTGATAATATTGTTGCGCTTTGTCTTCAGCATGGGTCCGATGGCACCGAATAGCCGAGGGTCGGGGAGGAGAGTGTTGAGCTGGAATATGAACGGCTTGGGTGACAAGATTAAGAGAGGGATGGTCAGTCAACTTGTTAGGCGACATTCCCTAGATGTGATTTTATTGCAAGAGACGCATTTAGTCGGGAAGAAGTGCATGACCCTCCACAAGGGAGGATATAAGTTGGTGGTACACGCTGGATTCACTACCGGCTCTAGAGGTGTCGGTATCCTGGTCAAGAACTCGTTTCCCCTGTCGGTGAAGGCCACGTGGACAAAGGGGTAGATATGCCGCTGTCTCCGGATAGGTTGGGGGCCGGACGATTACCTTTCTATCTATTTATGTACCGCCTGGCCTTCAGACTGAGACCTATCGGGATTTGAGTACTATATTCCTTACGCTGCTTCTTGGTGGTCTAGTCTTAGGTGGTGATTTTAATTCAGTGATTGATGGGGAGGTTAATTGGAGTCCACCCCGGGCGCTCAGACAGAAGCAGAGATGGCTTTCAGAATTTCTAGACACGCTGGGACTGGTGGATAGTTGGAGAGTATGTAATCCATCGTTGACGCATTACACCCATGTCTCGGCTGCTCATGGCAGCCTGTCTAGGCTGGACTATTTGCTGCTCCCGGCGGCGATGGCGTCCATGATCCAGGAATTGAGATATCTCGGTCGGGAATTTCTG
This sequence comes from Lissotriton vulgaris, assembly GCF_964263255.1. NCBI lineage: Eukaryota > Metazoa > Chordata > Amphibia > Caudata > Salamandridae > Lissotriton > Lissotriton vulgaris. Next base: position 338,287,713 of record NC_141695.1, read on the forward strand.
ACCACTCCCCGTTATGGCTTTCCCTCACCCTTGATATACCGACAGTGGGTAGAGTGGCTCCTATTGGTGCCTGGCAGTTAAAAGACCCTGCTATTAAGAAGGAGATTCTCCGGATGTCAGACCGTTATTTTATGGAGAACAAGGGGTCGGTGGATTCTGCGCATTCCCTCTGGGAAGCATATAAAACGGTAGCCAGAGGTGAAGTACTGTCTCTGGTGTAGGGGAAGAAGAAGGCGGGCAATGCGGAGGTGGCACATAAAGAGGCGGAAGTTATACTTCTCGAGGGGAAGGTAGCGAGGTCACCCACACAGGCGGGGCTCCATTTGTTGCGACTCCGGGAGGAGGAGTATAAAAATCTGGTCAGAAATAGAGCAGTGGCTCAGCACAATGCCGTCCAAGCCGAATCTATGAACATGGCGATAAAGCAGGTAAACTGATCGCATGGCTCGAGCACGGGGAACGCGTGTCTAGGTTGGTACCTGAGCTGGAAGGGCTAGAGTCACGCAGGATCATAGAACCGCAGGCTGAGGCAGATGAATTCTCTGACTACTACCGGAAGGTTTATACGGCCGATAGTGACTACACGGAAATGGACAATGCCGAAATGATTAAGGACGTGTTTATGCCACTTCTGACGGAGGAAGACAGGAGCTATCTTGACGCGGCATTGACGGATGATGAAGTAGCACAGGCAATTAGGCCGCTACGGTCGGGTAAAGCGACGGGCCCCAATGGGATACCTATAGAATTGTATAAGGTGAACGCTAATAAACTTGCCCCCCACATCCGTACTATGGAAAGCAAAGAAAAGGGGGGACTCCCCAATGATCAGCGGGTGGCCAATATAGTGGTCATACACAAAGCAGGCAAGCCGCCAACACAATGTTCCTCCTATAGGCCCATATCGCTCCTAAATGGGGAACCTAAGATACTTGCGAAACTCCTGGCCACTAGATTGATCAAAGTGATTACCACCCTGGTCCACCTGCATCAATCCGGGTTTATGCCGCGCCATAACACGCGCTAAATTTGCGGAGGCTGCCCGGAGTCCTCGGAGGCTCCTCAAGAATTCATGAGCCAACGGTGTTGGTATCTCTTGATGCCACAATGGCCTTTGATAAGATGAAGTGTAGATATCTGTTTGCAGTGTTGGCTAAGCTGGGCTTCGGAGATGAATTTATCGGTTGGGTGCGCCTGCTGTATGCAAACCCCCTGGCCCAAGTGGTCGTCAACAATTGTAAGTCCAGTGATTGTCCGTCAGGGAGGGGCACCAGAGAGAGGTGCTACTGTTTCCACTGCTCTTTGCGCTTGCTATGGAGCCGCTGGCAGCCTGTGTTCGATGGGATAGGTCGATACGGAGTTTGCGGTGCACGCCTTACTGGGAAGATAAGATCTCCCTGTACGCGGACGACGTTCTGCTTTATCTCACCCATCCCAAGGAATCCTTACGCAATTTTCTTGATTTCCTTGTTGTTTTTAATAGCTATTCTGGGTTAGCTATTAATTGGGCAAAGTCGGTGCTCTTTGTGTTGGTGGGAGACCCACCGGTGATTGCCGAGTCGTGCCCTATTCATATAGAGACAATAAGGTTCAAATATCTTGGTATATTTAGCACGCTGGATCCGAAGTTGCGGTATGATAACAATCTGGCTTCTCCACTTAGTAGATGCAGGAAAGATGTGGAGCGCTGGAAATCTCTTCCCCTCTCCCTGCTTGGACGGGCCTTCCTCTTTAAGATTATGGCTCTGCCTCGGTTTTTGTATGTCTTGCAAAACTCGATGAACCCAGTGCCGGCCGCATACTTCAGAGAAATAGTGACTCTTCAGAGACAGCTCCTCTGGGAAGGTGGGGCCCGAATTGCCTTTAATAAACTGGCCCTTCCGTGGTATGATGGCGGGATAGGACTTCCAGATTTGCGGAAGTACTATTGGGCATTACAACTGACAGCGGTGAACAATATTGTTTACGGACTCCCCGGAGATCCAGGATACGCTATGGACTGAGGCCAGGCCCCCAGTGGGATGTTAGATCGAGCTTTGTACACTAGGCCAGGGAGGTTTCCATTGACCGGCCCGACCGCGCACGCGACGCAGGTGTGGCACACAGCCAACAGATGTCTTGGGTGGGAGGGCAGATTAACACTCGCAACCCCCCTCTTAAATTCTAAGAAGTTGGGCAGTTTGTGGAGGACTAAGGGATTTAACAGATGGGATCTCATTGGGATTACCCAGGTTATAAACGTATTGGGTAAGAACTCAGTACTCACGTTTGAATCCCTTGTAAATCAGTATAGTTTACATCATAGCAAGTACTTTCGTTACCTGCAGGTTAGACATGCCCTCACCACTCATGTTCCCAAGGGCGCGGAGCTTCCGGAGGCATCTCCTCTTGAAGACCATGTTGGATGGTTATATTCCCGAGAAAACCATCTCGTTGATCTACAAGAAATTAGTTAATAACTCGGAGGACCCATTGTGGTGGCTTAGGGATCAGTGGTGTGCAGGTGGGCTAGAACTTGATGATGAGGACTGGACGGAGGCGGTGTCGTCCCCCAAGGTCGTAGCTATCCAGATGCGCCTCCGACTGGTGCAGTTAAAGATACTGCATAGATCCTACATAACGGGGCCTCGTCTGGTACGAATGGGGAGAGCTGAGAGTGGAGTTTGTAGAAGAGGTTGGAGAGAGGTCAGTACATTGATACATATCCTTTGGTATTGTGATGTTATCCAGATATATTGGGCAAAAGTTCACGAGGAGTCTAGAAAGGTTTTGGGTGTGGGAATGCGACCAGAGGCCCGGAGATGTCTGCTGAATGTGTGGGAGCCAACTGACTTAAATGTGTACCAGAAACAATGGGTGACTCTGGCCTATATGGTGGCCAAACATAATATTGCTCAACTCTGAGGTGCCAGTCGGCCGCCCCAAATCAATAAGTGGGCGGCGGATCTTGATTGGTGCATGTTCCGGGAGAGATCGGTGTATGTGGCATGGGGTTGCCCACAGAGATGGAGGAAGGTTTGGGGAGCGTGGAATAGTTACAGAGGAGAAATTTGTGAGCCACTCACGACGAGAGCAGACTTAGAGGCACAGGAATTCCCTTGACCCTAATGTTGATCGTTGCTATTTGATCCTGCACTGTGCTGATTTGCTCCATGCTTTGGAACTGTATGCACTCACCTGAGAGTTGATTTCCTTTTTGTAATGTCTTATTCTTTAATAAAAAGAAATAAAAAAATAAAAAAAACGTTTGTATGTAGTCATCCCTTGACAAGTATTTGCATAATATGAAGTACATTTCCAAATCACGTTTTTGGTGCTTATGCTTTCCTAATTACATGTGCATTTCATGGGCAAAAGCAATAGTCTTTCTTTGATGTGAAATATGTGATCCTTTCTGTTGTTCTGCCTGAAATTATTGTGTTAAAAAGTTTCTTTTGTAACATAATGTAAACACACTGTCACATATTTTACATTTTATACTTACAAATGTACTGTTGCTTTAAGTTTAAGTTTATTTTACTCTACTTATGTTTGATGTTTTCAAGTTTTAGGTCAGATGGGCTTTCCATTACTGTTAGTAAAAAAGTTTTGATCTGCTCAACAGTCCATAGGGAGTAAGCAACAATACAGCACAGCATGTGCTATCGTTAAAGGTTGAATGCAAGATGGAAAGTTCCATCCAAGTTGCACTAAAACGCAATCTCTAGGAGACTGCACGCACAGTTGGCAGAGTTAAAAGCACTAATACTGGCACTTGTAAATACGAATCACGAATTCCCCACACTAATTGTGTGTGATTCTTTTTACTGAGTGCAGTCCTACAATGAATATCTACATCATTGCGAACAAAACGGGTTTAAAGACGCAAAAGGTGGCACAATTAAGCATAAAATGCTATGGGAACAGGTAATTGAGTTGAAAAACTAACTACCAAGGGCTCACATGATTCATACACTGAGTCATCAACGTGATGGCGTTCATGTTGAAGGGAATACTTTGGCTGATGAAGCGCAAAGGGGGCTGTACGCACCGCTTCCGTAGCTGCATTCACTCGTTCAAAAACGAGAAAAGACAGTGATATTATGGTTGCTGTCATTGTTTTGTGCAAAGGCAGCTCAGAAGTACCAAAGAAATTTCCACTCAAGTACTCCTACAAGTTAGATGCAAACAACATTCAATATGCTTAGATTCCTAGAGTGGGGGATAGAGTAATACCAAATATGGATCGTAGACAAGGTTTGATTGTTGCAGCACATGAGCGTTTGGTCTCTGCGCACACAGGCATTACAGCGACTAATTCATTATTGAAACAGAGCTATTGGTGGCCAGGTCTAACAAAGCAAACTAAGGACTATGGGGCATATTTACAAAAACTGGCGCATCCCTGTAAATCAGCAGGGATGTGCCTGTTATTGTGCGCCACAACTCCGCCATCATGGATGCACCGCATTTAAAATTGCGGTGCACCATGGGGCAAAAACGGCACAGATGCGTGACGCATCTGTGACGTAAAAGTGACGCTTTGCTGGAGTTGCGTCGCAAGCGCGACGCAGCTCCAGCAATGCTCTATGGGCCCTATCTAGTTAATGCTGCGTCAATCCTTATGCCTGCTTCAGGCAGGCACAGGGTTTTGACGCAGCATGGGCCTAAAAGTGACTGAGTGAAATCTTGTAGATTTCACTCAGCCACTTTTAGGAGGCGTTCCTGCGCCGGAACGCCCCCATCCTGCACAGGAACGCCTACATGTGGCGCAGGGCATTACAACGAGACGCATCTCCCAGATGCGTCACGTTGTAAGTACCCCCGCACCATGGAGCAGGATTTGCGCCGCCGCTGCGTCACAAAATTGACGCAACGGCGGCGTGAATGAGGCGCATGGGGCTTGTAAATCTGCCCCAATGTCTTTAAATGTGACATCTCCCAGCAGATGAAAGGCTCCACCATAACATGCCCGGCACAGACACCTTTATTAAAATAAGACAAACTGCTTGCTTGTGTGTATTTGGACCACTGCGGCCCCAAACAATCTGATGGGGCTTACAAGTATATTTTGGTGGCAGTGGATTCATGCTCCGGATTCCTATGGGTTTGGCCTCAGCGCTCAGCCTGTTATCAAAGATTTGCAAGTCTTTATAGGGACATACGCAGTTGTCACATTACATTCTGATCAGGGCCAGGCGTTTAGCTCACTGGCTGACAAAGAGACCATGGAGAGTACGGGTGTAGTATTGCGGTACTGCTCTCCATACCATCCTGAGGGAAATTTGGTTGTGGAGAGGAAAAACTGGGACTTAACCGCATGCGCGCTAGCGGAATTCCGCTCCTGCGCTGACTTTTTTAAAAACGCACTTTACATGACGAGCTGGGCTCGTCATCAGCGTGCGAGGAGGCTACACCATGACGAGCCCAGCTCGTCATCAGTGTGGAAGGGGTTAAAGCAATCTTTATCAGCTAGGGTATTAGGCAAGAGCGGTAGTTGGGTCAATCACTTATATGGGGTACAGAGAGCCCTCAACAACCAACCAATAAGTTCTCGAGGGGGTGTCACTCCTTACGAAGTCCTATTTGGGACGAAAATGTGGGTACCTGATCATGATTGTGAAGGCACAGTGGCGGATGAAAAACCATTTGATATCCATGATCGTTTGGCTGTTTTACAGGATCTAAATGAATCCAGGACACAACAAAGTAACTTCTACATGAAACAGACTGCCACTGAGGCAGTCACAGCAAGACTTGTCTGGATCCCAAAAGTCGGGGATCTGGTCAGAGAGAAAATAGCAGACAAAAAAGAATTTGGATCATCATACAGAAAACCTGTACCTGTCCTAGCAATTCAAGGAACAAGAACTGTACTGTTGCTGCCTCTTGCCAGGAAAAAGGAGAAAAGATTTGTCTCAACTGACTTAATCAAACCACAGTATGTGGCCAATGGTAAGCAGTTGGCCTCATGGACTCGACAGTAGCAGATGCCCTCCTCTCGCTACAATCCAAGAAGTTCAAACAGAAAGACTCATCACGGTTGAAGAGCCTCCTGTACGGAATGAAGGACTATGCAACAATGCAATGGCACTCGTTCCTCTTGAACAGGTTGCAATTAGACCTAATACAGATGTCTACGTCAACATGCCTCAACGAGAGCAAAAAGCGATTTCAACAAATCCCGATGCAATTCCAACAATTGATCGAACTGCTTCTGGCTACTTCATTAACTTTGATACGTTTTTCTTGGATCCAAGTGAACCTGAAAGAACGCCAACCCAACAACCACGCAAGCAACAAATCAAGAACTTTCTGCACTTTCTCAAAAAGACATACCTGGTATCACCTTGGGTAGAACTCTGGGTAATATCTGGGATACAGTTTTTCCTTTTCTGGCTACGCTTAGTTATAACTTTTAGCCCAGTAGGTTAACCTGATTCTGAAGTCACATCAGTCGTCACATCGTGAACAAAGAGACTTGTCATCAGTGAACATCACAGCAGTTCCTATACCGGTCGGTACAGTTTGGGACAAGGTTGATTTTGATATATTCAGTCCGACTGAACTTTAAAAATGTTCTCATGTTTTTAAAATCTCATTAAGTGATATCATTACCTCCAGTACATTTTCTGATGATTGGGGCACTGAAACTGTTAATAACATGCTGTCTGATTTAGAGCACACTGCTGCATTCCCAAACACTGAAATGCTAGAAGGTACTTCAGACAATGACGCTTTGTACTGTTACCAACATTGATCCTTTCTTGCACAAATCTATACCACCTAGAAATGTTTTTGAGTACCACTAATGGGAACATTGCCCTACACCACCAAAAAGTAGTTCGCAAACATTTACTCAGAAATGTTCATATTTTTCAGGGTTTAACACCACTGACTCGACCTCATATTATTATAAGGTTACACCGACATCGGCACTGAAAATTATGCTGACTAACACCAAACAGATTTACTCTGCTTCCTTTATTGATCAAATGTCTGAACAGGGTTTTGACCTATGGAAAGACACAATAGACTTAAAATCGGTAAAGAGATCAAGGGACTGGCAAGTCCAGACAACAGAAGCACTATTTAGAGCATGCCTCATTCCACAGCAGATGATATTTCTAAATGACACTATGCAACAGACATCCTGTCTTGGATTAGCCAAGAACAAGGACCTTAACACACCTCGGTTTCCAACACCATCACAGGGGTGGCAACATTCGACTACAAAGGAAGGGGCAACAGTAGAGGACACTTTACAGTACAATAGAACAGACCCTAATTGGAAAGTGTGGTTGGTTTGGCCCTTAGACACAAACGGATGTAATAAAAGATTATTGGGTATCACCAAAGGGTACAGTATCCATAGGCCAGACCCACGTTATGTACAAAGAGAACACCCAGGGGTAGTGACATCCTACAGTGTTGGGAAGTCGTGCCTTGATTGGCTAGAAACCTCAACACTCACAGAGGTGAAACAACACTTATCCTTACTCTAACAAGACATGGATATTAGGGATGTTTTATAAGATCCCAGGAAACCCCATCAGAAACGTTTCATATATGCTGGTATTTATGCTGCCTACAATAAAATTTTGAAAATATCCCAACAAGAGGCCACAGAGAGAATACGTGACATAGACTGTATTAACTTAAAAAAATCTTTAGCTGTGGTAGACAATGGGTTAAAAACTTTGACCTCCAGGATATATTCTTTAGGCAACATTGTGTCTTCTGCGATAGACATACTAGAACAAGATTTGGCATATTACAACATAGGCAATCTGAGTTACATTCTATTATGTTATTAAGCTGGATGCTGCAATCTTCGCTTGCAGGTTAAGTGCTTTGGCGTTTTATCAACTGTACGTCTCTGTTTTCCGAATATAATCTAACAGATAAACAGGTTGAAATGGCGCAAAGGGGAGCTAATGTTGAGTCTATCCTGATCCCTATCAATAAATCTGCTTCTACGCCGAATAATCAGAACACTGACCAACTTAAAATGAACTACTTCAATACGCATTCATTGGTTAAGCACCAACTAGATTGACTTACTTAGCTCAGAATCTCCATATATATTACTCATGATAGAAACCTGACTAACAGATGAATCTGTGCCAAATATCCTGCAGCCCTCCCTGAAAATGTTTTGTCTACTCAACACTAATAGGCACAGGGAATGAAAGGAGGAGGAGTTGCTACTGATGTAAAAAACATCTCATATTTGACAAACTCGCCCCTATATCAATCCTTGTGGTGGACAATGTTTTTATTAAATTAGATTCCTCCACCTCCCTCTGCTATTTTTTCTCCTGTATATGCAGCAATTCCCTCAACTCTTAGCCTCTTTGGTCATTGATCATTCGAAAATCCTTTTTCTTGGAGATTCAGATTACGGTGCAAATGCGGATACCAGCAGCCAAACGGCCATAGACTTGACTGACACACTTACCAGGCTTAACTGTGATCAACCTGTGTATGACCTACATATATTAAAGGACATACCTTAGACCAGGTCTGGTCTTACAATGTAACTATTTCCAATTTCGTGTCTCCCCTTGAATATGGTCAGACTATCACCTTATTAAGTTATTTTGAAAAACTTTTCCAGGCTGAAACCCCCTTCATGTTTGGGGGACTCTTCTAGAAATTGGAATCAGACACATCTTAACTCGCTTTGCTGTGCATTGGCACACTGCCTACCTACTTCTACTGATAATCTGGAGGAGGTCATAATGGACTGACTAGCAGCTAGCAGTAGCCAGTGACAACCATGTCTCTCTTCAGAAAACGAAAATATATTGACCTCACGAAGCATCTAAATGGTTCTCGGATGAGTTAAAGTCGGCAAAACCTGAACTTCAGCAAGCAGAACAGAAATGGTGAAATTTCTATCTGCCTGAAAATAAGGACATTTTTGTTCAATGACTAAAAACTTATAAAACACTAATTTTGTAGGCAAAATCTACTTTCTTTTCAAATAAATTTTTTAACACAGTTAATAATACTACGGTCATCTTTGAGACTGTTAGAGAACTAGCCTATTTGGATAGTGTAACTCTACCGGTGGTTCCCACTCTAAATTTATGTTCTCATTTCTTGTAGATAAAATAAAGGTGATAAAAGACAGCATTCCCACAGCTCCTTAACCGCTGCAACTCTGTTAGTAGAATGTAACCCAATGGTACTCTTAGCATTTCTGGACATTAGTAAAGACCATCCTATTAATTTGATGGCCAAAGTTAAATCAGGTTCTCCTAACCATAACTGTCCCCCTCAGATTCTAAAACACGTGTTCTCCTGCTTTCCCAACATAGCCATCTCCCTTCTTAATTAATCCCTTAGTCATTGTAGGTTCGACACTCCCTTAAGGAGGCTGTCGTACTTCTTTTTTTTTTTTTTAAACCCGGGGAGGACCCAGCTAATTTGCAAAGTTATGGGCCAATAACGTTACTCCCTTATCTGGCAAAATTATTAGAGACTCCTTGTTCCTCAGCATCAATTCTCCTTTCCGAAGGAGTCTAAATTTCTGGACCCTCATCAGGCTAGCTTCCAACCAGCTCATTCCGCTGAGGCAATCATTCTTGCTGTCATGGACAACATGAGGAAAGAAGCTGATAGAGGAACCACACAGACACAGGACCTATTATTACATCTATCAGTGGCTTTTGACACGGTCGATCACACTATTCTAATTGACCATGTCAGGACCGCAGGCCTGCAATGTACGGCCCTTGACTGGATGGAATCTTTCCTTAAAGACCGTTTTCAATCGGTCTATATTTTTCCCCGTTGTTCCTCAAAGGTTCATTTAAATTGTGGATTGCCTCAGAACTCATCCCTATCCCTTCATTATTTTTATCTTTTATATTAGTCCACGGGTGCATTGTACAGCAGTTGAAGGTGCGAATATACAACCATGCTGATGATATACACCAGATTTTTACCATTAACAAAACCATAGAATCCATGGAATTTTTTAAAGATTCTATTTTATATATCCGGGACAGGATGAGCAGCCACCAATTGAAGTTGAACTCCGATAAAACGGAGATTGTCGCTACCAAGAATAAACTCCGCCAATGGAATCTCTCCTTTTGGCCTTCTAAGATGGGGTCACCCCCTACGCCCAGGAAAGAGTAAAAAGCCTTAGAATCCTCATTGATGAGGATCTCTCCATGAAACCCCAGGTTGGAGCAGTGACTTCCTCGTGTTTTCTCTAACTTCAGAGATTTAGGAAAAGAAGGAGATAGTTCGCCTTTGAAGCAGTCATCCAAATTATCATTGCTGTAGTAATTTCCTGAATAGATTATACGAATGATATCTACCTGGGACTCCCTATTGGATTAAATCACGAACTGCAAGAAGCACAAAACCAGGCAGCCCGGCTGGTCTATCGTAAGCCTCGACATTGCCATACCAAGCCCTTGATGGAAAAGCTGCATAGGCTCCCGGTAGCCCAGAAGACTATGTTTAAAACAGGATGTATTATTTTTAAATCTCTCCATGACAAAAGTCATGCTTTTATGTCCACTAGAATTCAGCGTTACATCCCTAATCATCATACCAGATCAGCTTACCTGGATCTATTCACTGTTTCAATAAGTAAAAGGAAGAGACCGGATGGGGCTAGATTTTCAGAGATTGTTCCCCACACTTGTAACTCTCTCCCATCTGATATTAGATCTACAGCCAACTATGCAGGGTTTAGGAAACTTTTTTAAACCTGGCTGTTTAGACAAGCCTGTTGCTAATTTCTTCTTGCTACAGTAGCTTCTATTTCCTCCATGCCAAGAGACATGGTGTACATGCGCTCAATAAGTGCCTTAAAACATAACATAACATTTGTATTCTGTGCTTTCATATTCCCTAAAATAATATTGATTTCTGCAATTATTTTTCTGTATTTATTCTGCACTAAAATTGGCCTAAAATACATCCTTAAAATAACTGTAGATTTCTTGTTTGTGTAAACTTGTCACAGCAGTTGCTAAAACTGACAGTTGGGCTGCTTTTTTATGTTACCAATATGCATTATCTTCAGATTCGTTTCAGGAGATGTATGGAGTTGTGTGCTTAAAGAACAGATCCCTGGCCAGTTCATCTGTGTAGTTTTTGCAGGTGGTGCACAGATAGTGCCTGATCCATTTCTCCTCCTCAGCACACTTCGTTTGAGAGTTAGAGAGATCAAAAGGCCTAGGGCATTGGAAGATCGAGCTCTGGATCATGTTCTCATTGCGTTTGTCAACCATGGTAGTAGCAAGCAGTTTGTAAGCACGAGATGCAGTGTGTAGTGCTATTTGCTGATATGCTTGTGGGTACCCGTTGCAAGTACTGTGCCTCTTAACTTATACTTCCAAGTACAAGAGTGCAGCAAGTACAAAGAGTGCAGCTGCAGTAGAAAGGGACAACTTGTGGCACCTGACTTTAAGATGGCCCGCAGGCTCCCACCAAGTGCATAGGTCTATTCGCCTGACTTTAAAGTAGCCATCAAGATGGTCACACTCTCGTGAGATCTGGTTGTGCAGAGAGATCAATGCACGTGAGACTGGAACAGGGCAAGGAACTCTGTGGCGCATACCGCCTATGGGATACAGAAGTGACAGCACTCCAGCATGGTCACGGTGGGCTCCTGAGACCACGCTGTGTTGTTGTCTAAACAACAAGTGATGGACCGAATGTGGATCAATGTCACACATTCCCCCAGTCAAAAGATCTGGGCCCAATTCCATCGTTTTTTTGCACTCCACACCACCCTGGGTTAGACAATGGCGATATGCAAATCAGCTCTGACCCTGTTGCCCCATGGGAACAGTCCAGTCCGAACTACAAAAGCCATGTCCTTCCCAGAATGGAATCAAGCATCCGAGGACCAGACCGGTTTCGAGGTAACACCTCTCATCAGCCCGGCTAGCTTGACTCCAAGTGGTGTGGAGTGCCTGGGACCCACGTCTGGGCATCCCCAGCGCACTTAGGGCGGCAATTGCAAAAACAACAAGTGATGGACCGAATGTGGATCAATGTCACACATTCCCCCAGTCAAAAGATCTGGGCCCAATTCCATCGTTTTTTTGCACTCCACACCACCCTGGGTTAGACAATGGCGATATGCAAATCAGCTCTGACCCTGTTGCCCCATGGGAACAGTCCAGTCCGAACTACAAAAGCCATGTCCTTCCCAGAACGGAATCAAGCTTCCGCGGACCGGACCGGTTTCGAGGTAACACCTCTCATCAGCCCGGCTAGCTTGACTCCAAGTGGTGTGGAGTGCCTGGGACCCACGTCTGGGCATCCCCAGCGCACTTAGGGCGGCAATTGCAAAAACAACAAGTGATGGACCGAATGTGGATCAATGTCACACATTCCCCCAGTCAAAAGATCTGGGCCCAATTCCATCGTTTGTTTGCACTCCACACCACCCTGGGTTAGACAATGGCGATATGCAAATCAGCTCTGACCCTGTTGCCCCATGGGAACAGTCCAGTCCGAACTACAAAAGCCATGTCCTTCCCAGAACGGAATCAAGCATCCGAGGACCGGACCGGTTTCGAGGTAACACTTCTCATCAGCCCGGCTAGCTTGACTCCAAGTGGTGTGGAGTGCCTGGGACCCACGTCTGGGCATCCCCAGCGCACTTAGGGCGGCAATTGCAAAAACAACAAGTGATGGACCGAATGTGGATCAATGTCACACATTCCCCCAGTCAAAAGATCTGGGCCCAATTCCATCGTTTTTTTGCACTCCACACCACCCTGGGTTAGACAATGGCGATATGCAAATCAGCTCTGACCCTGTTGCCCCATGGGAACAGTCCAGTCCGAACTACAAAAGCCATGTCCTTCCCAGAATGGAATCAAGCATCCGAGGACCGGACGGGTTTCGAGGTAGCACCTCTCATCAGCCCGGCTAGCTTGACTCCAAGTGGTGTGGAGTGCCTGGGACCCACGTCTGGGCATCCCCAGCGCACTTAGGGCGGCAATTGCAAAAACAACAAGTGATGGACCGAATGTGGATCAATGTCACACATTCCCCCAGTCAAAAGATCTGGGCCCAATTGCATCGTTTTTTTGCACTCCACACCACCCTGGGTTAGACAATGGCGATATGCAAATCAGCTCTGACCCTGTTGCCCCATGGGAACAGTCCAGTCCGAACTACAAAAGCCATGTCCTTCCCAGAACGGAATCAAGCATCCGAGGACCGGACCCGTTTCGAGGTAACACCTCTCATAAGCCCCGCTAGTTGTTGTTGTCTGTGGCACGTGCCTGGGGTGGGCTTCGGACATCGCTATGAGCACCGAACAGTTTAGCACACTCGCGGTGGGCTCCCGAAGTTGCACTGGTATACCAGTTGTCACAGGGCGACCAGGGTGAGCGGATGCAGGTGGACATCACTGGCACACCAGTTGTCAGTGACGTGGCTGATGGTGTCGTGCTTTGTTTCGGCTTGCCACCTTCGTTGGCAGATGTTGTGTCCTAATGCCCAGATCCCAAAAGAACTACATGATGAAACAGGCAGGTGAGTGTAGGAGTTTCTTTATTTGTGGCCAGCACTCCCGTTCATTGTAGTGCTACAGGCACTCCTATGGTTTGAAACCACGTGATAACCTTTGACTCTCATGATTTTAATTGACTTTTAGTGTTTTATTTTACCCAAGCTTGAATGTACGTCCTGCATATGCCTTTTTCCCTTGAAGATTTCTTTCGTCTCTCTCATAGTTTTAAAGTGGGAGCTGTCAAAGAGTAGAACCGCTTGCCAAGAACAGACTGTGTGTGATGTGCATTTGAAAGCATGAGAGAGAGAGGTGTGGAATGCACATTTTGGTCTCGAAGTGCAGTGTTATGAGCAGTGGTGCTCAAATGTGCATTGTGTTGTACATTGAGAGATGAAATATGTGATGCTATAGGCAGTGTTGCACAAAAGTGCATTGTGTTGTTCATTGGGAAGTATTATGAAGTTCTTGCCACTGGCTTTCACATGCCCTCATGTCATCTTTAATTCTGACTCTGTCTTGCTTGAGCTTTTTGCGCGCACAGGCAGACCCCCAGATTACTCAAGTTGTTAAGGTTATTCACAATAAAGGCTGGAGCATGTCAGAATGGAGGTGAAACACAAGAACTCCTTTGCCCTGGAATGCTTGCAGGGAAAGTGGCTAATTCAAGTAAGTTTCCTTGGCGCAGAGAGAAGGCCTCTCAGAACCTTCTAGTGTGTTTTGAGATTATAAAGCTGAGGTTTGTTGACTTAGACCCGGGAATGTTCGAGCCTGAACGGTGGACATATCTTCAGTGCAGGTCCCTGGTTGCTGAGTCTCCTGACTTCGGCTGTGAATCCCCCAGTCTGGAATGGGCTAAGATGCAGAGTTTGCAACCGGTGAGGTGATTTGTTTCTGATTGTTGCCATTGTGATGTGTGGCTGTTTGTGTGCATATTCAGTTTCCTGTGGCTACAATAGTCAATCTGATGCTTGACTGTCAAAGTACACCTTCAGTTTCCAGTGGCTATAATCATCTGAGGTATTTTGTTGCATTTGCCAAGTGTGTTATTATTGCTTGCATATGTGAAATGAAGACAGGCGTGCCCTGTTGTTGTACCGTAATACTGCCTGGAGTTGAGAGGAGTGCTTGATCCACGAGGAAGAACTCTGAACCAGTGGTCGGAGGATCAACAGAACGAGGAAGAGTGCTCGCGGCGAACTCCGTTAAGCGAGGCGAGTAAGGGGAGCAACGGGAGCCGAGCTGGAGAGTGGCAACATTACGAAGTGCAAACTCGTGGTTTAAAAATGCCACCGCTTCAGCGAGGGGGAGGACACCGGGTGTGAAGCATGAGTGATGAAGAGTGTGCAGCGAGGCAACAGGAAGCCTTGAAACTCTTCGAGGAAACAACTCTACCGGTGCTGCGTGATAGAGGTGGAGTGGCCCCTACAGGAATGAATGATTTGGGGAAACAGTTATACGAATATGAAAAGCTTAAGAAAAGGGAAATCTCACGATGGTGGGAAGTGGCATCATTGCGCCAGTATTAACATTCCCACGGAGGCTGCGAATAATGATTACCCCACATATGAACATCCACAATCGGAGATGTTATGTGAATTGTCAGAAAATAGTGCCACAAGCTCTACAAACATGATTCATATTTTAGTAAAATATGCAGAAATAGAAAGACAGGAAGTAGTGAAAAGAATAAAGGACCTGAATACAATTTTTGAAAAAAGCGATGAACAGGCTAAAGTAAATAAATTCAAAAGTAAAATGAAAATCAGGCTGGAGAAATACGAGAAACGTATTAAAGACAGAAAAGCTACCAAATTCGTTCGCGACTGCCTTGATTATGAATCAGGGCGGATTTATACTTTCACCAGGAAGTTTGATTCTGTCAGAAGATAATAGATCCAGAGAGGTATGATGGAACAACAGGTAGTTTCACAAAGTGAAGCAAGCTCAGATACGGGCTCAGAGCAAGAACAAGATGAACAAGGGGAAGAAATACAAGGGATATAAGACTTGTGGTCACAGATGAGTACCGTTTTATGCAACTAGAGCAACAAACCGATCATCGCTCAAGAAGGGGTAGGGGGAGAGGAAAAAGTTGAGGAAGTGGAAACAAAGAAGAGGAGGAGAAGGTTATAGGAAGAGCGTTAGAATGGCAAACAAACAGGTCCATGCGCTCCCAAGGGAAGAAGCCAACGAAAAAGTAATTGGAGGCAAGACAGTGATCAACTTGAGTACAATGATTTTATCCAAAGAAGATTAATCAGGGTTAGAACTGGGACTCAGCTACTGTGATGAAAATAATTTTGATTACCCTAACAGTAGGATGGACCTGTACAGATTCATTAGAAATTTTAAGCTGTCTAAAATGCATTTGAGTCAAAATCCTCAGAATCCCTCTAAACCCCCAAGACAATTAAATGTATCCAACGACCCCAACGGTCGGACTGTTAGTGATGCACTTGTCTTAGGAGATCTATTGCACTATTTAATAATGATAGTCAAGAAACAGCAAGTACCAATGAAGCACTAGATAATAATGACCCAAGTGAATCCCACACCGATACATTAGGAAGAGAAGATCATACCCCATTCCGATTACCTTCTAAATTTACACCACAAAGTGTACGCAATAATCTGGATATCTTTGGGGAGAATGTAACAAACAAGTTCAAGCAACTGTATTGCAGAACTCTCCAAAGGAAAAAGAAACACAATCTGAAAAAATCTCTGCTGCACAAAACAGTGACCAAAATACAGAAAAAAGAAGGTGTACTGGTGAAACCCTTGGACAAAGGGGGAAATGTTGTGTTGTGAGGTCAAGAGCTGTATTAAAAGGAAGCACTTAGTCAATTAAACAACTGTGAATGTTATTTTAGGATCAGTATGAAGGATTACGAGAGAATGAAGGAACAATTTTACATGAGTTTGGAAGTTTGGAAACAAGAAGAGCTACTCAACTGGGATGAGTTTAAATTCATCAAACAAGAGAAAACAGTTTTACCAGTTTTCTATATGCTCCCAAAGGTGCATAAGAGCACCACAAATCCCCCATTGAGACACATAATTTCATTATGTGGCAGCCTTTTTGAGAATGCTTCTAAGTACATAGCCTACTTTTTAATTCCCATTGTAAGGACACTAACAACTTTTAACAAGGATTCAACAGATTTTCTGAAATGTATATATGATATATGTTGGAACAAGACTAGCATGGTACTAGTGACTCTTGATATTGCCACGTTATACACCAGTATAAGACACACGGATGGCCTGAAAGCAACAGAATATTTTTTGGATAGGAGACCTATAAGATTCATGAGACAGAACTTAATGATTTTGGAACTAATGGAGTGGTGCTTAACAAAATATATTTTTTGTTTGGTGAGGAATTTTTCCAGCAGGAGCAGGAAACAGCGATGGGCACTTGCTTCGCCCCCAGCTATGCCAATTTACATCTTGGCTGGTGGGAGGAGCAGGTGCTCGGGGGCCTCCCCTGGAACAATGGTCGGATCATATATTACTGTGGGTCAGGTTTATAGACAATGTTTTCGTGCCGTGGCAGGGCATAGAAAGCAAAATAGAACTGTTTATAAATGACCTGAACCAAAATACCCTGAATCTAAAGTTTGTGGGACATTTTAGCCGAACTACCATAGACTTTTTGGATGTTAGAATAACACCACAGGGAGATAAACTAGAGACCACTGTGTTTAGGAAGCCGACACCTGTCAATAGTATTCTTCATGCTCATAGCTCTCACACTGCACCTTTAATTAGGAGTATACAGTTCGTGGAATTTTATAGGGCTAGAAGAGCATGTAATGATCTGGATGAATACTGCAGAATAGAGCAAGAGATGACTAACAGATTCATCCAGAGAGGTTACTCACCACACATTATCGATGGGGTAGCCACCAAAGCAAGGAAGTTGGAAAGACAAAAAGGGTTATTCGAGCCATTCAAGACCAAGTTGAAGAAACTTAAGAAGGGATTAGATTGCCAGAGATTTATAACAACTTTTAACACTGAGCATAAGGAAATCAGATCAATCCTAAATAAACATTGTCATCTGGTGTGAGATGATCCGATTTTGGGCCCCAGAGTGAGTAAACATCGAGACGTACCATACAGAAAGTCCAAATCATTAAAAGATCTGATGGTGAAGAGCGAGTTTCAGGAAAGGAAGAGAGGAGCCGCGACCTGGTTACAACAAAATATGGGTTTTAAGAAGTGTTTTAAATGTAAGGCGTGCCAAAATGGGTTAAATCGCACGCATTTTAAGACATTTTTTAACAAAACCATTGCTGTTCAAGGCTTTTTAACATATAGCTCGAGCTTTGTAGTGTACCTGTTGCAATGCCCATGTTTTAAGGTGTATATAGGGAGCACCACTCTACCTGTGTATCAAAGAATCCTGAAACATCGCAGAGCAATTATCAACAAGGATAGAACTTATCCAATTCCAAGGCATTTTGAAATTCACCATCAGAGTAATTCCTCTGGTTTACAGTATAGCTGTCTAGCGGAAATTGCCAAGAGACACAGAGGACAGGGAGAGAGAACTCAGGAAGCTTGAAACCTATTTTATTCTAGAGTTCAACAGCAAGGAGCCTCATGGGTTAAATATCGATGAGGACTTATCTACCTGCCTGAAATGAGTGTATGGTGGAATTTGAATATCCAAGAAAAAGATAGAGAGAAATGCTGCACACAAAGGAACCATTTGTTTTTATATTGGATATCTTTGACAGGCATGAGACAAAAAGACTAGGCACTGGATAATGATGAAATTTTAAATCTGACGTAAAACAGTACAATCAATTGGTGTATTTAATTTGGAAGTTTTTTTGTATAGTTTTGATGATCAAGGCAGATAATACTGTGTACAGGAGCGCAGAGTAAATGTGAAAATATTTACCCTGATTGAGCACTTGCACTTTAGAATTGAGGGACAACTTGTGTATAAAAATATAATAAGGGTCCCCTCTTGTTCTGTCCTATGTTTTTTTTTTAAATGCAGGATATTCATATATTTATTGTGAAGAAACAAACATGTAGATATTGGAAGTCACCCTACAGAGAAATCATTGTTTGTAGATTTATAAAAAATATTTTTTAGTGAGTGTATAGGAAACTATATGGAATGCATTCTGAGTTTTCATAGAATCAATATACTGTGAAGCATTTGCACTTTAGATCAGTGAAGGGACTGAGTAACGGAAATTAAAGCACTAGCACTTTATGATATTTTGTACTTTTATAGAACCGCCAGAAAAACCTGTGGCACTTGCACTTTAATGGAGTAAGACTGGACCATTTACTACAAACATTGTGAATAAGAACGTTTAAACAGAGGATAAGGGAATTGTACTTTCAAAAAAACTGTTTTTTACATTGGAAATGTAATTGGAATATGCAAGAAATTAACTTTTCTGAGACATATGTTAATTTCCTATTGTTTTTAACCCAAAAAAGCGTACTGTCTAAGTAAGCATTGAATAATAATTTACAGTTTAGAGCTGTGAATATGCTATATTATCCATTTGTGTTGTTTTAAACAATATTTTTTAAAATGGCTGCCAAACTTACAAAGCAAACATTGTGCGCTAAAGTATAGTCCATCATCAGTGTCTATCATTTGAATGAATATTTTAACTTTAATGGAATGGCGTTTCCACATTGTGAACAAAGCAGCGTGAGGCTATCGATATATATATATATATATATACGTATACATATACATATACATGTACATAAAGATTGCTTCTGCAAGAAGAAACCGGAGAAACACAGCAGGGGAGTCAAGAAGATTTGTTTATTTGCTGCATGATCGGCATGATGCGTTTCGGCGGTATGCCTTAATCATAGCCAGTTACGAATCAGTAGAATGCACCAATCACTATTTGAATGTTCCATCTCACTCCCGATTGGCGGGAGTCCAGCTGGGTCGAGTTAATGCTGACCACATCACTGCAACCTTCCTCCACAGGCTACAGTACCCAGCAGGCACCATCTCGGCCAGCTAGGTAAGTTGTTCATGTCGACCTTGAAATCTCATAGTGAGTGCTAGGGAAAGTTCAACACAGTGCAAAATGGGTGCATCTTAGAATATCCTGATCTTCCTGCCTCAAAAAACTCTTCTCCTTGGTCCCCAGACGTCTTAACCACACTGACCAAGTTCCGCACTACCGGAGACTCAAGTACATCATCCAGGTCTCTCCGTGTAGTCACGGACCATGAACACATGGCGGTGCTTTGCTGTCCTTGGAAGTGGTGGGCCGGTGTCAATCCAATACCTCTGAACCACACAACGAGAGACAAGCTCTTGCCCATGAAACACCAGCCACTTGCTAGACTGGTCCCCCAAAGCGCACCAGGGGCTAGAACGCTACAAATGTACAGAAAGATTGCTTTGGCAAGAAGAAACCAGAGGGACACAGCAGGGGAGTCAAGAAGATTTGTTTATTTGCTCCAGAATCTGCATGACGCGTTTCGGCGGTATGCCTTAATCATATGCCAGTTACGAATCAGTAGAATGCACCAATCACTATTTAAATGTTCCATCACACTCCCGATTGGCGGGAGTCCAACTGGGTCGAGTTAATGCTGAGCACGTCACTGCAGCCTTCCTCCACAGACTACAGTACCCAGAAGGCATCATCTCGGCCAGGTAGGTATGTTGCTCATGACGACCTTGAAATCTCGTAGTGAGTGCTGGGGAAAGTTCAACATAGTGCAAAATGAATGCATCTCAGAATATCCTGATCTTCCTGCCTCAAAAAACTCTTCTCCTTGGTCCCCAGACACCTTAACCACACAGACCAAGTCCCGCAGTACCGGAGACTCCAGTACATCATCCAGGTCTCTCCGTGTAGTCAAGGACCATGAACACACGGCGTTGCTTTGCTGTCCTTTGAAGTGGTGGGCTGGTGTCAATCCAAACCACACAACGAGAGACAAGCTCTTGCCCATTAAACATCGGCCACTGGCAAGGCGGGTCCCCCAAAGCGCACCCGGGGCAAGCACGCTACAAATGTGGCGGTTGCCAGTAGGTAGTTATAGTTAGGACCTATTTTCCATAGGAAATCTGCAACATTCTATTCGCAATAACTTTGGCCCAGTTGACGAATCTTCGCGAAATTTTCAAAACTTGTGGGGAGCTCCATCCGCTACTATTTTGAAAGTTTCGGGGTGATTCGTCAAGCGGGGCCCGAGAAAAAAGGGGGTCCCAAAACGTGTTTTCCCCATGCAATTTCCCATAGGAAACTTTAGACACGGCTACATCCCGAACTGCTTAATGGAATTAAACCAAATTTGCCAAAGAGGTAGTTTGTGGTTCAGAAAGAACCCTTTTTGTTAAATGGTGTAAATCCGTTCAGTAGTTGCTGTGAAATTCAAAATTAAACCATTCCCTATCCTACAGCGCCCCCAGCGCAAGTCGTTGTAACGACTTGCGTTGTAAAAGTTGCGTGGTAAAGTTAGTGCGTGGTAAAAGTTGCGTTGTAAACGCTATTTCCTCCCCGAACCCAACCGTGGTACCATGGACTAGAGTTTTTTTAGGAAACTCTCTTTAACTGAAGGGGGCAACTTCGTTGATAATAGAGTTCATCGACTTCAGGTAGTGGTCAGTGAGAACCTGTACGTCAGAAGCGCCGGTAGGGGGTAGGAGAAGATTGTAGCTGGGAGAGGGTAGCGAGTTGGGATTGAGTTTCTTCACGTATCTCTTCCATATCTTTGATCTGGTGGATTGAACCGGGTTAGATTTCACTTTTTCATTGATTAAGAATGTGATAATGTGGTGGTCAGACCAGTCACAGGGTTGGATTGACTCAAGTTGGATGGAGTTGTCTTTGGAAGTGATTAGATCCAGGATAGAGCCTTTATCGTAGGTGGTGCTGTTGCAAATTTGGGAGAGGACTAGAGCGCTGAGGAAGTTTTTGAGACTATTGACCACAGAGTTGTTGTGATCGTTCCAGTGGAGGTTGAAATCACCAAGGAATATTTGTGTGTGTTGTCGTCCAGAGTTCGTTGTGACCAAGTCCATGAGGTGTTCAGTAAAGGTGAGGTTGTCTCCTGGTGGGTGGTAGATAATATGTAGGGAGCATACAGGATTGCCTTCGCTGTTGATGTCAAGGCAGAGGTGTTCACAGGAGGAGAATATAGGGCATATGGCTCTAATTATTGAGAGGTTGCTCCGGTGAATACATGCGATTCCACCCCCTATCTTGCCACTACTATCCAATCTGATGATGTGGTAATTAGGGGGAACTAGAATGTCAATGAGTGGTGAGGAAGATTCTGTTAACCAGGTTTCGGTGAGTATGGTCAGGTCTAGGTCATGTGCGATAAAGAGGTCGGCAATGTCTGATGCGTGTCTAGGGGCCGATCTACAGTTCAAAAGTGTGCATTTAAGCCGGGGAGTGATAAGGCAGGAGGAAGGGTCAGGAGTGAGTGTGACTTTTTAAAGATTATTGGCAACGATACCTCTATCATTCTGTGTGGAGGACCTGTGGGGTTGAGTAGGATAGTAGGGATGGGAAAGTGTGTGGGGGCTATGTGGGTCAAGAGTGCGAGATCATAGTAGTGCAGGAGGGAGCGTATGTCGTACGCTGAAAGTGGGTTGAGGCTTCGCAGAGGACGGGTGGCAGAAATACGGGAGGGAATTGAGGTCCAGTAAGGAGGATTCTGTTTGTAAGAAAGTGGAGGGTGGGTGGTGGGCTTGTTGGTGAAAGGGTTCTGGAGGGTGTGGGGTGCCTGGGTTGATTCGAGATCAACTCTTTGACAGTATGAAGTTCATCTTTAATTTGGAAAGGAGTGGACATAATCTTGTCCAGAGTGTTTGGAACGGTAGTGGTGGTAGACCGAGGTATGATTTGGGGAGGTTTGGCTAGGTTAGGTGTAAAATCTGATGAAGGCAAGGGAGGGGAAGGGGGTGATGAGTAGAGTGTTGGGCACATCGTTGGCATGGATGTAAGGGAAGTGGAACTGGTTAGTGGTGGGAGAAGAGGTATGGTAGGTGTGTCCAGGAGTGTAATATGCTCTGGAGTAGTAATTGGTGGAAACACATTTGAGGGTGTATCTTGTGTGATTAGAGGGGTTTAATTGCAGCTAACTGGGTAGTGGGTGCATTAGGAAGGAGAGGGCAGGTGGGCGGAGTAATAGGGGGTGGGAAAAGTTTTAAAGGCAAGTTAGAGGGAGGTGGGACGATCATTGAGTGGTCGTGGTGTGGAGGCCTTTTATACACCACCTGGTGATCACAGGGGTGTTGAATGGGATGGAGGGGTTCAGAGTTCGAGATGACCACGTGGAATAAGGAAGGTGCAGGGGAGGGTGTAGGGGAAGAGAGAGTTAAGGTGGGAGAGTTGTTAGAAGGGGAGTGGTCTCTGAATGGAACCGGTGGTGGAACATCTTCTGTAGAGGGTGCGTGGGATGGGGGAGGTAGGGGGAAGGATGATGATGGAGGAGGAGGGACTAGAGGTGGTTGGGCTGTGGGCGTTGCGGGGAACCTAACAGATTGGGTAAGAGGTGAGTTAGTTGTTACAATCGAGCAAGTTGGAAGCATGTGAGGGTTAGGTGAAGAGAGGAGACGTGTGTTGGAGGGTAGGGAAGAACGGTTGAGGGAGGTGTAAGGCTCAGAGCTCCTTGATGGCAGGGGGTAGGGGGTGGGAGGGTGGCAAAAATAGTAGGAGTTGCGGTATCCGGGGTGCTAGGTGTGAAGGTCAGCTGGGTGGAAGTAGGTGGATTAGATACATGCTCTTTAATAATAGGGAAGATGTTATCCAATAGGTTTAGATATTTCAATTTGTTAAGGACCCCTCCAGCCCCGGGGACCACCACCCCCGGGGCTTTGTACATGTTGGGAGGGGGGCTGCGTGGCCCCCCTCCTGGAGCATGTGATGCCCTGGGGACTGCCACCCCCCAGGGCCGGCTCCTGCAGTGTCCCGGGGTGCCCACCCCTGGGACACTGTAGTTTGCTATAGCAGGGCGGGAGCATCGCGGCTCCCGTACTGCCATAGCAAACTTTGTTTGGATTTTGAAAGAGGCAAACCAAATTGCTTTTCCACACTTGGAGCTGCATCTTAGCAGCTCTCCATGTGGAAATGCAATGCTGGCTCCCGAGGGAAGTGGGGAGCCGGCGGGACTGTGAGGGTATTGGGGACCCCCCAAAGCCCACAACAGAAAGGGCCAGCCCCAGGGAGGGGGTCCCCGGGGCTACAAGTGGGCCGGCAGGGGGGCCACATGCCCCCCCTCCCCAAAATTTTAAACAAAAAAAAAAATAATAAAAAAACAAAGGCCGGCCCCGGGAATGGAGTCCCCGGGGCCACTTGGCCTGAGGAGGGGGGCAACGCAGCGCCCCTCCAAAAGGATTTTTTTTAATAAGGCCATGCTCCGGGGGCTTGGGTTCCCGGGCCAATTAAGGCCTCGGGAGAAGGGCCACGTGGCCCACTTCCAATTTGTTTTTATTTTTAAATTAGGGGGCAGGCCCTTGGGGATGGAGTCCCCAGGGCCAAAAATTAGAAAAAGATGGGGGGCCACACAGCCCCCCCTTCTTGAAAATTAATTGAATTAAAAGACCTGCATCACGACGGAGGCCACGCCCGCCCCTTGCAGCACTGGTGCGTTTGCAGATGGGGAACAAATTTCCCTTGAATATTGGGGGTCCCTGGGGGCCGACTAGCCCACCAGTAACCTCCACTATGTGCCAGGGGGCTCCGTTGCAGAGAGGTGTTCTGAGGCCACGCCCCTTTTTTCACCTCTCTGCAACGCAGCTCTGAGGCGCTTAATGGAGGTAGCTGGTGGCCTAGTTGCGCCACAGGGACCCTCAGGATTCAATGGGAGTTGATCCCCCAACTTAAATCGCACAGTGGTGAAGGGAGGGGGTGGGGGCTGAGGTGACATGTGTGCAGCCACGCCCTATGGAGCATTTTAAGTTGAGGAATTAATACCTCACATATGCCCCAAATCGTAAATATTAACGAATCCTCAATTCTGCAATATCTGTAAGAAAGCAATAAAAGGATTTCAGGTATAACTGATGCGCCCACGTACAACTCAGAGCGACCGGAATATAGCTCACCTCAAAGTAACTGAGCATATATTTCATCCTGCTGAGTACGCTGAAACGTAATACCGAAAAAGGCCAAATAACAATATAAACAATCAATAGGTAAAAAACCTCCATTTATTGCTTTCTTACAGATATTGCAGAATTGAGGATTCGTTAATATTTACGATTTGGGGCATATATGTGTTTGGGATACAGAGGACTGGATTTCTAATTCTATTTCATGCCATAATGAGGTGAGATGTTAATCAGTGATGTCATGAGTGATGTCGCTGACCATTTAATGAGTGATGTAATATGTGACGTCATCAGCAGTGCATTGCTGGTGCGCGAGTTATAGTTAGCTGAACTAACTATAAAGATATTTGAGAATTCTGCCATCTGATTGGCTGAGGCGTTAAGAGCAGGAGGTTGCTGCATATTGGCTGTGATGGTGTTGCAACTAGGAAGTGTTGGCAACCATTTTGTGATTTCGTTGATGCGAGTAAGGGAAAAAAAGAGCGAAAAAAGTAGGAAAGGAGGATAGGAGCACTGTAAACTTTGTGGGGGAGTGTGAAGCGAAGTAGTCACTGTTACCGGTCTGAAAGTGCGGTGTTGCTCAGAGTGACATGGTGCTGATATGATATGGTGCTACACTCAGGTATGAAACCGATAGTCTAAACCGTGAGGTCATTGCTGTAAAGTGATGTGGTCTGGTGTTTGTAGCATACTTGTGCAAGTAGTGTTAGTAGGCGTTTATACCATACAGGGAGTGGGAAGCGAACTACTGACTGCTACTGTGTGTTGATAGTATACCGGAAGCAGGAAGCAAAGTAGTTATGCCTACTGGTGTGAAGACTTGGGGATGAAACCGAGGTGATTGCTGTAAAAGGATGGGCTCTGGGCTCTGTAGTATATGTGTGCAAGTAGTGTTAGTAGGCGTTTACCATACAGGGAGTGGGAAGCGAACTACTAACCGGTATTGTGCGTTTATACTATACCGGAAGTGGGAAGCGAAGTACTTACGCCTACCGGTGTGAAGACTCGGGGATCAAACCGAGCTGATTGCTGTAAAGTGATGGGCTCTTGGTGCTGTAGGATACTAACCGCCGTAGTATAAGTGTGTTAGTAGTGTTAGTATGCATTTATAGTATATAGGGAGTGGGAAGCGAACTACTCACCCCTACTGGTGTGAAGACTCGGAGATTAAACCGTGAGCCTAAATTGTGAGCTCATTGCTGTAAAGTGATGTGCTCTGGGCGCTGTAGCATACCTGTGGAAGTAGTGTTAGTTTGCGTTTATACAATATAGGGAGTGGGAAGTGAAATACTTACCCCTACCGGTCTCAAGAATCGTGGATGAAACCATGAGCTCATTGCTGTAAAGTCATGTGCTCTGTGTAGTATTCCAATGTAAGTCATAGAAGAATGTTAGTATGTAATTCTACTAGAATCTAAAAATGTAATGTTAGAATGTAGGGCTGTCATGAGGGGAACCTTGCAGAGTTTGTACACGGTGCTGGAGAAGACGGTTGCCTTGCTGTCTGCTCCTGTTTGTGACTGTTTAAGGTGGCTTGTTTTTCTGTAATAAATCTACTTATTGGATCCACTGCTGTCTGCCTCTTCACTAAATAAATTTGGAGATGAGCGGGAGAAGGTAAGAAGAAAGCACCACTCACCAATATTTCAAAATTGCTTGCGTTGTTTTGAAGACCCGTTTTCTTCATGTAGCTGTTTCTACTCATGCCAGGGTCGTCGGCATATTGAACTATGTCATCCGACTTCTATTAGGATTTATATTTTTTAGATTTTGTGCTTCCTCTGCTTCTTCACTACATTCTGGTCGCTGTACTACACGTGTGTAAGTAGTGTTTGTATACGTTTATACTAACAAATGCATCATGGTCCTAGTGAGGGCGACATGTCAGGCGCAGCTCATACAATGTCCCGGGGTGTTCATTCACAGGACATTTGTGTTTGCTATTAGAGGGCTGGTGCATGGCTTCCACACTGTGATAGCAAATCCTTGTTTGACTACTTGAAGCAAGAGGAGGAAAACCTTGTATCGCTTTAATAGAGGGGATGCGATGGGAAAAATGGAGAGAAAAAAAGAAACAACCAAAAAAAAAGCGGGGTCTCACCCGCTCATTTAAATGAGGTCCCTGGTGGGTAATGTTCTGTGGCCAATCCAATTATTATATTGCGGGGTCTCTGTAGGTCTGGGGATCTTAATGTCACATGTAAATTAGGTGCGGAAGGACACAGAGATATTTTGCAGCCTAGGGGACTGCCACTTTCCTGGGTATTGTTTACTAATTGCTCGGGGGGTTCGAGGCCAACTGAAGTCCGGGGATCGCCACACTCCCGGGCTTTATTTAAATATGCAGGGTGGGCCTCTGTAGTCCCTGAAGCCTCGGTGGTCCTAGGCAGTGCCTTATTTGTTCTGTAATAACATGGGCAGTACTTATGGTGTTATAAAGTGATCCACTCAAAGAACTCTTGCAGTTGTAGAGTTAACCAGGCTTCATTTGTCTAATAGTCAGTTAGATTATGTTTAGTAGGTGCACTGTAATATTAGAATGGTTTGCCCTTAAAATCTCCTATAAACAGATGATTTTCACAATAAATAATAGACAAGTTTTTTCAGAAAAAGAAGACCTATACACTCAGTTATTTATTTGAAAAAAAAGGTAACTTTTATTAAAACACAAATAAATAGAAACATAAGTTTAATAGAACAAACAGTATAATATAAAAAACGTGGGTTGGACTCCAGTGGAAGCAGCGTAGGAAACCTGTAAGACAAAAATGAAACATAAGTATGTGTGCTATGTGGAAGAGGAATGAAAGGAAGATAATGAGAATGAAAGGGAGGGGGAGTGGGTGGAAGGGAGAAGGGGAGGGAGAGTCAAAAGAAGAGAGGGAAGAGGAGTCAGAGTGTCAGCCTACTGCACCCAGCCCTTAGTGTTAACCCGCCTGTCACCCATTTGTCTAGGACGCTGGGGTCCGCGAGAAAGAGTCTGGGTCAGCAAGTCCTTAAAATGAAACACATGAGGCCAGGGATTAGGGACCATATTATCAAGGATAACATTATCGCTGCTTTAGCGGCAGGAAACTGCCGCTAAAGCGGCGATGAAGGGTTGATAATATGCCCTCGTGAATTCCTATAGAAGCCCAGGTTCTGGTGTGAACCGGGGCTTCTATGGGAATTCACAAGGGCATATTATCAAGCCCATTATCGCCGCTTTAGCGGCAGTTTCCTACTGCTAAAGCAGCGATAATGTTATAGCCGTTCTTTGAGAATATAGTCCTACATTATTAGTTACGGGAAAATCGCTTGCATGCACCTGTGCACCCAGGGTGCTGCACCCCCACTTCCCCCGCACTGTACTCAATTGTAGGTCTTGCACACCGAGGCTTCACTGCTCACCTGCCACCACCGGTGTGTCCCATGACGTGTTGGTGCAAGCTCCGATTCCGGGGTGCCTCTGTAGGGTTCAGACTTCCTGAATTTGCGGCTGCAATACAGAGAGGCTCGCCTATTGCTGTGTGGAAGTACTTTGGTGATTTTCTCACCTGGCTCTGGACTCTATCTTTCTATTGATAAGGATAGATGCAGCCAATTTGAAATCCAATATCCTCTGGGGCGGGTTGAAGTCCTAATCGCCCTTTTTAATATCTTTTGAAATTCTTCTTCGACCAACTCAATTAAAGAAGGTTGGATTGCTATTTTAAACAGAACTGTTTGTGACGCTCAATGGAATTCTTAGTCCTGATGATGAATGTGTAACTCTACAGTGGTCAAAACGCCGTCGACACTCAAGTGGCCAAAAACTAACGGCAGAGACATTAATTTTGTACATGTTGTTCCTTTACTGTAACATATATTTTTTCTTTTGCCACCTGTCTGGTTTGTGATATGTATTGTTTGTATACCAGCATTTTGTCTTGAGCGCTATTGTCTTAATTGTTTTATAATATGTAATAAATTGTGATCATTTCTTAGAAATTGTTTTTTGCATATGGGTTCTCTCTTTCTATTTCTTTTCTTTTGTGATATTGTTGCTTAATTGTTTTGCTTGTGATTTGGATTTATGTGTAGATATTGTACTTTTAAGCAAACTGCTTCTTGAACCGTTGTTAGGATTGAGGGGCATATTACCAACAAGTAGTGATATTTATTGCTAAATAGGCTTAGCGACGATTTTTTTATCGCTGAGCATCGCTGGAATTTATTGTGCTATTAGCAACGTTTATCTCCAAAGCGATAAATTTTCCGGCGATAGTGGCGAAATGCGTAAATACAGCGATATTCACGCATTAGCGACAAAATGCTCTTAGCCATGTTATCCACCTCTCATTGGATAACATGGCTAAGAACTGGTCTAGGCAGGTGTTAGTATTTGGAGATATTTCCATCGCTACGCCTACCTTGCTAATAGGCGATAGCGATGTTAGCGACTGTTTTCAGTCGCTAACAGTTTGGGTACGCCCACTTTGCATGTCATTAGCGATAAATATCGCTACCATGCAAAGCGGGCTCCAAACCGCTCGCTATCACCTAAAAGCTGTCGCTAACTGCTGTTAGCGACAGCTTGCTATTAGGGCAATAGAATTATCGCCGCTTAGCGGCCGAGAATGGCCGCTAAAGCGGTGAAAATTCCCTATCGCCACCCTTGATAATATGCCCCTATATTCTGTAGGGTATGAGAGCAGGTCTCCAGTCAGGGACTGTGTCTTGATACCACAATGGAAGGTGTCAAAATGCTGAGGGCATCATTGCGGGGTCAGCTCCCGCTACGCCCTTCTTGAGACAATCAATTAAATGTCTGAAAAGGGAGAAATAATTTCATGGTGGAAATGTCTGGAGGTAAATGAAGGTTTATTTCAAACTTGATGGAAAACAGGAGTTGAGTGCATCCTTCGTTTTCGAAGTACGATCTACCAACTGTTAGTGGTATTCGTGGTTCAAAGAGGAGTTGGATTGCTCAAGCATTCACAAGGTTAAATAATAATACGTTATACGAAGGTTCATATGGAAAGGAACAGAGCTCATGCTAGAAGCATAATGTGCGCTTGTAATGCAGTGGCGGAAGCCTGTGTGCATGTACACTTAGTAACGAGCTCCCTACAGTGCCCTGAAAGCCAACGCCACGTGTCTGTAGGACAGAGCTGCCGGCTGGCTGAGGCCTACAGTATGGTACAGCAGGTCCTTAAAATGAGACAGATGTGACTGAATGAGGTCAGAGATCACATCATTACGCACGTCAACATCGCTTTTTTTGCACTAGCGCACTCAGGGTGATGCACCCTATTCCTCCCGCAGCATCGCGTTCAACAGATGTCTGTAGGGCAGCGCTGCCCGCTGGCTCAGGCCTACAGTATGGTACAGCAGATCCTTAAAATGAGACAGAGATGTGACTGAATGAGGTCAGAGATCACATCATTACACACAGCAACATCTCTTATTCGCACGTGCGCACTCAGGCTGATGCACCCCACCCATCCCGCAGCACCACGCTCAAGAGGTGTCTGTAGGGCAGCGCTGCCCGCTGGCTAAGGCCTACAGTACAGTCCAGCAGGTCTTTAAAATGAGACAGAGATGAGACTGAATCAGGTCAGAGAACACATCATTACACATGGCAACATCGTTTGTTCGCACCTGCGCAGCCAGGGTGAAGCACCCCGCCCGTTCCAATGCACCACGCTACATTGGAGGCCCTGTGCACCCAGGCCACTCTGCTTACCTGTTGTCACTGTTGTGTGAGCAAACACTACGGGCAGCAGTGCTCACAATTCAGATGGAATGATGATTGCAAGATGGTGTACACCTCATGGATCCCTTTCGTAGATGACGGGCAGTAAGGCTCACAATTTAGAGCCCATGTAGATTGCCAGGATGGTGTACACCTCATGGATCCCTTTTTTTTGTTGCAGATTGTTATATGTGAGGTGGATGCGGCCATATCACCTGAGGCAGTGTAGAATAACTGGGACCTGTGGCGTTGTCGTTACCCTATTTATACGTACGCAAAGTGGGCTGGGCTTGGGTACGCCAGGCCAGCGTAGGGGTGTGAATAATTATTCTGGGGACCTGAGCGTTGTTCAGTTCCTGTCTGGCCAGGAAGTGTGCTTATTTGTGTTTCTTTTGTAGTTTTGACCTACCAGAGTGTGCAATTTACATTAATGTAGCATGTGTTGGGAGGGCTGAAACTATCGTTAATGAGATGGTGTTTCAAAAGACTGAATGGTGAACATCACATGTCGTTGTCAAGGTTGTGGATACGCGCAGACACGCATGTCAATGGTGTGCGGTATTATTGAAAGTGTTGCTATCGCAAAGCAGACACATGTGAATGTAGTCGGATGGAGGGAGGATCAGCAGTGAGGCTACATCATACACAGTGATAACACTGATTACAGTCAAGGAATGCATGTCAAATGTGAATCTGAAAGTCTCACATATAACACATTAGTATATTGGTAAAGAGGGGCGTGGCTTGGAAGCCGATGGAGCTGGCTGTGTGAGCGCCGAGCTCCGCACAGATCCCCACATTAATCCTGTCTTACTAAAGTTCTCTGCCCTGCCCAACTGCATGGAGAACGATCGGAGGGGTGCTGTACTTTCCCTGCACTCACCCGGTTGAAAATCGGGAGTGGATCCGTACTCTGGGCTGGCTTCTTAACCGAGGTTTGTTGGCCGCGGCACGGCCCAAAATGGTGGCAGATCAGATGAAGAAAGTCTGAGCCTAGGCCGGAAGCCGCGGAGAAATACCCTCCGGGGGGACAAGGCATCAATTGAGCCGAAGTGGCGACTCGTCGTGGGACCAATCGTGGACCGGATTGCAATTGTGTGCGGGGCACCTGGGGGCTGAGACACCCTGCACCGAGGACGTTTCCACCTGGGGCGGATTGCTGAGCTGGGCGGGCTGTGTCCGTCTAAAGAGTCCCCGCAGCGCTGGACGCCTGAGACTACGCTAGGCGAGCAGGAGAAGGTGCGGCAGAGTGAATGCTTCTGACTGCCCGTGGAGGGGTTGTGGCGCCACCAAACCTGTTGCGGTGAGTAGGGTGCGATCTACCCGGGCCCCCGGCTGCAGAGGCGGACACAGGTCCACAGGAGGCAGTCACGACCTGCAAGATGTGGCGGGGGCGGCAGCGTGCACATTCGGCGGACGTGAGCCCGGAGCGAGAGGAGAGCCGCATACACCAACTAGAGACTGGAGAGGGGGGAATCAGCACCCCATAGAAGCCTGGAGCCCCAGTAGAGCTGCCCATGACCCCAGGCGATTGATTGTCGGTGCCTGTCTCGGGGCTCATGGGCGAAATCAACAGCAATGGTTCTGGCCTACTGACCAGAGTCTGTTGAGGGACCTGAGAACGACTCCTGCACAGCCCCCAGGGAGGTCAAGCACCGATTGAGTCTAGGCCTGTGGTGGCGCACTATGATATGTGGAAAGGCCCCAGTTCGGAGCAGTTCAGTGATCAATGCCTGGCAAGGGTCTCAAAGGGGAGCACATCTACAGTCCATCCCCTACTGCTGCTGGGCAGTAGCATGTGGAGCGGCGTACTGTGTAGCTGGGACTGAATGGAGCAGGGCCACAACTAGTGCTCACAGGTCTGCGTTGCCATAGGATTGTGATACTCCGTTTTCTTTTGGGAGGACTGAGCCACTGTGAACGGAACTGATCTATGAAGTGGAGAACTGGCGGATTGAATGTCTGTGCGCACACTATTGAGGAAGGTATCCATTAGAAATGATTGACACGCCTGGGTACACCCGGGGCTGCGAATTAGGACAACACATATGGGGCGGATACCATGGATGAGCTGGAACCCTGAACTTAACTGGGGTGAACTCGGCCGTTGGATAACCCCTGAATTTTGGGCACGGTGGCAAGTCTGCACATAATTGTACATGTTCCGGAGGACAACATCATGGGGAAACCAACAGCGGAAAAAGGTGGGACATCCCAGACCCCAGATAGCGAAACGCCAGAACAAGACACATTGGGCAATTTTGAGTCATCGCACGACCCCATGATGCAGCAGCAATTCGATCGGATACTGGCGGCGATAGATGACTAACGCACGGCCTTACAACAAGACATTGCACAGGTGGCAACAGAGCTTGGCCTCCTACGAGCGGATCACTGAAAGCTCTCTGATAGGGTAAAATAGGTAGAGACGACACTACAGGAGATGGCGCGGGCCCAAAGTTTACTGGAGAATAAAATGACGGGCGCCTTGGATCGGATACAGGCATTGAAAATGTGTGCTGAGGACGCGGAAAGTCGGAATTGGCGAAATAACCTTCGTGTGGTTGGCCTGCCTGAAAAGGTGGAGGGGGCGGACATGGTGCGCTATTTGGAGAACTGTCTAAAGACAGTAGTGGCTGCTGAGGGACTATCGCCCTTCTACACCTTGGAACGGGCACACAGAGTACCTGCGAAGCCTCCACAGCTGGGACGCCCTCCCCGCCCGGTAGTAGCAAGGCTACTGCATTATAAGGATAGAGACTTTTTACTCCAAAAGGCACCATTATCAAGTTGAAAATGGCAAAGTGACTATCTTTCCGGATTATACCCTGGAGATCCAGCGCAGCTGCGCATCCTTCCTTGCAGTTAAAAGAAAGCTGAGAACGGAGGGCCTTCAATACTCATTGTTGTTCCCAACCAGATTGAAAATAATGCTAGATGGTAGCACCCACTTCCACCATAGCCCAGAAGACGCATGGACCTGGTTGGAAACCTATCGAGCTGGAACAGACCGCATGGAGCAGCGCCTCCAAGTGTCTTTGGGGGAACCTCTTAGTCGCAAACCACAGCGCATTAGACGTCGTCGACAAGGAATGCAGAAACCATCTCAGTCCCAGACAGAAATGGAGAAGCAGGAGGCGTTGAAGGCAGTGACTGCTTTGTCGGGAAAACAGTTGTTGCAGTCACCTGGGAGTACGGACTCGGAGAGAGACAAGGCGTGATCAGACGCCAGAAGCCTGCGGATGCCACAGGTCACCACGGCCACGGCAGATGGACTGTTGGATGAGTGAGGTCTGGAGGACTGTTCTGGGAATTGCTATGCGGGGAGGCTTGGGTACAGGAACTGGATAAGCAGTAGAACGTTATCATGCTACAGACCATGGGTGCATTGGGAGCTTGATCCCTGATGGGACGTTCCACCAGTAAGCAGTAGTTTAATAAATTGAGTGGGGATACAACGGTAGGCCAGTGAATCTTGCAGCGAAGATGAAGGGGGCAGGTTTTTAGTACATCCTACTCTGCATTTACAAGGGGGGCAATGATTTGGATCAGGGCGGGGTTCCCCTTTCAGGTAACTAAGCAAACCATAGACTCAGAAGGGAGATTTGTAGCAGTTGAAGGACGCTTATATGGGAGGGACTTAGCGCTGTGTAGTGTCTATGCCCCAAATGTAGATTATAAATGGTTGGTGGTAATGCACTCTGTTAGTCAAGATAAATCACTTGTACGGTATGTGTGCTGCACTAGATTGGTGCCTGCAAAAACCCTAAATCAATGTATGTAGCCAGGGATCGCGAGATCACAAGGACTCAAGTGCGCACTAACTGAAAGATATATTTTTCAAAATTTTCCATTTGTCATATTTTTAATTCAAAAAAAAATTTTTTGTAACTTATGTCATTTTCAGTTCAAATGAATAAAGCACAGTTCATTACAATACATATACAATTATTGTCTTTTCACACATATTTTTTTGCACTGATCAATTGCTACACAACACAGTTATATTTACAACCCAATGCATTTCGGGGTTTGCACCCCTTCGTCAGGGGCCTATGAAAGAAGAAAGAAAGAAAAAGGAAACCTAAATTAGTTTCGATGCGTTTGAAAAAGTATTCTGTGTGAAAGCGACTGTTGTTAAATTACCTTACCTAACTAACTGGTTGGAGACGAGAAAACATGTTTTAAGAAGTTCCTGTAGAGTCTGAAAAAATATATACAAATAGCTTGGTTGTATATACTGAAAGCTTGCGACTAGCACAGTATTAGATCAATGTACTTATGTATCATTACCTTGGCTTCCAGTGGTTGAAAAAACTATCTGTGTGTAATTGTAGAGAAAATCTGATCAAAAAAGAGAGAGGCTGTCACGGTGTTTATCTCAAATAAACCACAATGGGTTGTTTACCATTTAAATCAACAAACGCTCACCTGTGTATTTAGGGACGTTTTAAATGTAGCGTTGAAGGAATCTAGTGGAAATAAATATGAAAATCAAGACCATGAATGGCCTGTCTTATATGTAAATTACCGTCCTTTCTGAATGTAGGCTGAAACTAATTTACCTGCGAGCTTTTATCCAGAATCACGGAGTCTCGCTAATATTCCACATTCTCCCGCACTATAAAAAACAAGTAAACGCGTGACACGTTTAGTATTGTGCTGTTAGAACCAGCGCTCATCTAAACGAAGGAATCTCCCTGTTAGTAACGCTTACCGGAGACTGTAAAGAAGTAGCGTTGTACCGGCGTCTTCCCTTGTTGGATACTCGGGAACCTTTGGTCCTTCTCTTATGTTGGTGTAACGGACCGGTCACGTTATCAAAAACGGACTGATTCTCCCGCGCGCGGGCGCCATGTTGAAAGGGTGTTATGTGTAACTTGTTTGCGCTGATTGCAAACTAACCTAACTATGCTAGTGAAAAAATACCTCCCTGATAATCTGGCTTATCAGAAAGAAATAACGCTATAGGGACGTTTTACCTGATATAGTACTAGAGAACCTTAAAAGCTGTGTTTATATGAATAATTCAGCGAAACCAATCGCGTGATGGAGTAAGGACAAGCGTGTGGACGCCCTATTAGAAGGGGGTTATTTGTGGCTAGTTTATGCTGAGTGCGTAGTGTCAAAAAGTCCTGTGGTATCAAAAGCCACACTTGGATACATAATCTGAAGTGTTGTCATTAGCATAGTGGCACTCAACATTAGTGAGATTATACGTGTTACATTCATCATAAATTAGATATTATTCATTGATTTGCATTTATAACTTTTTTACAGACACTAGAATATAAGAATATGAAATGTATGGAATTATGTTGACATTTACAGTGTTTTCCTCCTTTTTTTTTTTGCTCCTTTTTCTGTCACTGTCTCACTCGCTGTCATTAGTTTCTCAAACGCTGAATTCGTTTATCCACTTCAGATTATGTATCCAAGTGTGGCTTTTGATACCACAGGACTTTTTGACACTACGCACTCAGCATAAACTAGCCACAAATAACCCCCTTCTAATAGGGCGTCCACACGCTTGTCCTTACTCCATCACGCGATTGGTTTCGCTGAATTATTCATATAAACACAGCTTTTAAGGTTCTCTAGTACTATATCAGGTAAAACGTCCCTATAGCGTTATTTCTTTCTGATAAGCCAGATTATCAGGGAGGTATTTTTTCACTAGCATAGTTAGGTTAGTTTGCAATCAGCGCAAACAAGTTACACATAACACCCTTTCAACATGGCGCCCGCGCGCGGGAGAATCAGTCCGTTTTTGATAACGTGACCGGTCCGTTACACCAACATAAGAGAAGGACCAAAGGTTCCCGAGTATCCAACAAGGGAAGACGCCGGTACAACGCTACTTCTTTACAGTCTCCGGTAAGCGTTACTAACAGGGAGATTCCTTCGTTTAGATGAGCGCTGGTTCTAACAGCACAATACTAAACGTGTCACGCGTTTACTTGTTTTTTATAGTGCGGGAGAATGTGGAATATTAGCGAGACTCCGTGATTCTGGATAAAAGCTCGCAGGTAAATTAGTTTCAGCCTACATTCAGAAAGGACGGTAATTTACATATAAGACAGGCCATTCATGGTCTTAATTTTCATATTTATTTCCACTAGATTCCTTCAACGCTACATTTAAAACGTCCCTAAATACACAGGTGAGCGTTTGTTGATTTAAATGGTAAACAACCCATTGTGGTTTATTTGAGATAAACACCGTGACAGCCTCTCTCTTTTTTGATCAGATTTTCTCTACAATTACCCACAGATAGTTTTTTCAACCACTGGAAGCCAAGGTAATGATACATAAGTACATTGATCTAATACTGTGCTAGTTGCAAGCTTTCAGTATATACAACCAAGCTATTTGTATATATTTTTTCAGACTCTACAGGAACTTCTTAAAACACGTTTTCTCGTCTCCAACCAGTTAGTTAGGTAAGGTAATTTAACAACAGTCGCTTTCACACAGAATACTTTTTCAAACGCATCGAAACTAATTTAGGTTTCCTTTTTCTTTCTTCTTTCATAGGCCCCTGACGAAGGGGTGCAAACACCGAAATGCATTGGGTTGTAAATATAACTGTGTTGTGTAGCAATTGATCAGTGCAAAAAAATATGTGTGAAAAGACAATAATTGTATATGTATTGTAATGAACTGTGCTTTATTCATTTGAACTGAAAATGACATAAGTTACAAAAATATTTTTTTTGAATAAAAAATATGACAAATGGAAAATTTTGAAAAATATATCTTTCAGTTAGTGCGCACTTGAGTCCTTGTGATCTCGCGATCCCTGGCTACATACACCAAATGTAGATTAGGCACGATTCCTGGACCGCATGTCTGGCACATTGACACCTTAGTTTACGGGCCCAGTACTGATGGGAGGAGATTTTAATTCAATAACATATGTCATTCAAGATAGGTCACATCTCCCCTTACCAGACTCCCCAGTCCATAGGTTATCCAAATACAGGCATGATTGGCAGACCAGATGGAATTTTGTAGATGTGTGGAGAATCCAACACCCACGTGACCGGGATTATTCCTACTTCTCGGCATTACATGAACACCATGTTCGACTTGATGCAATATTATGTTCAGCATCCATAGTGCCCTCCATAATCCACTCTGAGTATCTTGCTAGGACACTGTCCGACCACAACCCGTTGTTGCTTACTATGCACTGGACACTGGAAAAATCGGAAATCCCTACTTGGAGATTAAGTCCCGAAACATTAGATGACCCGGTTTTTAAAAGGGAAGTTGGGGAAGGGACAGCAAATTATTTTAATGAAAATGCAGGAACAGCTTCAACTAGGGCAATGGAATGGGACGCCTTCAAGGTGGTAGTAAGAGGGTTGTGCATTAGTGAGTATGTAGGAGTGAGGAAAGTATTACTACAGTACGTGGAAAGAGCAGAAAGCAAGTCAAGATCAGCTGAACGAGCTCGACCCGAGCACCCGGAGAAACAAAAAGAGGTAGTGGAAGCCAAGGAAGCAGTGGCTGCAGAATCAGAAAGACCCCGGTGCTTCGATTATAAGAAATATGTTGTAAAGACTCACGCTGAGGGAGACAAAGCTGGGACTTTGTTTGCCTGGCTGGTCAATTCCTCACCTCGAGGCTCCCCGATATTGGCAATGACGGCGCGGGATGGGCGTCCAATATATACTCAGAGAGAGATTACCACTGGGTTCTTTGAGTATTATGAAATCTTATATGAGAGCGCTCAGGTTAAAGGGGAGGTAGACATCGACTACTTTTTGGAGAAACGTGCCCCTCCCACAGCTAAAGGAGGAGCAAGAGAAGCAACTGGGTCGGTATATCACAATTGAAGAAATTAGAGGTGCTGTTAAATACATGGCTCATAATAAAACGCCAGAAGTGGATGGATTACCAATAGAATTTTACTCACATTATGTAGATTTGTTGGCCCGAGGCTGCTGGAGGTCTATAGGGAAGCACGCAACCTTGGCCATCTCCCTATGACCATGCGTGAGGGACTCGATATCCAGTTGTTAAAACCAGGGAGAGAGAGCACAGACACGGCGGCCTATCGCACATTGTCAATTTTGTCAACTGACTATAAGATCTTAAGTCGCGCCTGCTTGAGTATATGACTGGATTGGTTCAAGGGGATCAGGCTGGATTTATCCCAACTTGAAATATAGCCACAAATGTACGGAGATTGCTGCGGATTTCGGGCGAGGACCACCTTGGTTCTCCTATGGCCACGGTACTTTCCGTGGACATAGAGAAGGCCTTTGATAGCTTAGAATGGCCCTGCTTGTATAAGGCAATGGGCTGTTTTTGGTTGGGAGAGGCGTTCATAGGATGGATGAAAGTGTTGAATACATCGGCAGTGGTAAGAGTAAAGGTAGGAGCGATGATCTCTCCCCGGTATCCAGTAACCCGAGGAACGAGGCAGGGCTTCCCACTCTCCCCATTATTATTTGCATTGGCCATAGAACCTCTGGCAGCATGTGCTCGGTTGGGGCAAAGATATGAGGGTTTGACTTTCAGAGGCGAACAGCAATTTATCTCGCTATATGCAGATGATTTGCTGGTGTTTCTGACGGATGCTGAGGGAGCGCTGAAAGGAGCGGCGGCCTTGCTCTCGGAGTTCGGTGACATCTCAGGGCAGAGGGTAAATTGGGCTAAGACGTGAAACCCGGAAGAACAGCACCTACACTAACGCGGACTATTCGCTGGGAATCTACTTGCCTAGCATACCTTGGTACGCATATATACCATGAGGCCAGTGCTATTCTGGAAGGGAATATTGGAAGGTCTATACGACCAGTAAAGGGTAGCATAGCATTCTGGAGCACACTTCCGTTGTCGGTGGCGGGAAGGGTAGCCTTATTAAAGATGGTGGCACTGCCAAGGCTGCTGTATTTTTTTAGAACAACGCCCATATGGATACCGAGCTCCATGTTTAAGTTGCTTAATACCATGATAGTAGGATTCCTCTGGGGGACTGGGAGACGGAGAGTGGCCCTTAAAACGCTGATGAGGCCGAAAGCAGAGGGTGGACTAGCGGTTCCTGACCTGGAGCTTTATTATATAGCAGCCCAACTACAGGTCTTTACGCAAGCAGTTGCAATAGAATTTCGGGGCCCGGAGGATATGAGAGATAAAGGAATACCGAGACACGTCATATCCTTTATAATAGTGCAACAAAGGCTTGACCTTAGACATCTGTCATTGGAAGAGAGAACATTAAGGTTATGTTGGTATCGGAGCCAGCATAGAGCAGGAGTGACGCATCCATACGCCTCTGAAATACCGTTGGGGATGGTTACAGCATTGCCCCATGGTGGAGAATGGACGTCCTTGCTTGAGTGGGAACAAGCTGGGGTGCTGGTGTTTGGGGATTTATACGAGGTTGGTGAATTATTGACATACTGGGCCTTACAGGAACGGTACGACCTCCCTAGAGGGGGATTCCTTGTGCACACCGCCCTGGTGCATGCACTTCAGAAACATTGGAAAGAGGGATTGGCAGAGCCCAAAACAACTATGGCAAGTCAATATGTTGTGATGGCAGCAGGTACGTTTAAAGCAGTTACATGTCAATATATGCGAATGCTGAATGAGGGGTTGGCTCCACTAGACACATTATGATTGAAATGGGAGATAGGTATCGGGAAGCCCATACCAGAAACTGTCTGGGGACAGATTATGCGCAGGGCTTGGGAAAGCACTACAAATGCACGATTTTAGCTGGGGCATTTTTTTGTATTGAACAGAGCATATCTTACGCCTGGTAAGATTAAAAAATACTTCAAGGTTGACAGTGCTGCTTGCCCCAGATGTACAAAAGAGGCAGTGGAGCTAGAACATATGCTATGGGATTGCCCGAACCTCGGGAGTTATTGTTCTGAAATCGGTGAGTTTTTAAATTCAGTTACAGATCGCCAGATAGTTTTTGACATAGCCACGTGTATTTTGCATTAGTTCCGCCATACCTCCAAGACAAAGGTAACAAGCAAATTTGTAGATATGGGCCTGTTGCTAGCAAAGCGGGAAATTACAATGCACTGGAAATCAAAGGAGGGCCCTAGCAGCAAGAGGTGGTAAGTAGAACTGATTAAATGGACTGGCTGTGAAAGTGTCATTCGGTTTCAACAGGCGAAACGCTTGCACAATGAGAAAGCACTGGATACGGCAAGAGCGTGGGAGGGTCTGGTACAATCAATGTCTGACCGGCAATAAGCGGAGGACGCAATACAGAGTGGTCCCATCCAAGACAATCAATTAAATATTCACTGTAGGAAGTTCTGGTACTTGGCTATCCGAGATACCTGATATAATTGTTGTGAGTACTTTGAACACACCGGTGAGGGGGGAGGGGAGGGGCTTTATTTGGTTTTGGGATTACATAATAGTTAGGGATGATTAGTGTTATCTTTACGGGGTGGGTTTCAGCACAAGTGGTGCGCAGTGGGAACATTGTCTTTCTATCATCTTGGAGCAGTGGCTTCCCGTTATATAAAATGTATGGTGCACATTCACCTTATGTTCCGGACATTTGTGGGGGCTATATGTGTCAGTGCTGGCCCTAAAAAACGTTCAGTGTTTGTCATAATGTAAAATCAATAAAAATTTGTTTAAAAAAAAAATTAAAATTAGTATATTGGTCAAAGCCTGTCAACAGAGCGTACAGCAAAATAAATCTAAACATTGCTGTTTACTGTTTGTCACATGTGATCTAGGATGTGCACACTGCCCGTGGCTCCTGATACTTCTTAGAGGCACGAATACCCAGGCCGAAATGGAGCACAATAATGTGCACACACACACACCAAGGGCATCGTGTAACCGATATTTGTTTTTTTATTTGAACATTTGAGATGTACGGCAATCACACGTGGAAGGCTAATGTACAGACCATGAATATTGATCAAGATGATCGTTGCATGTTGGGTGTAGTATAAGATATGTATACACAGCAAAAAAAGTTTTCAATAAAGCTCTCTAAGCAGAAGAGGTGTCTCATCAAAAGCTGTAGAGAGAATAAGTAAAAGGGGTGGGATCGTCCAACTGTTACAATGGGAAATGTTATGAAGCAATCAAATGTTTTTTTTTAAGGTCACATGGCAATCGCGCACTGAGCGCGCAAGTAGGCTGCACCCGACGCGATTTTGACAGTTTATTACAGTTAGAAATATATAAATGTTTGAAATATTTTAGATTATCGGTTTCTCTCATATACTGTTTAAAGTTATTTAGATATACTTTTGAGACAAAAAAAACTGAGGGAATGGTGTACCTGGTGAGAGACCATACGTCTGTGACGTAACACAGGGCCTAGCAGCGTGTACTTGTTGCATATGTAACATGCAACTGGCGCGACCCCATGCGTTCATGACGTAACGCGCGGCTTGGTACTGTGTACTCGTCGGATACCAAAGTAGCAGCGGGGGTGACTTCATGCGTATATGATGTTACGTGGGACGCGGTGCCACAAAGTCATTAGATACGAAATGCTCATCATTTACGAGTTTAGCAATATGGTGGATAGGACTTGCGTGGTGATGGAGCTTGGTATCGGTAGATATACCGAATCGGTAAATAGTCCGAATCGGACAATCTACCGAATCGGTAGAGTTACCGAATCGGTAAATTACCGAATCGGACAGGCAAAAACTCTGATAGAGATGTAGGGAAGCACAGAAATACCGATTTTGCCTCAAAATCGGTATTTCAAAATCGGTATTTACCATGGATTTGAATCAGGTGGTAACCAACTGCAACCTATAAAATGAGACCCAAAATGCAATGCTACTTGCAGGATGGCGGCATTGCAAGGCGGCTACAGCAGGAAGGAGAGAGGGAATGGCAAAGAGAGGAACAGGTCTACAGACAGAGGATCACCCTGTTCATGCTCACAGAGGCAGAGATCCTACAGAGGTACAGGCTGGACTCAGACACCATTCTGGAGCTCATCAGGGACCTTAAACCACTGTTGGACCACCCCACCCCAAGGGCACACGCCATCCCAACGCACGTGCAGGTGCTATGCAGCCTACACCTGCTTGCGTCTGGCAGCTATCAAAGTGGAGTTGCTGCGGTAGGAGGGGTGACCCAGAGCAGCCTGTCAAGGTTTTTCAACAAATTCCTTGACGCCATGATACAGAGGATGGACCAATACATTTCTTTCCCTGCAACCCATGCGGAACTGGTACAAACAAAAGCAGACTTTTACCAGATGGAGATGGCACTATTCCCCCACATCATCGGCTGCATTGATGGCACGCACATTCCGATTTGCCCCCCTGCTGACACAGAATACATATACCGCAATAGGAAGTCTACGCACACCATCAATGTGCAGGTGATCTGCAATGCTAAGTGCACCATCACAAACCTGGTAGCAAAATTCCCAGGGAGTACCCACGACTCGTACATTTTCCAAAACAGCGGCATCTATGCACGGCTGACGGCTGGGGAATTTGGTGAAGGGTACCTCCTAGGTGAGACACATCATCATACCCCCATAACAAAATGTAGCACTGTAAAGTACATGTATGCATGTGAGTAATGTTACCCCTTTTCCTTCTAGGTGACAGTGCATATGCCCTCCGCTCATTCATACTCAGCCCCTACCTCAACCCCTCTACACCCAGCCAAAGGAGGTATAGCCGGGCCCACAAAAGCACAAGGAATGTAGTAGAACGGACCTTTGGCATCTGGAAAAGCAGGTTCAGATGCTTGCACAAGAGTGGAGGTGCATGGCAGTATACCCCATCACCTGCTGCAAGATCATAGCTGTCTGTGTAATGTTGCACAACCTTGCGGTGAAGAAGGGCACTGAGGTGGAGTTGTCAGACTACGAGGACATGACGACGACGTTGCTGTGCCACAAACACAACCTGCTGGGGTGTCTACACCAAGTGATGGCAGATACAGACGTGAGGAGATAACAGAAAACTATTTCTGAGTGAGTACAGATGCACAGACAGGTCATGGATGTGAACAAAAAGAAATGTAATAATGTTGGCACAACGTTACTGCACTGATGTGCAACAAATCAAATAAGTACAGTAAAGGTGGGGAATGTAAATGGGCCGGGTTGCCTCACCCACCCTGGCAGTCTCACTTCCTGCTGCGCTTTGCTGAACCACTGGGATGTGGCTCCCCCCCTTCTGCATGTCCGGCTGCCTCAGCGGAGCGCCTGGTGCTCAGGCGCGGCTCAGACACAGCACTGGCCGGGCTGCTGCGGCTGCTGCTGTCCCCAGCCTCGGCCAGGTCCAGGGCAGGATTCACCATCGTATTGGAGATGATGAGGGCCTCCATGGCAGTGGTGATGCGGGCCATGCCCCTGGTCACCTCTGCAGTGTTCTGAGTGAGGCAGTCCTCCATATTTGCCCCTCGGCGTCATAGCAGGGCGGTTGCTGCGGCAAGCCGGTTGATTGCCCGGTTCTGTACGCGGGCATCCCTGCGCCTAGTGTGCTCATGCTCCTCCATCTTTGCACACAGCTGTGTTATGGCAGTTGTCATGCGCCCCAGTCCTGTTGCTATTTCCCGGTTACTTGCCACGAAATTCACAAAACCCTTCGACATCTCCCCAATCTGCAGGTTGTGTTCCCGCAATTGGTGCTGGCAAGCCAGGATGGACTTGGCCTGCATCCGTTGGATCTGGACCATGCTCCCCTCCAGCCCTTGGAAGACGGTGCCCTCCCGTGCTGGTAAAGCACTGCTGGAAGTGCGTGTCCGGCGCCGATT
Source organism: Lissotriton vulgaris (assembly GCF_964263255.1). Taxonomy (NCBI): domain Eukaryota; kingdom Metazoa; phylum Chordata; class Amphibia; order Caudata; family Salamandridae; genus Lissotriton; species Lissotriton vulgaris. The sequence continues at coordinate 338,331,732 of NC_141695.1, forward strand.
GGTGCTGCCCTGCTGGGTGGCCTGCTGTGCCTCAGGTGTTGCAGGTGTGGGTGCTGGTGCCTGACCCGCAGCTCCCTCCATGATGGTCAATGGGGCCACAATGATCCTCCTGGCAGGAGATGTGGCAGGTGCTGGCTGGGTCCGTGTGAGTGAGTTCTCCGGTGAGAACTGCAATGGGGGAGATAGTGACAGTAGGGGGGAGTGGGGAAATGAGAGGGTATGTCCTGGGTCATCCTCATTAGCCATGGCACTGCTGTCCTCCTCCTCCTCCTGTGAAGGAACCATGCTGCTTGGCCCTGCCAGCGCACTGTTCGCTGGAGCTAGAGCTGTTGCCTGTGGAGCTGCTGCTCCACTGCCTGATGGTGCCCCTAGGTATAAAGAAGCATTTGTGAACTGAGTGCAAATGTCTTACAGTCACTACAATAAAAGCATTGCACATATCATTTTCTATACTCTGATTCTATTTTTAAGTGCATTGCAGTTTAATGTGCACTGGCATTTGTTACTACATTAGCTGACTACATTTACCATGATGCATTGCTCATGTATGTTGCTAGCAGTACTGGGCTGGGGTTTGGCTGTGCATTGGGGCTAAAGGGGAGGTGTCTGGTAGGGTGTGTCATGCTGCGCATGCTTCTTACCTTTTGATGTAGCTCTGGCTGAGCTGTCCAGGTCCCCAACTCCCACCACACTCTCGGTCTCAATCGTCGTGGACACAAGTTCCTTCAGTTCAGTGAGGGGTGGCGCCGGGTTCCTGCCTCCACCGGTCAGACCTGCCTGCTTGTGCAGCTCTGCCAATTTCCTCTTGGTGAGGCTGCGTATGTCATAAAACCTCTTCTTGAGGTCGTCCAGGCTCCTGGGGGTGACACCAACTGCGTTCACCCTCTCACCGATGCCACTCCACAGCTTCCTCTTGGTGGACTCAGGGACTGTGAGGGACAGCCTCCCAAACAGCTGCCTGTGGACCCTCACCACCTCCTCCACCAATACTTGCAGCTCCATGCTGCTGAACTTGACCTTGCGCTTGCGCTCAGCCTTCTGGCTCTCAGAGCTGCTTGCCATTTCCACTGTGATCAGGATTGTGCTACCACTCTCTCTGCTGCTCACTCTGAAATCTCAGCTCTGGCTGCCTCTCCAGAAAGTTCTAATGAGTTGCACCTGCCTGGGTAGCCACTCCCTGCTAGGGTGGGGGAGGGTGGTTCCACCTCATTGGCTGTTGTCATTAGTTTCACTTTTACTTGTTCGCCGATTCCGTATTTACCGAATCGGTATTTACCGATTCGGTAATTGCCGAATCGGTAAATACCGATTCGGTATTTACAATGCATTCCTATGGGCCTTTTGGCCCATAGGGTTGTACTGCCATTACTGAATCGGTATTTACCGATTCTGTATTTACCGATTCAGTAAAGACCGATTCGATGAATACCGATTCGGTAAGTATCGAAACACAATACCGATTGTTTCCGAATCGGTATTTTACCGATTTTTTTTATCTACATCTCATTTTCCGAATTCAAAATACCGATTCGGTAAAAATCGGTATTTTAAATTCGGTAAATGACTTTTACCTACATCGGGGCAAGATGGTTTAAGTTATGGATGAATAAGGAAAAGAAGAACCAAACCAATGGATTAATATATTGTTGAAGGTTGGAGTAATTCCACTAATTCGCTGTGCTGCTGGGGTGAGGTGAAACGTTCCCTCACACTGTCTGGTGATATTGTACTTGTGTCATTGGGGCATGGCACTAACCCAGCATGCACGCACTTTATGATGATTTGACAAAAGGGGACAAAGAGTTGAAAAAGAGGAGTGCATTCCGTCACTACTTGATGTTCAGAATGAATTATTGCCCTTCAGACGGTTTGCACCCACGGAATAAAAAGGATTATTTGGACACTGGCTAAATCCATAAGTACGGAGATTCCATTGTTTTCATTGAGCAGTTTTTCAACATGAGACTGAGATCTAAAACATTTTTTGTGAAAGTAGCTGTAATAGTGTAGGTTCTTACATGTTAACTCATTGACTAAAGTTAATTGTAGTAAGTGGTTGGTTGAATCAAGTCACTGATCACTTTTGAAATGGTAATGAAGGGTCTTCTGGGTAATGTAGTCCTCGATAATGCCGGTAGTAGTTTTATTAATGAGCACCAATGAGGGAACGTTGTGTGAGCGGTTTTGGTTTAAATATGCACGATTGAGAGGGGGAAGGAAGTTTGTTCAAGCAATGGATGTTGGGAAGGCAGTGTAACAGTCCAAGCAGGTATGTGAAGTGCCATGATAGACACGGGTGCAATGCGTTAGGAAGGAACTTACGTTTGTGTTAAAGGAGTGTGAACAGTTTAAGCAGAAAGGGATTAGAAGCGCAAGGAAGGGGAGTGATGCTTGAAAGTTTTCAGTTTAAAGTATGTAGCATGGAGAGAATGAGAGAACACTGTGAATGAAGGGTGTAATTCTAGAGTTAGTGTTTCGTAGCACAAGAAAAGGTTTTTTCAAAAGCATGTATGAAGATGGGGGGTATTTCGGGAGTTTATGTTGGGAAGGTTAAAGGGGTCGAGCAGAGTTTGAATTAAATCACGTGGGTATTAGGGGGATGCATTTGATGACGGAGTGACATTTACATAATGTTTCATGAGACTTACGATTAATGGCCATATAATGAATAATGAATAGTGTTAATCCTGATGAATTGAGATCGATTTAGTAATGGATATTTTTTAATACTTACAGTTGCCCCAGAAGAAGAGCGTGCTGCGCTCGAAATGCATTGTTTTTTTTTTTTTAATAAATAATAATATTGTATTAAACATTAAGGGAAGCGGATGTGTTGTATTCTGTTATATAGCTTTAAGTAGTATGAGGTATAAGTGTTCTGTATTGGAGTGTTCCTGGCTCATGATGTAATATGCTCCTTGGAAAGTTTGTTGATGGCTGGCTGGAAAGGGAGCACCACCTACAGTCGTTGACTGCACGATTAAATACTTAAACCAAGTGTAGTCTACGGGGCAGATCTACAAGGAAGTGCTGCAGTGTGGCAAAGCAAGCCCTTTGGCGGCGCAACACTGCGGCACTTCCGAAGCACAGGAACGCGACATATTTACAATAATATGTCGCATTGCGGTGCTCTCCCCTGGGCTGGCGGACAAACTGCAGCCATGCGCCAGCGCAGGCACCCTTGCACCATAGTGCAAGGATGCCTGCGTCATGGGGGGAATATTGTTGTGCAGGAAGGGGCACCTTCCAGCACAAAAACAATCACTAGAGGCATTTTCCTCTTTCAATGCGTGCTGTAGAATACAGCACACTTTAAAAGTGGAAAAAATGAGGAGAATTAAAAACATTTCTCCTCGTTGTGCCTGGGGAGGCGTCGCATCGACAAGCATTTCCAGATTTACGATCCCTCGTACATCTGGAAATGTGTCTCGTTCCATGGGTGTTGTGTGGGAAAACCTACAGCAACACCCAAGCAACGCCCCTTCCACGCAAAGTGCTGAAGGGGCCATATTTACAAGGAGAGGAAAAGTCACACAGGGTGGCTTTTCCTCTCCTTGTAAATATGGAGAAGTGTAATGCGCCTCCAATACGTCACAAAAAGTGACGCACTGGTGGCGCAGGGGGCTTGTAAATCTGCCCATATGTGTTTACATTACAAAACCATTTAAGTCTTCTTTTTGGTTTAATATATTGAGGATGCAAATAATGTAATTAAAGGATCCATGAGCATCTCTCCGGGACCTTCCCTTCTGCTCCGCAGGAACACATTGAGGGGTATGCAGCCCTTATATGTGTTAAATTTATAAATGCAGGACTGCAAGTCCCAGAATGCAAACTAAACTAGCCTGAATGAGCTACTCGTGTAACATAAGACAACTTGTGGTATTTGTAACTTCTTGCTTGAGCTAGTTAGAACTTTCTGGAAAATAAATATATTGGCCTAACTCTATAGCGCTTATCTTTTGTTGTATTGTGCCTTTCTTATATATGGTCGATCTCATAGTTCTTCGTAAAATGCCAGTGTGGTCATTCCTGTGTATTGCTTGCTCCAGTCATTGTAGTCTTTCTGGTCCATGTTAAGTAGAGTCCTACTTCTAGTCTAAGGCCTGTCCAAATGATTGTTTTTAGGTCTCACCTGGCATTAGCAGCGCGCATTCGCTGCTCTCGCCATGCAAGAGCTTCTTGGAATCAATACGATTACAGAAGCTCGCTTTCTGCTCCACCTGTGTTTTCCATTGGTGTGCATCATTTTGCGTCACCAATTATACAAAACCGGGTGTTATGATTGTCCAGGAGGCTTTTTAGTCCCTCCTGGTTACCACCCTGTCCAATTTAGGCCCCGCCCACCGGGATTGGATCTTTTACTTGCGGCAGGAGACAATGTCTCCTAATTCGCTTCAAAGCGCTTTTTTCTTTTCTTACTGAGCAACTCTCACTGCAGGCATGATGTGCTTTTTTAACGGAGCATTGCGCTTTAAATGTTAAATACGCTCCGTTCCCCCTTCCCTCCTCCACAGCACAAAATCCTGCAAGGCGGGTGCTGTCTTAATTAAAAACAATCTGGTCTCATAAGTTACATACTTAAATGGCAGCCTTGTTTCTTTTCATTAGCGCTCTGCCAAAGCAAGCCTTCCTATTCATGCAGCGAGCGCCGCGCTTCATCTGACCCCTGCACTGCACCGCTCTGAAGAAGTCAGCGTGTCTAATATTGTTAGATAATAATATGTCTGTGCTTTCTGGTGTTGCATGCTGTCGCCCAACCCCCTCCTGATTCGCAGATTGACCCGTTAGCCACCCCCTTCCTCATCGCTGCTTACTTTGCACACAAGTGAGATGCACTAACAACATCTCTGCTTGCAAGCAACTTCTTTTTTAAATGTTTGATTTATTCGCACACATGCACCTCTTTCTGTGTGCTAGGCTACTCGTGGACATCACGCCCCCTCCTCCACGCCTGTATGAACCTGCCTGAGTCCACTGGAGTAGAGGACGATGTGCTGCCTATAACTACATGTGTATTTTGTTTTTTTATTGTTTATGCTATGAATCGCTTCTTTTAAACCTTTTTCCAGATGGTCGGGCTTGGGCTTCTTTTAGTAGCCCCTGACGATGCTTGGGCTTTTTTTCAAAGTGGTTATGCTTGTCACACTCCCACCATACACCCATACTTAACCCCTTCTTTCCTTTGTTTCCCTGAGCGCATGGGACGAGGGTTCCCTGTATTACACAGAAGTGTGCTGTTAGGGGCTGTTCTCTGGCGAAGTGAATAGCGCTTTTATAAATGCAAATTACATTGCAGGTAAAAGGTACTTTATATCCACTCCTAAAGCCATAGGTTTTCAGATTGCACACAGGTTTGCAGCGGATGTTAGCTCACTAATACAGCTGTAATTCTAGTCTCTCTCTCTGACTGGTGACATTCACAGCATGCAGTGAACTGATGTCTACTGCCTGCGATTGGAAACTGAACACGTTTTTGCAGATTTCTGTAGAGCACCAAGACAAAGCATTTCTAATTTACAAACACAGTTTCTCTCAATATTTAATAAGTCAATGTGTAAATTGTTGGACTTTTTTTTTTTTTTTTAGATTTGTATGTTTACTCTAGAAGGAGACTCTTTTTCATTTAAAAAATGTGTTTGAGACCGCTCATATTGTGAGTGCGCCCAATACAAATGTATAACCTATTATAAGTTGGCGGAGGGTGAGCCCCCTTCTTTAATAATTACTTGCGATGTTTGGACAGTTGTGGCCATACTTCACTTGTTCATACTTGCTCCCCCTGAAGGATGTGCTGAGCGGCTGAAGGCATGTAGCTTGGTTCTCTACGTGCCTGCACACCTCTCCTCACACAGTGGAGTCCTTCAACATGTGTAGCATTCATTCTGAAAAGGACATGCATGCACGCCTACGTTTTGTGGGGTAAGTTACCATGAGTAGTCACAACGCATACTGGTGTTTGGTTTAACATTACATTTAGTATATTCTTTACTTCAGTTCCCACGTGACTCGACGTCTTGCGTAGCACCTTCAAACACTCCTGCTTTTGAGCAAACAGCATTTCTCATGCTGGTATTTATAAATCAATACTATTTCCGGTTAAAAGGAAACCACAAGTTCCAAAATGCAAAGCGGTGTTGGCTCAAAAAAATCATGCACGAACTGGAAGTATCACATGGTCAGTTGACAGCAACACATCTGCGAAGTTAGTGTTCGTGCATTTTGCACGTGTGGATTTGTTTCAAATATCCGATAACGGATATTGTTTCAATATGAGAAACATTATAAACTAGTCAGTCATCAGAAAAGTATGAAAAAGCCGTCGTTGTCTTGCACTTTATTTGATCTTCACAGTTTGTAGGGATGATCCCTTAAGCATTACACTCGAAGCTTAAAAAATCGAGCAAAGCTGTGTATTATCGTATTATATGCAGTTGTAACTGAAATCTGCTATCTCCCTTTTTGTGCAAGGACACATGCTGTTTGCACCAAATTCACATCCAGATGTACATTTACGTTCATCTCCTGAAATCTGCTAGCGTGAAAGCATTCGCAAGAGTTTGCGCTTTTGACTTTGTAAATGACAACGCCTTTTATTTATGTGTTAATTATCAAAACAGATCAATAAAAGGCATTGTCATTTACAATGCCAATAGCTCAAACTCTTTCAAATGCGAGACCTATTGCATTGCAATTGCTTGTTTAATCTGGTTACCCTAGTGAGATTCTGTATAAAACGAATATATATATATATATATATATATATATATATTTTTTTTTAACTAACATAAACTGCGAATGTGGGCTCTGAGCTCCTTCTGACATAAATCCATTTCTAGGTACAGGAAACTGCCTTCGTTCCCCCTGACTGTGAGGGACAAGCTCTCGTCCCTCCTGCGAAGACATCCTCACACCTCCCTGGGGGAGAGCTCCATTGCCATGGCAACATGTAAACAAACATTCCAGAGCCTGTGCGCTGCGACAGCCAGGCTGGGACACGAGGACCTGCACCAGTACATACAGGCAGGAGCTCGGCTATCTCCTTCGAGGAGAGACGCGACCTGCGCCGGCTCCTGCAGGTACAGGCAGAGACTGACGATCCCTGCAGGAACAACCAGAGTCTGTACCGCCCCCTGCAGGAACGACCACAGACTGTACCGATCCCTGCAGGGACCGCTAGCGACTGTACAGACCCCTGCAGGAACAACCAGAGTCTGTACCGCCCCCTGCAGGAACGAACAGAGTCTGTACCGACCCCTGCAGTAAAAACCAGAGCCTGTACCGACCCCTGCAGAGACAACCAGAGCATGTACCGACCCCTGCAGAGACAACCAGAGCCTGTACTGACCCCTGAAAGAACCGCTAGCGACTCTACCGACCTGTGCAGGGATTGCCAGAACTCTACTGATTCCTGAACGGACAGAGATTGTACCAAATCCTGCAGGGACAGCCAAGCCACCCAGGGACGGCCAGGAACACAGAGAACCTACAGCTTCAGCAGGGGCATACGGGGCTCCGCCAGCCCATTCAGGGGCCTAACCCCCACTAACCCCTGCAGGCTTCCCCTCCGGTTACTGTAGAGGCATCGCACGCCCCGCGAGCTGGTAACGGCACTCTGGCCCATCACCTCCAGGGATAACCACTCGGGATAGAAGGGGTCTCCGCCAGCTCCTGCGGGACAGACGGGGCCTCCGCCAGCTCCTGCGGCACAGACGGGGCCCAGCTCCTGCGGACAGCTCCTCCGCTGCGGCACAGACGGGGCCTCCGCCAGCTAGTGCAGGGGCAGCAGGGTTCAACTCGAGGCCCCGCAAGGAAATTCGGGGATCAGGGAAGCCTCGCAGAGACAAATTAGGCATCCAGGAGCCACTTCAGTAATATTCAGCCCTGGGAACTCTCTCGACCTGGTGTTAACCCATTCAGGATATCCGAGGCCTTCAGTAGCCGTGCAGGCCACCCAGCGCCTCTGCCAGCTGCCGCCGGACGTTAGGAGCTACCCCCTCTGTTTAACTCCCATCTCTTCTTGCTCTAGAAGGATGACCATGGCCGTCCAGAGGAGGCAGGACTGGCACCTGACCAGCACCGGGGTTGGACTGGACTACAGCAAGCACCTGGCCTTTCCTCCCCCTCAGAACAGGGTAAGTGGACAGTGTGGGACACTGGGTCAGCAGTGGTCTGGAGTGGGAGGAGCCTAGGGCGTGTTGGCGCCAGAGGTCAGTTGTTTCAGTGCACCTTCCTTTGCAGTCTGGAGGCAGAACTCCCCAGACCAGGTAGGACTCTTCTGTGATCAGTTACTCGCATCCACCTCCACAGGAGAGAAGCATATGTGATGTAAGTAGAACAGCAGGACGTTGCACCGGGGCAAGAACTTGTCTGCACAATCTGGAGACTTCAAATTTCTAACACATCTAAAACTCCTGTATTCTGTTCCCCGAACATATGCACCTCATACTTAGTCAGGGGCGCAACTAGGTCTTAATTTCGGGGGGCGGGGGGGGGGGGGGGGTGGCTAACATGGCAGATGAAGGGGCGTGGCTAATGTAAATCAATGGGGCGGAGCTAAAATGGCAGATAATCAGGATCGGTTAATGCTCAGGTCAAGCTGATAAGAAAATGTGGTGAATTCTGCATTTGAAACTGGACAACAATTAAAGCACACATTTTTGTTAGCTTGATGCATTGCCCCCCAAAACCCATACTCACCCTGAATCTTAAAATTACCCCTGGCACACCAAAACACATACCCACGCTGAACCCTAAAATTAATCCCCCTCACACCCTAAAACCCATACCCGCCCTGAAATCTATAATTACCCCTGGCACCCCAAAAACCATACCCATCCTATCCCTAAAATTATCCCTCCCCGGCACCCCAAAACCCATACCCACCCCACACCCTAAAATTACCCCCTGGCACCCCAAAACCCAATACCACCCTGAACCCTAAAATCACCCCCCTGGAGCCCCAAAACCCATACCCGCCCTGAACCTTAAATTACCCCTGGCACCCCAGAAACCATACCCATGCTGAACCATAAATTCCCCCTTGCCCCCCAAAACCCAAACCCACCCTGAACCTTAAAATTACCCCAGGCACCCCAAAACCCATACCCATGCTGAACCATAAATTCCCCCTTGCCCCCCAAAACCCAAACCCACCCTGAACCTTAAAATTACCCCAGGCACCCCAAAACCCATACCCATGCTGAACCATAAATTCCCATCTGGCACCCCATAACCCATACCCACCATGAACCCTAAAATAGCCCCCTGACATCCCAAACCCACACCTGCCCTAAACCCGAAAATTACCCCTGGCACTATAAAACACATACCCACGCTGAACCCTAAAATCAATCCCATGGCACCCCAAAACCCACACCTACCCTGTACCTTAAAATTACCCCTGGCACCCCAAACCCCATACCCATGCTGAACCATAAATTCCCCCCCGGCACCCCATAACCCATACCCACCCTGAACCATAAATTCCCCGCTGGCACCCCATAACCCATACACACCATGAACCCTAAAATTGCCCCCTGACACCCCAAAACCCACACCTGCCCTGAACCCTAAAATGACCCCTGGCACACCAAAACACATACCTACGCTGAACCCTAAAATGTCCCATGGCACCCCAAAACCCATGCCTACCCTGAACCCTAAAATTGCCCCCTGGAATCCCAAAACCCATACCCGCTCAGAACCCTAAAATTACCCCCTGGCACCCCAATCCGTAACCCACCCTGAACCATAAAAGTACTCACTGGCACCCTAAAACCCACACCCACCCTGAACTCTAAAATTACCCACTAGCACCCCAAAAAAAATAAACACTACAAACTTACACTACATTTGCATATTTGGAGGGGACTGTCCTCTTTGACGTTTCTATGTATGTAAGTCAAGAACAACATTCACAGTAACCTAGATATGCAGGCAGTAGGTAATGCTGTACTGAAAAATGCATTAAAGTTACTGGAACTTACACAAAAAAACTGCTGCCTGCTCTTCTGATACTATACTGTGGAGTCTGGCTGATCAGCAGCACTGTGTCCTGGCATCCAGCTCCTCCCGAAGGTCTCACTGTGTAGATCAATGTGGGTCAAATGCACAGACAGCAGGGGGAAAGGGATGGCCAGTGCAGGTGAAGCTTTTCCTTTGTAAATTAATTCCTGCTGGCGCCATAGCCCAGTGTTTGCTGTCTGTGCACTTGTATGGAATACACATCTATACAAGTGCACAGACAGCACACCCTGGGCTAAGATGCCAGCAGAAATTCCTTTACAAAGGAAAAGCATCACCTTAACTGGCCATGCCTTCCCCCTGCTGTGCACATCTTCACACCCCATGCTCACAACCCATCAAGTGCTTAGGTGAAATCCCTGCCTTCAGGCAAGGATTTCACCTCTGCGCCACTCTAAAGGAAACACAAGAGGTCAGGGCAGGGGGGTCGGTTCACTCACTGAAACTTTTCAGAGGCTCGCTGTCTGGCTCGGGCTGCTGGGCCTCTCAGAAATCATTAAAACAATCACATTCTCGGACCGGATGCGCAGCCTTCCTGCACCATTTCAGTGCGTGTCATCTTAGCCCGGGCAGAGGAGGCGACGGGGGGGGGGGGGGGCTGAAGCCCGGTGAGCCCAATGGGTGTTGCGCGCCTGTACTTAGTGCCAATATTGGCAAAACACCCCACCCACACAACCACAGTGCATACATGCTAAGTAAATAAATACACAACACAACTTTTGTTTGGGAAAAAATATAGCTGCAGGTTTATTCCATATAAAAGTATACAATATGGTGGGTTATCTTACGGGCGACCCAAGGGCAGGCAGCTGTAACCCGACAATGCTGTCCTGTCCACCTGATGAGCCAAGCAGCACTGTGGAGAACCCAATCAGTGCTGCCCCTTATGGGGTGATCCTCTTTCCGGATCACGTCACACATTGGTCCCTTATTACTCACGCCCCTTTCAGGGCAGAGTGTAGCAAGGCAAGCCCCCGGTTGTCTAGGCCCACAACAGTCCAAAGGACTAACAGGAAGCCGACGCGGTTTTCCAGGAACCTCCCCTAAGGCTCCTGGGATTTGGCTCTGACACCCCTATTGTGGCCTGCAGAGGTACCCTTCTGTACCCATTTGCTTCCAGATCACCCTGTAACTCCGCCTGCAACACAAAAGAAAACATTACAACATTCTATGTACGTTTCCTGCCATCCCCCATGCCGGATAAGCGGTAGGGTGGGAGACTGCGTGTCTGGCACAACAGAGGAATTCCGGATGGTGGGGTAAGCATACATACCCCCCCATTCCTCGGCGTGCTGGAAGTGACGAGCCTAACGCATCACAGGCAAGGAAGGGGGACTTCTCCCTGAGTCCCGGCCTTACAGGGGGGTGGGTTAGTGCCCAAATGGCACTCAACGGGCTGGCCTTTTATGGTGGCCCCTTGCGTGGGCCACGGGCAGCCACAGTGTTCTCATTCCCCAACAGGTGCTCTGATTTCCCAAACATTTGCATACACACCAGTATTCCTTTTACTCTAACATTCACACAATAATTGAATTGAAATTGCATTTATGTAACGCTTACTACTCTGGAATCGCTGCCGAAGCACTTTATGCCATATAATCACGGTACTCTCATTCATTCACATCGCAAAAAATACGAGCACTTTCGTTCCCCTAACAAATGCAATCAAAATATGGGTTTATTCCCCAGACATGTACATATATGTATTGATACCCTCGTTCTGCCAATACCGAAAAAATGGAATACTGTCATTTCACTCACGTTTGTAAAATAGTATGAGTAATTTTATTCCCCTGCACTGACAAAAATAGGAGTACTCGTATCCTCCAAACATTTCAAAAATCGAGAGTAGCCTCACTCCCAAATAAAATAAAAAAAGTTGTCCTGTCTCCCCCAGACATTTCACTATTATCACCTGCACTCTCGTTCTCCACACGTGTGTAACACAAGTAGACTACACACCATGTAATGGGGTATTATTATTCCACCAACATCTGCACAATAGTTTCTGTGTGTGTGATATAAGGACGCCAAACTGAAGGTCCGATTACGAGTCTGGCAGACTTGCAACAGCAAGGCTCGCACAGGTGGTCCAGCGCCTGCCATATTATGACTCTTAAAGTCATAGGGGTGCTGGACTGCCGGCTGTGCCAATGAACAGTCGTTCCCTGGCAGCAGGGCTCGAGTCGGGGGTACCACACGGGTGGGCGGCGTCCCCCAACTTATTTTACAAGGTGGACGCGTCCCCCCTGCCAAACGGCTGGAGTTCACCTTTTTGGTCTCTCTGGGACGAGATCGGAGCCACTTTTCGTGCCGTCACTTCCTGTCGTGACGTCACGTCCGGTGACAGCGTCCCCCCACTTCTTTTTTTAGGACTTGTGCCCTGCCTGGCAGTGGCACAGGAGCGCCACAATGCATTATGCTGAGCAGGGACTAGTGCAGTCCCTCTCAGCATATTGCAAGTTCCTGGACTGCCAACTTTTTCATGGTGAAGCCTTCCATCAAAAGGCTGGCGGTGCGGGAACAAAGGTGGCAGTACAGGGCCCCCGTGTCCCTCCTGCCATGGGGATACATTCAGGAGGGCACAACAGGTGCCCCCTTGTCTGTATTCCGCCCAGTTCAAGTACGGCATGAACATCAGCATCCATGCTGTGATGGACATTTTTGACCGTTCCCATCACAGTGCCTGTTTTCAAGGCTCCGCAATGGGAAAGGCCAAAGGACCACCGACCATATTAGAAGTATTGGCCGGCGGTCCATGCGCAGGTTTGACGCAGAGGATCCCGCGCTGAGCCGGTGCAGCTGCACCAAACTCATAATCAGGCCCTAAGATAGTACTCTGCTCCCCTGGAAAACGCATAGCTAGGAACAATAGACCCACGTCACAGCCCATGACCAACATGCCACCATAATACCGTCCAACAAACGAACACAAATGTAAGCTTGTGAGCACAAACCTCACATTCAACCGCACAACATGACATAAAGTAACAACAACAATATTACCACTTCTATTTCTGATGTCACGTTCATTCAGTAGTGCCTTGTTACGTCATTATACATGTTGACGCTGTACTGCCAGATAAAGTGCTTGTGCAGGATTGGAGATGGTGTTAAACCTCAATCATGTATGAGGAAATGTGTCCCTAGGTAGCACCAGAACACAATTAAAACAAGCATTTGCAATGCAATAGGGCTCGCATTAGTAAAGTTTGAGGGATTAGTATTGTAAATGACAAATGTATTACTTATGTTTTTGTTTTGAAATTTTGGAAATTAATAACTTTGTCATTTACAATGCTAATAGTGTTAACTTGTGGAAATGTGACACCTATAGCATTTGCTTGTGCTACACAAGGGCCGATATAACAGCACGTTTAAACATATGCAACAGAAGCAATGAGTAAGAGTTACCACGGACAGCAGGATGACGGCGGGGGTGAAAGTAACTACAGACAGCAAGAGGAGGGCAGGCCTGCGGCCGTGAATAAGTGACGGCGGCCGGCGGGGCAGCGAAGCCTTTGATGTGCCAAATGCTGCTGGGGAACCGAGTTGGAGCCTCGGCGGGGGCTCAGCATCCTGTGATTCTGATCAAATCACTTTACTCCCTGCGCCCACCACACAATGAAAGTGTCCTTGTGTAACATAACTGGTGCTCATGTGAAGCGCTCCAATACCTGCGGGTCGAGTTTGCGTTATATAAAATCTGCACACATTTACCAAACAAGCACTGGGGGAAGAGAGCAGGGGAAGTAGAAGGGAGGCACGGCCTGCGGCCTTGAATACGTGACGGCAGGGGGGCGGGCATCCTGTGATTCTGATCAAATCACTTTATCTCCCTGCGCCTACCACACAATGAAAGTGTCCTTGTGTAACATAACTGGTGCTCATGTTAAGCGCTCCAATACCTGGCAGAAATTGCAAATGATTTTAAATGAGTGGTTTGTGGCATGGCATCAAAACATGATATCTTGAAAGCTATGAAAATAACTATGGGTACTCCTTTCATCATCCTCATGAGGGTGAACGGCTGAGTTGAGTCTGTGACACTTCTCTGTTGTCAACGTTCCTCTTCTGAGCTATCTTTCCTTCTGTACTATTTTTCACGATGAGAGGTTGGAGTCCGTTGCTTGTGCTACACAAGGGCCGATATAACAGCAAGTTTAAACATATGCAACAGAAGCAATGAGTGAGAGTTACCACGGACAGCAGGACGACGGCGGGGGTGGAAGGAACTACAGACAGCAAGAGGAGGGCAGGCCTGCGGCCGTGAATAAGTGACGGCGGGGGGGCGGGGCAGCGAAGCCTTTGATGTGCCAAATGCTGCTGGGGAACCGAGTTGGAGCCTCGGCGTGGGCTCAGCATCCTGTGATTCTGATCAAATCACTTTATCTCCCTGCGCCTACCACACAATGAAAGTGTCCTTGTGTAACATAACTGGTGCTTATGTTAAGCGCTCCATAAATATGCTTCACATAAGCATATGTAAAATCTACACACAAAAGAAGCTATGAGCAGTGTGAAGCGCTCCAATACCTGTGGGTCGAGTTCGCATTATATAAAATCTGCACACAAAAGAAGCTATGAGCAGAACGGGCTACAAGGCGATTCAGGGTAATCGCTGTAGAGTAAAGGGATCAATATACGCACATCCATTTTAGTTGGAGAGCAAAGGTCACTAGTCTGAGTTTGGGAAGATCCTGAACAGCTAGAAAGAGCGCATAGCTCTATTTTAGCAGGACTGGCTGGCTCAATCGAGGGCAATCTACCGAAATGAGCGGTGACATGTTTCCAAGTATCTCTAATGACAGGCAGCGCAGAGTGCATGCATTCTTTATAGCAGACGGAGCATAAACGCAACTCCGGACAAGAGCAAGAGGAACATTTACCAAACAAGCACTGGGGGAAGAGAGCAGGGGAAGTAGAAGGGAGGCACGGCCTGCGGCCGTGAATAAGTGAGGCACAGGGAGGTACGGCCTGCGGCCGTGAATAAGTGACGGCGGGGGGCGGGGCAGCGAAGCCTTTGATGTGCCAAATGCTGCTGGCAGTGGGAAGGCTCGGGCATGCTCGTCCACGAGGAGTGCACTTTCGAAAATCCGCTGGAGAGCCCTTGCTTGGCCTGAAGTATGGTTTGGCTGCATTAGGGCTCTTTTCCTATTCCTGCGGAATAGGAAAGGCGAGCCCTAAAAATAGCATTTCAAGGAAATACATTTTCAGGAGTTAGAAGTAAAATTAAATTCGTGAAGGTTTATTATAACATTTGGGGTGCAACACAGAAGGCAAATTTAGAATATAATCGAAATTCTAGTAAATCAATATAGGGAATTAGAATAAGACTAAATCAAATGCAGGAGGACGGGACATGAAGTCAAGGTTAAAATCTTCTAAGTCTAAATCATAAGAGAAACCGACAAGGGTTCTGCATCTAAAGTCAGGGAGTCAGGAAACAGACTTATCTCCAGAAATGCATCATTTTATAGGCTATTTTACAGGCGGAGTCAATGGAAATCGCACAGTGAGCATAGGGTGAGTAAATGTAGCAATTAATTAACAAATCACAGCTCAGGATTATACAACATCACATAATGCCATGATTCTAGCCCCCGACTGATATTAATGTGCCCTATTCTAACCTCATGTCTTTGGATGTGGATGTGGTAGCACAAATGTGTTACAAAACAAGGGTAGTAACACAATAGCTATTGGCAGGCAAAGCCTTGAATTTTGTAATGGTTTAGTCTGTGCCCACTCGTGCCAAGCATAGGAAAATAGTGTTTCCGTTTTAGTGCAAAATTGTACATGTTGTCCACACATTTTTTTAAATTTAAATCCGCTTTTACACACAGTTCTCGTCTATGATTTCTACATTCCAAGATTACTTTGGAATCCTATCCTTATCGCTAGGGTTATAATGCAAGACGGGGCATGACTCCAGATTTTGATGTTTGCGGTATTTGTGTAGCAAAGACCTAGCCAAAAGGCAGCAGAGAGCTATTCAGGGTCAAAGGCTAAAATATGGGCAGCCAGTGATTGGAGCCGAACTTGGGTTCTGGGAGTGGAGGGTGACTGTTACTTTCTTGTGATTTAGTATTCCTCAAAGAGGTATGCCTTCCACCTTTTCTTAAATTAGAGAAGGGTCGGGACAGTCCTAATGCATACAGTGATGTTTTTCCAGACACTGGATGCGTAAATAAAGCTGGCGTGGTGCCCTGTTTTTTTCTTTTTCCACTTTTTGGTCTCATTTCTGATTGTGCCCTGGCTGCGGGTGTGCAGAGAGCCACAGCATGTGGTGTGCTTGTTAGCTAGATACACAAGAGTGCCAGTCATGAAGACATTACAGATAATGCGAATGGCTGACAAAATGTCGATATACATAATATCGACATACAAATATATCGCAACAAAAATATAGATGTCAACAATATTGACATCCTATCTCAAACAAGGTAAGTACAAAAATATAGGAAAAAAACATTGATGTCAAAAATATCGTAATTAAAATATATTGTTTTTTTATTAAAAAAATATGTACAATAAATTAAATAATACTTATAAATGTAAT
Organism: Lissotriton vulgaris; assembly: GCF_964263255.1. Taxonomy (NCBI): domain Eukaryota; kingdom Metazoa; phylum Chordata; class Amphibia; order Caudata; family Salamandridae; genus Lissotriton; species Lissotriton vulgaris. The sequence continues at coordinate 338,348,320 of NC_141695.1, forward strand.
AAACATAGTTAAAATATGGTATTATACTTAAAATGTATAATTAATATACACAATTTAATAAAAACTGAATTAAACATATACATATAATACATAATATGTATTTACTTAATAATAACTTTTAATAATTATTTGAATAACGTATAAATAATTACAAATATTATAAATTACAAATACATCTATACACATAAAATAATAATATAAATAAAAATTAAATACAAATGTGAAACATATTTTAAAAAGTAAGGAGAATGTTGGATAGCGTAAGGATAAAAAATACTATTCCCACTCCAAAGAGTGCAACAGTTGGGAAAGTTTTGAATAGCGTAGGGGTAAAAATTACTATTCCCACTCCAGAGAGTGCAACAGTAGGGAAAGAGTTGGATAGCGAAGGGGTAAAAATTACTATTCCAACTTCAGGGAGTGGAACAGTAGGGAAAGCGTTGGATAGCATAGGGGTAAAAATTACTATTCCAACTTCAGAGAGTGCAACAGTAGGGAAAGCGTTGGATAGCGTAGGGGTAAAAATTACTATTCCCACTCCAGAGAGTGCAACAGTAGGGAAAGCGTTGGATAGCGTAGGGGTAAAAATTACTATTCCCACTCCAGAGAGTGCAACAGTAGGGAAAGCGTTGGATAGCGTAGGGGTAAAAATTACTATTCCAACTCCAGAAAGTGCAACAATAGGGAAAGCGTTGAATAGCGTAGGGGTAAAAATTACTATTCCAACTCCAGAGAGTGCAATAGTAGGGAAAGCGTTGGATAGCGTAGGGCATGGGTACTCACAAACTTTCTCTCGGGGGCCAAATTTACAGTTTGGTTTCTGTCCGAGGGCCGCATCGGTGGGGGGCGGGGTCAGTGGGGGAGGGGCGGGGCTAGAGCAACAACATAAAACTGACCATAAGGTTGATCACAGGTCCCTGCAGCGGACGCCTTCGTCCACTGAGCCATCCTGGCATACACACATCTCTCGCTCTCTTTCTCTCTCGGTCTTCCTCCCTCTCTATTGCTCTCTCTCCCTTTCTATAGCTCTCTCTCCCTTTCTCCCTCCCTCTCTCCTGTCTTCCTATGTCTCACTCTGACTGTCTCACTCCCTCTCTCTCACTCCCACTCTCTCCCTCCCTCCCTCTCCGTCTCCCTCCCTCTAACTCTGTCTCACTCCCTTTCCCTCCCTCTCCCTCCATTTCCCTTCCTTTCCCTCCCTCTCACTCCCTCTCCATCTCCCTCCCTTTCACTCCCTCTCCATCCCCCTCCCTTTCCCTCCCTTTCCCTCCCTCTCACTCCCTCTCCGTCTCCCTCCCTTTCTCTCCCTTTCCCTCCCTCTCACTCCCTCTCCATCTCCCTCCCTTTCCCTCCCTCTCCCTCCCTCTCCCTCCCTTTCACTCCCTCTCCATACCCCTCCCTTTCCCTCCCTCTCACTCCCTCTCCGTCTCCCTCCCTTTCCCTCCATTTCCCTCCCTTTCCCTCCATCTCACTTCCCATCAGTCTTCCTCCCTTTCCCTCCATCTCACTCCCCATCAGTCTCCCTCCCGTTCCCTCCATGTCATTCCCCATCAGTCTCCCTCCCTTTCCCTCCCTCTCTCTCTCTCCCTCTCTGTCTCCCTCCCTTTCCGTCTCCCTCCCTTTCCCTCCCTCTCCCTCTCCATCTCCATCTCCCTCCCTCTCTATCTCCACCTCACTCCCTCTCCCTCCCTGTCCATCTCACTTCCTCTCTGTCTCTCTCACTCCCTCCCTCTCACTCCCTCCCTCCCTCTCACTCCCTCCCTCCCTCTCACTCCCTCCCTCCCTCTCACTCCCTCCCTCCCTCTCACTCCCTCCCTCCCTCTCACTCCCTCCCTCCTTCTCACTCCTCCCACTCCCTCCCTCCCTCTCCCTCCCTTCCTCCCTCACACCCTCCCTCCCTCCCTCCCACTCACTCCCTCCCTCCCACTCACTCCCTCCCTCCCACTCACTCCATCCCTCCCACTCACTCCCTCCCTCCCACTCACTCCATCCCTCCCACTCACTCCATCCATCCCTCTCACTCCATCCATCCCTCTCACTCCATCCATCCCTCTCACTCCATCCATCCCTCTCACTCCATCCATCCCACTCACTCCATCCATCCCACTCACTCCATCCATCCCACTCACTCCATCCCACTCACTCCATCCCACTCACTCCATCCCACTCACTCCATCCCACTCACTCCATCCCACTCACTCCATCCCACTCACTCCATCCCACTCACTCCATCCCACTCACTCCATCCCACTCACTCCATCCCACTCCCCCTCCACTCACTCCCTCCCTCCCACTCACTCCCTCCCTCCACTCACTCCCTCCCTCCCACTCACTCCCTCCCTCCCACTCACTCCATCCATCCCTCTCACTCCATCCATCCCTCTCACTCCATCCATCCCTCTCACTCCATCCATCCCTCTCACTCCATCCATCCCACTCACTCCATCCATCCCACTCACTCCATCCATCCCACTCACTCCATCCATCCACTCACTCCATCCATCCCACTCACTCCATCCCACTCACTCCATCCCACTCACTCCATCCCACTCACTCCATCCCACTCACTCCATCCACTCACTCCATCCCACTCACTCCATCCCACTCACTCCATCCCACTCACTCCATCCCACTCACTCCATCCCACTCACTCCATCCCACTCACTCCATCCCACTCACTCCATCCCTCTCACTTACTCACTCCCTCTCACTTACTCCCTCCCTCTCACTTACTCACTCCCACTCACTTACTCACTCCCACTCACTTACTCACTCCCACTCACTTACTCACTCCCACTCACATACTCCCTCCCGCTCACTCCCTCACTCACTCACTCTCTCACTCACTCACTCTCTCACTCACTCACTCCCTCCCTCTCACTCCCTCCCTCTCACTCCCTCCCTCCCACTCCCTCCCTCCCTCCCACTCCCTCCCTCCCACTCACTCCCTCCCTCCCACTCACTCCCTCCCTCCCACTCACTCCCTCCCTCCCACTCACTCCATCCCTCCACTCACTCCATCCATCCCTCTCACTCCATCCATCCCTCTCACTCCATCCATCCCTCTCACTCCATCCATCCCTCTCACTCCATCCATCCCACTCACTCCATCCATCCCACTCACTCCATCCATCCCACTCACTCCATCCATCCCACTCACTCCATCCCACTCACTCCATCCCACTCACTCCATCCCACTCACTCCATCCCACTCACTCCATCCCACTCACTCCATCCCACTCACTCCATCCCACTCACTCCATCCACTCACTCCATCCCACTCACTCCATCCCACTCACTCCATCCCACTCACTCCATCCCACTCACTCCATCCCACTCACTCCATCCCACTCACTCCATCCCACTCACTCCATCCCACTCACTCCATCCCACTCACTCCATCCCTCTCACTTACTCACTCCCTCTCACTTACTCCTCCCTCTCACTCACTCCCTCCCTCTCGCTCCCGTCTCCCTCTCACTTCCTCCCTCCCTCTCACTCCCGTCCTCCCTCTCACTCCCGTCCTCCCTCTCACTTCCTCCCTCCCTCTCACTTCCTCCCTCCCTCTCACTCACTCCCTCCCTCTCGCTCCCTCTCACTCATTCCACTCACTCACTCCCTCCTTCCCTCTCACTCACTCACTCCTCCCTCCCACTCACTCACTCCACCCCTCTCACTCACTCCACCCCTCTCACTCACTCCACCCCTCTCACTCACTCCACCCCTCTCACTCACTCCACCCCTCTCACTCACTCCACCCCTCTCACTCACTCCACCCCTCTCACTCACTCCACCCCTCTCACTCACTCCACCCCTCTCACTCACTCCACCCTCTCACTCACTCCACCCCTCTCACTCACTCACCCCTCTCACTCACTCCACCCCTCTCACTCACTCCACCCCTCTCACTCACTCCACCCCTCTCACTCACTCCACCCCTCTCACTCACTCCACCCCTCTCACTCACTCCACCCCTCTCACTCACTCCACCCCTCTCACTCACTCCACCCCTCTCACTCACTCCACCCTCTCACTCACTCCACCCCTCTCACTCACTCCACCCCTCTCACTCACTCCACCCCTCTCACTCACTCCACCCCTCTCACTCACTCCACCCCTCTCACTCACTCCACCCCTCTCACTCACTCCACCCCTCTCACTCACTCCACCCCTCTCACTCACTCCACCCCTCTCACTCACTCCACCCCTCTCACTCACTCCACCCCTCTCACTCACTCACCCCTCTCACTCACTCCCTCCCACTCACTCCCTCCCTCTTACTCCCTCCTGCCCACTCCTTCCTACTCTCTCACTCCCTCCCTCTCACTCACTCCATCCCACTCACTCACTCCCTCCCACTCCCTCCCTCCCTCTCACTCACTCACTCCCTCGCTCACTCCCTCCTGCCCACTCCTTCCCGCCCACTCCTTCCTTCTCACTCACTCCCTCCCTCCCTCCCTCTCACTCCCTCCCTCACTCCCTCACTCCCTCCCTCCCTCCCTCACTCCCTCCCTCCCTCCCTCACTCCCTCCCTCCCTCTCACTCACTCCATCCCTCTTACTCACTCCCTCCCTCCCACTCACTCTCTCTCTCCCACACTCCCTCCCTCCCACTCCCTCCCTCCTTCCCTCTCACTCACTCCCTCCCTCCCACTCACTCACTCCCTCCCTCCCACTCACTCCATCCCTCTCACTCACTCCATCCCTCTCACTCACTCCATCCCTCTCACTCACTCCCTCCCACTCACTCCCTTCCGCTCACTCCCTCCCTCTCACTCCCTCCTGCCCACTCCTTCCCGCTCACTCCCTCCCTCTCACTCCCTCCCTCACTCCCTCCCTCTCACTCCCTCCCTCTCACTTCCTCCCTCCCTCTCACTTCCTCCCTACCTCTCACTCACTCCCCCTCTCACTCACTCACCTACTCCTCCCTCTCACTCACTCCCTCCCACTCACTCACTCCCGCTCACTTACTCACTCCCTCTCACTCACTCTCTCACTCCCTCTCACTCACTCACTCACTCACTCCCTCTCACTCACTCACTACCCTCTCACTCACTCCCTCCCTCTCACTCACTCCCTCTCACTTACTCACTCCATCTCACTCACTCTCCGTCCCCCTCCCCCTCCCTTTCCCTCGCACTCCCTCTGTCACCCTCTGTCATCTCACCCTGCCGGTGTGCCAGCCGGGGCGCATACACACTCACAGCCGCACCCGAGCACTTAACAGGTCTTTAAAAGACCATTTGCATGTTAATGTGGCCTTTGTATTTCACCTCTTCTTAGGCCCCTGCAGCTTTACTCTGGCCATTGCTAGGATCGCCCGGCCGGCAGCTCCCACAGAGCAGCAGAGTCTCTCGCGCTGCTGCAGACACTTAAAAAAACAAAACGTAAAACACAGGTATGATTTCTCGGGGGTCCGCGGGCCGCCAGGAAAGGCTTGCCGGGCCGCCACTGGCCCGCGGGCCGTACTATGAGTACCCCTGGCGTAGGGGTAAAAATTACTATTCCCACTCCAGAGAGTGCAACAGTAGGGGAAGTGTTGGATAGCGTAGAAGTTAAAATATAACATACTTATGAATAAATTAATATTTTAAAACATTAAAAAAATTAATCATTAAATAAATCTAAACTATTTACAAATACCAATACATAATTATTAAAACCATAATTACCAATGAATAATTAAGTAACAATAAATTAATAATAAATACCAATTAATAAAAAAGTAATTACTAATTAATAATTATTCAACAATAATATAATTAGCAAAAACAATTAATGAAAATAAATTACTTAATTACATTTAAATTACTTGCCACCCTATTCCCCTATAAACCCATAACCCGCTACAGAACATAATTATCAATTAATTAAAATGTAATTACCAATCAATTAAAAATAATTACTAATTAATAATTAACAATAATATAATTGGCAAAAGTAAATTATTACTTAATTACATTTAAATTACTTCCCACCCTATTCCCCTATAAACCCATAACACGCTACAGAACATAATTATCAACTAATCAATTAAGTAAAATTAGTTACCAATTAATAAAAAATTATTACCAATTAATTAAAATTAATTTATAATTCCTAAAAATTAATAATTAATTTAGTATAATTAAATTACTTCCCATCCTATTTCCCTATAAACCCACAACCCGCTACGGTTCGAAAATACAAAATTTACTTAAATTACATAGAAAAAATAAAAATACATATTAAATACTTAATAATATACATAAAAATCATATAAAAAATCGATATTAGTAACATCGATATTACTAACATCGATATTAGTAACATCGATAATACTTACATCGATATTAACAAAATCGATATTACTTTACTTCAAAATTCTGTCCCTTCGATATTAAAAAAATCTATATTACTTACCTTCTATATTCTGTACCTTCGATATTTAAACATCGATATTATTGTATGTCAATATTTAAATATCAATATTTTGTCTGCCTACCAGATAATGTAGCTGGTTTAGAAGATGGTGCCACCTGGCAATGGTAGACACTGGAGTTCTATCAGAATGGGGTTAATCTTTTTATATTTCCTCAGGCCCTTGAGACATACTGTGACATGGAGGATGTCCTTACTATGGCCAATAAGGATCTTAGCAGGCCATGGAGGAGAGCATTAACACCATCCAGACGTGAGATGCAATTCCGAACTCACTTTCTGGGAGGAACGGTTTCACATTCTTAAGCACATATAGTTGGCAACAGGCCATCAATGTTTATTTGCCGATGTAATCCTCATAGTTAAGTTCCGTTCCCAGATTGTATCTGAGTGACTTGGCTGTGGGTGAACGTTGAATATGAAATCCATCCATGTTCATGCTGTTGAGTCATGTTTGGACTAGGTATTGCCTGTGGTTCTTAGAAAATTGTAGGAATTTCGTTTTGGTGGGTTTGAGTTTCAGGGGGTGTGCTGGAAGTTCAGCCCTGTATGCGGTGCAGACATTGGCTGAGGTGTTGATGTCTGGAGCGGAGGAGAATTTCAAGTTGAATTTTGTATAATCTGCATATTGGTAAATTTTTATGCTGTCATCAATAAGTTGAGTCTGATAAGGCTCCATGAAGATGATAGTAGACATGATTGGACTCTGGGGGACTGTATAGGTCATAGGGATCTTCAGGTACCTGGATGTGCCTTTGTAAACGAAGTGGCATTCAGGGCCGGACTGGGAACCACAAAGTGCTCGGCAAAGTGCTCGGCCGGACCCCCCCACCCCTCCCCACTCGGGGGGTTGGAGGTGCCGCCGAGCAGTTTGCAGAGGCCGGTTTTCGACCGATTTTGGTACAGAGCCGATTTTGCAGCTATGCTGCAAAAACTGCCATGTTCAAAAAACGGCCTCCAGGGGCCCAAAACCGGCCCCACCCGTGCGGCGCTCTGGGGGATTGCCCGGAGCCCGCTATGGCCAGTCCGGCCCTGGTGGCATTGGTTGGATAGGGAGGAGGAAAACCAGTAAAGAACATTGGCAGTGAAGCCCATTTGAGACTTCAGGAAGTTAATGAGAGCAGGATGATCAATACTGTAAAAGGCTCCTATGAGCTCAAAGCAAAATCAGGGGGCAGGGTAACTTTGTCTGTGGTCAGGAGGACATTGTCTACGGTTTGTAATTCCGCTTTCTTCAGAGGGTAGTGATGGGGTGGCAGTTGTTTAGGTTCCAGTGTGGATTTCCTCCAAAGTGGAAGGATCAGCCACATCTTAAGAGCTTCTGGGAAGATGTTGTGAATGAGGGAGGTACTTCTAAGGTGAGTAGGGATGAGAGAGCTTCTCCAGAGAAAGCTTTGAAGGAAAATCAGTACAAGACATCATCTCTGTGGCAGGTGGATTTGAGGTAGCTGAAGATGTCTGCAAGATCTGCAAAAGACAGTGGTTTTAAGGATGAGCATTGTGGAAGGCAGTGTGGAGGTAGGTATGTATGTATGGATGGATGTGGTATTGGCAAAGAGTAAACCTAATCAAAAGGCAGTTCAGCTCTGATAAGGATCAAAGGCTAAGACACAGGGCCCTATTGACAAACGTAAATTTACACATTTAGATTTAGTCATGTTTAAATTACTATTGCTCTTCAGTCTAAATGCACCCTTTCGTGCTATTCACCATTGACATGTCTCTACCGCCTGAAATCAGTTGTGTGTGTCTCAGTAAGTTGTAAATAGCAAGTGCTTTTCAAAACATTTTACTTATCAGTTACACTGATGTTTTGGGGTTTTAAACAAGCGCTAGAAAAAGATAATTTGATTTCCAGGTCATGGCTGTAATAAGAAACCCTGGATCAAATAATTTGCAGCTGGGATAAACCAGCACATTTCCATTTCTACCAAGTAAACAGTGGCATGACATTAACATTACCATTTTTAACCTACTGAAATATGACGTCAAGAACTGAGGTAGGGACTAAACTTAGCTGAACCAAAGGGAATGCAAGCCCTATCTTCTGCCCTTGGGTTTTCATTATTAGGCTGCAGAGAGGAAGTTCTTGTTGCAGTTACACTTGGGTATCCTTGGGTATCCTACCTAGGAAGGAAATCTGTCCTTGAGAAATCAAGACTGAATGACTAATTCAAATATGGTGATAACTCATTTTTAAAAAATATTTATTTTTATTAAAACAAGGCATAAAATCACTGGTGCACGGTACAGAAGCGGATCGCTCCCATACATCTATACTTCATCCATAAGACATTAAAGAGGGGGGGAGGGGAATCGGGAAAACAGAATAATTGTACATAAGAGGGTCATGGGGAGGCTGGAATATCAAAAACAACATCAGCTGGTGGTACACATATGTCCCCTCTATAACGGTTCCATGGTCCCCAAACAGTTGTCCATTTTCGAGGGCGACCCCTCGCCAGGTACACAGTCTTTTCTCGGGACATGCACCAATCCATTGACTCTTTCTACCCCTCTAGTGTAGGTGGCCTCTCAGATCCCACCAGCTGAGCAGTATCACGTTTGGCTACCATATTACCCAAAGTAACCCATCGAATCTGTGCTGTGTTTAGATCTGTAGGATCCCAGATATTCAAGAGACCTCTTCTAGCCTCTGGTGGCACCGCCACCCCCAGCACTTCCTGCATGACAGTGTGTATCGCGCCCCAGTAATCCACCATGTAGCGACATTCCCAGAGAATATGAAGGAACGTCCCCAATTGACCACAACCTTGTTTACACAGACCTTCTTCGGTTAATCCCATCCGCATCAGACGTGGGCCTGTAACATATATTCTGTGTAAAATTTTTAATTGGACAAGTCTCAGCCGTGCTGGAATAGCGACTTCTTTCGGGGAGGACACTGCCGACTCCCAGTCCTCATCATCTAGTTCAATACCATCTCTCGTCCATTTTCCCCTCAAATCAACTAGCAGGTCTACTCTATTATTTATCAATTTTTTATAAATTAGGGAGATAGTGCTATCAGGTAAGTGCCCATCTAGTATTCTGTCCTCCAGTGGCGAGGCCTCCTGTATCTCTTCCTCCCCTGGAAGTGCCGATTTTAATGCATGACTCACTTGCGCATATCGGAAATACTCTGTTCTGTTCAGTTCGAATTCAGTCTGTAAATCCCCAAAGGATTTACTGCCTGATTCATGTACGGGCCGTTTTGCGTGTCCCTAATAGCGAATCATAGCGATTCGCTATTGAGGACACGCAAAACGGCATTCATGTAGGAATTGCTACTTAAATAGCGATTCCTACATGTTCTTTATTTGCGAGTAGCAATTTGCTACTCGCAAATACTCCCCATTCATTCCTATGGGCCAAGAGGCCCATTGGAATGAATGGGGATTTGCGAGTAGCAATTTGCTACTCGCAACTGAGATAGCGATTTTAAGGGTGACAGGGGTGTCCAAAGGACGCCCTGTAGCACCCCTAAAATGCACTTTTGGACAGGTGTTGCGCACACACATGTCCAAAGGACATGTGTGTGTGCTACATGCAACTTTGAAAAATGCTTTTAAAAGCATTTTTCTGAGTTTTTGCTATTTACCGACAGGTCTGACCTGTCGGTAAATAGCGGCCCCAAAAGTCCAATATCGCTATTTTGTTGTGTGTCATGAATAGCATTTAAGGAATCTCTATTAGAGATTCCTTAAATGCCATTCCACGCAAATATGCGAATTCTTAAATAGCGATTTTTGCATTTGGTATCATGAATACCAAATGCAAAAATTGCGCTCGCAAAGGGCCAGATTCTGAGAATCTGGCCCTTTGCGAGTGCAATTTAGCTACATGAATCAGGCTGTTAATCCTTCCCGTTACCCAGATGTCTCCGACCTTGGTGATCCCTATCAGGTCCCACTTATCAAAACCCTTGGTGTTCCAGAGCTTGCCCAATTTATCTGATCCGAACAGTGGGGTGGCTAGGGTAAGTCGGTCTCTCCAACCCAACGAACTAGTGGCATCATGCCATATTCGTACCGCCACTCTAGTTGGCCCCGTCAAACTTTTCACAACAGATCTGGTGTATAGAGCTCTATTATAATCCCCACCAGGGAGTAACCATTTATCCATAGCAAATCCCGGATCAGTCACAAGCCCTTAAGTACCATGGTTTATGGCTCCCAATTGCGAGGCTCAATCGTATCTCTTAATGTCAGGGAGGGCTATACCTCCATCATACCATGGGAGCGTTAATTTGGATAGCGCTATGGGCTACGCTGCACCCCTTCCACCTCCCGAAAATAGCTAGCCGGTACCACATCCAAAGTATTTTGAAGGGCGTAGAGCAAGCGGGGCAAGGACATCATTTTGAAAAGGGCCTCCCGGTGATAACTCATTTATTGTATATTAATAGAAAAGCACTCCGTCTTTTTCACTATTTAGACTCAATTTATACTGAAATATTCACAACTTTATATTCAATGCGTGCTACAGTGGTAGCACGTTTGTCCTTAACCCTGCCTTCTTCTGAACCTTCCTACCTCAAGTGAAATCACACCCGGCCACTGTGCACTGTTGCTGGAAAAAACGTTCCAATTTAATTTTTAAACACAAACTCTTTTTTCTTTTTCAACTTTTTTTCAAATAATTATTTCATACAGAACTTTGCCTGTGATTGATACATTCACTTCTCAAAAAAACATTTACAATAATTTGAATTCATCACAAATAACCATTGATTGGCATTTGAATTAAACAAAGCAGTAGATTTCACAATAATGAACACTTTATCCAAATTCTGATGTATGCCCAATGCATTTCGGGCCGAGGAGGGCCCTTCTTCAGGGACCTAAAATCTAAACAAATAGAAAGAAACCAGTTTTTATGTCAGAACATGGTTGTTTGTATGTTCTGACATAAAAACTGGTTTCTAGTTGTTTAGATTTCAGGCCCCTGCAGAAGGACCCTCCTCGGCCCGAAATACATTGGGCATACATCGGAATTTGGATAAAGTGCTCATTATTGTGAAATCTACTGCTTTGTTTAATTCAAATGCCAATCAATGGTTATTTGTGATGAATTCAAATTATTGTAAATGTTTTTTTGAGAAGTGAATGTATCAATCACAGGCAAAGTTCTGTATGAAATAATTATTTGAAAAAAAAGTTGAAAAAGAACAGAGTTTGTGTTTAAAAATGTAATTGGAAAGTTTTTTCCAGCAACAGTGCACAGTGGTCGGGTGTGATTTCACTCGAGGTAGAAAGATAACTCATTTATTCCCATAGTGTAAAAATAAGGTTTTTCAACAAACCAACAACTGTGAGATTCTGGTCAAATCCCTTTGCTACATTTAATTGTCTGTGAAAATTGGGAGAAACTGTGGTCAGGATAAACACAAATTAAGACAAAAATCAAACTAGATACAAACTGACTGTTAGGCAGAATCAATAAATTATGGAAAATCATTTGCAACAAGTCCTGTCCTTCGACTTGTGATGTGCACATTAAGGCAACATCTTTTAAAGCTAGCATATGGACCACCTACTGCTGAAGGAGCCACGTGAGTGTGCATCGGTGCATAGGTTAGCCCATCCACCAGTGCCATTCTGTGTAGAACTGCAGGGTCAACCTCTAAGGTAGACAGACACCAGTTGTGTAATTACACTTCCGTTTACACTAACGATATAGTGTAAGTGCTTGGGAACAATGTGCAGAACCAGAACACAAACAGCTGTTGATCGTTGCACGTGTGTTTTTAGCTGTTTTTTTTTAGATCGAAATGTATCCTCATGTTAAAAATTGAGAGGACTATATCACATCAAGGAAGAGTTTGTAGGGCGTTATAGGGATCACGCCAGCCCTTATTTATGTAAACACACACAAATTGGCGTGATAAACTCTGGGCTCTTCTAACTGTTTGCTTGGCTATTTAGCGAGTCGTTGTAAGGGACCTGTGGTGGTCCCTACCATACATCCAATCTCTAGGCAATTCCAAGAATTGGACGAGGATGGCTCACTCACGTAATGTGGCATGCTTCATCATTTGTCACCTCGTCCCACCCTAGTAAGCTGATAATACCAGGGTGGGCTCAACCTCAGACTGGGGCTGACTGTAGGAAGGTGGATATCTGACCATGGTTGCCCCCAACTTTTTGCCTAGTGTTTTGCTGGTTTTTGACATAGTTGGCCTGGGATCCTGCTATCCAGGACCCCAGGCTTCCTGCTCTCTCTGTTAAAATGGACTCCATGTACCTTATGTAAATATCTAATTGGTATTGGGTCACTCTTGTAAGTCCTTGTACAGTGTACCATAGGTACCCAGGGCATAAGTGCACCCAAGGCCTACCAGGGGCTGCAGCATGTATTATGCCACCCCTGGCTGGCCATCCAAATCTGACACAACTGGCTGATCAATCAGCTGGGGCAAGGTGGTGTAATCACCCTTTGCTTTAGATATAGTATACCTATATCTAAACCTAAAATGGACACATATACTCCTATAAGTCACTCCTATGGCAGGCCTTAACAATCCTGGAGGCAGAGTGCTTAGAATTATGTGAGATAGTGTTCTGGCATGAGCTGAGCCTGTCTGTAGCTTTCGAACCAAGTCCTTTAGCTGTTTCCATGATAACGCTATACCATATACTCTTAAGTGCATTATAATCCTCGCTGTTCTTGCTAACTTTGGCATAGCATTATCAAAACATGTTGAGTAAGGTGTCATACGAATTGGAATACTACCCCCTCGCCAATTTTGGCGACGGGGGTAGCCTTCCACCCTTTTAGAGGGACACGACATGTATGTAACTGTGAACCCCGGTTAAAGTTAACTCGAGCCTCAGCATCACAAAATGGATGCTGCCACCACAGACACAAGTCTGATCTCCTGCTGCTGGGAGTCCTTCCAGCGAGAGAGGCCTGGACAAAGTGTTTCCTGCCTTGAGAGGTGCTAGCACCACCCCAGACAGGATTTTGTGTTTTGGGTAGGACAGGCCTGAAAGGAATGAGACATGCCTGGGGCACACAAGGTGCCCTGTGCATACACCGGTTCAAACCAGTTGCTGGGGCACTCCAGCCCCAGCTCTGGCGTGCAACCGGACAAAGGATAGGGGGTGTAACCACCCCCCTTCCTGGCCCAACCCATAGAAGGGACCTAGTCATAGTAAAGCCCCCTTTAGGAGAATAAAGGTAGGAGCAGGTCCCATTCCAAATTAGATTATCCTGAATTGTATCTACAAGAAGAAACTCTGGACTTCAATGTTCTGCTCCACAGAAGACTGAAGAAATCTCCCTTGTGGCCAAGGAGTGACCACCCTGCACAAGCAGGCACCATCAAGCGTCCCAGTGGTTCACTTTGTCGTCTTCCCCAGTGGATCAAGACTTCAGAGCCCGACGAGACCCGGACTTCCAGACCTCTCCGATCTCTACCTACATTTGCAGCACAGCTGAAATCCGTGGGTGCGACGAGACACGTGGGACCGGCCATCTTGAAGAAACTGCACTTTGCTTCCAGCACGACTTCAGAGGCATCCTCCACGAAGTGCTTTGGGGATTAAGAAGCCCCAGCCCTGAGCAGCTCCTGCACAGAAGATCAGCCCTCCGGCATCCACGAGATCTGCGTGGGGCCCTTTTGCTTGATTGCTGCTCGACGCGTTGTCTGGTCACTTGCCGGCTGGCTAGTGGCCTCCTAGACAACGATCCTTGAAATTCACACTGCTGGTCTGGTTGCTCCAGACTGGACCTTGCTTCCCTGCAAAGGAGAAGCACCTCGGACCCTCCTGGTCCGCACCAGATGCCTTTTCCACTCACTGCGTGGGTTGCCTTTGCCAAGGCCTGTTGATGCCGAATCCGGAACCAACACCGCCGACAGCGAGAGCCTGCATGGGACAGCTCGTGCCTCCATCCTGGTCATCAAAGACACCTCCTGGTCTACGTGGCTGCAGAGTCAATCGTCCACTCTTCATCTGATCGCGACAACAGCATCTGGTTCCTTCCTGGTTCCACTCCAGTCACTGGCTAGTGACTTTGAACACTGTCCCCTCTGCTTTCAGGTCTTCATATTCCTTGATCCATCCTTGGATCACTCCGGACAGCTTCCTCCTGGTCGCCTGCAGCATCTTTCTTCAAGGCTCAATAGACTTCAACGCGGAAACCCGACACACTTTGACACCTATGCACCCGCAGCCCGTGGGTGAGGTAACAAGAGCATTTCGGTGCTCAAGGGTAGATTGACTCTCCTAGTGTCCAGATTTCCAGTTGTTTTAGTCCTAACTAGTCAGAACTGTCCGTACTTACCTTTTTCGTAAATTGTACTGTCCATTGACTTTGTTACGCATCTCGCGTGTGAGTTCACACTCTGCACATGCGTCCCGTGGGCCTTCTATTACTTACCTAAGGTTAGGATAGTGTAGTCCCAGCGATCCTACAGCCTCTGGACAGCTCCATTCCTTCTACCGACTTTCTCAACCCACTTTCTTAGTATATGGTTTGACGTGCCCCTAGGGCACCATTGTAATTCGTGCAACTTAAACGTATTTTTCCTAAGAGTCTTGTCATGTGCTTAGCCCTCTGATCTCATAAAGAGTTCAGAGGTGTGTGTTATTAATAAATATATTGTTTATTTTCATAACAACCTGTGTGGTGTCCTTTCATCTGGTATTCAAGGGGTTATATGTGGTAAAACAGCTGGCTTCACATGCCAAAAGAGTTTAGCCTAAGACTGCTTTGTCCATGCTACCATTAGGATAGCTGGTCTATAAGGTTGACTTACAACCAATCACCATGAGGGTTGTTTGGACTGATACAAGGTGATCACTAGAACTAGTGAGCATCATATATCAGGCCAACTTCTCACATTGGTGTGCAGCGGTTGGGATTTGAGCTTGCTGTTGTTTTTACCAAATATAATCTGGAGATATCATTTGAAAGATCACATAATGTACCATAGGTACATATAACAAGCTTAGAAATACTCTGAGTTCTACTGAACCAGCTGTTGTAGTAGAAAGGGAGTAGCACACCCTGACTACAACTCTTAGCAAGGGATCAGTAGGAAAACACATAGTGTAGGTAAGTGCATCACTTACACCTCACTAGAAAGCATGTCTCCCACAGGAGAGAACACAGTGGCTCCCCTTGTGGCTAGTGACCCTCCACAGGTCATTTCAAGATATGCAGCCCTCAGCTTCCAGGAGATGAGACAATTGTGTACCTCCAGGAAACTGAAACAGGGTTCTAACCCTAACCTTCCTTTTCTGATAGGTCTCTTAGAGACATATTATGCTAGAAGGGCTTCTAATCTAGGCCCCTCTGATCCTACAGATGGAAGCATACCTGCCTTAGAGGATGACTCTAACCTCCCTGAAACTGAAGAAGTAGATGGTGAGGAAGATGGGGAATCTTCTGAGGGAGAGGTAGAAAATGGTCCAGTGATAGTCAGTAGACTTACCAGGGCCAACTTAGGCCTGCATGGGGATGGAACTGGGGGAGCCCCAGACCTATCCACAGGTAGGCCTAACTTTGGGAATGGACGAGCTAGGTCTCTCTCCAGAGGCTCTAACAGATCTATTCACACCCATGTCTCTCAGGCATCTTCTCAGAGAGGAATAACTTCCCCTCAGAGAAGAGAACATGAAGCAAAGATGAAGGAAGTGAATCTGAGGATCCAAAGGGAAGAACTTGCCCTTGCCAAAGAGAAACTTGCCTTTGCCAGAGAGCAGAAATTGAGTGGGGTAGAACCCACTGGTGGCGGCATTATCCCTAGAGATAAAGACAGGAGTTTTGATAATAGACACCTGAGTAAGATAGTGCCCCCCTATAAGGTAGGGGATGACATCCACAAATGGATGACTGCTTTGGAAAGGGCCTGCAAAGTACAGCAGGTACCCCAGAGTCAGTGGGCAGCTATCTTGTGGCTCTCCTTTGAAGGTAAAGGTAGAGATAAGCTCCTCACTGTTAGAGATGAGGATGCTAATGATTACAAAATCCTGAAGAGTGCACTGATTGATGGGTTTGGCTTAACAATTGAACAGTACAGGTTGATGTTCAGAGACACCCAGATCTAATTATGAGAGAGCAAGTCTTAAATAATTGTCAGAACCAGTTATTACACCAGCACCTAGCAGACTCAGATCTGACCTCTCCACAAGAATTGGGTAAGAGGGCAGACAAATGGGTCAGAACCAGGATTAGGCCTAAGAATCAGGGTGGTGACCAAAAGAATGAATCAACCAAGACTCGAGAGAAGGGTGGGAATAAATCAAAAGATCAAACCACATCAGGGCCCCAAAAATCCTCTGAAGGGGGTGGGTCCCAGAATCCTTCCAATACCCAAAAGAAAACTTATTGCCACGCCTGCAAACAGGTAGGCCATTGGAAAACTGACAGCAGTTGCCCCAAGGCCAACAATAAGGAAAATATTCCTCCAGGTAATACTCCAATACCTCCTGTTACTACTAGTAGTAATCCCCCAGGTGGTGGGAGTGCCCCCAAGAATTTGGTTGGGTATACTTGGGGAACTCAGGTGGACTCTGGCCTAACCAGGTCCGTTACCACAGATACTCCTGTTTGTGAAAATGGCATGGGGTTTGCCAACTTCACTGCTTGTCCCAACACTTTGGACAAGTACAGACAGGAGCCCCTCATCAATGGTCTGAAAGTTGAGGCCTAAGAGACACAGAGGCTAGCATCACTATGGTGACTGAGAGCCTAGTCCCCTCAAGGCAACTTTTACCTGGAGCCACATACCAGGTGACCAACATTGATGGAGTGCAGAGAGATCATCCCGTGGCAGTGGTAAATCTCAGCTGGGGAGGTGTCACTGGTCCCAAGAGAGTGGCAGTGTCATCAAACTTGCCTGTAGATTGTCTACTGGGGAATGATCTAGAGATCTCAGCCTGGGCTGAGGTAGAGCAAGAAACCCATTTTAAAATGGTAAATCTCCATGGAAAGGTTAGTGGGGCTGTGATGGCCACAGCCCCAGTCCAAGATGTCCTCCCTGAACAGGTCAGGAGGGCTGTGCCAGTCACATCCCAATCTCAGACAGATTCCTTCCCTGAACAGGTTAGCAGGGCTGTGATGGTAACAGCCCGTACCCAAACTGAGTCCCTTCCTGAAAAGGTTGGTGGGGCTGTGATGGCCACAGCTCAAACTCAAACAGATTCATGTGTTGTGAAGCCTGAAACTAAGGATCACTCCACACAAACAGAGAGCATTGAGGAGGAAGAGAAATCTCCCTCCCACCAGACTTTAGGAAAGGATCAGCCTCCTCAGGGAACTGATCTTATCCCTTGTGAAGAAACTGCCCCAGAGGTAGTCAGGCCTAGCCTGGCAGAGCCCCTGATGTCAGTGGACACTTCCAAGGTGGGACCCAGTCTGGAGCAGGTAACCTGCCCCTCTCTACCCTGCCTCAGTCAGCCCAGGGCTGTAGAGTAGGCATGAGCGGATTTTGCGGATTGGCAATCCGCGAATTTGCGGATTTGCGAACTCGCAATCCGCGAATTCCCGCGAATTTGCGGATTTTTTTTTTTTTTGTGTTCGCCCGTGTTTCTGCCAGTTCGCGAGGGTTTTTACAATTTCGCAATTTGCGAACTTACCTGTCGGGTCGCAAGTTTTGCGAACTTGTTGTTTCTACGTGTCCAACCTGTTTGGGACACTCTTCTTCATCACTGCCACTCTCTGTCACCACTGCCACTCTCTGACTACTCATGCCACCCTCTGGCCCACCCATGCCACCCTCTGTTTCATCACCACACCCTCTGGTTGTCCAGTGTACATTATTTTCGGCAAAGCAAAGCACACCTTCCCTGCCTCAAGTGACCTGAATTAATTTGGGGCTGATTAATGTGTCACAGAATATTTTTTTAGCTGGCACCTGCTTCCTTAGTGCGCCCTGATTAGTGATCTTTTGCACTTGCTAAGTGCTTTCATTGTTGCAAAATTAGTTACAACACCTGCCCTGCCCCAACTGACAATAATGAATTAGGGGCTGATTAATGGATTTTAACTTCCAGCCTGGCTCCTGCTTGTCTCCCTTAGCTGTAATTCATGACCTTTGTGGCATATGTGTAACTATTCTGAGGTTCAGAGCAGGGTCACATAATAGTTTCAACTGGCAACTGAACTCTGGAGGGGCCCCTCAGGAAGCACTACAGGAAATGGCTACTAATGATGTGCCTGAACTTTTGAACCTGGTAAGTAGTTACTTTCAGTTTTGCTTGGATCATATTTCTGCAATTTCGCACTTATTCGCGGGGCGCGAACTCACGCGAACAGTGCGAGCAGTGCGAGCAAAATCCGCTGCTCGCGGATTTGCGGATTTTGCAGGAAATTCGCAAATCTCGCGGATTGCGGATTTCCCGAAAATCCGCAAAATCCGCGAGCGGAACGGATTTTCCGCCCATGCCTACTGTAGAGGTCAGGGAGGCCAGTGGTGGACCCCAAAGGGCCCCCTGTCCAAAAGAACTCCCCAATCAGCAGATTAAGGGCACCAAAACTAGCAGTCCTAGCCAGGTGAAAATAAAACAAACTCCTGAGAGCTCCCCCTTAAACCTAGTTAGGGACCTCCCACAGATGGACACTGTTGG
This sequence comes from Lissotriton vulgaris, assembly GCF_964263255.1. NCBI lineage: Eukaryota > Metazoa > Chordata > Amphibia > Caudata > Salamandridae > Lissotriton > Lissotriton vulgaris. The sequence continues at coordinate 338,367,317 of NC_141695.1, forward strand.
GCACAGCCAAACATGGGACCTAAGGGCCCCAAACCTGACCTGTCCCTCCAGTAAGCCAAACAGAGGGACCAAGCCTCCAGCTTTAGGTAGCCAGAGGTTGACCCTGAGAGCACACTGCAACTCAGTCCTGGAAAGAAAGGCATATATGGTGGATAGTGATTGGAGGAAGTTGAGCCCAACATTAGTGGAGCCTCACTTCAGTACTCCATCCCAGCACCAGCCTTTTACTTTGCCAAAACACACCACAGGTAGAGATTCCCTGTGGTGGAGACCCTCAGATACCCTTAGGGTGAAGGATTGCTTAGTGGACCATGAGATAGGGGGTAACCATGCCAGTGCATGCACCTCCTCATATGGCCACTCAGGCAATATAGGCTTACCTGGTCAAGGATTGCCTTATCTCCTTTCGTTTGGGGGGGCGGGGGGGGAGTTATGTAGGAAGGTGGATATCTGACTATGGTTGCCCACAACTTTTTGCCTAGTGTTTTGCTCTTTTTTGACATAGTTGGCCTGGGATCCTGCTATACAGGACCCCAGGATTCCTGCTCTCTCTGTCAAAATGTACTCCATGTACCTTAGGTACATATCTAATTGGTATTGGGTCACTCTTGTAAGTCCTTGAACAGTGTACCTTAGGTACCCAGGGCATAAGTGCACCCAAGGCCTACCAGGGGCTGCAGCATGTATTATGCCACCCCTGGCTGGCCATCCAAATCTGACACAACTGGCTGATCAATCAGCTGGGGCAAGGTGGTGTAATCACCCTTTGCTTTAGATATAGTATACCTATATCTAAACCTAAAATGGACACATATACTCTTATAAGTCACTCCTATGGCAGGCCTTAACAATCCTGGAGGCAGAGTGCTTGGAATTATGTGAGATAGTGCTCTGGCATGAATTGAGCCTATCTGCAGCTTTCGGAACGAAGTCCTTTAGCTGTTTCCATGATAACGCTATACCATATACTCTTAAGTGCATTATAATCCTCGCGGATATTGCTAACTTTGGCATAGCATTATCAAAACATGTCGAGTAAGGTGTCATACGAATTGGAATACTACCCCCTCGCCAATTCTGGCGACAGGGGTAGCTTTCCACCCTTTTAGAGGGACACAACATGTATGTAACTGTGAACCCCGGTTAAAGTTAACTCGAGCCTCAGCATCACAAAATGGATGCAGCCACCACAGACACAAGTCTGACCTCCTGCTGCTGGGAGTCCTTCCAGCGAGGGAGGCCTGGACAAAGTGTTTCCTACCTTGGGCGGTGCTAGCACCACCCCAGACAGGATTTTGTGTATTGGGTAGGACAGGCCTGAAAGGAATGAGACATGCCTGGGGCACACAAGGTGCCCTGTGCATACATCGGTTTAAACCAGTTGTTGGGGCACTCCAGCCCCAGCTCTGGCGCGAAACCGGACAAAGGATAGGGAGTGTAACCACCCCCCTTCCTGGTCCCACCAATAGGAGGGACCTAGTCATAGTACAGCCCCCTTTAGGAGAATAAAGGTAGGAGCTGGTCTCATTCCAAATTAGATTATCCTGAATTGAATCTACAAGAAGAAACTCTGGACTTCTATGTTCGACTTCTATGTTCTGCTCCACAGAAGACTGAAGAAATCTCCCTTGTGGCCAAGGGGTGACCCCCCTGCACAAGCAGGCTCCATCAAGCGTCCCAGCGGTTCACTTTGTCGTCTTCCCCAGTGGATCCAGACTTCAGAGCCCGACGAGACCCAGACTTCCAGACCTCTCTGACCTCTACCTACATCTGCAGCACAGCTGAGATCCGTGGGTGTGACGAGACACGTTGGACCGGCCATCTTGAAGAAACTGCACTTCGCTTCCAGCACGACTTCAGAGGCATCCTCGACAAAGTGCTTTGGGGATTGAGAAGCCCCAGCCCCGAGCAGCTCCTGCACAGAAGATCAGCCCTCCAGCATCCACGAGATCTGCGTGGGGCCCTTTTGCTTGATTGCTGCTCGACGCGTTGTCAGGTCACTTGCCGGCTGGCTAGTGGCCTCCTAGATGATGATCCTTGAAATCCACACCACTGGTCTGGTTGCTCCAGACTGGCCCTTGCTTCCCTGCAAAGGAGAAGCACCCCGGACCCCCTGGTCCGCACCAGACGCCTTTTCCACTCACCGAGTGGGTTGCCTTTGCCAAGGCCTGTTGACGCCGAATCCAGAACCAACACCGCCGACAGTGAGAGCCTGCGTGGGACAGCTCGTGCCTCCATCCTGGTCGTCGAAGACACCTCCTGGTCCACTAGGCTGCAGAGTCAAGCGTCCACTCTTCACCTGATCGCGACAACAGCATCTGGTTCCTTCCTGGTTCCACTCCAGTCACTGGCTAGTGACTTTGAACACTGTCCCCTCTGCTTTCAGGTCTTCATCTTCCTTGATCCACCCTTGGATCACTCCGGAAAGCTTCCTCCTGGTCGCCTGCAGCATCTTTCTTCAAGGCTCCATAGACTTCAACGCGGAAACCCGACACACTTTGACACCTATGCACCCGCAGCCCGTGGGTGAGGTAACAAGAGCATTTCGGTGCTCAAGGGTAGATTGACTCTCCTAGTGTCCAGATTTCCAGTCGTTTTAGTCCTAACTAGTCAGAACTGTCCGTACTTACCTTTTTCGTAAATTGTACTGTCCATTGACTTTGTTACGCATCTCACGTGTGAGTTCACACTCTGCACACACGTCCCGTGGGCCTCCTATTACTTACCTAAGGTTAGGATAGTGTAGTCCCAGCGATCCTACAGCCTCTGGACAGCTCCATTCCTTCTATCGACTTTCTCAACCCACTTACTTAGTATATGTTTTGACGTGCCCCTAGGGCACCATTGTAATTCCTGCAACTTAAACATATTTTTTCTAAGAGTCTTGTCATGTGCTTAGCCCTCTGATCTCATAAAGAGTTCAGAGGTGTTTGTTATTAATAAATATATTGTTTATTTTCATAACAACCTGTGTGGTGTCCTTTCATCTGGTATTCAAGGGGTTATATGTGGTAAAACAGCTGGCTTCACATGCCAAAAGAGTTTAGCCTAAGACTGCTTTGTCCATGCTACCATTAGGATAGCTGGTCTATAAGATTGACTTACAACCAATCACCATAAGGGTTGTTTGGACTGATACAAGGTGATCACTAGAACTAGTGAGCATCATATATCAGGCCAACTTCTCACACTGACCTGAGGGAGTTCTTGGACATTTCTTTTCTTCTCTGGACAATGCTAGGGTACAGTGTGTTAGTTAAAAAGCCTTAGGATAAACCGCTAAAGTGTCCTTTGTTCTGGTGGTATCGTACCTAGGTTAGATAAAGCATTACTAACAGATAAATACAGGTGTAATGACCTATAAGGATCACTATATTTGAATAAAGTTCATGCCAACATGTTTCTGCCTCTTACTAGCCATGGGTCTAAGGCATTCATCAGGGCAGTCTCTATGTAGCTCTACACTGCAAGTAGTAAGTGCAGAGTGTGCATAGATATAACAAATATAGAGAGGACCTACCTCTCCAATGGTATCATTAGGATGAAAAAACCTAACACTGCTTATCTAATTGCTGCATGGTCTGTTCGGGGTGGTTTTCTCCTGTTGTCACACTTTTGTCAAGGTAGAGATCCCACTGGTATCCTACCATGCCCCTTCGAACAGCCATCCAGTGCAAGCCAAAAAGATTTGAGAGGACGCATGCCACTCTCAAATATGGTACTAAATGATGGGCTTGCATTTCACATAATTAAGCATAATTTTGCATAATTTCTCAAAATCAAATTACACCAATTTCACCCCCCCCCCCCCCCCCCCCGATAGCTGTCACCTATTTAAACATGAGCTCTGCCACTGAGCTTCTTCCCTTTGCAGTCTACAAAGTTTACAGCGAATTAACTCCTTTTGGTAAAGGAAATTGTCAATGTGTCTTAATGAATTGGTAAAAGCTACAATGATAGCAGTTGTCGGTACCCTGGGAGGAGCCAGGCGCACAGAATTTCATGTGAGCACTTGATGAAAGCAGCAAGAGATGCTGGAGACTACTCTCCTGTCTATGCCATCAAAGCAAAATGTAAATTTCTGCGAAGTGCCATGGGCTGATCAAAAATGTGAAGGGCAAGTTGCCCCACAAATATCTAAAGGGGGCTGTTCCTAAGCCACTTTCTATTTGATTGATAGATGCTGCATATTGTTGTGTCGATATGAGCTCAGCGAGAAAGTAAGCTGTCCAGCCAGATCTAAAAAAGAGAAGATGCTTTTGTGCCGGGCAAGAGAAGTAATCTCATTCATGCCAAGAAGGCTGGGTGTGGGGCAAGGGAGAACCAGGGCAGGAGTTCTAGCTGTTGAATCAACACTGAATATTTCTGGGTCACCATCGATCGCTCTCTCAGCTTTACCCACTTGCTGTCCCCTCCCAGGCTTCTTGTACTCCTTCCACGGAGGGTGCAGGACTGATCTGGGATGAGCACAGGGTTAGGCCTGGGTGGTGAACACCGCTCAGTTGGTGGATTTTTTTGCACTCCATACTCCGCAGGGCTTGCAGGGTTCCTTAAAACTACAAGCTGGGGTTTTTTCTCGCTCGCACTCGCCAACGTTGTTGGTAAGCGTGAGCGAGAAAAATTCAACTCCAGAACACTTCCCAGTGAGATTTCTGAACGTGGGCGTTCGCAGGTGATCGCTACTGTTCGCATTGAGAAATCTTCCGTTTGCTTTGAAGAAGCTGCTGCTCAAGTAGAACTTCTACTCGAGAGGCAGAAAAAAAGCAGCGTCCTCTTACTCTGCGCGAGATGCTGTTCAAGCTGATTTTACAGCGTGGGACAAACACCTGGCGCTAAAAACCAATGCAAACAGCTCAAGGTAACGCACTTCGCTGCTTGCAGAACTCCGCATAGTGCGGCCTCCTTTTTTTTGTCACTCGCTGAGTTACGGTTAAAACTCCATGAACTCCGCCCAGGCCAACACAGGGTTTGCATCAGACTGAAAGGTGGGATTGGCACTGCCTGGCATTTAACACATCCATGTTACTTTCTCTTCTGTACCCACAGTCTACCCTCTCGGACCCATTGCCCAGATTTCTCCAGGGACGAGAGCAAGTGTCTGCGTACGACGAGCTGGTAAACGCCTACGAGACCACCACAGGCTCAACGCACAACTGGAAGTACGGCGGAGGGGTCCTGTCCCAGCCCAGCCACCCCATCGCCCCGCCGCACTGGAAGGTGCACTACAACAAGGATTTATGGGAGAAGGTAACGTGTCAGCAAGTGTATGGGCTAGGGAAAGGGGGGTATAGGGAGACAGAAAAGAGCAGGGCATCACACAAGAGAGCACACCGGAAACACATGGGGCCTCATTTATGAACCCTTGCGTCACTTTTACACCGCCGGTGCGTCACTTTTTGTGACGCACCATTGGCGTAAAAAACGCGACTTGTTGTGCCATATTTACAAAGTGACTCATCTAGGTAGATGCGTCACTTTGTAAACCCCTATGCCACATTATACCTGCGCCAGGTATAATGTATGCAAGAGGAGCGTATTGACGCAAGAAAGGGTCATAGAAGTGACGCAGTGAAATCTATGAGATTTCACTGAGTCACTTCTAGTACGCCGTTGTGTCAAAATCTTGCGCCTGCCTCATAGCAGGTGTAAGACTGACGCAAGCCCTTTCACATGGGGCTTGCCCTATGTGAAAGGACGCATTGCTGTTGCTGTGTCACTTTTGTGGCACACTCCAGCAATGCGTCACTTTTGCACTTACAGATACGTCAGAAATACTGACGTATCTGTAACTCCTTGCGCAATGATGCGTCATAATGTAAATATGACGCATCATTGGTGTCGCAAGGAGGGCGCAATGAAAAGTGACGCAACGCTGTTTTCACGCAGAGAGGCGTCACTTTTCATAAATGAAGCCCCTGAGGTGAGAGACTCACTGTGGAGCACAAGTGGGAGTCCGTAGTCTAGGGCCCAGCAGGGGTAAGAGGGCCATTGCTGTAGAGACTGAGAACAGACTTTGCACAAGGCGAGAGAGGCAGGAATAGAGAATATGAAAGATTAGTGGGTTTAATGTGAGATTTAAACGTGATGGCACAACATAAGAGAGCAATGTATGCACGTTGTGAGAGAGCCATAAGTGCGCAATTTGTGTGTGATAGAGAGAGACCCTGGGCGTACAAGGTGAGAGAGCTGCACGTGTACACAATGAGAGAGCCTAGAGTGCACATTATGAGAGAAAGAGCCATGGGCCTGGTGCTCACGGTGAGAGAGATATAGAATTTATGGATACACAATGAGAGAGAGCCTTGCATGCAGAACGCGAGAGAGCCCCGGGTGCACAATGTGACAGAGCTAAGCGTGCTTGCACATTGTGATAGAAAGAGAGCCATGGGTGGACCGGGTGAGAGAAAGAACGCCAATGGTGTTCAGTGTGTTAGAGCCTTAGGCGCACAGGATGAGAGAGACATTGGTGCACGATGGGAGAGAACTATGGCTGCACAATGTGAGACATAGGGAGAAAGATCTGAGAGTACAATGTGGGTGAGCAAGGGGTGCAAAGTGTTAGAGAGCATTAGGTGAACAAAGCGAGAGAGCCAAGAGTATACCTTGTATGTGTGATAGAGGGATTGGTGCATAATGTGTGAGCGACCACCAAGGGACAGTGTGAGAGAGCCAGCGGTGCACAGTGTGAGAGAGCTTTATAATGTGACAGAGCCTTTGGTGCACACTTTGAGAGTTCCATGGTGCATAGTCTGAGAGAACCACAGGCAAGGGGTATAAGATCGCCATGTATACAATGTGAGGCAGCCATGGGCGTGCAATGCGGGAGAGCGGTGACAATCTGAGAGAGCCAAGGGTGCACAAATGTGACAGAGTAATTAATGGGTTCCCATTGCAACAGTGAGAGAGATGTGTGTGCAGTGTGAGGGAGGTAACGTGCATATTGTAAGAGAGAGAGACATCAGTGGATAATGCAAGAGAGGACCAAGGGTGTGAATGAGCCATGGGTGCATAGTGCAAGCGAGCCATGGGTGCATAGTGCAAGCGAGCCATGGGTGCATAATGTAAGAGAACCATCATTGCATAGTGAGAGAGCCGTGGGTGCATAGTTTGAGAGAGCCGTGGGTGCATAGTTTGAGAGAGCCATGGGTGCATAGTGCGAGAGAGTCATGGGTGCATAGTGTAAGAGCGGCATGGGTGTACATTGTAAGCGAGCCATGGGGGCATAGTGTAAGAAAACCATTGGTGCATAGTGTGAGAGAGCAGTGGGTGCATAGTGCAAGAGGGCCATGGGTGCATAGTGTGAGAGAGTCATGGGTGCATAGTGTGAGAGAGTCATGGGTGCATAGTGTAAGAGCGGCATTTGTGTACAGTGTAAGCGAGCCATGGGTGCATAGTGTAAGAAAACCATTGGTGCATAGTGTAAGAAAACCATTGGTGCATAGTGTAAGAGAGCCATGGGTGCACATTGTAAGAGAGCCATGGGTGCACATTGTAAGAGAGCCATGGGTGCACATTGTAAAAGAGTCATGGGTGCATAGTGTAAAAGAGTCATGGGTGCATAGTGTAAAAGGGGCATGGCTGCATGGTTTGAGAGAGCCAAGAGTGCACAAATGTGACAGAGTAATTAATGGGTTCCCATTGCAACAGTGAGAGAGATGTGTGTGCAGTGTGAGGGAGGTAACGTGCATATTGTAAGAGAGAGAGACATCAGTGGACAATGCGAGAGAGGACCAAGGGTGTGAATGAGCCATGTGTGCATGGTGCAAGCGAGCCATGGGTGCATAGTGCAAGCGAGCCATGGGTGCATAATGTAAGAGAACCATCATTGCATAGTGTGAGAGAGCCGTGGGTGCATAGTGCAAGAGGGCCATGGGTGCATAGTGCAAGAGGGCCATGGGTGCATAGTGTGAGAGAGTCATGGGTGCATAGTGTGAGAGAGTCATGGGTGCATAGTGTAAGAGCGGCATTTGTGTACAGTGTAAGTGAGCCATGGGTGCATAGTGTAAGAAAAACATTGGTGCATAGTGTAAGAGAGCCATGGGTGCACAATGTAAGAGAGCCATGGGTGCACAATGTAAGAGAGCCATGGGTGCACAATGTAAGAGAGCCATGGGTGCACATTGTAAAAGAGTCATGGGTGCATAGTGTAAAAGAGGTATGGGTGCATGGTTTGAGAGAGCCAAGGGTGCATAGTGCAAGCGAGCCATGGGTGCATAGTGTAAGAGAACCATCAGTGCATAGTGTAAGAGAGCCATGGGTGCACATTGTAAGAGTCGTGGGTGCATAGTGTGAGAGAGCCATGGGTGCATAGTGTAAAAGAGTCATGGGTGCATAGTGTAATAGAGGCATGGTTGCATAGTGTAAGAGAGTCATGGTGCACAGTGAGAAAGACAATTCTATATACTATGAGAGAGCCACATGCGCACACTGTGAGAGGGCCTTGGGTGCCCACTGCGAGAGAGCCAAGAGTGCATATTATGAGTGAGAAAGAGAGAGAGACATGGGTCCGGTGCGCAGTTTGAGAGAGGTATGTATGTATATTGTAATAGAAAGAGAGAGCGCTCGATGCTAAATGCGAGAGAGGCGTGGGTGCCCATTGTAAAAGAGCCAAAAGTGCACATTTTGAGAGCGATCTAACAAGCCTTGGATGCACAGTGAAATAGATCTATAGAACACACTCTGAGAGAGAGCAAAGGTGGGCAGTGTGAAAGAGCCGTGCCTGCACAGAGCCATGGCTTTACAGTTTGAGAGAGCCATTGGTGCACAATGTGAGAGATCTATGGGTGCATAATGTGAGAGAGCCATTGGTGCACAAGGTGAGAGATCTATGGGTGCAGAATGAATGGAGAGAGCCATTGGGTGCACAATATGAGAGATCTATCGGTGCAGACTGTGAGAGAGCCATTGGGTGCACAATGTGAGGGATCTATGGGTGCACAATGTGAGGGATCTATGGGTGCACAATATGAGAGATCTATCGGTGCAGACTGTGAGAGAGCCATTGGGTGCACAGTGTGAGAGATCTATGGGTGCACAATGTGAGAGCCATTGAGTGCAGACTGTGAGAGATCCATTGAGTGCCCAATGTGAGAGAGCCAATGGGTGCAGACTGTGAGAGAGCCATTGGGTGCACAGTGTGAGAGATCTACGGGTGCACAATGTGAGAGAGCCATTGGGTGCACAGTGTGAGAGATCTACGGGTGCACAATGTGAGAGAGCCATTGGGTGCAGAATGAATAGAGAGAGACATTGGGTGCACAATGTGAGAGATCTATGGGTGGAGACTGTGAGAGCCATTGATGCTAAATGTGAGAGATCTATGGGTGCAGAATGAATGGAGAGAGCCATTGTGTGCACAATCTGAGAGATCTATGGGTGCAGACTGTGAGAGAGCCATTGGGTTCACAGTGTGAGAGATCTATGGGTGCAGACTGTGAGAGACCCATTGGGTGCACAGTGTGAGATGGATGTATGACGTTACAACGCATACTTTTACCACGCATACCATTACAACGCGGTATTTACAACGCATACCGTTACAACGCATAGCGCTTAGAGGTGCTGGATAGTGGTAAGTATAATTTTATATTCCAACTCCAGTCCCCGTGGACACTAGGGAAGGTGTTGGATATAAAATTATACTTATTCCCTATCCTAGAGCGCCTCCCAGCGCAATGCGTTGTAATGGTATGCGTGGTAATGCCTGCGTTGTAGTGGCAGTGCGTGGTAAAAACTTCGTTGTAAACGTTGTATACCGTGTGAGATCTGTGGGTGCATAATGTGAGAGCGCCATTGGGTACAGAATGAATGGAGAGAGCCATTGGGTGCACAATGTGAGAGATCTATGGGTGCAGAATGAATGGAGAGAGTCATTGGGTGCACAATATGAAAAATCTGCTGGTGCAGATTGTGAGAGAGCCATTGGGTGCACGATGATTGGGATCTATGGGTGCACACTGTGAGAGATCTATGGGTGCAGAATGAATGGAGAGAGTCATTGGGTGCACACTGTGAGAGATCTATGGGTGCAGAATGTGAGAGATCTATGGGTGCAGAATGGAGAGAGCCATTGGGTGCACAATGCGAGAGATCTATGGGTGCAGTATGTGCGAGATCTATGGGTGCAGTATGGAGAGAGCCTTTGGGTGCACAATGTGAGAGATCTATGGGTGGAGACTGTGAGAGAGCCATTGATGCTAAATGTGAGAGATCTATGGGTGCAGAATGAATGGAGAGAGCCATTGCGTGCACAATATGAGAGATCTGTGGGTGCAGAATGTGAGAGCGCCATTGGGTAAAAAATGAATGGAGAGAGCCATTGGGTGCAAAATGTGAGAGATCTATGGGTGCAGAATGAATGGAGAGAGCCATTGGGTGCACAATAAGAAAAAGATCTATTGGTGCAGATTGTGAGAGAGCCATTGGGTGCACAATGTGAGGGATCTATGGGTGCACAATGTGAGATCTATGGGTGCAGAATGGAGAGAGCCATTGGGTGCATAATGTGAGAGATCTATTGGTGCAGAATGTGAGAGATCTATGGGTGCAGAATGGAGAGAGCCATTGGGTGCACAATGCAAGAGATCTATAGGGGCAGTATGTGAGAGATCTATGGGTGCATAATGTGAGAGAGCCATGGGTGAGGAATGTGAGAGAGCCGTTGGTTGCAGAATGTGAGAGAGCCTTTGGGTGCAGGTTGTGAGCGCTATGGGTGCAGAATGTGAGAGATTCATGGGTGCAGATTGTGAGAGCGCTATTGGTGCAGAATGTGAGAGAGCCATTGGCTGCAGAATGTGAGAAGCTATTGGTACAGAATGTGGGAGAGCCATTGGGTGCAGAATGTGAGAGATACATGGGTGCAGAATGTGAGAGAGTGTTGGGTGCACAATGTGAGAGATCCATGGGTGCAGAATGTGAGAGACGCATTGGGTGCGCAATGTGAGAGATCTATGGGTGCAGAATGTGAGAGATTCATGGGTGAAGATTGTGAGAGCGCTATGGGTGCAGAATGTGAGAGAGCCATTGGGTGCAGAATGTGAGAAGCCATTGGGTGCAGAATGTGAGAGCCATTGGGTGCAGAATGTGAGAAGCCATGGGTGCAGAATGTGAGCGAGCCATTGGGTGCACAATGTGAGAGATCCATGGGTGCAGAATGTGAGAGAGCCATTGGGTGCACAATGTAAGATATCTGAGTCCCCAATGTGAGAGAGCCGTGGATGCACAGTGAAAGATCTATAGGAACACACTCTGAGAGAGAGCCACGGGTGGACAGTGTGAAAGAGCCATGCGTGCACAGAGCCTGCAATGTGAGAGCTCTAGGAGTCCCCAATGTGAGAGAGCTATCGGGTGCACAATGTGAGAGATCCATGAGACCCAATGTGAGAGATCTACGAGACTCAATGTGAGAGAGCCATTGATGCGCCATTTGAGAGAGCTTTGGGTGTCCAGTGCGAGAGCCATGAATTCACAATGTCAGAAAGCCATGGATAAAAATATGATTGCCAATATTGCACAACGTGATAGAGTCAACAGCACACAATATAAGAGAGTCAAGAGCCCACATTGGTGAGTGAGAGAAACATGCTTGCACAATGTGAGAAGTCATGGGTGCACACTCTAAGAGAGCCATACTTACGCAATGATAGTGAGTCATGGGTGCACACTGTGAGAGAGCCACACTTACACACTGAGAGAGCCATGGGTCCACACTCTGAAAGAGCCATACTTACAAAATGAGAGAGAACCATGGGTGCCCACAGTGAGAGAGCCATACTTACACACTGAGCGAGAGCCATACTTACAAAACGAGAGAGAATCATGGGTGCCCACTGTGAGAGCCATACTTACACAATGGGAGAGAGCCATGGATACCCCCTGTGAGAGAGCCATACTTACACACTGAGAGAGAGCCATGGATGCCCCCTGTGAGAGAGCCATACTTGCACAATGAGAGTGAACCATGGGTGCCCACTGTGAGAGAGCCATACTTACACAACGAGAGGGAACCATGGGTGCCCGCTGTGAGAGAGCCACACTTACACACTGAGAGAGAGCCATGGATGCCCCCTGTGAGAGAGCCATACTTACACAATGATAGAGAGCCATGGATGCCCCCTGTGAGAGAGCCATACTTACACAATGATAGAGAGCCATAGATTCACACTGTGAGAGAGCCATACTTACACACGGAGAGTGAACCATGGGTGCCCACTGTGAGAGAGCCATACTTACAAAATGAGAGAGAACCATGGGTGCCCACTGTGAGAGAGCCACACTTACACACTGAGAGAGAGCCATACTTACTCAATGAGAGAGAACCATGAGTACCCACTGTGAGAGAGCCATACTTACACACTGAGAGAAAGAACCTTGGGTGCCCACTGTGAGAGAGCCATTCTTACACAATGAGGGAGAGCCGTGGGTCCACACTGTGAGAGAGCCATACTTACAAAATGAGAGAGAACCATGGGTGCCCACTGTGAGAGAGCCACACTTACACACGGAGAGTGAACCATGGGTGCCCACTGTGAGAGAGCCATACTTACACAACGAGAGAGAGCCATGGGTGCCCACTGTGAGAGAGCCATACTTACAAAATGAGAGAGAACCATGGGTGCCCACTGTGAGAGAGCCACACTTACACACTGAGAGAGAACCATGGGTGCCCACTGTGAGAGAGCCATACTTGCACAATGAGAGTGAACCATGGGTGCCCACTGTGAGAGAGCCATACTTACACACTGAGAGTGAACCATGGGTGCCCACTGTGAGAGAGCCATACTTACACAATGAAGGTAAGCCATGGGTGCCCACTGTGAGAGAGCCATACTTACACAACGAGAGAGAGCCATGGGTGCCCGCTGTGAGAGAGCCATACTTACACAACGAGAGAGAGCCATGGGTGCCCACTGTGAGAGAGCCACACTTACACACTGAGAGAGAGCCATACTTACTCAATGAGAGAGAACCATGGATGCCCACTGTGAGAGTGCCATACTTACAGAATGATAGAGAGCCATGAATGCCCCCTGTGAGAGAGCCATTCTTACTCAATGAGAGAGAGCCATGGGTGCCCACTGTGAGAGAGCCATACTTACACAATGATAGAGAGCCATGGGTGCCCACTGTGAGAGAGACATACTTACAAAATGAGAGAGAACCATGGGTGCCCACTGTGAGAGAGCCATACTTACACACTGAGAGAGGGTCATACTTACACACTGAGAGAGAGCCATGGATGCCCCCTGTGAGAGCCATACTTACACACTGAGAGAGGGTCATACTTACACAATGAGGAAGAGCCATGGGTGCCCACTGTGAGAGAGCCATACTTACACAACGAGAGAGAACCATGGGTGCCCGCTGTGAGAGAGCCATACTTACACAACGAGAGAGAGCCATGGGTGCCCGCTGTGAGAGAGCCATACTTACACAACGAGAGAGAACCATGGGTGCCCGCTGTGAGAGAGCCATACTTACACACTGAGAGAGAACCATGGGTGCCCACTGTGAGAGAGCCATACTTACACAACGAGAGAGAGCCATGGGTGCCCCCTGTGAGAGAGCCATACTTACACAACGAGAGAGAGCCATGGGTGCCCCCTGTGAGAGAGCCATACTTACACAACGAGAGAGAGCCATGGGTGCCCGCTGTGAGAGCCATACTTACACACTGAGAGAGAGCCATGGATGCCCCCTGTGAGAGAGCAATACTAACACAATGAGGGAGAGCCATGGGAGCCCACTGTGAGAGAGCCATACTTACACAACGAGAGAGAACCATGGGTGCCCCCTGTGAGAGAGCCATACTTACACAACGAGAGAGAGCCATGGGTGCCCCCTGTGAGAGAGCCATACTTACACAACGAGAGAGAGCCATGGGTGCCCGCTGTGAGAGCCATACTTACACACTGAGAGAGAGCCATGGATGCCCGCTGTGAGAGAGCCATACTTACACACTGAGAGAGGGTCATACTTACACACTGAGAGAGAGCCATGGATGCCCACTGTGAGAGAGCCATACTTACACACTGAGAGAGAACCATGGGTGCCCGCTGTGAGAGAGCCATACTTACACACTGAGAGAGAACCATGGGTGCCCGCTGTGAGAGAGCCATACTTACACACTGAGAGAGGGTCATACTTACACACTGAGAGAGAGCCATGGATGCCCGCTGTGAGAGCCATACTTACACACTGAGAGAGAGCCATGGATGCCCCCTGTGAGAGAGCCATACTTACACAACGAGAGAGAACCATGGGTGCCCGCTGTGAGAGAGCCATACTTACACAACGAGAGAGAACCATGGGTGCCCGCTGTGAGAGAGCCATACTTACACAACGAGAGAGAACCATGGGTGCCCGCTGTGAGAGAGCCATACTTACACAATGAAGGTAAGCCATGGGTGCCCACTGTGAGAGAGCCATACTTACACAACGAGAGAGAGCCATGGGTGCCCGCTGTGAGAGAGCCACACTTACACACTGAGAGAGAGCCATACTTACTCAATGAGAGAGAACCATGGATGCCCACTGTGAGAGTGCCATACTTACAGAATGATAGAGAGCCATGGATGCCCCCTGTGAGAGAGCCATTCTTACTCAATGAGAGAGAGCCATGGGTGCCCACTGTGAGAGCCATACTTACACAATGATAGAGAGCCATGGGTGCCCACTGTGAGAGAGCCATACTTACAAAATGAGAGAGAACCATGGGTGCCCACTGTGAGAGAGCCACACTTACACACTGAGAGAGAGCCATACTTACTCAATGAGAGAGAACCATGGGTGCCCACTGTGAGAGAGCCACACTTACACACTGAGAGAGAGCCATGGATGCCCCCTGTGAGAGAGCCATACTTACACAATGATAGAGAGCCATGGATGCCCCCTGTGAGAGAGCCATACTTACACAATGATAGAGAGCCATAGATTCACACTGTGAGAGAGCCATACTTACACACGGAGAGTGAACCATGGGTGCCCACTGTGAGAGAGCCATACTTACAAAATGAGAGAGAACCGTGGGTGCCCACTGTGAGAGAGCCACACTTACACACTGAGAGAGAGCCATACTTACTCAATGAGAGAGAACCATGAGTACCCACTGTGAGAGAGCCATACTTACACACTGAGAGAAAGAACCTTGGGTGCCCACTGTGAGAGAGCCATTCTTACACAATGAGGGAGAGCCGTGGGTCCACACTGTGAGAGAGCCATACTTACAAAATGAGAGAGAACCATGGGTGCCCACTGTGAGAGAGCCACACTTACACACGGAGAGTGAACCATGGGTGCCCACTGTGAGAGAGCCATACTTACACAACGAGAGAGAGCCATGGGTGCCCACTGTGAGAGAGCCATACTTACACACTGAGAGAGGGTCATACTTACACACTGAGAGTGAACCATGGGTGCCCACTGTGAGAGAGCCATACTTACACAATGAAGGTAAGCCATGGGTGCCCACTGTGAGAGAGCCATACTTACACAACGAGAGAGAGCCATGGGTGCCCGCTGTGAGAGAGCCATACTTACACAACGAGAGAGAGCCATGGGTGCCCACTGTGAGAGAGCCACACTTACACACTGAGAGAGAGCCATACTTACTCAATGAGAGAGAACCATGGATGCCCACTGTGAGAGTGCCATATTTACAGAATGATAGAGAGCCATGAATGCCCACTGTGAGAGAGCCATTCTTACTCAATGAGAGAGAGCCATGGGTGCCCACTGTGAGAGAGCCATACTTACACAATGATAGAGAGCCATGGGTGCCCACTGTGAGAGAGCCATACTTACAAAATGAGAGAGAACCATGGGTGCCCACTGTGAGAGAGCCATACTTACACACTGAGAGAGGGTCATACTTACACACTGAGAGAGAGCCATGGATGCCCCCTGTGAGAGCCATACTTACACACTGAGAGAGGGTCATACTTACACAACGAGAGAGAACCATGGGTGCCCGCTGTGAGAGAGCCATACTTACACAACGAGAGAGAACCATGGGTGCCCGCTGTGAGAGAGCCATACTTACACAACGAGAGAGAACCATGGGTGCCCGCTGTGAGAGAGCCATACTTACACACTGAGAGAGAACCATGGGTGCCCACTGTGAGAGAGCCATACTTGCACAACGAGAGAGAACCATGGGTGCCCACTGTGAGAGAGCCATACTTACACAACGAGAGAGAGCCATGGGTGCCCACTGTGAGAGAGCCATACTTACACAATGAGGAAGAGCCATGGGTGCCCGCTGTGAGAGAGCCATACTTACACACTGAGAGAGAGCCATGGATGCCCCCTGTGAGAGAGCCATACTTACACAACGAGAGAGAACCATGGGTGCCCGCTGTGAGAGAGCCATACTTACACAACGAGAGAGAGCCATGGGTGCCCACTGTGAGAGAGCCATACTTACACAACGAGAGAGAACCATGGGTGCCCGCTGTGAGAGAGCCATACTTACACAACGAGAGAGAACCATGGGTGCCCGCTGTGAGAGAGCCATACTTACACACTGAGAGAGAACCATGGGTGCCCACTGTGAGAGAGCCATACTTGCACAACGAGAGAGAGCCATGGGTGCCCCCTGTGAGAGAGCCATACTTACACAACGAGAGAGAGCCATGGGTGCCCCCTGTGAGAGAGCAATACTAACACAATGAGGGAGAGCCATGGGAGCCCACTGTGAGAGAGCCATACTTACACAACGAGAGAGAACCATGGGTGCCCGCTGTGAGAGAGCCATACTTACACAACGAGAGAGAACCATGGGTGCCCGCTGTGAGAGAGCCATACTTACACAACGAGAGAGAACCATGGGTGCCCGCTGTGAGAGAGCCATACTTACACAATGAAGGTAAGCCATGGGTGCCCACTGTGAGAGAGCCATACTTACACAACGAGAGAGAGCCATGGGTGCCCGCTGTGAGAGAGCCATACTTACACAACGAGAGAGAACCATGGGTGCCCGCTGTGAGAGAGCCATACTTGCACAATGAGAGTGAACCATGGGTGCCCACTGTGAGAGAGCCATACTTGCACAATGAGAGTGAACCATGGGTGCCCGCTGTGAGAGAGCCATACTTACACAATGAGGGGGAGCCATGGGTGCCCCATGTGAGAGAGCCATACCTACACACTGAGAGAGAGCCATGGATGCCCCCTGTGAGAGAGCAATACTTACACAATGAGAGAGAACCATGGGTGCCCACTGTGAGAGAGCCATACTTGCACAATGAGAGTGAACCATGGGTTCCCGCTGTGAGAGAGCCATACTTGCACAATGAGAGTGAACCATGGGTGCCCACTGTGAGAGAGCCATACTTGCACAATGAGAGAGAACCATGGGTGCCCGCTGTGAGAGAGCCATACTTACACACTGAGAGTGAACCATGGGTGCCCCCTGTGAGAGAGCCATACTTGCACAACGAGAGTGAACCGTGGATTCACACTGTGAGAGAGCCATACTTACAAAATGATAGAGAACCATGGGTGCCCGCTGTGAGAGAGCCATACTTGCACAATTATAGAGAACCATGGGTGCCCGCTGTGAGAGAGCCATACTTGCACAATTATAGAGAACCATGGGTGCCCGCTGTGAGAGAGCCATACTTACACAACGAGAGAGAGCCATGGGTGCCCACTGTGAGAGAGCCATACTTACACACTGAGAGAGAACCATGGGTGCCCACTGTGAGAGAGCCATACTTGCACACTGAGAGAGAGCCATGGGTGCCCACTGTGAGAGAGCCATACTTACACACTGAGAGAGAACCATGGGTGCCCACTGTGAGAGAGACATACTTACACACTGAGAGAGAGCCATGGGTGCCCACTGTGAGAGAGCCATACTTACACACTGAGAGAGAGCCATGGGTGCCCACTGTGAGAGAGCCATACTTACACACTGAGAGAGAACCATGGGTGCCCACTGTGAGAGAGCCATACTTACACACTGAGAGAGAGCCATGGGTGCCCACTGTGAGAGAGCCATACTTACACACTGAGAGAGAGCCATGGGTGCCCGCTGTGAGAGAGCCATACTTACACACTGAGAGAGAGCCATGGGTGCCCACTGTGAGAGAGCCATACTTACACACTGAGAGAGAACCATGGGTGCCCGCTGTAAGAGAGCCATACTTACACAACGAGAGAGAGCCATGGGTGCCCGCTGTGAGAGAGCCATACTTACACACTGAGAGAGAGCCATGGGTGCCCACTGTGAAAGAGCCATACTTACACACTGAGAGAGAGCCATGGGTGCCCACTGTGAGAGAGCCATACTTACACACTGAGAGAGAGCCATACTTACACACTGAGAGAGAGCCATGGGTGCCCACTGTGAGAGAGCCATACTTACACACTGAGAGAGAGCCATGGGTGCCCACTGTGAGAGAGCCATACTTACACACTGAGAGAGAGCCATGGGTGCCCACTGTGAAAGAGCCATACTTACACACTGAGAGAGAGCCATGGGTGCCCACTGTGAGAGAGCCATACTTACACACTGAGAGAGAACCATGGGTGCCCACTGTGAGAGAGCCATACTTACACACTGAGAGAGAGCCATGGGTGCCCACTGTGAGAGAGCCATACTTACACACTGAGAGAGAACCATGGGTGCCCACTGTGAGAGAGACATACTTACACACTGGGAGAGAGCCATGGGTGCTCACTGTGAGAGAGCCATACTTACACAATGAGGGAGAGCCATGGGTGCTGAATACTAGGAAGCGCGCCAAGTGAAAAAGCCAGGGGGCTCTGTAAGACTGCCATGACTGCACAATTTGAGAAAGCTGTGGATGCACAATGTGGGAACTATCAATGCACAATGTGAATAAAACATTGGTAAACAAAGTGAGATTCATGGATCCACAATGCGAGAGAGCCATGGGTGCAAACTCAAGGGTTCATATTGCGAAATCCCAAGGCTATTCAGGGCTCCTGCAAGGTATTGGTGAAAAGGGTTTTGTAGTGTGAGGACAGCGGTGTAACAAAAGAAAGTAAAAGAAACTGAGTCCCTCAGTCTTTATATTAGTGGCGGGGGGAAAAACAGCTAGACCTGGGGTGTAGGGGCCACTCACATCCCTGGGCCCCGGTGCCACTGCACCTGGTGCACTATGTACAGCTCCACCCTGTGTGAGAATTTTGGTCAGCACTGGAGAAGAGTCCCAGTGCTACACAGTATGAAATGCCATGGGCGGACTCAGTGTGAAAGCACAAGAGCTATGCGGTTTGCGATATCCAGGGATGTCCAAAGTACGGGTCTCAGAGCGTCACAGGGTACAGTCCCAGAGCAGAGCAGCGTTAAATCAGAAGCGCTATACAGTGAGACGACGCTCATCGCTGGCTGTGCAGTGTACAAATAACATTACAGCCTGAGATTGTGCGAGCTGTGCAGTGTTCTCTCCAGTGGTGTAGAGTGTAACCCCTGGCGGACACCGCGGTAAACAGGTAAGTGGTTTTAAGTTTCTTTTTAATTAAGGTTAACTTATTTCTTAGTAGTGGGGTAGAGGCGGCGGCGTAGCGTAGCGGCGAGGAGCTCCATGGAGTTTGTTTGCAACTCTGTGGACCTCCACATAGCCCCGCTACACACACTACGCCTGGGTTAGTAGCATGCCAGAGGTTTGAAGGCTGAACAGAGCGAGACACCCAGGGGTCTGGACAGTCTGTGAAACCTGGAGCAGTCTCGTCTCATAATGCAGGGCTCTATGATGGTCCGGGGTGTAAGTTGTGAGAGTGTGAGGGAAGCACAGTGAAGCTTCCAATGGGGCAACAGGTTCAGAGGGACTGAGGCCTGCTGAGTCCAATGAACCCTTATTATTGATATATAATATAATTTAACAGTGGCCAAGGGCCCCATTTTCTTCCTGGCACTATGGCCCATGATACACTGGTTACGCAGTGTGGACTACAAAGGCTATTAGTGTGAGACTCGGTACTCCACAGTGTGAGAGTGCGATGGTATGCACAGGGTCAGAGTCCAAAGGATGTACAGTTCGAGACTCCAGGGCCCAGATTTACTAACATTTAGCTCAACGCAGTGCAGCGCAATGCAGCAAGACATCTCGCTGCACTGCGTCAAACAGAGAAAGAAGGAATGCGCCATATTTACTAAGATGTGGCGCATTCTAAACTCTCTGTCCGGCTGGCACACTAAGTGCTGCCTAGCACCAACACAGGCACCCTTATACCATGGTGCAAGAGTTCCTGCGTTATAGGCAGGATTGTGTTTGTGGAGGTAGGGACATGTTCTTGCACAAAAACAATCCTCAGAGACATTTTCCTCTTTCTACAAGAGCAGTAGAGAGTGCAGAACACATAGAAAAAGAAAACAACAATGAGAAATAAACATATTTCTTCTTGTTACGCCTCTGTTGGAATGGTGTACCATTTTGACACAGCTCCCACTTTTTTTAGTAAACATGGGAAAGAGCCAAAATCCATGGGTGCATATATGGGAATGGCCACACGCCTCACATGGAATGCCTTCCCAGCGCGGAGTAACACAAGGCAGAGGCTTATGCCGTTTTGCATTACTCTCGATTTACTAAGCCAAGTAGAGCCTCGCATGGTGGCTTAGTAAATTGACTTAAGAGTTGCAAACCCTTAGTAACTCCGGGCCCAGGTCTATAGAGTTTATGAAAGTCCCAGACGGCACCATGTAAGCATCTGCCTGGTGAGATAATCCAGTGGGGTCCACTTGTGGCCTCTGATGGTGGTAAAGCCCAAGATTTCCACTGAAACTCATTGTTGGAGATCAGCAACAGTAAAGTGCAATTGAGTCTCGAGGTTGCCCTATGGGAGGGATTAGGGCTGTGTTACCTGAGAGTCTAGGGCTGTGAAGGCTGTACACAGGCCTCTTCATCATTCTGGGCTGAAGGGGGGGAAGGCCCGGGGAAACCAGTGCTAGAAATGTCCAGGGATGTACAACTGTGGGGAAAAAAGAGAACTTGGGGGCATATTATCAAGAAATGGCGTTAAAATTATCGCTGTTTTAGCGGCAGAAAACTGCAGCTAAAGCGGCGATAATGGGCTTGATAATACGCCGTAGAGAATTCCCATAGAAGCCCATGTTCACACCAGAACATGGGCTTCGATTGGAATTCTCTAGGGCATATTATCAAGCCCATTATCGCCGCTTTAGCAGCAGTTTTCTGCCGCTAAAATGGCGATAATTTGAACACCCCGCTTGATATTATGCCCCCCGGAGTGTGAGAGCTAAGTGCTGTGCAACATGAGTTCAGGATGCATAGGGTGAGAGTTCAAAGCTGTACTTTCTGAGTTAAAAGTTGTTCAAATGTGAGAGCTCAGGGTGGACAGTGTCAACATTAACAGCTGTACATTGTGAGATGTCAGGGCTGTGAAGTATAACAGCATGGGCTGCAGGGTGTGAGAGATCGTGCTGCATAGTGTGAGAGTTCAACGTTGTACTTTCAGAATTAAACATTGTGCAGTGTGAGTTCGGGAGTATGTGAAAATGAATGTCTGTGCATTGTGAAATTTCAGGGCTGTGCAGGGTGAGAGTTAAGGGCTGTTGAGTGTGAGAATTCAGGCTGCCTAGTGTGCAAGTTTGAGGTTGTACTGTGAGAGTTAATGGGTGTGCAGTGTAAGAGCTCAGGGCTGTACAATTTGAAAATGAATGGCTGCACCATGTGAGAGTTCAGGCCGCACAGTGTGAAAGCTCAGGGTGTTGTGCCTGAGCACAGGGCTGCACACCGAGCTCAGGGACGTACAGTGTGAGAGTTAGGGCTGTAGAGAGTGAAAGTTCAAGCTGCCTTGTATGAGTTCATGGGTGTCCTGTGTGAGAGGTCCGTGCTGTACAGCATGACAGCTCAAGGCTTTGCAGGGTGAAATTTATGACTGTGCAGTGTGAGTCTGGCACTGCAGAGAGTGAAGCTCGGGAGATGGTCAGGATTGCACAACGGAGTGAGAAGTGCAGACTCTAGCATGTGAAGGTGCAGCCAAAATGTGCCACACCCCAGTGACTGTTCATGGGGTCCCAGCACTCCAACTCATGGATATCAGAACCTGAGATCAGAAGAGAGACCGGTGGGTGCACAGGTGGCACGTGCCACCATGGCTGTCCTCTCTGGGGCATCATGTTCATCCCTGGCATGGGAGTCTCGGGCCCTTCAATCACTGACCTCTTTCTCTCCTCAGCTGAAGCTCCGCGCCTGGAGGACCCCGCTGCACACTGGACACCAGCACAGCGAGACCAAGGCCCAGTTCACCGGGGAGCCATGCCTCCCCGCCAACACCATCTTCCATGCCGGTCCCCAGCCCTTCACCCTGGAAGGACACCACGCCAAGGGGCCCTCGCAGGTACTGTACCCGGGCTGAGGAGATAGCATCTATGGGGGCAGCTGGGGCCATGATCTTGGCTTAGAGGTGGGTGCTAGCCATGGGCATCTGCAGAATTTTTTTGCAGGGGGGGGCTAACCTGGCAAACAAAGGGGCGTGACTGATGTTAATCAATAGGGGCCGGGCTAAAATAACAGACAATCGGGGTCGGGTAATGCTCAGGCCAAGCTGAGAAAAAAAAAGTGGTGAATTCTGCATTTGAAACTGGACAACAATTAGAGCACACTTATGAACCCTAATATTACCCCCCTGGCCCCTTAAAACTCATACATTCCCTGATCTCTAAATTAGCACCCCGGCACCCCAAAACCCATAACCCAGACCCGCCTTAACCCCTAAAATTGTCCCCCTGGCACCCCAAAACCCATACCCGCCCTGAACCCTAAAATGTCCCCCTTGCAACCCAAAACCGATACCCACCCTGAACCCTAAAATTACCCCTGGCACCCCAAAACCCATATCCACCCTGAACCCTAACATTTCCCAAGGCACCTCAAAACCCATACCCGCCCTGAACCCTAAATTTTCCTCTGGCACCCTAAAACTCATACCCACATTGAACCCTAAAATTATCACTGCTACCCCAAAACCCATACCCACCCTGAACCCTAAAATTACCCCACTGGCATCCCAAAAGCAGAACGCTACGGGTCAGATTTACAAGCATGGGTGCAAATTCAGGACAGTGAGTGTAAAAATTCAGGACAAAGGGTCAAAATTCAGGACAAAAGGTAAGGTTTGCAGACATATACTATTGCGCAACCTTCTCTGATGTAAGTAAGTAAATAGACACCCACTAAAGTACAAGTGAAAAAATGTTTATATTAGGTTGAGACAATTGTGCACTTCATGGTTTGTCAGTAAACGCGCAGCTTTAAGCAAACGTGCAGGTAACAAAACTATCCCCACCTTTCCAGCTCCCAGAGAAAACACCTGATGCCCGGTCCGCCCAGTCTGGCCTTGATACCACCCTCCAATGGCACCCCGCATCTTCACATAGACCCTCTCTCATGTGTATTTAATTTCTTCTATAGTGCTACTCATCCCAAGTATGTGGGGCAGAACGTTGGAGTGCGTTACAACACACACATATTATAAAGAGACAATCACTCATATAAATGGCAAAGTCAATGTATAGGAAATGTTGTTTAAGATAATGGAGCTTACAATGTGTAATCATACTTTCATCCATCATTCAGTCTTTCACCATTAATTCTGTCCTTCCATCTGTGTGCCCAACAATGTCCATATTCATCCATTTACAAACCTATCCATCACATTTCCTTCCATCCATCATTTCACTTATCTATCACTCAATCCACCTTTTTACTCATCCATCATCCATCCATCTACCCTTGCACCCTATCCATCCATACACTCATCCATCCACTCTTCCACCCATCCATCCATTAACTCATCCATCCAGCCCTTCAGCCGTTCAGTCATCCATTTACCCATCTCCCTTCCTCTTCCAATTCCCCTTTCACTTAGCCATCCATCCTTCCATCCATCGACTCATCCACTCATGAATCCATCCATTGAACCTATCGTTCATCCGTCCTTTCACTCATCCATCCACCCTTTCATTCCTTCACTCATTGATCCATCCTTTTGTCCATCTACCCGCCCTTTCACTCACTCATCCAGCCTTACATCCACCCTTTCACTCATCCGTCCATCCATTCACCCTTTCACTTATCAATTCATCAATTCACCCTTTCACTTATCAATTCATCAACCATTTCACTCATCCATCCACCCATTCACTCATCCGTCATCCACCCTTTCACTCATCCATCCATCCATCATTTCACTCATCTATCCAGCGATCAATCCACCCATTTCTTCACTTACTTATTCACTCAACTTTTCACATTAATTATGAGACCTATCAAGAACTCCACCCTTGCTGTAGTTCTTAAAGCAAGGGGTGGGGTGGAGCAGGATTTACTATGCCCCTGCACATAGGCAATCTGAAAAAGTGGAAGTCATGTGTCATGCATGATGCACAGTGCCTCGACGTGGGGCGACTGACATGGTGTTGTTTCCAAAGCGTTAAGTGGGATGAACAAACTAGGGGGGTCTCTCCAAAAGTGTTTTTGATGTAATAAAATGTGTGGCTTTAAACACATAAGCTTAAAATGTGTGCTTAATATAATGTGCTGCCCGACTGGTATTTTTGTTGCTTCTGTCATTGCATCCAGATATATAATACAACAAGTAACGTTACACTTGGAACAAGTAACGTTACACCTACAACAAGCCAGAACTATTTGCTTTGTCTATGGTTGTTAGTGGCATAAAATAACATGCATTTGCAATGCAATAGGTCTCGCAGCATTAAAGTTTGAGTTATTGGCATTGTGTATGACAATGCGTTGCATAACATTTTTAGCATACTTTGAACTGGTGAGCAGTTTGAGTGTGTGCAAGAGTGCTGTTGCTTACAGCTGTTATTATTCACGCAGCTCTAATGATGCACCTGACGCACGGGGCTGACGCAGTTATTATTCACAAAGCTCTGATGATGCACCTCATGCACGGGCTCACAGCTGTTATTATTCACGCAGCTCTAATGATGAACCTCACCACGGGGCTGACGCAGTTATTATGCATCTCAGCACGGGGCTGACGCAGTTATTATTCACAAAGCTCTGATGATGCACCTCAGGCACGGGGTCACAGATGTTATTATTCACTCAGCTCTAATGATGCACCTTAGGCATGGGCTCACAGCTGTTATTATTCACTCAGCTCTAATGATGCACCTTAGGCATGGGCTCACAGCTGTTATTATTCACACAGCTCTGATGATGCACCTCAGGCACGGGCTCACAGCTGTTATTATTCACACAGCTCTAATGATGCACCTTACGCACGGGGCTGACGCAGTTATTATTCACAAAGCTCTGATGATGCATCTCAGGCACGGGCTCACAGCTGTTATTATTCACACAGATCTGATGATGCACCTCACGCACGGGGCTGACGCAGTTATTATTCACACAGCTCTGATGATGCACCTCAGCCACAGGCTCACAGCTGTTATTATTCACACAGCTCTGATGATGCACCTCACGCACGGGCTCACAGCTGTTATTATTTACACAGCTGTGATGATGCACCTCACACACGGGGCTGATGCAGTGCCAAGGCAGTACATCATCTTCACTTGCTGCGCTACGCTGCATGAACTCTTTGCAAATATACCCCTAGTTAAGTATGTTGCGAGGATTATTTGCGAACATTGCCTAAGGCACCATTAATTAAGAAGCAATCGCCTGATTGCACAGCCGTTGACATGTGAACTCGCACAGCTCGCCTCGCCACAACCTATCTGTCAATCAAAGACGAACCTGCACACTAACAGTTCCCAGTGAGGCCGAATTGCACATGATGCATGTGCCCAAGGTCACAGGAGGCGTCAGATGAGAGCAGACAAGACTTTAGCGACGGATCGCGCAGTCCAACCCTTTAATACGCGCGTTAATGAGATGAGTGATGTGAGTAAACCATTATAGGGTTTATTTACAAGCCCCTTGCGATGCCGGTAAGTCACTTTCTCCCATATTAAAAATGACTCACTTACTGCGCAGGGTGCCTGTAAATAAGTCCCTATCAGTGCGCTTCACACGCACTCATATTTAGCAATCCCACATTTCGAGTCCGCACTTGACGCTGCACTCCCTGAGCCACTGCACGTCCCGTAGTTTGAGTAGTCTGTAATACGCATTGGCAATTATTGTTACAATCAACAATATAATCATTTCGCTGTAGCACATGTACAGCTGTGTGACGTAAAAAACCAACGCTGTTTCATAAACGACCTGCAAGCAAAATAATCCAGCGAACTAGCATTTCTCTTGGAGGCAATTAGGTGTGTTAGAATTCTGGGTTTAAATTTAAACTCAACATCCCATTATGAGGATAAAAGCGTTTTCCACCAAATCACAATTTCGACTGTTAAAAACAGCGACTTTTCAAAATACTACAGAGGCAGAAAATAAAATAACCATTTGAACTAAGGAAGCGCCCAGCCTTGCAATATTTTTCAGGAAAGATTTTAGGATCTAACCAGAGCAAAGAAAATGTTCCATAATTGAGTGGTCATGTTCCTGCGTATATCTCGGTAGAAATCGTACGACTTGATTAGCGAGCATTTGCAATGCTGTCATCCGAGAATTATGCCTTACATGGGTTTGGCACACTTGTGCACAGGTGGCAGTATAGGGTTACCGATGATGTAATAGGGCCACAGGTCAAGCACGCCCTGGCGTTTAGAAAGTGGTGTCACCAGAACCCTGGGAGGGCATTATTTTACCCCAATTCATGTGTTTACATAAATATGCTTTTTAACATGCAACACCTTTGGTGGGGGCGGGACTTCCGTCTTGTGCGCGAAGCCCACTCTTAAGAAGAAGTGCGCACGCAAAACGAAACCTATCGTGGGGCGGTACTTCCGTTTTGTGAAGCCCTCGCCCACGGAGTGCCTGGAGGAGCAGTGGTGACGCGGGGCTCCCATGCCCGAGGGAGAGCCCCGCGGTCGGAGGCTGCACAAGTCCGGAGTGCCGGTGAGCGGGGAAGGGGGGGATGCCTGTATGTGTGCGTGTGTGTGTGTCTGTGTGTGCGACGGCAGAGGGGTGGGGGGGACGTCTCTCCGTGCGTGTATGTGCGCTTGTGTATGTGTGTGCGCATGCGTGCAGGGGGAGGTGTGCCTGTGTATGTTTGCGCTTCCCAGGAGACAGCCACGGCGAGCGCGTTCGGCCAGGTGCTGTCTCCTGGGAAGCAGACCCAGTAACAATAGATCTCGGCGAGACAGCGCTTAAGCGCTGTAACGCTACGAGACCTAAAGCAGCAACCATGGCTGCTATACTATAACTATGATCCTTTCCTTTCAACTTCTTTCGCCGCCTTTCTTTGGCTAACTGGATTCTCACCTAGCAGCAGCATGGGCGTTTTTGCACTTCCAGGTGGCAGAAAGCCCTGCCCTAGACCAAGGCTGGATGAGGCCACCACATGCTGTGCCAGCCCAGACTGACCCATTGTCATTCTGTATGTGGCTTTCAGCCCCCCCCCAGAATGATAATGGGCAGGGTGAGGCTGCTCTTGTGCACAGAGGAGTGCGTGGCGGCCCCATCAGGGAGCTGAGGCCTTTTGCACGGAACTGCTCTGTACCCTGCAATGCCTAAAATTAAGGCGGACGGTTGGATGATTTCCTGCCTGAGGATGAGCCCCGGCATCAGGCCTCCCTCCGGGATCCATATGTGCACATGGGCGTGCGCAGGGGGGGGGCAAGGTGAGACGCTGGGGGGGGGGGGGGCAAGCGCCCATCCTTGCCCCCCCCCTGTTGACGCCCATGGTGCTAGCACATAATGCGTGTTTATCTCAAATTTATTCCAGAGTTAATTCCTATGATGGATTGTCTTCCAGCTTTAACAGGTCCTCTAAAGCCGGAGGAATTCACATTCCCGCCCAACTCCCCGTCAGGGGCTGGGGTTTGCGAGGCACATCTCTTAGAGGATGCAAACATGAAAAGGGGCACCCTCTGTGGGTATTTGTGGGACACACGCCGGGTGTAGAGGCGTTACATTAGTGTGGGAATGAGTGTGTGTGTGCGTGCGTATGTGTAAGTCTGCTTGCACGTGCGCAGGTTCACGCCAACTGTGCGGAGTTGTCCGGAACTGCCCAACCTGGAAGGGGCACCTCATCTCCTTCATCTCCCTTCCCAGAATGTGGGCAAGACCATGGACTGCAAAACAGCTAAACACTGGGGAAAGCTACAGAATTTTCCCCAGCAGAAATTAACAAACGTGCAACGTTGCACTGGAGAGGTGAGGTGTGGTGCAGCAGCCAAGGCAGCTGACTTGGAGTACAGGGTTCATGGTTCGAACCCCGGCTCCCGTGGTAGCTCAGCTCAGCACCATGTGACTCTGGGGAATAGCTCACTTAATTTCCACGACGACCCTCAACCCTCTTCAGCTTCCCAGCAGCAACTGCCACCAAGAGAACGTTACAGGCTTCATCCTTCTGCATTCCACATTCCAAGGTTGGTCAACCTGATATGCGGAATGCATTACATCACAACACTTTTGCTTTAGAAAGGTGCACTTTTCATAGTGAAAAAACATTTTGCACAGCTTTGCATCAAGTGGGCAGTACTTGAGCAGATGAGCAGTGGCAGCTCCTCCTGTAAGGTGGAGGAGCGTCACCTCACTGCTTTGGGCAGTGGAAATAAATGGAAAATTATACCATAATAACTGGTGTTTATTATCATTTCATTTGTTCAGGCTGCGGCTTGGTGGGCGGGGCGGGTCTTCTTTGCTATCAGAGCAGGGGAGGAGTAGAGGCACCCTCCTAAATGCGCAATGACTATTTGGCCTGCTTTCTGGGGCCGGCCAAACAGTCATGCACACTTAGCATGTTCTTCATGCAGGCTGCATTACAGCCTGCATAGAGAACATACCCAGGCCTCCATCGCATGGTTGTGATTGGTCCGGGGAGCTTGGGTGCTTACCAATCACAATGCTGCATTGCAGAATTCTGATTGGTCAGGGGAGCCTGGGTGTGCTTCCTGGTTCTTGTGGAGCAGAGGGATGACAACGACAAGAAGTGGCGAGGAGGTAACGTACATTATTTTTCCCCTTATTTTACCCCCTCCTCGCCACCCGCCTTGCCACCCCAGATCGGTGCCAGCCGCCACTGCAGATGAGCACAAACACCTGTAGGTTTGAGACAAAGGTCAGTCTAATAACACAGATGGACAAGACTTTGCATCAAAAGCTAAGTCCTACTTGAAGTAGGCACAAAGGAAATGTGTTAATTCCCCCCAAAACAGTACTCTGAATATGTGCCACAGAGCACAGTGCAGAGCACACATCCACAATGTGTGGTAATCATCTGAGTATGCCGACACATAGAAATTTGTACTTGAAGGGTAACAGCGGCTCCACCGTTATGGCGCATGAGCTTCACCGCACTGCATGAAAACATGTAAAAAAAAAAAAGATAAAGCAATTCATAAAACAGCTTTATTATCATTTTATTTTTCAATACGGAGCTGGAGCTGAGTTTTGAGGGCTGGACCATCCTCTGCACTAGGCCAGGGACAGACTGATTTGCATATAGCCAGGTTCTGAGCTGGGATGGCGCAGTGAGCTAAAAAACGGTGATGGATCAAGCCCTGATCTTTGGACTGGGTAAGAGTGGTCTGCTTAATTCAGACACTCTGTTCATCACCCCCCCCTTTTCTGAATCGTTTTTGGCCACTATAGGTGTGGCAGGGTATACTCAGACATGAGTCCCTTGCTCACTGCACCATCAGGATTCAAGCAAGCCGGGCCGACGACGGCTGAAATGTCAGAATCCGGTCCCCGGTAGCTTGTCTCCTTTCTGGTGAAGAATTGGCTTGGTAGTTTAGTCTGCCCTGTTCCCATGATGCACTGGGCCAGGGACAGACTGATTTGCATATAGCCAGGTTCTGAGCTGGGATGGTGCAGTGAGCTAAATAACGGTGATGGATCAAGCCCTGATCTTTGGACTGGGTAAGAGTGGTCTGCTTAATTCAGACACTCTGTTCATCACCACCCCCTTTTCTGAATCGTTGAATGGAGAGCAGCAGGCATGGGCTTCCAGTCCTTGTTGCAATGTAAATCCAGCCCTCTCCGCCCAATCCCGGTGCTGCTCTCATACTGGCTAATAACAGCGTGAGAGCAGCGTCTGGATTGACGTAGGGATGTCTGAGTGCCTGGGCATCGGTAGTAGCAGTGAGGTGGTAGTAGGTTTTCTTTTCTTTTTTTTTTATTATTGTCACCCGCAGTGCCCTACCACTTTTCCCTGCTAGCAGCCACCACTGTTGAAACGTATGCTTTCACAACAAATCCTTATCAAGCGGCGCACACTTACTTTTGTACCATGGTGCAAGGCTGTGAATCACGTAGAGCAGAGTTGGCATCCAAAGCAGGGGAACGACACCAGTAGCAGGCCAATCTTTGTAGATATGGTGCTGAATTTTCTCCCTTGCACAATGCAGCACAACAAATTTGGACGCAGCATTGCTTAGTGTTGAGAAAATCTAAGCCATAGTGTTGGTGGCAAAGAGGCATAGATTAGAGATGAGGCACGAGAGCGGCGACACTGAAAAGGCAGTGAGACAGGCTATTGGCTGAGAGGCAGGTACAAGAGAGAGGTATAGATTTGGATAAAGTGTTAGAGCGAGTGCTGGAGAGCACGAGAGGAAAGGAAAGAGGGAGACGAGAGAGATAGAATCACAGAAAGGGGATAAACGTAGATAGGAAGCAACTGAGCACCTATAGGGGGTATATTGCATAATGATACAAGATTGTGGACATCAACTGGAGGTTACATTTATATTCGTCACATATTTACATCTCACATTTTGTTAGGCGCAGGGAGAATAAGTGACTTGCCAGAGTGACACATTGTTGAATTAAGTGGCGAGGGTTGCTGTTAGAAATGGGGTAGCCAATTCTACAGGGGGTATCATGGAGCAGAGGGGGCAGGCCAAACTTCTGAGGACATGTGTGAAGCATCCATGCAGTACCCACAGACGACACACCAGGCACAGCACAAAAAGAGACACAACACCAGTTTTGGTTGAAAAAGAATAACTCTTGTATTATCTCAAATACGTAAAAGATGGCACATTAATCACAATAGGGCGCCAGCGGGCGCCAGGGTAATGAATACCAGAGGGATTATTTACAGGGAAAAAGGGCAAAGCAAGAAAAGGTGAGTCCATTAGTTTCCAGGGCTGAAATAAAACAAAGCATTAACCTTAGCAGTCGGCTGTAAGCGTAAAATAAAACATTAGGCATAAACATAGCATCACCAACATTAGCAACAGGCCTGAACCTTAGGATGTGTAATCAAGTGGCCATTGGCATCCTCATTAGGCACACGGCGGCCGGTGCAACCTTCCCATGAACCTAGCACACTATGCATCAGGTGGTAACATGAAAACACTAGGCATCAAAACGTGGGAAACCTTAGGCACCCTATTAATAGTGGCATAACACCTGAGGCAGGGAATGCCTTGTACTTAACCCTGGGCACAATCCACCAATAACCAGGGTGGTGACTCCTCTCGCAGATTTCAGGGGCTCTCCTTCTGCTCTAGGTATGATCCTGGGGACCTGCGGAGTAAAAAACAATCAGGGGTACCCCCGCGGTACCAGCTGCAGTACTGGCCCACAATCACAAGTCATAGAAGGCCCAACGTCGCAGGTGCCCGCTGCCAGACGGAGCACCTGGAAATGCAGCAATGTCACTGGGGGGATGGGCACCGACCCTGTGCCCCGACACACCCACAACCTCCACACGGCGGTGCCCCACTCACCAGGGTCCTTGTGGCAGCCTTGGTTCTCCCTCGGGCTCCTCCCTTGCTGGGATTGCGGGGCTTACTGCCAGCACGAGAGCCCCGGGGCAGCTTCTGGGATCTATGCGGGCCACACGGGGCCCGCAGGCTTCACTTAGACCCCTGCAGCTCAACGCTCGACTGGCGGGGCTCTCTGTAGGACACAAGAGCCCCGTCCGGCACTTCCTCCAGCTTCACCCAGACTCTTCCTGCTTCCCAGCCGGGTAGCCAACCAGTGCGCTGCTTTTTGGGGGGCGCGGCGTCAGCCGCAAATCAGGGTGCGCCACTCAGTGGGCGCGGCAGCCGGCCCAATTCGTGTGTGTTGTCATCGGGGGCGCAGCCTGTGACGTGGCCGACGCCCCCGTCATGTGGTGGTGGCTCCCTCCATCACAGTTCTGGCGTGGCCTTCGGGACTACGGCAGCGGGGACTCCTCTCGCTCGGCGCCGGCATTGGCAGTGACTCGGCCCTTCAGGCGCACTCCCGGGCAGCACCTCTTCTGTGACCGGACCGGGCCAGCAGCGGTGATCGCGGTAAGGTATCCACTTCTGCTTTACCCCAGGCCGCGCGGTGATTCCAGGCGGCGATTAAGTGGGGTAGGCATCCGCTTATTAATGGGTCATGAAGCGGGGTAGGCACCCGCGAAAGTAATGAGCACCAGGTCGCGGCGCACACGCGGGGTAGGCACCCGCTGATTAATTATTCATGCCGCAGTGCAGCCTCGCCTCCTCCTCGCTCCCGTCGCTGCTGCGGTGATTCCTGGCAGTTCCCGAGGCGGCCCTACTGGGGGGTAGGCTCCCGCTTTGATTTAGGATGGCAGAAGGGCGCTATCACGCGGGGTAGGCACCCGCGGCACTATTCAGTTCCACAGTTCCCTCGTGGGCCACACAAATTCAAGATTATAGCGCTTTGCAGGCCGCACAGCGCTTCTAGGCACACAGCGCTTCTAGGCACACAGTGAAAGGGGGGCGGACTGTCCCAGCAGCAAGCCTCAGGGCAACACTCCTCCCCTCCTGGGGGGGGTCCAAGATGCTCCTTCCCTTCTAGGCGCTTCCGGGCACAGCACTAGCGTGGCGCAAGGTCCCAGCAGTTTCAGGGACCTAGGAGGGCCTGCCCTCTTCAGTGGGCTGGGGGGACAGAGCAGTAGGCACTACTTGGCCAGGTCAATAGTCAGTGGGGGCTTCATCAAAACAGGGCGGTAGGCTGACACCATCCTCCACTGCAGCATGGCCCTCCTCCTGAACAGCAGCCTGAACTCCTGAAGTGGGGCTTCCACTAGCTCTGGGGACAGTAGAGGGGTGATGGATGGGTGCAGGGTCCAGCACACAGGCCCAAGTGGCGGTATCCCCTGGCAGCAGGTCCCCTCACATTCCTGTCCCAGGTCTGTCTCAACACATGTTGGCACATCCCCCTTATTTATATCCCCCTCCCCCCACCTTCCAGGCAGTGCCAGCAGCTTCTGGAATTCTGTGGTGAACTGGTTTAAACTGGCTCAGGCCTGGGTGCCAGGCTTTCCCTCCAAAAGCAGGGGTGGCTGGGTACCTAACGCCTAGACCGCTAACCTACTGCAGTCAGGTGGCACAACGCACAGCCATGGTATCCATTTTAAATGCAGCATTCAATCAGGGTACATTTTACACCATGGGGGAAAATAAGTGTACACACCATTGCATGACAATATCACATTACAAAGGGCATATCATACCTCACATGGCCTATACAGTGACCTTTACCATGGGGGAGACATCCTGAAATTAGGGGGGCGAAAAGCGAAAAATTTGGGGGGAAAAGGGCCAAGTCCAACAGTGGGATTGAAACCTAGAACCTCAGATTCTAAAGTTGGCTACTCTAGTCACTTGATCAACTCTCCTCCCACATCTTCTACTGGTGATATCATCAGTATACTATTAGTAATTTCGAAGTCAGAAAATCCTACTTTTGGTCACAGAATGTTGGGATGGAAATAATGATATTGGGGATGAAAGTCGCTGGAAGGATGCCACGGGTTCCCGGGGAAACAAAGCATTCTGGTTGAAAGAACCTTCATTCCAAAGGAAAAGAACCTTCATTATTGATTGTTTATGTGCACTTAGTAACCGTTGCTGATGATTAACCACAATTGGAGCTACAAGGTTTCAAAGATTTAGTCAAACATGAATAGTTAATTAATACCATCCCATGCTTAAAAAAGTAAAATAAAAACAGTTATTTACAATTGTTTTCACTACATTTCCCTTTTGAAAATATTATTTTATAAATCGTTTTAAAAGTTCCATTTTGTGCAAATTGCAAATGGTCATTGTGTGCTGTTTTGTGCTACGTTGTGCAAATGGCGAATTTCCTTATATGCGGTTTTGTACTACATTACCAGCAGCAAAACGCTAAGGGCTCATTTACAAGGAACTGATGCATCTGCATAGATGCGTCAGTTTTCTTGCATCAGCGAAAAATGTCCTTGGGCCACCATGGATGTGCTGTATTTACACTACAGTGCTCCATGGCGCAAGGATTGACGGAAGCGTCCGAAATTTTGACGCATCTGTTGGCAAAAAAGTGACATATTGCTGGAGTTTCTCATGAAAGTGACGCAATTCCAGAACTGCGCCACAACAGATAGGTGAGTCCCATTCAAAAAGCCTTTACGCCTGATCTTAGTAGGTGTAGGGATTTTGATGCAGTGTAGGCATAGAGTGACACAGTGAAATGTTGTAAATTTCACTGCGTCAGTTCTACATGGCTTCTTTGCATGGGAACGCCCACCCTGCATACATTATACCTCCCGCAGGTATCATGAGGCGCAGGACTTTACAACGTAACGCAGATCCCTAGATGCATCACTTTGTAAATGGGCCGCAACGTGCCGCATTGTTTACGCCACCACTGTGTCACAAAAAGTGACGCAGCGATGACGCAAAAGTGTTGCAAGGGGCT
Organism: Lissotriton vulgaris; assembly: GCF_964263255.1. Taxonomy (NCBI): domain Eukaryota; kingdom Metazoa; phylum Chordata; class Amphibia; order Caudata; family Salamandridae; genus Lissotriton; species Lissotriton vulgaris. The sequence goes on from NC_141695.1 coordinate 338,401,990, forward strand.
TGTAAGTCTGTCCCCAACTTTCTTCACTCGTTCAACTGCTGGGCCAGATTGCTTACAGGAATGGTAGCTGGAGAGGGCTCCAAGCTTTTTTTCAAACGATTTTATAAATTTGACCAATCGAGTGTTCAGAATATTGTCTTTTGGGATCAATGCTTTAATGACTGCTTGCCACACGTTGGCATCAACAGTTTGTTAAATTATTGCCCCAATAATAATCTTCGCTCATTTAACCACCTCGCTGCGGAGGCTTTTCCCGCTGTGCGCAGGGGTTTTGTAAATACCGCGTTACATGACGAGCTCAGCTCGTCATGAGCGCACGGCAGGTAAGCCTCATGACGAGCTGAGCTTGTCATCAGCGCGGAAGGGGTTAAAAGTGCTGGACAAGAACAGGCTATGTGAGATATTGTTTCTTTTGTGCTGTCACTCGACCTGCAGAAGGAACCATTTGCTCGTTTTAGCCACGGTGGTAGGATGTCCAACATAGGGAGCAGTGTCACAAAAATATATATTTTTTGATAGTGAGAGGTGTACATGTTAAAAAGGAGGGTGCAAGAACGCATCCCTGCTTTAAACCCGATGTGGTGTAGACACCGAGCCAGGTGTTAGCATGCAGTCATTCTATTGATCTGAGTAATCAAAGAGCCTACATTTTAACATAACCCTGTGTGCTTTTAGTAGGTTGATAAAGGTAGGGGTTCTCAAAAGTGGCTGTGTTTAAATAAAGTAACTAAGAATCTTTTATAAGCGGTATGGCTGTGTAATTGAGGGCCTGTCCTTGCACATGTGGCCTAGAATCGCATCTGCCGCTCTTTCCTACTGGTCCTTTACCTCCTCTTCCTCTTTATCCGGCTCCACCTCCTTACTGTCCTACTCACCATCCTCCTCCAGGTCCTCCTCTGCCTCCTCTTCCTTCTAAACACAATCATTCTCCTGGTCCTGCCCCGGATGATTTTCCTCCTCCTCTGAATCTGGATTTTCTTTCTGGCACCTCTCCTAGTCCTGCTCCTCTTCTACCTCCTAGCCATACTCTGGACCTCTCTGTCTTGGTCCTTTGGCTCATCCTCCTACTCATGTTTCTCATCTGCGCCCTGTCCCTGTTTGATCAGTCTTGATTGACTGATTGTTTTTATTTTATGAGTAACATATTCCAAATTGTTTCTTGGTGCTAGAGAGCATGCAATCCTCTTCTCCTGGTCATGTGCCTTTAGCTCCTGGTCCTGATTCCTGGCCAGCCTCATTTTCCTGATCGCTCTCCTCCTGCTTCCCGTCTCCTTACAGATCTTTCTACTCTTGCTTCTGTTTCTCATCCTGGTCCTCCCACTTTGTCCCGATCCCATTCATCCACCTCCAGATCCTCCTCCGGGTACTGAACTGATCTTTCGTCCTGATCCTCCTGGTCCTGTTCTTCCTATTGTGGAACTCTTTCAAGCCTGGCCCTGTGTTTTTGATCTTACTCCTAATCATCCTGATCCTGCCCTCCCACTGGATCAGGCCACTTGGGTCCTCCTTGCCCTTGTTTCCTGCTCTTTCTTGTCCTATTTTCCATGGATCTCCTACTCTTGGTTTTCCTAGCCCTCTTGGTCATGCTTCACCTCTTTCGTCTATTTCTCTGATTTGATTCCTCCTGGTTTTGATCCTCCTGCTCATGTGCTCCTGCAGATCCTGGACTAAGACTGTATTCTGGCAGGTTTTTGTCTGTTTCTGGCCTTTCTAGCTCAGTCTGGATTCTGGTAGCCCTTCCTCTGTTTCTGGCCTTACGAGCTCCCATCCTGGTCCTCCTTCACTTTAGTCTCATAGTTCTCTGAGACCTAAACCTCCTGACGCTGGCCCTCCTGGTGCAAGTCGCTGTGCTCCCAGCCCTTGTCCATCTGGTCTTCCTTTTCCTGGTTCACCTGGTCTTCTTTGTCATGGTTCACATGGCCGTGACCTTACAGCTTTGGGCCTTCTATTTCTGGTGCCCTGCTCCTTGCCCTCTTGCTCCTTGTCACTTTGGCATCTCTGGTTTTGATCTTCCTGTCCCTAGGCCTACTTGCACCACTGATTCTGATCTTTCTCTTTCTCATGGCCCTGGTTCCCTTGGTCTTGAGTTTAATGAGTTTATTGGCCCTGCTTCCCTTGATCTGACTCCTTCTGTGCATTTCTCCTCAAAGTCCTGGTCCAATGTATGGTCCTCCTGAGTCTGGCCTCAGCTCCTTTTGCTCCTAGTTGTCCTTTTCATCCTACTCAGTGGTTAATTTGTGAAAAAAAGTACTTAGCTCTCAACAGGAGGCAGTTTGTATCAGCCCCTTGCTCCTATTAGCGCCACCCATATCAGAACTAACTACTAACCATGAAACCCTACAAGGGGAGAGGATGAGGCTTAATGGCCAGAGCTGCTGACTTTGGAGCCGGGGAACAAGGTTCGAGTACAGGCATAGGCTCAACATCCTGTGATTCTGGGCAAATCACGTATTCTTTCCGTACCTACAAAAAATGAATGTGTCCCTAACTGGTGCTCATGAAAAGTGCTCCAATACCTTTGGGTCGAGTTTGCATTATAAGCGCCGGTGTTGACGATTAAGTGCTGGTGCTGAGCACCGGAAAACACTGGCTCAAATTGAGCACTGATCCTACTACTCCTGATGTTGGTCCCCATGGTACTAGTCACCCTGGTCCTGTTACTCATAATCCCTCCTAGAACTGTGCCACCTGTCCTTGTCCGGGTCCTTGACCTGGTCCTCCTGGGCTTAGTCCTGGTCCATGTAATCTTTGTCCTTATGGCCCTGATCTTGTTGTTCTCTGCGTCCTCTGTATCCTAGCTCTCCTGCCCCTTCCCACCCCCATGCTTTCCTTCTGGTGTTTCTCTTCCTCCTGTTTCTCCTGGTCCTTCACCTACTGCCCCCTCACCCAGGCACCCCAATGCCATCATCAGGTTTTTGTTATACTTTCTTTTTCAGCATCTTCTGAATTTTTATGCTAAGGGATTGTGTGGAGGACAAAAAGAAAGCCCACCAGGGTATTTCTCAAAACCTGTATTTTTGTTTTTTCCTTTGCCGGAGCAAAGTACTAGCAGGACTTGACCCCTAGTATTGTGTTTAAGGCACCTTCTGCAATTATCTATGCATAGACAGAAAATTTCAGGGTTTATTATTGGTAAGTTAACTCACTTGATGTTGAGGTATGCATGCCTTTCTGGTCACAGGTTTGAAGGGTCATAAATTAGCACAGAGTGTTAAGGTGCCTGCTTCACTTTCACAATATAGGGTATAACGTGCAGATGACGGACGTGTGTTTTATCGAAGAAAGATCAGTAGGTTAATAATCTTGCTGTAGAGATCCTTGCATTACTTGTAGGCTTGAAGTTACAATCCTGGTAAACTAGCTGCACAAGTAAAGTGCCCGTGAAGAGCTCCATGTAAATTGCAAGGTATAATTTGAAATCTTGCAGCTTTTTAATTCTATCTTTCATTATACTAAGGTTGATAAATGGGTATCATTGGATAGTACTAAACATCTACTATAAGTGCTTAAAGATTAAATTAATATTGTGTGCAATGTAAGTGTTTTTTATGGATCGACTTAACACATATTGACAGATACATCTGGTGTTCTCATAGTCCACATATAGAACTCCATATCTCACAAACATTTTCAGCTTGTGAAAGTCTAAACACATTTTTAGATCTCAGTTTATCTCTGGGGAACCAATGAAGTCTCATGTTGAGTATATCTTACTTTCCGCTGATGGGCAAGGCTTAAGACTCGGTGGGAGCTTCATCACCTCCAAGCCAGGACCCAACTCAGACAAAAGGTTAAGGAAGCATTTCTATTACCCTGCAGGCCGGTGCTCCCAAGCAGCTGAGCGAACAATGAATGTGTATCGGCACTGCTTCCTAGTCCCTCAGTTGGCACCCTTCACCAGGCTACAGACAGTATGACTAGTTGTATCCTGCGGAGGTGCTTGAAATCAGTCTAGGCACCTCACCCAACGTTTATGTTGTCCTACAAACGTGCAGATCCTACAGATTAGTGGGAACTACACGACAGGACAGGCATGAATTTCAGGTCCATCTCAAGAGTACCTGGCAGAGACGAGATCCAACAGGATCCCACTCTGTTCCCGCATGATCCCAGGGTGGAAGTTCCTCGGTTTGTGACAGTGTGTGAGAGAGATTCCCTTGCTCTTAGTGCATCAGCAAGAAGAGTATCCTCCGTATGTGACAGTGAAAAGATTTCCGCCAGTCTCTACCAGTGTGTCATTGCGATGGGGGTCTACAACTGTACGTGGCACTAATAGAGCTTTGTGCTCAATTGATTAATGGACTGAATTAAAGAGGCCCTTTATAATGGCATAACAGTGGCCTGAATTCACTAATAGAAAACTTTAAAAAGATAAAATGAAGTATTCAAAAGTCCACACAACCCAGTTACATAGTGAAAAATAAACAACGAAAGGAAATGACAGGGCAGTTACCTTATACAGTGAGAGTTACTTCTCAGAGAATCAAAGCAGTTAACCAGACCTCTCATCCTCCTTCTGACTGAACCTCAGAATGAGACTAAAAGGCTCATTTAGACCTTGACGGGCTGTGGTGGCGGCAGAGACAACGCCATTGGGACTACTTCAATTCCCATAATTCTAAATGGCGCTGGGGATGGCTTAGGGAAAGGGAATGGAAGACCGCCAATGTTATGGCAAATGCCATATCTCTGCCCTCTGTAAATGGTTCCTTAGATTCAAATGCGTATGTACCACCTATGGAACACCCCTCTTGATGGACAGTAGGAGGCTTTTTGCATTATTTTAAAGTTACTTTCTGGGTCAAAATATGTATTGTGCTGGGAATTAAATCCCAATTCACTTTTGTGATGCCAAACCAATGCAAGGTGTTAGTAAATATAGGCATTAAATTCCTTTGGGCTTTTTTGCACCACACTGACATGTTGCCTTTGCAGCACCCAACAATCTGCCAATACAGAGTACGTTGCCTTCTCGGCACTGATGTGTAAAAATGTTTAGACTACCTCCGGTTCAGCCCCCATCCTCAATTCCCTGGTTGGGTAGTAAAAGACAGCTATAACTGAGATGCAGTGGGTTCGTCTAATCCAGGGGCCCTGATGCCACTGCACCTGCTGCATCATAGATGGCTTTGCCCCTACTCAGGTTAGTGAAGAAGAAGCAAGAGTACTCGCCTCTCTGGTCAGTCTCCTCTGGGATTGGCCTACGTGAGGTCTGCCCTCATCTACACTGCTGTGTGGGTCTACGTGACGTCTGCCTGTGTGGGTCTACGTGACGTCTGCCCTCATCTACACTGCTGTGTGGGTCTACGTGACGTCTGCCCTCATCTACACTGCTGTGTGGGTCTACGTGACGTCTGCCCTCATCTACACTGCTGTGTGGGTCTACGTGACTTCTGCCCTCATCTACACTGCTGTGTGGGTGTCCGCTCTCTTTTTAACAGGGCAGGTCCAGCAGTAGTTGGGCTGATGCTGGAAGTCTCCTTGAAAGGTTGTGTCACCAAGACTTTTTTAAAGGGTTGTAGGTTGGTGTGTTCCTCTGGTGGGGATTCATCATGCTTCAGCGTCCAGGCCACAGCGCCTTCTTGATTTTCTTCAGTGTGTTTATGCTTGCAGGTAGTTCGCCCACTTGGGTGTACCTTCTTTTAAGGTGCACCTGCTTTTAACATTACTTCAAAGATGGTGTCGAAAACAAGGTTATACTAAGGTCAGCAATAATTTGCCATGCATTTATTTATTTATTTAGCGGTTTTATGTAGCCCCCCTGCATCGCCAGACCGCTACCATGCTGAATTAAAAACCAGGCTTGTGCAATAGCAACACTGCAGTCATTTGCAATGAATGACCTTTACCCAACTTTCCTCACTCGCCACCTTGACAGAAGAACAGCAGCGCTGCTGAGGCTGGTCTTGTTCAGAGGCCCCGCCCACTTGATATCAGAATTAAAACAAAGGTCACAGCTCCGAAAATATCCAGAGTCGGAAAAGAAAAGCTTCCCTGGCATCATAAGAGATTATTATATAAAGGCCTGGCTCAAAACACAGCTGCCCGTGCCCTTGAGCAGGCTTGAGTTACCTGCTGCCGAATGCAGGTGCCCGGGAAGGCGGATGCAAGGTAATCTGTGCCGCCCACGGGCTCTCAGCGGGGCCTCATGGTCTGAAGGCCAAGGAGCTCGTGTGATGAGCCATACTTTCCAAAGCCGGCAGCCCGCGGGCCAGAGGAGCAGCACCCCAGCCCCATTGACGTAACAAGGTTGCCATGGGCGCACAAATGCTAATAGACCCCTCCCCCTCTAGATCTCAGCTGGATAGTAAAAGATAGCCATAGCTGGGGTGCAGTGAACTGCTCATGCTACATTAATGATCGTTCTTCCAGCTCCTGAAATGCATGCTGGGAAAATGGCCCTGATGACCCTCCGTATAGACTGGACACAATTGAGGCCTCTGAGTTTAATCTTCTTCAAGCCGGGACTCAACCAGAAAGGACAGATGGCCTAGTCCAACTGTCCAGACTGGCTGAAGTCTGCAGATAACACTCTTGCACCTGCCAAAAGCAGAACACATAAGAGAAGCAAACCTTCTGCTTCCTGGTTTAATGACAAACTGAGGGTCTCAAGACAAGGTATGTCATAGGCAGGAACGCAAATGGAGGAAGAACTATAACATGCTGGAAATAGAGAAATACAAACACTGCATTACAGAATATAAAAACCTCTCACTGAAAGAAAAATCTAATTTTTGTATTAAACAAATGGAAATGGCTAGAAACTCTACTAAAGAACTTTTTCAGACCGCTACTAAACTTACTATGATGCCGACCAGTAACTCTGCAGGATGCAGTCAGGCTTTCTGCAACTCATTTGCTAAATTCTCTCAGAAGAAGTGGAGGGAATTTTCAAAATGTTTTCCACAACAACTGTATTCGTCTTATGGGTAACGCCACTTCACCTCTGATCTCAGAAAAAAAAAATTGGGGAATTTAATCACCTCACAGTAGAACAGGTAAAACAGGGTATCCCGGCCACTAAATCAGAATCCCCCTTGAACCCATGTCCACCTGCAACGGTCCAACTTGCACCTGACATTCTGGCTGACGTAAGAGTTTTAACGCCATGTTCAGTTCAGGACACTATCCTAAACAGTGGAAATTGGCCTCAGTTCTCCCACTAATAAAAAAGCCAAATTTAAATCCATTAGATCCAAACAGCTACCAGCCCATCTCCCGGCTTCCTCTTCCAGCCAAGATAGTGGGGAAGGCCATGAACGTGCAATTGACTTCTTTCATAGAGAACAACCATCTATTAGGCACAGTTTGGATTCAAAAGTAGCCACAGCACTGAAACGGCGCTAATCGTAGCACCGCGGAAATTAGGTCAACACTAGATAGGGGCGGCAGTGCAGCCCTTATCTTACTTGATTTGTCTGCAGCATCCGGGATCAAAGATGTAGACCTGGCCTTGCTCCGTTCCTTCCTTTCTGATCGTGTTCAATCGGTTACCCTTAAGGAGTTTACATCTGACCCCCCTTTGCCTGGCCTGCGGGGTCCCTCACGGCTCATGGTTGAGCCTGACTCTGTTTAACCATTATGTTACACCCCTGGCCAGCTTGATTAAATCTTTTGTGTTCTCGTTGGTATCCTACACGGACAACACCCAGATTTTGGTCTCGCTGTCTAACAGTAACCTTAATATGTGTGAGTTTTTCTAAAACTGCATGAGCACAGGCAACACTTGGATTAATGACAACGGTCTTAAATTGAAGTCTTCTAAGACCAAAGTCATCTTGTTTGATAATAAAGTTTCTTTCTGGTCCTCTTCTTGGTGGCCTCATGATTTAGGGACCCTCCCTATGCATATTAAGAAGGTAAAAAACCTAGGTGTAACAGTTGACGAGAACCTTACCTTTAGAGATCAAGTTAGCACGGTTATTTCAGCTTGATTCTATGCGCTTTGAATCATAAATACAATTGCCCAATTCATTTCCTTAACCTATTGTATTGTATTGCATTTGCATAGCACTTACTAACTGTGGCGAACCGTAGAAACGCTTTTTTCAGCAAGTAGCACGCTACTCTTGTACCCATAGAGGATTCGTGTTGAATTAGTATAGTGGAACATGCAAGTACATTTTAATTGGTGGATAGGTTAGTCCGCTATCTGGATTCAGAAGGATAGCAGAGGAAAAAAGGTTTGTATTTATATAGCGCTTGTTACCCCTGATGGGGTGTTGAAGCATGCTACTCCAGAAACCCATAAAGGATTAGTGGTGAATTAGTATGGTGAAATATGAAAGTAATTTGAGTAGTGGATATTAGTCAGTTATTTGCAGTGAGAAGGATAGTGGAGGGATAGAAGGGGAAGAACTGTTTGCATTCATATAGCACCTGTTACCCCTGATGGGTGTTCAAGCGCTTTTCTGGTGAGTAGCATGCTACTCCGGAACCTATAAGGATAGTGTTTAAAATTTGTATTGTGAAATATGAAGTTATTTGAGTGGTGGATACTTTATTCAGATATTTGGATAGAGAAGGGTAGGTGGCGGGATAGAAGAGGGAAAGAGGTTTGTGGAGTGGTGTGGCTCACTGGTTAGAGGCGGCAGACCCGGAAGCAGAGGACGGCCCGGGACCAGGGTTCAATTCCCGACGCGGCAGGGTCGTGGACCAGGGTCAGCGGAATCGATAATTCTCGCCTCGGTGCCTACTCTAACCAGGGATCACACTCGGCAACTCTGGGCATTAGCTTGCCTCATCTCCACAACGGCCCCCCACATACGCCGGGGATGCCTGGTTTCACCTTGGAGATACCCAGTAGGGACCATCTCACAGGGAAAGCCAAGACGGGTTCCCCAGCTGTCTACAGTGCAGAGATACCCCATGTGGGGTGATTTAGGTGCTTTACAAGACATCATTACATTAGATTATTTATATAGCGCTTGCTACTCCTGATGGGGTTTTGAAGCGCTTTTTTGTCGAGTAGCACGCTACTCTGGAACCCATAAGGATTAGTGTTGAATTAGTATGGTGAAACATTAAATTAATTTGAGTGGTGGATATTTTAGTCAGTTTTTTGGATTGAGAAGGGTCGGGGAGGGGTAGAAAAGGGAAAAAAGGTTTGCATTTATATACCGCTTGTAACCCTGATGGGGTGTTGAAACGCTATATTGGTGAGTAGTACGCTTCTCTGGAACCCATAAAGGATTAGTGATGAGTTAGTATAGTGGAATATGGAATTTGAGAAGTGAACCTGTTAGTCTGTTATTTTGATTGAAAAGAATAGTGGAGGGATAGAAGAGTCATGAACTTTATTTATTTTATTTAATTTCTTTTTTAGGTCATAGCAGTAGGAGGAGGCTTTTGGATGAGTAAAAAGGGTTTTTGGAGGGGAAGAGTCAGAAGGAAGAGTTTAGAGGTTTGTTTTGGGGGATCGGTATAGTAAAAGAGGTGTCTGATGATGCAAGGAGGGGTAGAGTAGGAGAGAGTCTAGAAGGGGTTATTTTGGGGATCATAGTAGTGGTATGGATCTTGGGATACATGAGAGAGTGGATGTAGAGGATACATTGATAGATGTTTAGGGTGAGAGATATGGTAGTGCATTGGAAAGAGTAGTAGAAAGTAGTTTGAGATGAGTCATGGCTAGAAGATTTCTCAAGAGAAGTATAGGCTGAGAAATAAGGTAGTGCACTGTAAAAGCCAAATTAGAAGAAAGTGATAAATATATAGATTCATAAGTACATTGAAAGTATATAGCTGCATAATGGAGGTAAGTATATGTGGATTAAAGACATTGATAGAGGTACAGGATGAGAAATAGGGTAGTGCATATGCGTTCGCAGGTGAAAAGTAACAGACACACAGATCCAAGAACATAGAGGTACAAGGATGCAAAATGGAAGCAAGTAAATGTAGACTAAAGATGAATTTTTATTTTTTTATTTTTTTTAACAACATAATTATTTTGCATGTTTATACAAAGCAATGCACAAAGATAGGCACATACCTAGAGTGAAAATAAATTGTGAGTGGGTATTACTGAATGGGAACATGGGCAGCATTTCTGGCCTTGGACCAGGCTCGAACAGGCAACTGTCCTTGTCCTCTCCGCCCTTGGCTGAGACGCCCTAACCCTGGCCTTTTATAGTCCTAGTAATCAGGTGACCCCTCCAGCCAATGTGAGCCCTAACACTATCCAATCACAACAATCCCTCTGAAATCTGGAACCAGTAGGAGACCAGGACCTTACAGCCAATTTTAGCCCTAGTCCAAGCAACCAATTAGTTTTAAATACCCTGATCTCTACGTCCAATAGAGGCCCTAGCCCTACCAGTTGTCCCAACCCAATTCCAAAAACCCAATGGCACAGGAAGCCCTAGTCCCTAATTTCAATAGAAAGCCTAACCCTACTCTTAGTCCCAACACCTAGTCCAGCAACCAATCACACCAGAAGCCTTAATAGCTACTTCCAATCAAAGGCCTAACCCTAGCCCTAGTCCCGCCCGAGTACCACCCTAGTCCCAACAACCAATAACACAGGAAGCCCTAGTTCCTACTTCCAATAGAAATCCTAACCCTAGCTCTAGTCCCAATCCTACATTGATTGAATCACAGACCCAGAAACCAAACAGAACCCTCAAATACCCAACCAATGAGGACATTAACCCTAATCCAATAGAAACGTCAGATACAACCATCAATCGTTGTACAGATGTACCAAACAATAGCAGACTATATAAGGTCCCAGCTACCTCAGACAAGGTTTGCTGGCCAGGGAGTTGGAGGCTGCTGCTCTATTCAGAAATCTCCTCGGAGACAGACAGGCTCAATCGACACTTTGGACTTCTGCAGGTAAGGGCCTTACAAACTTGTCCTGTAACAATATTGTTTGAATAAAACTTTACTCCCTCTCCTGGCAAAAAAACGAAGTCCACAGTCCCTATTGAATACAGTTTAAACAGCACACAGCAGATGTTGCTGTCTCAGAGCACCCTCTGATGTAGAATATCCCTGTTGCTGGGGGGAGGGGGGAGGAGGGTGGGGACTGAAGACAGTTGTCACTGCATTTGTTCTATCTAGGTTAATGGCATTTACCAAAATCTGCAAATAAGATCCCTGAACAAACTTCTGATTTTGAAAAACTGTGCAGCGCGGAAGGTCCTGAATGTTCCCAGATTTTAATCTGCTTCCCCTGCCATAGGCAGGTTACATTGGCTACCCTTAAAGCAGCGTACTATGTTCAATACCCTTTGTATCTCATTCAAAGCACTCCATAAACAAGGCCCTGTTTATCTGAAGAATAGCTTCAAATGGTACTTGCCCAGCAGAACACTGCAGTCTAGCTCTGCCAATATTTGGGATGTTCCTTCCTTTAAACGTTCTTCATGGGGAGGCAATAGCTTTGTTACCTGTGCTGCTTTGAATTGGAGTAATCCGCTTTTGGATTTTAAATCTGCTACTTCCTTACTAACATTTGGGAAATCCCTAAAAACATGGTTATTTAGAAAGTAGTAAGGCTTCTGATCCTTGTCACTAACAGCGCCAAGACGCCTCAGGCATTTGTGTGCTCTACAAGCTCATTCATTCATTCATTCATTCATTCATAATATGCCTCCTTCAGGTTGCATTCGTGCAATTTGTGGTTTTGGTAAAGTCCTTTTCTCTTGACACAATGTCTCATGCCTCCTTCTTTCCATTTCTCCTACTTCTTACATGCAGGCCCTGGTTGCCACCACTGAGAATAAAGCTGTGGCTGGAATACCGTACTACATCAGAGACCAGGGGATCCTCGCCCAGACAGACATCTATGCCACAACCACAAAGCGAGACTTTCGTACTTATACAAAGTGAGCATTGCATATGAGGTTCAGCAGTAAACCCTATGGATCTTTCTGTATGTTTGTAGCTCCACTGTTTTATTTCTATATCGTGTTGTCTTTGTCTCTTGTGTACACTATTTACTCATTCTATCTTATGTATTTCTACCTATTTGCATGTTTTGTTTCTACTTTTGCTTTATGATCTCTTTCTCTTTTCTTGCCTCTCTTGAGCTCTGTTCCTCACACCATCTTATTGCCTATGAGTATTTCTCTGCACTCTTTCTGTTCTCTCTGGTCAGAGATAGCTTCTAACATTATTTTCAACTTCTTTAGTAGATTGACTTCTAAGGTTTTCAAATATTTAAAAATATCAGTGGTGCATTAGGAAGTTCTGTTCTTCCTGGTTCTTCATTGTGTTTTTAGTTGTGATTGAGTCCATTGCTCTTCAGTATGTATGTATATGGTATTTCTACAGCATGTTTGTGAACAGTAAATGCATTTGATGTAGTGTTCTCTAGAGAGGTGAGTCATCAACTCTTTCCTGATGGATACAGGCATGTTGTTCCATTTCTCGGGTGCAAAGATGTAAAAAGGCCAAATGCCTTATTTTTTTTTTTATATACTTCTTATTTTTCAGTATGATTGTGACCTAGCTTTGGGTGTACCTGGAATCACCAGTGATAAACTTGTCCGCAAGATAAGCTTGGGTATTGGTCATAACTTTGTAAATGATGCACCTGGTTAATGAGGCTGGTGCAGGATGGCAAAGGGAGCCAATGGAGTGCCATCAGGATGGGGTGATGTGGTCATATTTTTTCAGGATGAGATATGCCGCATGTGTAGGATGCTCTTAAGAGGTGCCAGTGTGTTGTATAGGAGGCCATTGAGTAGGGCATTAGGACCAGCCAGATGCAAGAGTGCAAGGGCTTGAACAGCAGTTCTGAAGTCTCTTTCCTCTTTCTGGAAGAAACCTATTTAAGAGTGTCCAATGATGTATGAATATGCCTGGTGAATTTTATGTAAACCAATGTGGCTCTTGGAGTCTGAGTGTCAACAACTGATCCTACATCTTTCGTTTGTATGATGGAACAATGCAGGAAAACACTCTGCATACCTTAACCACACATTTTTTACCCTGCATTTTTTTAGATCGCATATTCTTTTTAAACGTATGCCTTTACTTCGCACCGTTTACATATATATATTTTTAGATATAGAAACAATGTATTTGCGGGGGGATATCCCCCACACCCTTGAACTTACCTTAAATGCATGGTAAATGCATATGTTGTAAAAGCATATGCATTCTAAAAACATGCATGGTAAAAAATGCGTGGTAAAGGTACAACATTGTAAAACCCGCATTGTAAAGGCTGTTTCCCACATATTTCTAATAGAATCCTGCTCTCTGGATTTCTAATAATGAATGAAACTGCCATTTGTTCCTTAGGTATTTGATATATCAATCAGCCTATTGATGCCTGGCAGTGTCAAACGATTTCTAAGCTTCTGAGAGTGTTTTTGGGTACATGCTGAGGTCATTAGGCCTCTGGATGTCTGAGAGTGACCACTGGTCTCTCCGTGCTTAATAGTGCTGGGAGCAGCTTAGCTGATACTTATGGTTGGCCATTGATATGTGCTAATGTGTACAGTCCTCTGATTGTCTACTATTGTCCAATGGACCCTGGGTGTTTCATAGTGTTCCACTGTCTCGTGTGTCTCATGATTATTTTGTTGTGTCCGATATTACCAGTTGGTCCAAGTGTGGGCATCCTATTTATTGGGTTTGGGTTTCGGGATCTGTAGAAATTACAGTGATTGTTAGCAACAGCACTCGTTGCTCTCACCGGCAACCCCGAGGCTGTAGCCCATAAACAATCACCAGGACTGACGCAAATATCAAGTAGTGATTATTTTCAAGGTAACCACAGGCCACCATACATTATAACCTGGTGATAGGCATAACATACTTTGGGGCATATTATCAAGAACGGCTTTAAAAATTATCGCCGGTTTAGCGGCAGAAAACTGCAGCTAAAGCGGTGATAATAGAAGTCCATGTTCTGATGTGAACATGGGCTTCTATTGGAATTCTCTAGGGCATATTATCAAGCCCATTATCGCCGCTTTAGAAGCAGTTTTTCGCTGCTAAACCGGCGATAATTTTAACGCCGTTCTTGATAATATGCCCCTTTGTGTTTTGTGGCTTCGAAAAATCAGGCAGTGTCTTCTCTCGGTTTGTGTATCCCTTGTACAGCTCACTCGCCGTTCTCTTCTTTTCTCTTCATCTTGTTATTTATAAATGTCTCAATTATTTAGACTGTGTTTTCCGTGTTATATGATCTCTTTCTCCTCCGTCCCATTGCCCCTTTTCTCCTCGTCTCTCATTCCTTTCTTCTGCTTTGTTTTTCTTCCCTTTCTATTTCCATCTCAATCATCTCTACTTCATTCTCTTTAAATAGTTATCTATTTATCTATCTCTCAATCACCTATCTATCCATCCATCCATCCAACAGTCTGTTTCGTAATCACTCTTAACCTTTCTTGATCTGTTTTCAATACCCCAGCGCATTTCCTATCCTCTTCTTCATTTTACCCTCTGTCACCCCCCTCTCTTTCTCCCGCTTCATTTTTAGGTTTCGCCTAGCGGAAGCTGCGCTCTGCGCAGCTTTTCCGCGCAGGCGAAATCCTGTTGAGAACCGTAATGTGGCTTTTGTTCGGCCCTCGTCCTTGATTGGCTGGCTCCGTAAACGGAGCCTTGCCATTGGACGAGGGGCCTGTCCGTCAATGCCGGACCAGACACGGGGGCGTTCCCGACATTCTTTGGCTTTTGCCGACGTCACGCGACGCCGGGAACGCCCCCGTGTCTGGTCCGGCATTGCCGGCACTTCTACGAGAGCGCTCCAGCCCCTCCCGCTGGAATCCTTTAGCGGTCGGGTCCAGCAGGCTGCAAACGAAGCCCCCGCCCGCGTGACTGAGGCGGCGCTGGGTCCTTGGGCCTTCCCTCCCCCTGGATAGCCCTGAGGTCGGTGGTTCCCCCCCCCCCGAGTGGGTCCTGTAGACCAGGGGGGCCATCGGTGCGAGCCGCCCCTTCCCGCTGACTCGCACCGCTCTGTGTCTCTCTGCCTGCCTGCAGCTCCGCGCTGCGAGAGCGCTCCAGCCCCTCCCGCTGGAATCCTTTAGCGGTCGGGTCCAGCAGGCTGCAAACGAAGCCCCCGCCCGCGTGACTGAGGCGGCGCTGGGTCCTTGGGCCTTCCCTCCCCCTGGATAGCCCTGAGGTCGGTGGTTCCCCCCGAGTGGGTCCTGTAGACCAGGGGGGCCATCCGCTCTACAAGACCCGACCGGGCCGATCGCGTCTCACGCGGGAAGCGTGAGACTTGTTTTATGTCTGACGGGCTTGTCGCGGAGTCCATTATTTTCGTTCTCTCCGGCTTCTCCGAGGCCGAAGAGAAGAAGATGGGACCGAAAGTTACCCACAAGGTGAGTCCGTAAGAAAAGCTAAGTATGGGGCGCGTGATTCAACAAGGGTACTGTACGGCACGGCACGGCCCAGCCCATGACGGGGGGAAGTGGAGGTGTAAGGTACCAGGCTTGTAATGCATTTGTACGGTCTGGCTGCGATTAAGGCCCTCCATTTCCCCCATGGTGGGTCACAATGCACCTTACCGGGTGGCCCGGGATGCTCTGTCCCGAGTTCAAGCGCACTTTCTTTCAGCCCTTGACAGGGCGCATCTAAAGCTACATTTCGGGGGGGCTACTAAAACAGATTTGCCACAGAATTAAGGCCCCACTTGTGTTGTCCTCAAAGCGAGGTCAGACCACCAAGTGCAAACGGAACTAGTCTTGGAAGGGTTTCAGCTTCAGATTTTTCGGTTCTGGCATCAGCTCCCTGAAACAGTTTCCATTTCATGCGAACTCTCTGCAGCCCTGCCTGCTAGTGTGCGTCTGCCAGTGCGCTCCGGAGCGCCCCGACTGCAGCCTCGCAGCGCACTGCCTGACTTCTGGCTCAGCGATTGTGTGAGTAGCCTTGCGTCTTTTTTTGTTTATAGTTTTCACATTCATCCCAGTGGCGCGAGGTATGCTGTACGTTCTATACAACACAGCAACAGCATACCAGCACATAACTTCAGGTTCTACGTTGGTATATTCAGGCTTTGTGGGGGAGTGAAAGGAGATGGGTTGTGCCAGGGTCCTATTCCATTTCGGGCTTGGGACACCTTCCGAAAATGCCCCCCCTCAAGAACGCAATGTTTCATTTTAGAGGCGGTGACTGCAGCAAATTAGGAACACAGATATATATATATATATATATATTGCGTTGGTTTTTTTTCTTGTAAAAAGATCAAAATGATAAAAGGATGGAATTGTGGAACGGACATAACTATTTAGACCAATAAGAAAGGGGATTTCATGTTAAAAAGCGGCTTTTTGGATATGTTAAAACCTGTATTGTGACGGGAATTGAAAATGCATAAAATATTCATTTTTTGCTTGCTCATCAGTCCATGCAGAGATGGGTTTAAAGAGCAGCACGTTTCCCATTGCACGAGGGCATGTCTGGGTGATCATTTGATGAACGCCTCGGTAATCACACAAATAGGAAAATAAGTAAACAGGAAAACAAATCCCCAAAGAACTTGCTCCTAAAACAGCTTCGAAGCTATTTGACTAAAATCCATAACGGTATAATTGTGTTATATTCAACCGCACCTTCCGTTGTTTATACATGTATGGGGCTAGACTAGGCATGTGTTGAATTGAAAAGATTGTTGAAATGTGTTCTCTCGGATTTTCAACGTTGTGTTGAGATGCATGCTTTTCTATAAGGAGATTGAGGTAGTGCCTTGAAAATACGTTTTTAGAGCGCTAAAGGGCGAGGCGTCCTCACAACAAGCACTTCAGCAAAGTAAGTTGAAACGAAACAACAGTTCAACACCAAATTCAAAAGTTAAGCACAAACACCAGGGGCACTTTATTTTCTGTGTAGCGCTTTAATTACTGCTATATTCTCTCTCTGAGTATCTTTCTTCCTCGATAGTTCTACAGAGGTTAGGAAGTAAGGGATTAAAGAAACGGACACTGTATATTGCCCGGATTTACATCAAAGAAATGTCGAACGGATGATTACGCCACACTCTGATACACATCCCAATTGACGTGCTTGCTCCAAAGCTTCCTTCTCTCGTGTGGTGCAATATCGTGATTTCTAGTGCCAGCCATGTATGCTACTCACCAAACTTCTCCATATCACACTTTATGTTTCGCTTTAAAATTAGGTGCTTGCCAAGGCTGCTCGATTTCTGTTCGATGTTGTGCGCTGCTTTTCCAATTGACAATGTGTTTTCACATGAATGTTGAATTTCAAGCAGTGGAGGCCTTTCTCATTTAGGCAACATTCTGCATTGGACGAGTTGTCAAGGGTCTACCTCCCCATTTTCTCCTCACTCTCTATCCTGCACTCCTTAGATTTTCTTTTCACACTCTCTGGCTTCTGCCCTCCTTCCTGCTCTCTTCTTCTTACCTGTCCTCCCTATCCCTTCTGCCTTCTCTCACTCTATTCCCTCTGCCCTCCTTCTTGCTCTCTCTCTTCTACCATCCCTCTCGTTTCTGCCTTCTTACTCCCTCCTGCCCTCCCTTTCCACCTCTCTTCTGCTCTCTTTCACCTTCTTGTCCTCCATCTCTCTCTTGTTCTCTCTCCTTCCTGTCCTCTCCTCCTCTAGCCCTCATTCTCCTTCCTGCCCTCCCTCTCCTACCTGCCGCCCTCTCCTTTCTGCCCTCTCTCACACACTCCTACCTTCCCTCCTGCCCTCCCACTCCTTCTTGCCCTCCCTCTCCTTCCTGCCCTCCCTCCCTCTCCTGCCCTCTCTTCCTTTTGACCTCTCTTCCTTCTTCCTTCTTACTCCTGTTCTCCTTAACTTCTATATCTATCACTTCTTCTCTTGCACTCAGTCTCCATCTCTCTCCCTCTTGCCCTCTCTCTTTATCTTACACTCTCTCCTTCTTGCCCTCTCTCTCCTGTCTTCTCTCACACTCCTGGCTTCACTAACATGATTTATGAAATAACTTGTATTCTAATTCACTGTGCATCTGCAACTAATTGCATTATAAATGCGATCCATATTTCTGTGTAAAGTAAAACACATCAACGTTTTACACATAATTCAAAGAAGTTAGAAAAGACCATTTGTCAAAAGCAATACCAAAAGCTCAAACTTTAACAAAGGCGAAACCATTGCATTGTAAATGCTTGTTTCTCTATGTAATCAATGTAGCTACCTTTGCCTAGATCTATTTGTCTTGCTCTCCCTCTTTAGTCATCTCTTTTGCTTTATCTCCTCACTGCTCTTCCCCTACCTTGTCTCTGTTTTGGTTTTCCAATATTCCTGATACATTTTCTAGATTGTTCTAGAATAACAGAGTTCAGTTTCCTAGACCTCCTGGTACCAAGGACTCAGTCAATGTGCTAATCTAAGACAGGAAACCAGTTGGATTGCAAACACCCCACAACCCACTGAGCAGTATTTGAGTGAGATGTGCTTCTAGTAATAATCAATCCCATAAGACGAGGGACAATTAGTGGAATCCCAAAACCTCTTTTATTAATGAAAAGCACATTTAAGAACACTAGGACAGGAGGACTATATTTTAAAGATGTAGTTTAAAATCAAAATCCTATATGAATTGTAACCCCAATAATATTAAACACAATAGCAGCAGCACCGTTTTCCAAAAGCATTAATAAAAGGAAGAACTGCAACATGATTGCAGTTGTACATCTAAAGCAATTCTATGTCAATTCTGCAACTTCTAAGCACCTAAACTAATTTGAACATAGATAAAAATGAAACCTATTTAAAGTTTCAGTGCTGGTTCACACCTTCATACCTGTTTGAAAAATTGGGCTTCTGTTCAATATTATAGCTAGGCCTGCAATTCTTGTCATGGGAGGCCAGCTGCACCGATAAGTTCAGCAAGTGAAGGCTAAGTGCATTCCTTGCCTGTAGCCTTCAGTTGCAATAAGTGATATTATTCTGCAAGGCCTGTCCCACTGTCCCCTGGTGTGAAGCCCCCCTCTAACTTCTTAGTGTTTGTGCTCAGCTTTTATAACATTATTTCACTGTTGAAATTATCAGCCTTCCAGAAACTCTTCAGAAATCCACAATAAGTAATGTAAAACAGAACAGTCAGCACTTAGATTAAATAATGCAAACATATGCAAGCAGTATGATAAAAACCTTGTGGTAGACAGTAATATAAGCTAAATGTGTATTCTATTAACCATGCTTATTTACTCTTGATTTCCTGATTAGCACATGTAACTCAAGAATGGTAATGCTCAAGAGAAAATACATAATATTCATGTCACTCTTTCTTACATAGTTTGTCAGACCCTCTTTGTATATATTTATCTCTGCCTTCTTCGGCTGCCTTTCTTTTGCCCTTTCTACCAATTTTTCATTCAGTCCCTCTGTTTCTTGCAGTCATTTGTTTCCTTGCTTTCTTTACACACTCTTCTGTTTTCATATGCTCTTTTCTCTTTATTTCTGTTCCTTTCTCTTTTGTTCTTACCTTTTTCCCTTCAAGCCTAATTGTAATGCCAAAACTTGTTTTCATTCTTTCTTACGCATAATGTTTCCCTAGCTCTATGTTATTTTACTCTTTCTCTTTTACTCTCATTCCACACTTTTTGCCACAACTCCCTGTGACGCTCCCTCTTTTGCCTTATCACATTGCCTGCCTCACTGCCTCTTCTGTCCTTCTCATGTTCTGTCTTTCTGTCCTTCACTCGCTATATTTTACCTTTCTCTTATGTTATTTTCTATTTACCTCTCTCTCTCTCTCTCTGTTGCTTCCCATCACCTTTTTAGTGAAGTAGTGTGGCTCACTGGTTAGAGGCGGCAGACCCGAGAGCAGAGGACGGCCCGGGACCAGGGTTCGATTCCCGGCGCGGCAGGTTTCTGGACCAGGGTCAGCGGACTCGATAATTCTCTCGCCTCGGTGCCCACTCTGATCAGCGATCACACTCGGCAACTCTGGGCATTAGCTTGCCTCATCTTCACTAACGGCCCCCCAGACCGCCGGGGATGCCTGGTCTCACCCTGGAGATACCCATTAAGGGACCATCTCTCAGGGAAGCCAGGAAGGGTTTCGCAGCGGTCGAAGCGCCAGGACGCCTACGGGTAGCAGTGCGCTATATAAATGCCTACACATTTACATTTACATTTACATTTAGCAGACCTTTTCTCTCTAACTCTGTCTTTCATTCTCTGCTTGTTAATGTGCTTTTTGTTCTTTCTTCCTGTAGGAAGGAGCTCGAGGGCTATCCCAAGAAAGACATCCTTACATATTGGGAGAGCGAAGACTACCCTAAGGCCTGGGGTCACGGCCTCAAGGAGAACCCCCTGTCCAAAGAATCCAACCCAGCCCTCAGACGCCCTGGGCCAATGCGCGACACAATCCAGTTTCCCATTGCCACAAAGCTGCCCAGGATCCCACCTCGGGCTGCGCATGTCCCACACCGCGGCCTCTGCACCCTGGCCCAGGAGACCTACCAGCTACCTCTAGATGTGAAGCAGACCCAGGACCGCTCCTCCTGCCTGGAGACACCTTGGAGCCTGCCACATGAGGGCCCGTTGCCCGCCATCATGGCTATCCCAAAGATGTACGAGACGGAATATGAGACCTACGGGAGTGAACAGCCCGTCAACATTTGATTATGTGATGGAGGTGTAGATAGAGCTATCTCAGAACAAAGAGACACCACACAGCACCTTGAAGAGGAAGGCGAGGTGTTATGCTGAGCACCGCTTTATGTGTTGTGTTCACATATATATATATAACATAATAAAGAGAAATTTAAAGCGACCTACCGAGTATAGGTGTGACTGTGAAGGGTGCCAGGTCTGCGAGTAATGTACACTGGCACCAACTCCAAATCATATCATTTTTCTTGGTGGAAAATGGAGGTGCCCAACAGCAATGAGCCTTGCTTTGAGAACATTAATTCTCTTCTAAGCCTCTGGTTCAAAGCATGTAAATACTGAATGGATGGATGTGGAGCAGCATCAGTGAGTGGGCTACTGTGGGATGATTGTGTGAGTGATTGTATGTTGCCCGAGGCCTCTGTTTTACAAAGACCCTAGATAAGAATGATATAAAAAATAAATCTTCGTAAAAGTTTAATTGACGAGCTTCCGCAACCACAACCTGATGCTCTCATAGGCCAAGCAACCACTTATAGAAGTATTCACTTAAGTTGTACTCTTGATCAACTTTCCAGCTCATGGCCGCTGCTTCATGAAACACTGTAGTAAAATACAAAATGTTATTTCGTGATGGAAGGAAAGCACCTGTCATGTAACTCTCAAGACACTACACATCCACTTGCTTTCAATATACCACTAGATCCACAACCCCGTTCAAACAACAAAGGCCCACATTGGTTGGCCAATATGGTTTTTCAGATTACTAAATCCTTTGAATTTGCTGGCACATTATGACATTATGCTGGCACCAATCATTCCTGGTTATAACTCTGATACTAGTTTTTCACTTACACTAACCACTAACCACTTCCACCTTTTTCCTAAAATGGTCTGCGTCTTTTATTCTAGTTGACTGATAGACCCCCAACTCTCACAACCATAACATCTCCATCAATTTTACAATAGTTTTGTCTCTTCCCTCATCTCTCACAGCATAACAACATTTTAATGACCACTCTTTGTTTAGCATATTTCAACAACTCTTTGCCTATTTCTTCTCGTTTGTGATCTAGATCCATTCTCTTATCTACTCCAATGCGTTCTTTGCACACCATTTCTTTGTTGTACAACTACATATAACATCCCTGGTCACTTTCCCACTAAACAGGTTCATCACTTTGAGTTTCTCCATGGACTAGGTTCCAATCTAGAATGGGAATCCGCCATCTATTGAAGATGAAGGGTGACTCTCCTGCGACACTTACCTACATGTTCATAGCTCATGCTTGAGGACTTATCTTCAGTTAAGCCCTCCTTGTTACTTTCTTGGAATACTTTATTAAAAATCCCCACTAATCTGTTTCATAAGAATGACACAGCCTTAGGCAAAGGGAGAGAAAGTGGAGAAAATCACTATTCTCCATCTCCTACTGTCTTCAAAAATCTAAACGAAAACTTTCAAAAACATCATCCTTACTTCAAATATTTCTTTTTCAACTTACAGAAAATTTGGTTAAAACAATTCAAAACACTTTATGAGATAATAAATCATGACACTGGCAATCTTGCACTCAGAATCCCCCGCTCCCGGGTTAAGTACCACAAGATGTGACATATTTACCTCCTTATTCCTATTCTAAAGACGATTAGCGATGAACTTAACACTTCTACCCCCTTAGAGCCCTTACATATAACAACATCAAAAGAGATAACCCCTATGGACTAACTCGGACCCCATCTCTGTAGGCGAAACGACAATCGTAGTCTCCAACACCAAGCTATCAATACACACTGCTGGCCCATTGCATATCCTATGGCCTAAAGATGGCCATGTCAAACTAAAGAAGCAGAATTTGGATCTCATCCACACTGAGATCTATTTCTTATCACTGTCCTTCCATTATTTTTTGGCTACAGACATTAAAACGTGCATGGTATTTCAACTTGAACCTCATATGCAATAGAGAACTCTACACCACCCATCAATTCATTTTCATCAACCCTACTGGTGATTTATGAAATCCTATTTTATATTACTTTCTAACCTCCTTATGTAACTGCAACCTTTGACACCATTGATCATGAAGTACTTCTAAAGGGGACGTGGCCGAGCCGCCGTCGAACATGGACGTGCGGTGTTGAAGCTCCGGCCGCCGATGCCCGCGAGCAGCTTCTAAATAGACTGCCGAGTTCGCCCTCAGCCCTTAAAATGACTCCAGGTGCCCCGTAAATCGACGGAGCTGATGACTGCCACTGGAGCGGGGCGGGAGCACAGCGTGCATCACCATCTTCAGGCACCCGCCGACGGTTGGGGCAGAGTCGCCTCCCCTGCGCTGATTAACTAAGCGGCAGCGCTGTAAATCGAGCCCGGGGCCTCTGCAGCTACTTGGGCCCCGCGGCCTTTGCTGCGGGGGGGGTGCCCCGGCCAGACCTCTCAATCACAGTGGGGGTCCAGCGGGGGGAGCGCTGCCTCATACCAGGAGCACACCTGGTGAGTGGAGGCGGGGAATTGGAAAACTGGGCCTACCCGAGTGGTCTCATCACTGCCCTGGCCTGCTATTTGTCAGCTTGGGACTCTAGATTGGGGGCATTGCGACCACCTTTGGCTGGCTCTCTGGTTTGAGGCTTGTGACCGCAGACTCCTTTCCATACTACACTTTGCCATACACCGGTGCACCTGGGGCTACACGTTGGCGAGTGTGCTGCCATATCCACCACAGGGGCCCCGATCAGAGGAGGCGCAGACTGCTTAGGGTCCGGAAGACCGTAAGATTCGGGCCGTACTTCCCACTCGCTGGATCGTGGGAGCACTTTTGGCGCGACAGGCCATCAGTCGACAGTGGGGGGGATGTCGGCTATTTTGGCGGAGCTCCGTGCAGGTTTCCGCGGCCTGGATGACCGACTGGATACCCTGACTTCCAGGCTGGACAGAATGGGGGAGCGCATCGTCGGCCACCACACCCACCTTGGAGAAGCCGAGCAGCCCCTCTCTGACCAGGAAGACTGCACCAAAGATATGGCGTGTAGATTGGAGCGCACGGAACACCTCTTGAAATCTGTTGCCATCAAGAATGAGTATTTGGAGGCCCGGTACCTGCGCAACAACGTTCGCATAGCCGGACTGGCAGAGACCACTAACATGGGCCGGCCGGAAATCTTTCTGGAGGGGCTCCTAAAAGAACTTTTTGGTGCTGAACACTTCTCCGCCACGTTTGTTGTGGAGAGAGCTCATCAGTCTCTGGGCCCACGCCCGCAGCCAGGATGCCCCCCACGACCCATTGTGGCGTGCCTCCTGAATTATAGGGACAGGGATACCATCCTCTGCCTGGCAAGAGAGACCGCCCCAGTAACCTATCAGGGATCGATCCTTTCCTTCTATCCCGACCATGCTCTGGTTGTCCAGGAGGCCCGGCGCAAGTTTACTTAAGCCAAACAACGCCTCAGTGCCGTGGACTTAAAATACGCAATGCTCTACCCTGCACAACTCAGAGTGTTGGTGGATGGTAAGCTCGTTTCTTCGAAAATGCCCCGGACGTGCTGGCCTTCTGCAAACAACGTGTGGCCAAGTCCCGCCGCAGTCCTGCCCGGTCCTCCCAACACTCCTCTCCAGACAATACCCTGGCTCCCAGTGCTGAACTCTTCACATCGGATTGAAACGTTGCTGTTGGTAATACTACTTCAGGCTCCTAGCCCGTTGTGGCGCACTTTGGTAACGTTGCTCCAGTTTTAGATACTCTTTTTGTCCATTTTGTAAGGGGTGTTTCATGCTATTGCAGTGTTTGATTCTTGTTCTTCTTCGTCTGGCTCCGCCCGGACTGCTTGAACCCAGAGTGACATAATGCCCTAGCTGTCTTCGGCCTGCTTATTCGATCCTTGGTGAACTCTCAGTATAGTAAATCATTCGAGATTCCATTATGGGGGGCGTTATTGAGGTCCTTCCCGTACTTGTTGTTGCTAAATGAACTTCTATTCTTTCAGCTCTGTGGGCATCGGCTGTCCGAGGCATTGCCTCCCCCCATGGATGAGTCTGCATAACTTTATTTTGGGAATTGTTGTTGGGGTGTTGTGGGGTTTTGGGGGGGAGGGATATGGTTCTCGGGGCCTTAGGGCTCAGGTGTGGGCCGCGGGTGGGATCCTGGGGGTGGTAGGGTCTGTGGGTTTTGGTGTGTGTTTTATAATGGAAGTATTGTGTTTTTTATGAATATTGTTGGTTGTGGACTCCGCACTGCTCCCGCTATTGTATGGTTGCCGTTATACATGCTCAGAGTCCTCCTTTTTAAGCCACGACTGTAGTTCCATCTGTAAATGCACGCTTGCTTACATGGAATGTTAGGGGGCTTAATAACCCAAGAAAATGTAAACTGGTGCTCGCATATTTGAAACGCCACGAAATTAAGATAGCCTTCTTGCAGGAGACCCATCTCCCACCCCAAGGTTCCCTCCCTTTGCCTCCTCCTGGGGTCACAATAGATTTTTTTCAAGCTTCAGTATTTATTTGCGGGGGTCTACACACTGATACACAATTCCCTCCCTTTCACTCTACTGCATAAGGAAGAAGACCCTCTTGGACGCTATCTGCTGGTTAAGGGTACACTATTGGGTCAAACGGTACTGCTTTTCAATGTTTATGCCCCAAACACTGACAACTCAGAGTTTTTTACTAATCTACATGCCCTTCTCAATCGGCACGATTATGATGTTCTATTCCTGGGGGGGATCTTAACATTTGGCTAAACCCCGCTCTTGATTCCTCCAACCCTCACGCCACACCAAAGGGTCAATCTCTTGCGACACTCACCAATCTGGTTAGTGCATTGGACCTCCGAGATATTTAGCGACAACATCACCCGTTGGCCCCTGGCTACACTTTTTATTCCACACCCCATTCAACTCACACGTTCATTGATTATGTCTTTGCCACGGCGGCGGGTTGTCGCTGAATTGCGGGGATAGACGTACTGCCCCGACCATTCCCCCTTAATTTTACGCTTAGTGATCCCTCAGTCAGCGGGGTGGGAGCGTTGTTGGTCCTTTCCTGCCTCGGCCCTCCTTGATGAGGTGTTTTGCGCTGAGGTCCAGGAGGCCATTACAGAATACTTCACCCTAAACACTGGATCGGTGCCACGCTACTCCACTCTCTGGGATGCCTTTAAGGCGTACATACGGGGAGTCATTATTTCTATGCAGGCGGGGTGTTGCGTTTGATCCGGGGCAGCCTTGCAGGAGCGGAGGCTGAACTAGCCCTTTTGGATGAGTCTTCCCGTAACCCGATGGTGCAGGCCAAGCGAAATGCGTTGTTGCTAGATTTTAATGACCATGTGGACAGGGAGGCGTCTCCCCAAACATTATTTGGCAAGGCGCTACGGGGATGGTGAGTGCCCCGGTAGGACTTTGGCCCATCTGGTAAACCCCCCTAGAGGGGCTGGACATATTACATCTATCATCCGTGGGGACGGGACTGCTGCACCGTCTGACTCGGACATTGTAGCAGAACTTGTGGCATATTATCGATCACTCTATTCCACCAGGCTGCCGGAGGGATTTTGGCAGCACCTTTCTTATTTGGAGGAGGTGGCAATGATCTGGCTGACCAAGGGCCAGGCTGAATTCTTGACGCACCCCTTCACTGTTGATGAAATTTAATTGGCAATAGACGAACTCTCGGGCTCTAAGGCCCCAGGCCTCGATTGCCTCACCGGGGTCTTTTATAAAGCATATAAGGAATGTTTAGCACCCCAAATCTTGGAGGTGTTTGCTGAGGCGTTGGAATCAGGCATACTCCCTCTTACCATGCGCGAGGCGGCCATCTCCTTGATACTTAAACCCATGCAAAGATCCAATGAGGTGCTCTTCCTATCGCCCGATATCCCTCATAAATTTTGATAACCAGGTTCTGGCCAAAACGCTCTCCTCGAGACTATCATTATTGATGGACCAAATTCTCTACCCGGTGCAGTCGGGGTTTATACCACACCGTTCTACCGCCATCAATCTTCGCACAGTGTTCTGTCATTAACCGTATTGAGCCCACCATGCCTGTTGCGGTTGTGCTGCTAGACGCTGAAAAGGCCTTTGACTCCCTTGAGTGGCCTATTCTGCTGGCATTGCTTCGTAAACTTGGCCTTCCTTCAAATTTCATAGCCATCATTGCCCTGCTGTATTCTTCTCCTACTGCCCGCCACCGGGTTAAAGGGTCCCTCTCTCCTTCCATTCCCATCACCCATGGTACCCGCCAGGGTTGCCCCTTGTCCCCGCTTCTGTTTATCATCGCGATAGACCCTCTGGTCCGACACCTCCAAGAAAAGCACTTGTTTCGAGGCCTACAGTTCGCTGCTAATGTCTCTGTACGTGGATGACGTCTTGCTTTTTGTCCAACACCAAAGAAACAATATTCAACCTTTAATTGACTAAATAGAACGTTTCGGTTCCATATCGGGTCTTAAAATCAATTAGTGCAAGTCGGTACTGTTCCCCATAACTGATGCAGCTGTGGCTGACGACACTGAATATCCTTTGCAGGTGGACCGAGAGACTACCAAATATCTGGGGGTGCACTTACACTGGGATAAGGGACAAGTTGTACAGTTGAACTATGGACCAGCTATTGAACAGCTCTCCTCGCAAATAGATAGGTGAATACAACTACCTCTCTCTATAGCTGGCCGCATCGCTCTTATTAAAATGAAAGTACTACCGCATTTTCTTTACTATTTTCGCACTATACCCTTTCCGCTGACCAATGCGTTTTTTGCCCATTTACGTGGCCTTCTCATCTGTCTGGTGTGGGCGGGTCGCAGACCCCGGCTGGCTTGGGACACTCTTACCCTCCGGTATACCCGGGAGGATTCGCAGTTCCAGATCCCCAACTGTATTTTCTGGTGGCGAAGGCGCAATATGCCCACCATTGGTTTCATCCTGATGCCAGAATACCTTACACAAAAACAGACAAGGAGCTGGCTGCCCCAACACCTTTAGCATCCCTACTCCCAAAGGGAATCCCCCTTGACTCCCACGACATTCAACCCCTGGCCACCACGTGTTGGGCTTGGCGAAACTGAATCGACTATACGGGTCCGGTCCCCTTTACTCATCTACTCTACCAATTGCCAATAACCCCTTTTTGCTGTTAACAACTGATAGAGGGGTGCTTGTGACCTTGGCCAAGCTGGGGCTCGACACCTTTGGTTCTCTATTTCCGGATGGACGGGCACGTAAGCTGTCTGATTTGACACAGCTTCCTGGGCTCACCGGTGTGGATGCTCTTAATGTGGCTCAGCTCCACGGGACACTCCGCTCTGCCTTCGCTACTTACCCGGCCCCTCATGACGACCTCCCCCCACTCACCCTTCTTATAGATGACACTGCGGGAACACATTTTGTCACTAAATGATATAAGGCATGTATGGCACTCCGGCCGGGACGGGATAGAGGGGCAGGTCAAAGATGGGAATCTGATATTGGACGTCCTCTTACGTACAAGGAATGGGCCTACTGCTTGGAGCAGACACATAGGATATCCCCTAATCATAGATACAAGTTATTCCATTTTAAATTTCTCCACAGAATTTATGTGACTTCTGTGCAATTGGCTAAATCTGACCCTTCTAAACTGACGAATTGCCCCAAATGTAACGCCTTGAATGCTAACTTCGCCCACATGTCCTGGTCCTTCCCCCACGTCTTCCCCTACTGGCAAGAGATATTTGATGTGCTATCTCAAATCATTGAAACGCCCTTGGTCGCCTCACCTGAATTGCGGTTGCTGGGCTTGGTACATCGACTCAAACTATGCTATAGACGTTTTACAGCGCTTGCCCAACTGCTTGCAAAGCGCGAAGTTGCCTCTCTCTGGGGAGCCAGGACCCGTCCCACTAAGGCGGCCTGGCCTCAGGAGCATGGCATACTGCAATGTTCACTTTAAATTTTACGCCTCGCTACAGCCTCCGTCCTCCAGGACTCGTGATATCTGGTGCATATACTGCACATTTCTACAACTAACACTTCATGCTTCCCAGGCTGTCCCTGCCTCGTCGGGCCTCCAGTCGAACTGAGAGGACACGTACGGGACCCCTGGCTGCACCACACGGCGTGCTATTTGCAATGGGTGTATTTCCCATGACTCTGGAATAGTTATAGCGGGCACGCCAATGACGCCATTACTGGCACTACACAACTTCTTTATGTTATGTATTGCGTGGAGTCCACCTCACTTAATATGATATATTTTCTATTTTTATTCTTTTGAGTAATAAGTATGTATGTATAATTTGAATTTGGTATTTTTTTACTTCATTTATTTGCTTATTTTTTCTTTTGGCGTATCCATCCCATTGGTATTTTCAAATTGTTCTCTGGTCTATTGTAATCCATGCTTTATCCTACCCAGATGTAATGTCGATATTCAGTCCGGCTGCCGATTCAAACGCCTGTCTTGTCTATTATTGTATTGTCTTTTGCGTTGTTTTGTATTATAACTTTGGAAAAATAATTAAAACATTTTTTTTTTAATGAAGTACTTCTAAATGCCCTCTACGTCAGAATAGGCATAGGTGACTAAGTTCTGAAATGTTTAAATCATGCCTTACTGATTGCACACCACCAGCAAATTTGGGAAGTCTCTATTGGACTCAGTAATGTGTCCTGTGGCATCCCGCAGTGCTCCAATTTGTCCCCCATCCCATTCCGTCTCTATGTATAAACCCTCGGAGACTTGCTCACTGGTCTCGGAGTATCCTTGAATCTATAGGTGGAAGAACCCCAGGTATACCTAAGGACTGACTGACCAGAGCCTACCAGCACTTTAGATCATGGATGGATAGCATACAAAAATAGATGAAATAAAGACATCTGAAATGTAATTGCCTAATTTCTTGCACAACAATCTAGCAATCGAATGTTGCAACACAGAGAGAATCTATACGGGCAGCTGGGATGACTCTTAAAATGGTCACCTTGGTTAAATCTCTTGTCTTCCTCCTTGATGCAACATCAAAGCAATTACTACATGAAAGAGATTTTGTTTATAGAAAATAAGAAGCCTTAAACACCTGCTGCCTGATCATGATCTGGAAACGGCGTACACATGTAGAACGTGTCTATGCTCACCTTACAGGACTCCCAAGAAATTGCTTGACGCCCCTGGAAACATTACTGCACTCAACAGCGAGATTATTGTCAAAGATTTGAAAACTGACTGTATATCCAAAAAAAGCTATTTAATCACGTTGCTCTCTCTGAACTGCCTGCCCACCAATAAAGCCTTAAATCTGAGAACTCACAAATACCTGACTTTGGAAAAGTACAACACCCTGCAGGCACATGTAGTAACAGCGTAGTTTATTAAGTGAAGAGTAGCATCAGAAACATCCCATTCACAAATGAAATCAGAAGGCAACTGACTGACTGCATTCTACAACCTGCATTCTACATCCCACAAGCCACATATACTAACCCAGGATACCACACACCTAATATAACCCAGCAAAATGCAATAAAACATAACCCTTTACGTTTACGAGCAAAGACACATATATATGATACCAGTCATAATAAGGTGACCATATCCTTCCTTAGAAACCCATAAGAAAAGTGAGACCAGCATTTACATAAAGTCAAGCAAACTGCCATGGCTTCTCCCAGACATAGAGTTTTCATGACAAGCGTAATCAGAGGGAACAAAAGTTACCCTGCTTAAATTCCATATGTTATTGACGCTCACTTCAACCGCAGTACGTAACACTTTGATAACCTTGAATAGAGAGGAAAATTCAGATTTTCCACAGTTGTCGGTTGAAAATCATGATTTTATTAAAGACACGGAGGCTGATTTTATGCATATTTCTTTAATTGCCAACTCACATCAGCAACAGCAAACAATGTAAAGAATTTAGAATTTAAAAGATAACATTCTAAAGTTAACAAGGTTCTGTGAAGGGCAGCCATATTCCTTCTTCAAGTTGCGAACAGTCCATAGAGTTAATCCATGAAGAATTGAGTAAAACTAAAACTTGAAATCCAAACAGAGTAGAATCCATAGCAGATTACTTCTTATTATCAGCACCTGAAAAAGTTAAAACAGAAGTTATCAAGGGTGGGAAAAAAGACAGGGAGGGATAATATCAGCCTCCGTGTCTTTAATAAAATCATGATTTTCAACCCACTGAACTGTGGAAAATCTGAATTTTATGGCAAGGCACGGAGGCCAATATTATGCATGTTTAAAGCCTTTCCATAATATTCGAAACTGGACAGTCCAGAGGTTTGAAATAGAATTTCTTAAAAACAGAATCAGAAGACCAATCAGCTGTTGACACGATGGCTGATAAACCACCACCTAAAAAGAAGGCCTTTGAAGCCATTGCCCCTCTAGCAGAATGTGCTCCAAACCTGGATAAATCAATCCCCGCCCTAGACATTACCTCTCTAACCCAGCGAGCTAGAGTAGGAGGGGAAACAGCTTTATGAGGGTGTCTAAAGGAAATAATTAATTGGTATTCGGAATTTGCCCTCAGACATTCTGTTCTTTTTTTCATATTCACGTATACATCTTACAACACAAAGTTTTCTACAATCGTCAAAGTTGGGATAAAAAATAGTCCTAGACATAGTTTTAGTTCTTTTTGATATGGTGAAACAAATACCCTCTGGAACAACCCTGCGAGCAGAGATTTCTAGAGCTCTCACATCAGAAGTTCTCCGAAATGAAATTAAACATAACAACATGACTAATTTCAAAGATGGATCCCTGAGAGACAAAAATTCATTTTCGCTCCAGGACATGAGTTCTTTTAAAACGAAATCCACGTCCCAAAGCGAAGAGTATTTAGCTCCAGGTGGAGCTTTAATTCTTACACTTCTTAAGAGCCTTCTTACGACATCATGTTGCCCAACAGGGAGACTATCGACTAAATCGTGTCCCGAAGAGATAGCTGATCTAGCGATATTAACAGTACTATATGCTTTTCCTCCGAGGAAAATTTCTGAGAGATAGTTTACAACCTCAACTAAAGGAGCTGAAAATGGATCCAGATTCCTTGAAGTACACCAACAGTACCATTGTTTCCAAGCCAACCTGTATGCCTTTGAGGTTCCAGGTGCCCAAGAGTCCTTGATAAGATTCGAAGCCTCAGAAGATAAGCCTGACATTTGGGAGGCTCTCCCGAAATCAAACAGGCCATTAGTCTGAGATGACCTTGAAGGACTAAATCGTGAAAATCTCCCGAGGCGTTGATTAATAAATCTGGTATGTCCGGAAGAAGTACTGGGTCAGAAAATCTGGATGACCCCCCCACCCCAAGGGATACTTAACTCTTACAGTGTCACCAACCACCACTTTGGTTGTGGCAGTGGCATGTCTAATATCAAAATTACACTTGCTCTTCCTGATATCTTCTCTCTCTCTATCTCCTTCCTCCTCCCTTCCTCAGAGAGCAGACCCACCTTTTTACAATTCATCCACACAGGATACACCAATGTATTGTATTGGGCCTTCTTTGTCTGAACACTTCAAGTGGCATTCTGTTGGTAGTAGAATGAGGTCTGAGCCTATACAACTTCACCCTTTCCATGATTTCCAACCTCCGGTCTCTGTTCTGTGACCTAGCAATTTGGATAGCTTCTTTAAGGACTCTGATCAACCTCTCTACCATATTGTTGGTTTCAGGATGGAAGAGGGGGCAACTTTTGTGTTTGATTCCTCTTAACGACAAGAACTCCTCCGTCTCTTTTGATACCAGTTGCACCCTGTTATCAGTGAAAAAGCAATCTGGTAAACCTTCCCTACCAAATATTTCGTTAAGAAATTCAATAATTTTACAAGTATCAATATGTTGAGTGACACAAATTTGTTGCCAACATTACTCCAACACCAGAACGTAGTACTGACCAGACTTGCCAGTGATATGCCCCAGAATATCCAAGGCAACTTCCTGCCAAATCTTTCCAGGAAACGGTCTTATGACCATGGGTTGTACCCTTGTCTTACAGGTCTTATCTCTGGCACCAAATTCTATGCTGTCTCTCACCACGCGGTCAACAAGCAAATCCAATCCAGGCCACCAAAAATATAATCTAATCCGCTCATTTGTTTTTGTAGCACCCTGATGACCTTGATGCTCAAAGCATATCAGTATTCCTCTAAACACAGTGGATGGTACCAACCAGCTTCCCTTCCAGAGAAGCCTGTCCTTGACTGACAGTTCTTCTCTTCCATTCCAGAACTTCCTTACTTCTACAGCCATCACTTGTTTCCCACGCCAGCCACCAGAGACACATTTGATGACCTACTGCAACACTGCATCCATTGTGAGCATGGCCTTCCATTCAGCTCTATTAACAACCCCATCATTAATCTCGCAAACACTAAAACTTTTCAAATCTCAGTGATCAGCCTCCAATTCCACATCATTGCACATCTGTTTCTAGTGGAGCTGACACCAGTCTTGACAAGCAATCAGCTACCTTACTTTCTGTTTCCAGAATGTATTCAAATTTGAAATCAAAGTCTTGCAAGGCAGCCACCCATCTACAAATCCTAGAAGACACAGCATGCAGATTCTTTTTAGAAAATACATCCTTCAGGGGCTTATGGTCAGACCTAACAACAAAGATACCTCCCCTCAGAAACTTCTTACATTTTCTTATGGCCCAATAAATCTACAGGGCCTCTTTCTCGATCACCGAGTAATGATTTTCTGGTCCAACAAGCGCCCTTGAGAGAAACAACACAGTTACCTCTTTGCCATCTTTCACCTGCTTAGGAACTGGCCCCAATCCTTTTGCACTAGCATCTGTAACAAGAATAGAACAACTCTTAATATCAAAACTTTGTAACAACGGGACACAGCTCAGAGCCTTTTTACTATAATGGAACTCCGAGTCTCATTGAGGGGTCCAAGAAAATCTCACCCCCTTTCTTCAAAAGAGACCTCATAGTAGGGGTGTGAGCAGCCAAATGTGGCACAAATTTGTTTTATTAGCCAAACCGAAGAAGGTGACCAAGTAATCTCTATTTTTTGGAACTTAAAGACTGACAATAGTATTAACAAATTGTTCTTTGGGTTTGACCACTTCACTTGTCAATCTGTGACCCAAACAATCCATCTCAGAGAGACAAAATGTACATTTATTTTCTCTTAGGGTAAGCCCCTTTTCTCTGAACCTCGCTAAAACCTGCCTTACCATTGAATCCTATGCCTTCGGAGATGAGCCATATATGAAGACATTGTCCTGATAAATGTTCACACCAGAAATTCCATCTAAAACATCCTCCTTGGCCCTCTGAAATACAGAGCCCACAGAATGTAACCCGAAAGGCAACCTTTAAAATATGAACATTCCAAATGGAGTTATAAACTAGGTCAACTTGGATGAATCACATTCAAGTTTTATTTGGTGGTAAGCAGTTCTGAGATCTAACTCCAAAAGAGCCAGCATCTCTGTGATGTTTAGGAGTGGGTATCTATTAGTAACCATATTTCTATTAAGCTCAGTTTCAGTTTTTAACGTCTTTATTTCGATTTCTCATCATAAAAGACACACATATACACAAAATTTCTTTAAATACAATTAGTACAACAAAGTCATAAGATCATAAATATTCAAATTCATATGCTAACCAAATCCAATAGAAACAAGGCAATTAAAGTGAAGACAAAACAAAACAAATCTAGTTAAAAATATTCAAATTCATATACCAACCAAATTCAAAAAGAAAAACAAGGCAATTAAAGTGGAGACAAAACAGGTCTAGTTAAAAATCTCAATTAAACATACTTATAAAGACGTCAGGGAAAATTTTTAAAACATTTAAGTATATAAAAATAGCAATCAGCAAAAAAAAAACCAGTAGGGTGACACAGAGTACAGGTTATTTAGGTCAAGATACTATGAGCTGACTGGTTGATTTAAACCTTATCAACCAAGCCCACCCTAGGAATTTCGCCAATCCTATGGTTAGCCATTCAGAAGTGTTGGTTCTCAGAATATACAGTGCTTCACTACTCACTCGGGTGTTAAGTCTAGTACATATAGGTTTCAGCCACTTATTACGTGGTTCACAATAAGCAGAACAGACAAATAAAAAGTGGCCAACTGTTTCCTTACAAACATTACAACAGGGACAGAAACTTGACTCTGACCTCTGCCAGCCGCTAGTAAAAACCCTCAGCGGCAGTGTACCTACACGGAACTGATGGTATAATTTCCTATCTAATGTTTTAAGGATAACATCCCAATATACTTCTTTATTAGGTACTGCTTTATGGAGCAAGAACTGGCCTGTCAAATTCATTTTCTCAGAAAGTGCCACATGTTCCATTTTTACCTTGGACCAGAAGAGAAGTTTGAATTCATTCTTAGTAGGGAAGGTTTGAGAACCCGGCTCCGACCAAAGCAAGGGGAGACCCATTTCAGTGAGGGTGTACTTAATTAGCTTTAGCCAAGGTATACCACCTGCCCCTTGCTGCGTTCTCACATCCTGTAATTCCCTGGCGAACATGGCCAACTCCGGGGTGGACCATATACGTCTCCATAATGCCACCATCCTATAGAGGGCCTGATGTTTAATAGTGTGCATGCCCATATCCATCAGGAGT
The DNA here is from genome assembly GCF_964263255.1 of Lissotriton vulgaris. Taxonomy (NCBI): domain Eukaryota; kingdom Metazoa; phylum Chordata; class Amphibia; order Caudata; family Salamandridae; genus Lissotriton; species Lissotriton vulgaris. Next base: position 338,437,093 of record NC_141695.1, read on the forward strand.
GGAAGAACTGGTGTTGAAGGGGGGAGGTTAACTAGGTTTCGGAGGAATTTATTCTGTATCCTATCCAAGGCAGACAGGTCCACTCCACCCCAAATATCGGCCCCATATAATATAGCTGAACTGATTTTAGCACTATAGATTTTAAGTGCGGGCAGTACTCTTTTAGTCAAGGAGCACAGCTGCTCTTTAACTAGACAACCAGTCAGGCGAGCAAATTTCAAACAGAGAGCCGATACTTGATCTTTCCATTGTAGCCTATAATCCAAGGTAACACCAAGATAAGTCATTACATCAACCTGCTCTAGTCTAGACCCATTCATTAAAACATGTCCTCTCAGTGGCTTTTTCTTAGTTAGGACCATGAACTTGGTTTTATTAATATTGATCTCAAGATCATTTATAGTACAAAAGTCCATGAATTTATTTATGGCTACCTGTAAACCCTTCTGCGTCTTGGCCAATATGAGGGTATCGTCTGCAAAAATTAAAAGAGGGAATTTGGACCCTCCCAATGAAGGAGCATCGGTGGGGGTATCTGAAAGGAACTTTACCACCTGGTTAATGAAGAGTACAAATAGGGTGGGGGCCAGGACACAACCCTGCCTTACACCGTGAGTTACGGGGAAGGATTCGGTAACCTGGCCCTGACGACCCCATCTGACTCTTGCAAAGTTACCCTCGTGCATCCTGATGGTAAGTTCTAATAGTGCACTAGGGACCCCCATCCTTCTCAGTGCTGCCCACATCTTCCCTCTGGGGACCAGATCAAACGCTGATTTGAGATCCACAAATGCAGCGAAGATCTTCCCATCTCTCAAAAGCACAGTTTTCCAATAAATCATGACGAATCTTAATATCTGATCAACTGTGCTAATGTGAGCCCTAAAACCCGCCTGCATTGGAGACAGAATATCTACTTCTGTCATCCACGAGTGGATTTTCCCTAACAGCATTCTTGCTATTACTTTCTGTAGGGCATCGATGAGGCTGATGGGACGATAGTTTCCCGCATCAGACCTATCCCCTTTTTTGTGCACTGGCAAAATTTCGGCCCCTTTCCAAGAATTTGGGATCCTGGTCCCTCTAGCTATAGCATTTGCTAAAATTAGTATATACGGGACCCAGTGTTTTTGGTCATATTTAAAAAGGTCCGCAGGGATGCAGTCCATGCCAGGGGCTTTGCCATTCTGCACTTGTTTAAGAGCAGAGATAGCTTCAGTTTCAGTAAAAACAATGTGTTCAAGTGAGGCCACCTCAGACTGCACACTGGCATCTTCCCTAATGGTAGTAAGGGAGATCCGTTCCGTGTGACTGAACTGTGCCCCGTAATGCTTGACCCATTGTTCTGCCGAAACGTGATTTACTGGAATATGTAGTTCTCCCGCCCCACCCCATTTCACAACCTCCCAAAATTTCTGTTGGTTAGAAGAGGTACTTGCCTGATATAAATCTAGCCAACGCTGGTCATCCCATTTGATTTTTGCCTCTTTTAGTGCTTTCCTATAAGTCACCCTAGCTATCCTTATATTCGGGCAAGATTTAGATTTAATGGCCTTTAATAGGGAGCTGTGGGCAATTCTACATGTCTTATCATACCATTTCAACCTGGATTCTGCTGGGACGTTTTTTCCTCCTTTCACAGGTTTGATAAAAAAAGATTTTAATTTATTAAAAAGAGACTCATGAATTGTCCCAATCTGATCAAGTGAAATTCCAGCCTCTAGTAAGGGTACCATCTGTCTTGTGGCCGCTAGGACCTCCGTGGCAATCCTGCTATTAATGGCAGTATTGTCTTGGAGCCCAGCCCATCTTACCCTTCTACAATCATTTGTGAGACCAGCATCTGCTGTCTCAATGTTAGTTACAGGGTTCATGTGAAGACCCTCATCCACAGAAAGTTTTATTATCAAGGGGTTATGATCACTCTCAGGTCTAGTGACTATTTCCATGTCCACCAGTATTTTCCAAAACTCTATCTTCAACAAAAAATAGTCAATACGGCTCGAGTTAAGGGAGTTATCAAATGTTACTTTTCCCATCTGATCTGATTTGGTCCTACCATTCGCTGCACGCAAGTCCCATTCCAGGCAAAGGCCCAACCATTGCATGGCTGCCTCCGTTACTTTTTTGATTGGAGGGATAGACAAAGGAGGAATATTCCAAATCTGGTCAATATCCCCATAACCCCCACCATCAAGATTAGGAAATGGTTCAAAGCAGCTATTAAGCCCTCTCAGATCCATACAGAGTCTAACTTCACCAGATGGTTTACTTGCAAGCGCCACAGGCGCCAGCCATTCAGTCACCTCATTATTCAGAACTATTCCTTCACTCTTCAGCCTATTAAGTTCAGAGAGCAAGCACTCCCTCAACACCAATGGGACATCTCTCATCTTACAAGCTACAGGCTCTGTCTCCTCTTTAAGGGTGATTATGTGAGGGTAATTGGTGAGGTACCCCAACTTATCACTGAAAACCTCCTTGAGCTCACACTGCAACCTCTGCATCACACCATGTCCATACTCAGCCAAGACATTGAGCCTGCATTAGACTCAGTATTTGACACCACCTCTATGAATGGCATAGAGGTTCAACAAGATACTAGGATCACTATTGGGATCTAACATCACATTGAGAACCCTCTGGTGAATCCAACTGATGATGCTGTCACCCTTGCATAATTCCAGCTGCTAAACAGCCCTTATAATACATGTCATCCAAGAAATAGTCCAGCAACTTAATAGGCTGACCCCCATAAGCTAATGGTCTTATGTAGGGTCTGAAAAGTTGTATGTTACCCATCATTTCTTCTTAAATAAAACTCCTTTGGAATTAAAGAGATTTTTACACCTGAGTTGACAAACATTCTCACACACTGACCATTTACGAGAACCTCGCCAGTGGACCCTTTGCCTTACCGCTGTCCTACCTGAAGTACAATTTCCCCACAATGTAACAAATCCTCTTACTCATCACTCCCACCTTCATTTTTTTTTTTTTTTTTTTTAACATCATTTTTATTGCATCACCAATATAAATGTACAGACAATACAATTATCAGTTAGAATACAACATGTACAGGCTCAGTATGATCCAGTCGATCTCCATCCGGGGGGTTCACCTCCACCTTGGCGCGGGTGACCTCATCCCTGCCCACTTCTCGTAGCTCCTTACAATGTCTGACTGCTTCATTAGGCAAATAACCCTGGGTTGCTTTTGCGATTTTCACCCCTCCCCCTCCCCAAATTTCGGTACCCCAACATCCCTCCAAAACAGCCTCCCACCCACCCTCCCCCGTGGTCGCTCTGCGCTGGACTAACAGTGTAAAAGTGTCCGGTGTGATGCAGGAGGAAGTAATCTTTCGCTAAGGTGTGTTCTCCTGTGTAGTGATAGGGTCTGCCCCGTCCAGTTCGCTCTCGCCATCCTGCCCCTCATCGTCCACATCCCGGAGCGCCTGCACCATCACTTCCCATGCAGTCGCCCTTTCCAGAGCTTTCTCGTTATTCAACCTCCAGGCCATCTGGTACCGTAAGGTACTTTCACACGCGGCCCATCTCAGGCATACCCCATACCATCTTTTATACGTGGGCCCCACTTTGGACTTCCAGTTTCTTGTGATCTCCCGCTTGGCCAGAATAAGCCCTAAGTCTATAAATTTACTAGTCATCTTGTTCCTAGGCGTGTGCGGGAACCAATGAAGGACGCCAACCACTTTAGTAAACTGGATATCCCTATCTGTCGCGACGTTAAGGGCCCGCCCAACTTCCTGCCAATAGTCTCCCAGAGAGGGGCAATCCCACAGCATATGGCACAAATCCGCCCCAATTGTATTACATCTGGGGCAAGCAGCGTCGGTCGCCCCAAAATACTGTTGGATTTTCCCGGGGGTGAGGTATGCCCTGTGAACGATATAGAAGTGAATCAATTGAAACCTGGCATTTCTCGAGCTCTTCCGTGCCCGCCTTAGCAACTGGCCCCAGGTCGTGTCTGGGATCTCCACCTGAAGGTCCAGCTCCCACTTGGCCTTCAGGGCTGCCAAAGGCTGCAAGGCCTCCCGCTGCATCCTAGCGTACAGGCACGTGACAGCCTTAAAGGTTCCCGCCGCCATCATGGTGTACTGGCAGGCCATCGAGGTGCCCGGTTCCTGCAGCCCTTCCCCCCAGTGAGCTTGCATAGCGCCCTTGACTGCTGCGTGCAGCAAGTAGTCGCCCCTCGGAAGGTCAAATCGCTCCTGCAGGCCCTGGAACGGCAGCAACACCCCATCTTCGTAAAGGTCACCCAGCATTTGTATTCCCGCCTCCTCCCATCCTAGTAAGCGCGACCAGTCGCCTCCATGTGGGAGGGCGGTGACCATCCCCAGCGGAATTTCGGGGGCATACATAAAGCGGACACCCGCCCGCTTACGGGCCCGGTCCCAGCAAAGCCGGAACGTCTGCTCCTCGACCGTCAGGTCTCCCACCCGGAGCTTCTGGTGCAGCGTAATATACGCCAGAACATGTCGCGGGGTGCCTTCCACTCTCGCGTCCTCGGGGCCTCTATACACCCTCGCCACCTCCTGAGTAAAGGTCTGCAGCTGCGCGGCTAAGTAATATCCTTCAAAATCCGGCACCGCCATACCTCCGTCATCTTTGGGGCGCAACAGAGTGTCGAGCGCTATGCGCCTCCTTCCCGTGCCCCACAAGAAGGCTATGACCAATGACCTCAGGCGTTTGAAAACAGAGCTCGGGACCCATACCGGGAGCGTTCTAAAATAGTACAAAAGCCTGGGCAGGGCTATCATCTTAAGCAGGGAGATTCTACCAGCCAGGGATAACGGCAGAGTTGCCCAGAAGTCCATGGACCCCCGCAGGGCGTTAATACAGCGAGTAATATTGCCATCCAGTAGGTCGGACGGGGTGTGGTAAACATAGACCCCCAAATAATGCAGGCAACGCGGCTCCCACCGGAGTTCCTGAGCAGTGAGTGGGCACGGTTCTCCCGGCCTCAGGGGGAACAGACAGGATTTAGGCCAGTTGACCCTCAGGCCCGACAACCGGCCGAACTGCCCCAGTAGCTGCCGCGCCCCCTGGAGTTCGGGGCCCGCATCGGCCAGAAACATCAGCAGGTCATCTGCGTACAGGGAGATGAATTGCGGTCTCCCCCTAAATGATAAGCCTGCGTAGTGGCGGCCCAGTCTGGCTTCCGCCGCGAAGGGTTCCATCGCCAACGCGAATAGGAGCGGGGATAGGGAACAACCCTGTCTAGTGCCACGCTTAATCGGGTATTGTCCCGAGATCAGTGTGCCCACCCGAACCCTTGCTACCGCCTCGGTGTACAGGACCTTGGTCCATTTTATATATCCGTCCCCCAGCCCGAAGCGACGCATCACCTCATACAAGTATCCCCATTCAAGGCTGTCAAATGCCTTCTCAACATCAATGGAGAGGACAAATGGGGAGACGGCATCCGGCCAGTCCGCACCCATCAGTCTCGTGAGTCTACGAATGTTATGAGTGGTGTTGCGTGTCGGTATGAAACCACACTGGTCACCGTGAACCAGGCTTGTCATGTGTACCAGCAGTCTGTTGGCCAGAATTTTACTGAGGATCTTGTAGTCCGTCGTCAACATAGACAACGGACGATACGAGGACAGAGCCGCACCCTCTCTGCCCGGTTTCAGGAGCGGGATCATGAGGGCCTCGCACATGGAGCCCGGGAGTCGGCCCCTCGCCTGTGCCTCGTTGTACACCTCGCGCAGCCGTGGGGCAAGGTACTCTAGGTATTTACCATAAAATTCGATCGGTAGCCCGTCGAGTCCCGGGGTCTTATTTCTAGCCATCTGCTTTACAGCACAACCTATTTCTCCAAGAGAGATGGGCCGACCTAGCTCTTCCGCCTCCGAGTCCTCTACTCGTGGCAACTGTAACCCGTCCAAGAACTCTTCAAGCTCCTCCGCCCCTCCCGTTCCACCACTCTCATAGAGCCCCTCATAATAAGCACGAAACTTATTCAGGATCCCGGGTTGAGTGTGGCAGGGCTCCTCCCCTGGCTCCTGGATCCCCATGATCGGCACACCCCTCCGGACGGGGTTAGCAAGCCAAGCCAGCATCGACCCCGCCTTATCACCTTCCGCATGCGCCCTTGTCATGTACGCCTTGTGGTCGAAGCTGCGCAGCCGCTCTAGCTCTACCGCCAGCCCCTCCCGTGCCCCGCTAAGCCCCTCCTGCAGCTCAGGGTGATTCGGGCGCCTCTTCTCTAAGTCCCTCAGCCGTGTCTCAGCCTTATCTAAGTCATCCAGCAGAGTCTTCCGAGCCCCTGCCGTGTGTCCAATACAGTGCCCCCGCACCACCACCTTAAACGCATCCCATTCAACCGCCCTCGTGGAGGCCGATCCACTGTTCTCCTCAAAATACCTCTCAATGCTCTCACCCAGGGCCTCCCTGAACAACAAGTCGTCCAGGGTGTCAGGTTGCAGGCGCCATGTTGGCACGCAGTTAACAGTCACCATCCATTCCAGAGACATCAACAATGGGTTGTGGTCCGATAGCGTCCTGGCCAAGTATTCCGCCCCTCCCACTGCGGGGAGCACACACGCCGAACAAAGAAACGCATCCAGCCTCACATGCAGGTCATGCAGGTGCGAGTGAAAGGAATAGTCCCTAGTGGTGGGGTGCAACGCCCTCCATGCATCCGTGAGGGCCCAACTCTCCTGCCATTCCAACCTACGCTTAGCGACCCTATGCACTGGGGACGCGCGCAGCGGGGGATGGGATCTATCTAGTAACACATCCTCAACCGAGTTGAAGTCCCCCCCCAAGAGGACCGGCCCTGCCAAATAACCCGCCAATTTGCCCGAGATGGTAGACAAGAAGGCGGGTAGGTCTACATTAGGAGCATACACATTACAGAGAGATATCACCCTGCCTCTCAGCCTCCCCTCCACCGCCACATATCTGCCCTCCGGGTCCACCAATGACTTTGAGACCTGGAAGGGGACCCCCGCCCGTACCCAAATCAGTGCCCCCCTTGCAAAAGCCGAAAATGTCGTGTAAAATAGCTGCCCCCTCCAGCGCCTCTGCAGAGCAGCCCCTTCCTGCTTGTTAAGATGTGTCTCCTGCAGGAACGCTATATGAACCCCCCTACGCTTGAGGTACGCCTGGACTTTATGTCTGCGCGTCATGGACTGCATACCCCCCACATTCCAGGTCACACATTTCAACGCCCCGGTACTAGCCATCCCCCCCTACACAACCGGACCAGAGAGCAAAGAACAATGTCCGCATAAGTCCCGCGACCACGGGTCCACCCACCCACCCTCTCCAAACAGGAAGCCGAACCCCTCCAACAACAACTACCCCCCGAGCAACCCCAACTGCTCGCAACTCCCACCCCCCCAGGACAGGCCCCCCCGCAACTGGAAGTACCCCCATCCAAACCAACACTCCCGACCACCCCTCAAGGAAAGGTGGTAATGGTCGCAGTCCCCACTGCGGTGACCTTAGGGGCCAGTAAGGCGTGGCTCAATGCGATGTAACCTCAAAACAAATCAGCCCCGTGCGCTCCACCCCACAATCCCCACATTACAGCTCCCCAAAACCTCAATTAATAACGTTCCATTGCTGCGGGCCCATTGCCCCGGTGTCCAACCAACGAGTTCACTCCACCAGTTCAGTTCAACACGCCTCCAGTATCTCCCCCGAAGTCTGCGGTGTCACAATAGGGCCCCGGGCTCCACCAAATTCCGATTGTCCCGTCTCCGAGCCCGTGCCCGGGTCCTCCGATTCCGTGCCCTTCCCGGACCGACTCCTGGCGGTCCTAGATAAGTCCACTACCGCCTGCAGTGCCGCCTGCCTCTCCGCCTCCGTCTGCGACACCGATGGTTTTCCGGTCCTCTTGCGGTTCCTCCTGATCCGTTGGGATTGCCTGACCGGTTGCGCCACCTTAGCCTCCTCCTCCCTGGCCTTAGCACCGTCCGTACCCGCTTTATAAGTGTCCCACCAGTCCCAAGCGTCCGCGGAGGTCGTGAAGAATAATGATTTCTCATCCACCACCACTCTTAGCTTGGCAGGGAACAACAGGGAGTACTTGATGCCTTCCTGGCGGAGCTCCCGTTTGAGGGACAGAAAGTTTGCCCGGAGTCGCTGCGTCTCAAATGTATAGTCCGGGAACATGGTGACTCTGTTGTTATCCACTTGAAATGGCCCTGCTTCTCTCGCCCTCTGTAAGAGCCAGTCTCTGTCCCTGTAGTGGAGCAACTTGAACACCACTGGGCGAGGTGGAAGGCCCAAGGCTGGCGGGCGCGCTGGAACTCTATGTGCCCGCTCCAGGGAGAAGAAGGGGGACAATCCTTCCGGTGCCACCTCCGTCCGCAACCAATTATCAAGGTAGCCCACCATGTCGTCGCCTTCGATTTTTTCCGGCAGGCCCACTAGGCGAACGTTGTTGCGCCTGTTTCGGTTTTCCGCATCTTCGGCCCTCCTTTCCAGCACCTTCAGTCGGTCCATCACGTCCGCCATCTGGGCCTTCATTGTGGCTTGGCCCGGGGCTAATTCTTTAACCGTGGTCTCCACGGACTTCACCCTGTCCTTAAGTTTGTCATGGTCGGCCTTCAGGAGGCCCAAACCCGTCGCCACCTGAGCTATATCTTGCTGTAGGGCGTCCTTTGTGGTGGCGATGGCCTCCAGGATACGATCCTGCATCCGCTGCAATGCCGCTTGGTCTCGCTCCGCTCCCTCCGCAGCCTCAGTATCGGTCGCGCCATCTCCCTTCCCTTTCGTCTTCCCCATCTGGGCCGGCTCGTTCGGTGGCCTCCGAGTACGTTCCTGGTCGTCCTCTGTATGCCGTTGGGCTTCGCCCTTCGGCAGGGCTCCCGGGTCCGAAGGTATCTCCAAGAAGCAGGAAACACTGAATGACCGCAGCCCGGCCGGCGCCAGTCGTGCCAGGGGCCCGGGGCTCTCGTCACTGGGTCACTATCGCACTGTCGTCGCCCCTACCAGGGGGGGTCCCCAGTCACCGCCCGAGGGCGCGCCCAAGGTCCACTCGGCACCTGGGGGGAGAGGCGCGATGCAGCCGTCAACACCCCTGTGTCGCCAGGGAGCAGTCCTTAGTAGGTCTCCAGGCAGATGTCTCCGTCGCTTCAGAGTCTCATGCCCTCGCCGCCATTTTGGGGTCCGCGACTTCTCGCCTGGGTCCAACTTTCAAAGTCGAAATACTGCTGTGGAATGGCTCGGTGTCGTCCTCCGTGGGCCCCGGACCCTCCGCAGTACCTTCCAGTACCGGATGATACTGGTTACATCGGGGTCCGATCAGATTTTCAGGATATTTTCCGGGATCGGGCACGGAGCTCCGAGCTCACGCTGCCTACCTCCTCGGCATCCAAGCCACGCCCCATCACTCCCACCTTCATACCGCACTTCTTCCACACATTTGGAATCTTTCAAGGAATTACAACACTTGGCAAGGTAGCCTTTCTTCCCACAGATACAACACTACACCAAAATGGCTAGACATGATTTATTGTTAGCCAAATAGCCAATTTTGCTACAGCTGAAGCACCGTCCCTTAAATGGCTTCCCAGGGTATGAACTACTTCACTTATTAGTATCAAATTAACCAGCTGAATGTTTCTTCACAACAGATAAACTCTCAGCACATCTGGTCATTTTCTTAGTGACAGACAGTACATTGCCTGTAGATTCAGAGGTATTGTTGCACTTTATTACCTCTGTACAGGCAACACAGTGTTCCACTCGCTTGGCAACCACCATTACTTCATCTGGGTCGTCTTTCACCCACAACTCATTCTTGACCCTCTCGATATTGAAACCCAGCATGAATTAGACATGCAGTCGCTCCTCCAAACTGCCCCCAAACATGCAGGTTGCAGCCAGCTTACGCTGGTTGGTTACGTAAGCCTTTAAAGACTCTTGAGAATTTTGGTTTCTCCTGTCAAAGTGATAACGTTCTAAAATTTTACTCACCTTCTGCAGGTAATGTGCACATAATTTTCTTAAACATGTCTCAAATGTGTTCAATCTATCAGATTCATCATCCCCTAGGTCTGGCAAATGCTTAAACACCTCCTGGCCCTCAGAACCCAAACAATCCAACAGTAACAACGCTTTTCTCCCTGTAGTGAGAGAGGTCTCACAAACGTGGGCATAGTGTAAGAAAACTTTTTTCTACTTTGACCAGATGATCGTGGGCTCACCAGGGGAGGATAAGAAAAAAGACGGTGGTGTGACATTCTGCATGATAGAACTTACTTGACACTACCAACATTATTTCTGAAAACACATGCGGCTCAATTATGCTATACAATTATATAAAACAGCATACCCACAGCACCACCTCCAACACCAGTGTGCGACTCACACCTGAGCTCCACCTGAAATAAAAAATTAATTACAACTCTAAGAGCAGAACGTGAGCAAAATAGTCTTCCTCAAAAATGTCTATAAATCACAAAGGTTATTAATGTCTTCCAACTTCGTTGTAGCCTTTCACCTAACATGAAAACCAGATTGTATGTGCGTTGCAGCTCCTCTCATCACTCTCCTCCACAATCAGAAACTTGCAGCTACAATGTTTCTTTTTTCAATAGCCTATAGTAGCCAAGAGCCCTTATGCTCTAAATATTACAGCGGTTGCTATAAACTTCCTTTAGACACTCGGCGCAGCAAACCAGCACCACTGAGTGACATAGGTTGCTATAGCAACAAAATACCTACCGGCCCAGCACTCCACCAGCAAAACGTGGAGTCAATGTCGATCTGTCGCCCTGCAACCCACACACAGTCCAGCCGCTGACATGCAGTAAGATAAGAAGCTGCTGACAATGAGGTACACGTCACAGCGTCAGGAGGCGTCAGCGGGGTGTGACCAAGATGTCTATGTAACAGGATTCTAACCCAGGGCACCTCGAGACGAGGCTCAAGTGAATTGAAAGGTATGTGGCCCTCGCTCCCACAAGGTCACAGGCGCAAGACTAAATGACAGTTGGGGACCGCAAAACGTTCAGTTTAAACTGTCCTCACAGGGCTAAGTACCCGAAACCAAACGTGTTGAGATGTTTCTGCCTACACCAGAGTCCAAAGGCCAACGCGTCCATCTCAAAATAGTACAATGTTGTGTATAGAAAGTATTGGTATTGGAATGGGGCATGGAATGTGTTTAGCATTCTGTAGGCTGGGTTCAAATCCAGGGCATTCATTAGACAGAGGTCTTGGAGTGGAAGCTATGCTGCCCACCTGTTCCCCTGTAGCATAACATACAACAAGACGGTTCCACGGTTTCCTTCCTTTGATTGTCAGTAGTGTGGAAAAGTACAACACCCAGCAGGCACATGTAGTAACAGCATAGTTTATTAAGGGAAGAGTAGCATCAGAAACATCCCATCCACAAAGGCAGTCAACAGGCAACTGACTAAGTGCATTCTGCAGCCATATAACTTTCTACGCCTGTATTCTATATTCCACAACCCACATTTACTAACCACACTGACCCAGAAACTAACTAGCTCTGGTGGCTCCCTTAGTCTCACACTAAACTGCAAACTCGCCCTTGCCTCCTGAGCACCCCTGCCAGAATCCTTCTCTGAATCTGCCCTAAAATATGGAATGTGCTACCCACCTAAATCTGAAATATCCCTTCCTTTACTATCTTCGAAGGTACTCAGTGTCATTGTAGGGTGTCACGAGCCCTGATGTAAGCAATCACAATGGGCCACTCTTCCCCACTGGGTGTAGTGGACCTTTTAGGCTTCACCTTCTGCATTAATAATATTTACAACACTGGCAAAAACGTTAAAAACGTGTTGATCCAGAAGTGCTTAAAATCTCTGAGCATGAACACATGATGTAGAAAGAATTTGTGGGCTGAATGCAGTTTTCCTTGTATTTGCAAGGACATTTACCCCTTCAGGATGTGCTGTCGTTACTTATGGTTGCACGTTCCTCTTAGAAATATGTGGCATATTATCAAGACAGGTGATAACATTGTAATGGGCTTGATAAAATGCATTATGGAATTCCAATTGAAGCCCATGTTAGATATCCTTCACATCAGGTTATCACCTGTCTTGATAATATGCTCCTATGTTATCAGAGCGTTCTACAAGTCTTCAGTGCATCTGACAATGTTTTCAGAAAAGGAAATCTAGGCAAGGCCCAGATGTAGACAGATCTTTGGGGACTCTGGATGTTCTCGTTACTGCTCTATGTCTTATTGGGATTCGATCCCAGAGTAGGAACAGGAAACATCTGGGTCTTGGATCACCAGGAAGAGAAGAGATGGCTGTACCCTTAGTGGTGAGAGAAACCAGAGTGTTACCTTGTGTGGAAATGAGCCAGAAGGGTTTGCAGGCGAGATCTGGAGCATTTATGTGTTTCCCCAGTTAAAGCGTGGTTGGCTATCTGGCTTTCTTGAGAGCCCTCATACGTCATACAAGCTATGTTGCTGCTGACCTGCTACAATAGGGGATTTTTGCTAAGACAAACAGGAGATTACTACACCCAGCCTACTGTGTATGAATTGCACCAGAGTGAGTGAGACTTACATTTACATTTTCTGTATAAGGAAAGCGAGGCGGAAGCAGTATATATATCTATTTGAATTTGATGGTTAATTTCCTCGAACTGTGCTTGTTTGCACCAACCAGACATGCTGTACAAGGATAGTTATTGCAAAAGTTTTAGAAAACTAGGACCTTATACACAGCAAACAGGCACAATAACAACTCATACATAACTCATGTGATCCACTAAATTCACACGGAAAACATTTTCTGTTAGTGGATGAGAGAAGTTCTCACAAGATACAGGTAAAAGGTCAGTGTCCCTGTATTGTGTGGCCAGCCACCACCAACCATCAGTTATTTCAAAGCGTATTAAGGAGGCTGTACCCAAAGGAACATTTGGGTCCTGAAGTTTTGTGGCCTCCTGGATGAACAACAAAACCATGGAAGACCTTTAGTGAGTTCGCAAATAGTTGAGTTTAACAAGGGACAAACAGAAAGAATTTGTGGGCCGGATGCAGTTTTCCTTGTATTTGCAAGGACATTTACCCCTTCAGGATGTGCTGTGGTTACTTATGGTCAGGAGATTCACTTTAATGTAATGAGGGAAAGTGTTGAGGAAGTTCTCTAGTATTCACACGTGACATTCTTACTTTTTATTCCACGGAGAAGTCCATCATAGCAGTAGGATGAACCACAGCAGTAGCTTGGGATCTCCTCCCTCCATAGCTGTCAGTACTTTGAGAGGTTTGTGCCAAGAAATGAATCTCACAATCCAAGAGCGGCCAACTGATAAAAGCTTCTTGACTCTCTCTCATCTTCTCACTGAGTTAAACAAGAATGACTCTCACCAAAGACGGACTGGCATTTAGGGCAATCAGGCAGTGGTAGATGGGCCGGCTTTCAACACTTTGTGGGCCGGTTTAATGGCCAAGTGGGCTGTTTTTTACTGTTGATTTCCCTTATATTACCACAAGCATTGCATGTAGCAAACACAAATGTATGCAGTCTCCCATGCCATTCAAAATACCCATACATCATGTCTTTACTGATTCAAAACTGTCCTGATTTGCAAATATTGGCCCTTTTTTAGCTATCTGGTTCGCCAATAAGGGACACTTTTATTTTCGTGCCCTGGCTTGTGTTTTTGTTCCAGTCCGACCCTGGCTTTCACTCATTTGGCAGATAAATCCATCTATCTCTGCTTTGAAAGGCTGCCCATTGAGAGGAGATTTCAGTAATGGTGCAGTGCACAGTGCCTACTTGAAGGATTCATGGGTTGTCTAATACTGAGCGCTCCAGATGACCTTTCTTGAAGTTAGGAATATTAGAGATAAACAATGGCCACCGAGGTTACTGCATTGTATGTATAGTAAGTACCATGTAAGAACAAGAAAGGCTGTCATATGAGTTTCTATAGTGCGGACATCCTAGCCATGCACTATGTGGGTCTTGTATTTGTAAGGTTTAATCACCCAGTCGGTAGCCCAATGACCACTACTTCGTGGTGGATCGCTCTTTTTGGAACATGGTGACCTTAATAGATGGTTTAGCCTTTGGTGGCTCATCCAACACGATTCTGAAAATCACTATGTTGGCCGAGTAAGCAACACAGAAGGAAAGTCAGCCAGCTCCACCTGCTGAAATGCGGTTGTGGTATTGTTAAGGCTGAGGGGCATTCATTTAACCTGGTAGCGTTCCTCTACAGTCAATAGTGCCATATATATGTTGGTCACAAAAGCCAGTACCTATTGTAGAATCAAAATTCCTAAGGAACTTTGCTGCCCCCACCCTCTTCACAAGCTTCTCAGCTCAAAAACGTTTGTGCATCAGTCTTAGTAATGACAGTGATGCCCTGGTACCATTGTAATACTAGCAGAAGATAGCAGCACCTGGTTTACACCCCCACTTTGGGCAGTAAAACCAGCAGGAAAATTCAAAAGAATAGGATGTGTGCCCACCTCTGCCAACCGCACCTCTTAGGTGGGGGAAGCGAGGTGAAGCACAACTTTCAGTCCCCGCTATCTTGAGGATGGGGGGACCCCCTCCAATCAGGGCCAGACGTATGCCTCCTCCAACAGTTGGGTGGTATAATAGATGATGTAGTCACCCCAGGTGACGTGCTCATTTGCCATACCTGCTACTCCCCTAAAACGCCTCCTAAGTTTAGTTTTTAGGTGGCTCCTCCAAACCTGGCCCTCAGATTCGATGGGCCAAAGAAGAAGACAGAAGACGACCGCTGCCGGACCAGAAAGTGAACCGCTGCAGACAAACTCCTGGCAAGAACTCAGCCTCCTGCAAATGGTTCGACCACTGTACCTGCTGTTCTTCTAGAAACTCAAGAGAAACCCCGGAGACCTTTCAACGTTCACCAAAGTGCCAAGAACCTCCCTTCGGATTAGTCTCCAGTACCCGGTGCCTGCCGGTACTAGATCCACAGTGGTGAGGACCGACCCTTGTGTCAACACGACTCACTGCTACCAAAGAACTCCATGTTCACAGTGGTAGAGGACTGGCACATGTGCTAACATGAGTTTACCCAGTCAGAAGAACAACTCACAGCAGGACGGCCTCTACGACCTTGAGGGATCCTCTCAGCACTACGGCCTGAGCTGTGCCCAGCCCTGTGCCCGAGAGCCCGTACCCTTCTGCAAATGGGCAGATCAGCCTCCTTCTGCTCCTCTTCCCCTGCCTGCCCGACTGCAACCTCGCCATGATGGCCCAATGATGGCAAAACTTTTCCATCTGATCAACAGCAGCCAGCCCCTGGTGACTGAGACGATAACTGTATTGGTGGTCTGCTGAAAACCAACCCACTTCATTGCTCTTTGCGGGTTGCAAGGGTAAATCTCATTGCCGGTATCGACCGCCTTCAGGCAGATACTGAAACCCACACCTCTTGGGTGACCCCAGTCCCCCATGACCGACATTGCCCGCAGGGTTGGCCTGAGACCTCCAAAGACTGAACTGGAAGTGGTTTACGTACCTGTTACACCCCACAGTTGTTTTCCTCCACAGGATAATATTGAAGTGCTCTGAAATTTCCACTGTCAAACTTCTGAAACCTGAAAAGTAGTTTTAATTAAAAACTTACCTAATTATGAAGACCACTTACCTAATTATGAAGACCTGGGTCTTAAAATAAAGCACAAACAAGTACAATTTTATAAAATTGGTCTGAAACTCCTTCTTGAGTTGTGTGTCTATTATTGATCATGTGTGTGCAATAAATGTCTTACACTCCTCTGTGTTAGGCCTAAGGCTGCTCGCACACACTACCACTGATAGAGCACTTTGGGTTTTGCATTGAGCCCTGTACACTTTTGGGGAACCCCTGGACTCTGTGTCACCCAGTGACAATATCATATGTACAGCCAGCGTCCAACACTTTTTCTAATAATTTGGTTGGGAACGGGAGATCAGTGGTTAGTTGTTGATTTTGCTGGGGTCTGCTGATGGGTTACACAATCAGATTATGGACTCTAGGAGCACTCAATAACTCCCAAGACTGTAAATTGTGTTTTATACAACCAGATGCTCCTCTGTGCTGATAATATGGGTGCATAAAGGGGCCAGTGCAAACTCTTCTGCCGTAGGATCAGCAATACATAACCAAACTGCTATTTATAGATTTCTAGTCATGCACTCCTTCAGTATAACCTGGCTCATTTGAAAGTTGTCTTTCACACAGTGAATTAACTGGGCAGATTTCTTCCTCCGAGCTTGAACATAGGGCATAGTACCATAAGTAGGAGTCCCCGGAGATCCTTTCGAATCCTCCATCGCAAGATAACCCACTCGCTTAGTGACACCTCTCTATAAATGAACACCAAGCATGGAGGGAACTGTACTGCATCCTCCGTTAGGGTTGTTCATTGCATTTTTTACTTGATTATGAGATAGAGAAATTATGACAATGTTTTTTTTTCTCAGAATATCATATACAGAAATATTGTGTGCCATAAATGTTGTGCCCTGAACATCGTTTACAAAAATGCTTGTCCCATTTGGTGTAGATTTTCTATTCTTAACTCCAATGTAGAGGTCTTTTTGTAGACAATATTTAGGACATAATATTTATGTCAGGTGATATTATGACAAATGCAAAAACCACAGTTGATGGACAGAATGCAGAACAATGTCATACATTCACCCCAGTACAGAGATCTGGGCCTAAATCCATCGTTTTTTGCACTCCACACCACCCCAGTTCAGACATGGCCATATGCAAATCAGTCTGACCCTGTGCCTCATGGGAACAGTCCAGCCCGAACTGCCAAGCCATGCCTGCCCTGAATTGGAAACAAGCTTCCGAGGACCGGTTTCTGGCATTCCAGCCGTCTTCAGCCCGGCTTGCTTGAATCCAGTGGTGTGGAGAGCATGGGACTCACGTCTGAGCATACCCATCCCACTCGGGGTAACAAATGCAAAAACCACAGTTGATGGACAGACTGCAGAACAATGTCATACATTCACCCCAGTACAGAGATCTGGGTCTAAATCCATCGTTTTTTTGCACTCCACACCACCCCAGTTCAGACATGGCCATATGCAAATCAGTCTGACCCTGTGCCTCATGGGAACAGTCCAGCCCGAACTGCCAAGCCATGCCTGCCCTGAATTGGAAACAAGCTTCCGAGGACCGGTTTCTGGCATTCCAGCCGTCTTCAGCCCGGCTTGCTTTGAATCCAGTGGTGTGGAGAGCATGGGACTCACGTCTGAGCATACCCATCCCACTCGGGGTAACAAATGCAAAAACCACAGTTGATGGACAGAATGCAGAACAATGTATGTATGTATGTATGTATAGGCATTTATATAGCGCACTACTTACCCATAGGGTCCCAAGGCGCTTCGACCGCTGCGAAACCCTTCCTGGCTTCCCTGAGAGATGGTCCCTTAATGGGTATCTCCAGGGTGAGACCAGGCATCCCCGGCGGTCTGGTGGGGCCGTTAGTGAAGATGAGGCAAGCTAATGCCCAGAGTTGCCGAGTGTGAACGCTGATCAGAGTGGGCACCGAGGCGAGAGAATTATCGAGTCCGCTGACCCTGGTCCAGAAACCTGCCGCGCCGGGAATCGAACCCTGGTCCCGGGCCGTCCTCTGCTCTCGGGTCTGCCGCCTCTTACCAGTGAGCCACACTACTTCACTACATTGTCCCCAGTACAGAGATCTGGGCCTATATCCATCATTTTTTTGCACTCCACACCACCCCAGTTCAGACATGGCCATATGCAAATCAGTCTGACCCTGTGCCTCATGGGAACAGTCCAGCCCGAACTGCCAAGCCACGCCTTCCCTGGAGCGCAAACAAGCTTCCGAGGACCGGTTTCTGGCATTCCAGCCGTCTTCAGCCCGGCTTGCTTGAATCCAGTGGTGTGGAGAGCATGGGACTCACATCTGAGCATACCCATCCCACTCGGGGTTTAAAATGCAAAAACCACAGTTGATGGACAGAATGCAGAACAATGTCATACATTCACCCCAGTACAGAGATCTGGGCCTAAATTCATCCTTTTTTTGCACTCCACACCACCCCAGTTCAGACATGGCCATATGCAAATCAGTCTGACCCTGTGCCTCACGGGAACAGTCCAGCCCGAATTGCCAAGCCATGCCTTCCCTGGACCAGAAACAAGCTTCCGAGGATCGGTTTCTGGCATTCCAGCCATCTTCAGCCCGGCTTGCTTGAATCCAGTGGTGTGGAGAGCCTGGGACTCACGTCTAAGCATACCCATCCCACTCGGGGTAACAAATGCAAAAACCAAGGTTGATGGACAGAATGCAGAACAATGTCATACATTCACCCCAGTACAGAGATCTGGGCCTAAATCCATCGTTTTTCTGCACTCCACACCACCCCAGTTCAGACATGGCCATATGCAAATCACCATACCAATTTATGCCATGTTAATCTGTGGTACCCTGTCTTCTGTCCGAGCCTGGTGTGGAAAGATGCAAGTCATGTGGAGTATGTGATGTCATTAGTGTAAGAGATCAATCACTGGCGTAACGAAAATTGAGGGGGACTCCCTGCAAGATATGTAGAGGGGCCCCCTCCTGGCTCAATTAGGAGCTCTCTGGACAGAGTGTAGTGCCGAGGGGGCCCCCTGGAGCTTCGGGCCCCCGCACCGCGTGGGCTGCGGGGGCCTGTGTTACGCCCCTGTGATCAATCCAGGTCGGTTGGAGGTTCTGCCTATAGCTGGGGGGTGAGCTGGTTACATCCTAGCTTCTGGTGTGGTTCCCTTACTTGAAACCTGTTCAGTAAATAAGTAAATGTTCCTCTACCTGCATGCCTCTTAGGTCTTCTTACCTGTGTGCAACTTCAGAATGCTACATTGTTCCAAAGGGCTTTCTTGTAGATGAACATGAAGTTTGACCTTGCATCAGAGATAATCCTTGAATGTCTACATGAGAAGTATTCCAGTGTGGGCTGGAGTCAACACAGACGCAGGATGGCTGCCTCAATGTACCCTTCGGTATGGTCCAGGTGCCAAGGATGGCCGTCCCCACCCGCTCAAATGAAACTGTGACCATTGGCAATGGCACCTGGTCTGCCCTCGTGACCAAGCAGGTCAGGCAGGTTTAACAAACTTGCCCAGCACAGGCCCCAGAAAAGGGATTCAACTTTATTCAGGTTTTCTGGACCTCACTATACCTTGCTAAAGGTATCTGACGGGTCAACTAAACAGGACATTTCTGCAGAATTAGCAGACAATCAACTACCAGCTAGCACCAAGCTCAGGAGCTGGGGTCTCATAATACACCTTTCGAAGCAGCCTTGGATTTCCCCGCTGGTGTATCTTCTGACTGTCTCATTGACGCAGGTCCATCTAGCGTAGTCTATTCAGAATGGGATAATGTCCTTGGACCTGGCAAAATGTAACCCTCCTGTGGCTGCCGCCA
Source organism: Lissotriton vulgaris (assembly GCF_964263255.1). Lineage (NCBI taxonomy): Eukaryota > Metazoa > Chordata > Amphibia > Caudata > Salamandridae > Lissotriton > Lissotriton vulgaris. Next base: position 338,456,491 of record NC_141695.1, read on the forward strand.
TCGCAAAGCTTATGTATTTCTCGCAGGCCACCTGACGCCAGCAGCTGGACAGCCCACTCTCTTCTACAACAGAAGCCAGTAGCTCTGATGGTTGCACCATTGAACATACAGAGCAATCCTTGAGTTTCGGGTTTATCCCTAGTTCTTTGGGAGCGCTGTCTCAGGGTGAGAGCTGCTGGGCATGTGGCCTGCGATTGAGTCACAGCCATCCTCTAAGCCGAAGGCATCCTTCTTCCCACAGAACCTCAATACTGTTCCCCTTTGGCTTCTATGCCTGCTGAATGCTTTGCACATTATTCAACTGTACTCAAGGACGTCTGACTATATTGCTGGGGGCACTTCAACCGGTTGGTCAACCCTGGACTCTGCCCCTCGTGAACCACATAGTCCAGTATGCGCTACTGCTTGTGCCTTAGAGTCTGCGAGGCACTGTTTCTGGCTCTGCCCTGATGTTTTAGTGTTACATTAGCCACATAGAGAACCTTAGCCTCTGAGGAAATAAGTAGTAATGTGGGTGTACAAGCCCCCACAGGCACAGTAATCCGGTCACACACACACACACAAAGATAATTCAGCTTGTGATGGGCAATATCTTATTTGTTGAGGTTGTTGGCTGCTCAGTAAAACTATGGTAGCACACATCTAGAGACTGTATGACTGTCCTCCATTGGGTTCAATGTCCAGCAGGCTGGTTACAGTGATAGGTGGAACTAGCACAGATACACACACCTCTCCTCTCCCCGGCTTCCGCCACCCCCTCCCAGAGGTGTTCGATATGAAGGGTAAACCTGAGGCCAGCAGCTGGACATGGTGGCCTTGGATGGGATTTTGACTAAGCTGGCACAGGATCCAGGACGCATCCTTGCCCTGGCTCATGTTGCAAATTCTGGGGAAGGATGGGGGTGTCGAGTATAAAACGGGTGCAGATCCTGTAGAGAGCCCAGAGTACTTCACTACAGGGGTCTCTCTGCAGCAGAACGTCCTACACTCCTCTGCAAGGTAAGTCACATGCTATGAGGAATGAGTGCTTGATTTATGCATACGCCTGGATTCATATATTTGAATGGAAGAGGAGGCCAGGCTCCAGGAGGGTTGGGAAACGTCTTACAGGCCTGTGCTCTGAAGGTTCATAAGATCTGCAGCAGAGTAGGCTACACCAAGGGAGCAGCCCTGCAACCTTGCAGCACAGCATGCTTCCCTCTCATAAAGAGCACATACAAAGGGGCTGGATGCAAGGAAGGCCACATGGGCAGCAGTGCAGTGCTCCTTCGCACATGCAGAGGGGTGCATCGTGGGCAGCAGTGCACCCTCACTCACACATGCAGGAGAGGTCACCATGGGCAGCAGTGCACCCTCACTCACACATGCAAGAGAGGTCACCGTGGGCAGCAGTGCAGCACTCCCTCACACATGCAGGAAAGGTGCACCGTGGGCAGCAGTGCACCCTCACACATGCAGGAGAGGTACACTGTGGACAGCAGTGCAACACACCCTCAAACATGCAGGAGAGGTGCACCGTGGGTAGCAGTGCAGCACTCCCTCACACATGCAGGAAAGGTGCACCGTGGGCAGCAGTGCACCCTCACACATGCAGAAGAGGTGCACCGTGGGCAGCAGTGCACCCTCACTCACACATGCAGGAGAGGTGCACCGTGGGCAGCAGTGCACCCTCACTCACACATGCAGGAGAGGTCACCGTGGGCAGCAGTGCACCCTCACTCACACATGCAAGAGAGGTCACCGTGGGCAGCAGTGCAGCACTCCCTCACACATGCAGGAAAGGTGCACCGTGGGCAGCAGTGCACCCTCACACATGCAGGAGAGGTACACTGTGGACAGCAGTGCAACACACCCTCAAACATGCAGGAGAGGTGCACCGTGGGTAGCAGTGCAGCACTCCCTCACACATGCAGGAAAGGTGCACCGTGGGCAGCAGTGCACCCTCACACATGCAGAAGAGGTGCACCGTGGGCAGCAGTGCACCCTCACACATGCAGGAGAGGTGCACTGTGGGCAGCAGTGCAGCACTCCCTAACACATGCAGAGGAAGTGTACCATGGGCATCAGTGCAGCGCTCCCTCTCACACTCAGGAGAGGTGCACCGTGGGCAGCAGTGCACCCTCACACATGCAGGAGAGGTGCCCTGTGGGCAGCAGTGCACCCTCACATGCAGGAGAGTTGCCCTGTGGGCAGCAGTGCACACACACACATGCAGGAGAGGTGCACTGTGGGCAGCAGTGCAACACATGGATGAGCATCAGTAGCAATGCTCCCCTCACATACATGGATGGGCATCAGTAGCAATGCTTCCCTCACGTGCACGGATGGGCACCAGTAGCAATGCTTCCCTCACATGCACAGATGGGCATCAGTAGCAATGCTTCCCTCACATACACGGATGAGCATCAGTAGAAGTGTTTCCTCACATACACGGATGAGCATCAGTAGCAATGCTCCCCTCACATACATGGATGGGCATGAGTAGCAATGCTCCCCTCACATACACGGATGAGCATCAGTAGCAATGCTCCCCTCACATACATGGTTGGGCATGAGTAGCAATGCTTCCTCACATACACGGATGAGCATCAGTAGCAATGCTCCCCTCACAAACACGGACGAGCATCAGTAGCAATGCTCCCCTCACATACACGGATAAGCATCAGTAGCAATGCTCCCCTCACATACATGGTTAGGCATGAGGAGCAATGCTCCCTTCACATACAAGGATGGGCATCAGTAGAAATGCTTCTCTCACATAGGCAGATGGGCATCAGTAGCAGTGTTTCTTCAGATACACGGACGAGCATCAGTAGCAATGCTCCCCTCACATACACGGATAAGCATCAGTAGCAATGCTCCCCTCACATACATGGTTGGGCATGAGGAGCAATGCTCCCTTCACATACAAGGATGGGCATCAGTAGAAATGCTTCTCTCACATAGGCAGATGGGCATCAGTAGCAGTGTTTCTTCAGATAAACGGACGAGCATCAGTAGCAATGCTCCCCTCACATACATGGATGGGCATCAGTAGCAGTGTTTCTTCACATACACGGATGAGCATCAGTAGCAATGCTCCCCTCACATACATGGATGGGCAACAGTAGCAAAGTAGCAATGCTCCCCTCACATACACGGATGAACATCAGTAGCAGTGTTTTCTCACATACACGGATGAGCATCAGTAGCAATGCTCCCCTCACATACATGGATGGCATCAGTAGCAATGCTTCCCTCACATGCACGGATGGGCATCAGTAGCAATTCTTCCCTCACATGCACAGATGGGCATCAGTAGCAATGCTTCCCTCACGTGCACGGATGGCATCAGTTGCAATGCTCCCTTCACATACATGGATGGGCATCAGTTGCAATGCTCCCCTCACATACATGGATGGGCATCAGTAGCAATGCTCCCTTCACATACATGGATGGGCATCAGTAGCAATGCTCCCCTCACATACACGGATGAGCATCAGTAGCAATACTCCCCTCACATACATGGATGGGCATGAGTAGCAATGCTCCCTTCACATACAAGGATGGGCATCAGTAGAAATGCTTCTCTCACATAGGCAGATGGGCATCAGTAGCAGTGTTTCCTCACATACACGGATGAGCATCAGTAGCAATGCTCCCCTCACATACATGGATGGGCATTATTAGCAATGCTTCTCTTACATACACGGATGGGCATCAGTAGAAATGCTTCTCTCACATAGGCAGATGGGCATCAGTAGCAGTGTTTCCTCACATACACGGATGAGCATCAGTAGCAATGCTCCCCTCACATACATGGATGGGCATTAGTAGCAGTGTTTCTTCACATACACGGATGAGCATCAGTAGCAATGCTCCCCTAACATACATGGATGGGCATCAGTAGCAGTGTTTCTTCACATACACGGATGAGCATCAGTAGCAGTGTTTCCTCACATACACGGATGAGCATCAGAAGCAATGCTCCCCTAACATACATGGATGGGCATCAGTAGCAGTGTTTCTTCACATACACGGATGAGCATTAGGAGCAATCATTGGCTGCTCGGTCTCTCTAGTCTGTTTGTTAGCGCCGGGACACCTCGGGCGAGGTAGCTGTGTGCTTTATAAATGGCCAAGGATTGATTGAAAGAAAAGATGCAGCATATATCCCTGCTCTCATCAATTTATTTGACCTTTCTCCTTATTGACCTGCCTGCTATTGCCCAGCCTCCTTTTATTTACATTGAAGTATGCTAATTCTGATTTACTTTTTAAGTTTTATCAGCTCTTCGTGGCTCCCTTTGTTTTGGGATTTCTTTTATTGATAAACCTGGAATAGATGTATTGTGTCAAATGTTTATTATGAAGTCCACCTTATATAGTAGAGCTGTGATAAATAAAAATGCAAATAAAAGAATAAATAGGCAGCAAGTTTCTCTCACATACATAAGAGGTGCAGAACATTTTATGTCACAGACACACTACAAGTTTATATCAGGCTGCAGTGCAAGCTTCTCCCTCATACACACAATGTGCGACTACAGGCGGTAGTGGAGTGCAAGCTTCTCTCACATACACTGAACGGGTACAAATCAAGCAGCAGGGCAAACTTCTAGCACATATAAGCACAACATGGGGAGGCCAAGCAGCTGTGCAAGCTTCTCCACCATGCACAGAACTGGTACAGCTCAGGCAGCCGTGCAAACGTGGCACCCATACATACAACACATACTGTACTGTAACTACAGGCAGCAGTGGAAGGTCCTCTTACACATACACCCAAACATGTACAGCTCAGACACAGGGTCAAGCTTCTATCATGTGCACTAAAATCAGATGCCCTACAAACAGTGGTGCAAGCTTCTCACATACTGATGCAAATGTTGTAGTACGGGTAGCGTTGCAAGCATCTCTCACACAAATACAGAGCAGGTAGTGGCATCAGTGAAAATGTGTCACTCATGCACAAAACATGGCCAATACCGGGAGCAGGGACAACTCCTTTCCAGAATGGGGACAGTTCAGGGAGCAGTGCAGGCTCTCTCCTATGTACATGTACAGTACAGACAGTACGCATACGCAGAACGTGTATACATTAAGCAGCAGTGCAAACTTCTCTCTCGCTCTTACCACACATAGAACAGGTACCACGCAAGCTGCGGCATAACTTGGGAGAGGGTGGTGTTTGGGGTGTGGCACCCCCAAATAAATGTATTCTTGGTGTGGTGTTAGGGTCTGGGATCTCTGAGTTGGGCCCCCTATGTCTATTTTGGTATTTCTGATCATACACCAAGAATAAAAGAAAAACAGTAACCTTTGAGGTAAAATAGGCGGGAGTGAGGGAGAGAGGGGGGGGGGGGGAGAGAGAGAGAGAGAGAGAGATAATATATATATATATATATATATATATATATATATATATATATATATGAATTTCTAAATGTGAAACGAGACACTCAGTCAGTAACAGCTTCTTGGCTTGTTAAAATTGTGTGATCTTAGGGACATATTTTATATCGCAGAGCCACTTTTTTTCTTTATTATCAAATAAGCGTGCTTTTAAATGCTTGAGTTTTAAGATGTGCGCGGTAAAAGCACCTCTTATTTTTGATTTAATAGACTATAATGTTCCTCTATCCATTTTAAGAATGAAGGCCACTTTAGAGTGTACATGACTACTGACTTACCTCTTAGTTCACTGATGTTGATGTCATGAAGGGGACACTAATGTTTCTAAGTTAAAGTTTAAAAACTATCACTTTTAATAAATATCTGTCAATGCAGTTATTTATTCGGATATACTAAGGGGAAACATTTTTGCATGTTAATGGAGCACACTTTGGTGAATTTTGAAGAGACTGTATTATATTTTTACATTATGTTTGCTGGATGATATACATGCCAAACATTTTCATGGCTTGGTTTGTACATGGTCTCTTAGGGCCAACCAAAACACTTGTCTTGTTAATTTACTGGTGCACCCACCTTTGTTTGCAACTTGAGCTTAGTACATGGGGCCATCAGTCACTTGATAAACAGATTTGTAAAAGGTGAGGCAAAAGGCGAGGACCGGAAAGATGGAGCCCTGTGTACATGCACCAGTTTGACAACTCTACCATCAAGGCTTCTTGGAGCAGAGACAAAGAACAGTGAATGTAGTGAAAATAAATACATTTAAACTAAGTGATTTTAGCCATGAATTCTCATGGAAGACCACCAGGCCCATATGGTACTGGCAGCGACGTAGCTTCAAAAGCGTGTCTGTAGTGCGACACGGCCCAAATGCATTCTTGGCTCGGGTCTGGAGGCCCCTAATTAGGTTTGCTTTGACTAAGTTGGTTTTTCTAATCATTCTTTTGCTAAGAGCTTTTAATGTATTAATTTTTTTGTAGTGGACACTTAAGTGTCTATAGTATTTGATTTACCAAAAAACGGTAAATCTTCTCCTCCAGAAGTACTCCTTGATTGGGTGTGAATGTACTACTTTTTGGAATTCACAAACATTGACAGTAGTAGGCTTGGAAAGCTGCGCCGAGCTCTTTTTTTCCAGGGATACGACTGGGAAGCCTAGTGATGGGGCAAATGCTTGCCAGCAACCTAATCACTGGCAATTGCTTGGGTAACATTTCAACCCATTATTTGTCACCCACTGTGCTACTTTAGATAAATACCTACCTACTGTAAATCAGTACTTACCCTGATCCTCATAAACACAGTCAATCCTAAACTGTGGTCATCTTATCCCTCCGCCTTTCAGCCCACTACTTTTGTAGTTGGGAAATTTGAGATTCAAACCAAGAGTCTCACTGACTAATCCACACCACTACACCTAGGTTGTAATGCCATACCTATACAAGGTTTATTTCAGGCAGCAATAGAAGCTTCTGTCATGTACAACAAATAGGTACAGTACAGGAAGAGGTGCGTGACTCACATACACAGAAGAGGAATAGCATGGGCAGCTGTGGGACCATCCTTCATCATCTGGATGCTTGGATTGTTGTTCAATTCCTCTGTGTATCTTAAACTAACCTCTAATTTGAAGAACTTTGGATTTTCCAAGGGGTTGCTGGCCTAACCTATGGGGTGAGGCATGCCAATAGTCTTACTTTCACTTTGATGTCTCCTGTATAGTGTCCCCTAGCCTGCTGTATAGTGCACCATTGTGAATATTCACTTCTGTACACTTCAGCCATCCTCCTTTAAAAACATCATCAAGTTCCAGGTGCATCCACCCAAAAAACTAATTCTGCAGCTACTTAAAATCAACTATATTAGTTACCAAATATGACCGGCTCGTACCCGGATGCATTGGAAAGCCAATTTATACTTTATTTGTATTTCTCTACATAAAATAACTCTCAAATACTTCTAAATGACTCAAACCAGATATAAAATGAGCAAAGAAATAAACTCATGGTTAGATCACAGCTCGGGTGCTCTTGTGGAGCTCTTAGGGTGCACCGGAGAATTTTGAGTATAAGTCCCAGTTTAGGTATGCAGGCATCTCTCTAACACTTGTTTGTCAAGGAGCTCTCAGAGTCCTATTGTACCCATGATGTCCCCTTGAATATCTCTATCAAATTACTTTATAAAGACCAAATAATGAAGGGCAATCATGCTACCACAGTCTACCCCAGGGCTCATCACCACTGTCCCTAACCTCCTCTGATTAGCCAGGGTCTGTCACCTTCCCACAGCTCTCTGTTCCCAGGAAGACAGAAATCTGGGACAGAATAAGCCTTGGTGTCGGAATTCAAATATGTATTTCCATCCCTTATGGTGGCTGTGTTGTTGTCCAATCGGGTTAGATTTGTCAGTTGTGTTCAACACAAATGGAAGTTCTATGTTCATCAGACATCGGGCTGAAGTCAGGACTTGGGGCAGGGCAATGGACTAGGCCTGTTCCTTCCTTGTCATTCTGTTCAGTGCATTTGTCTTCTTCCTTTTCCCTTACCATCAAGTCCTTCTGTCTTTGGCCTTTACTGGAACTCCTTGCTTCTCCAATCATATTTAGCCACTACACATACCTCTTGGCATCTCACTTCGAGGCCTTTGGTACCTAACGTTGCTTCTCATCCAATTACTACCAGGTCCTTCGTTCTTTGTGTAAACATCTGTAGGCAACTAGCTAACATTTTTAGGGATTGCCTACACAGCGCATGCGCTGGCTGCAACATATTGTTTACAATTCAGTGGGCTTATAACCTGCCAACAGCATACCATTAGTTGTTTTCGTTATAACTCATTTGCAATCTTTCGACTGCTTAGCTCCAGTAGGCTTACCTTCCTTTCTTGTGTTAGTTCCTCCGTGGAACATGGACGAAAGAATGTGTTCTTCCTCTACTTTGTTCTTCCTCCTCTTTTTGACACTTTTTATTTTATAATATAAGCGTTTCGGTATTATTCCTGGATGTGCTCTCCTACTTTTAACCCAAGCATACGCCTTCTTATTTATGTTGCTTTCACCCTATCTGCCATTTCAATTGACGCTTTAGTTACTTACATCCACAACTGTACTACTCTACGCCACTCTACTCCAATCCAAGCCAATACACTCTAATCTATGCCACTCCACACAGTGCCCGCTATGGCACTCTATGCCACTCCACAATATGCCATGTTACTCTACGCCATTCCATGCCACCTCCAATCCAGACATTGCCACTCTATGTCACTCATTCTACACTATGCATTCTAAGCCACTCTACTCCATACACCCTCACTCCATCCCACTCCACTCTATGCCATTCTACACTACGTCATTCCACCTCACACAATATATGCCCTCCACTCTATTTGTATTGTATTTGTGGGTATTTATTAAGCGCAGCCTTTCGCTCCGGAAGGAGCATCTTGGCGCTGAGCGAGCGTGTATGAGATTGGATGATAAAGGATCTAGATGGCTGCCATCACATAGGTATCGGATTGCTGATAGACCCAAGTCTTCAGTTGTTTCCTGAAAAGACTCTCAGTCTCAATCAGTCTGAGGTTTACGGGCAGGTTGTTCCAAGCCCTTGCAGCAAGGACTGTGAAAGTTTTTCCACCCCTGGTTTTATATTTATACCTTGGGATCTTGGTGAGGTTGGTCCCTGAGGATCTCAGACAGCGTGCGGGGTCATAGTGGATAAAACGGTTGGCGAGGTATTTAGGACCTATGTTTTTCAGGGCTTTAAAAACTGTTAGTAAGAGTTTGAAAAGGATTCTCTTATGCAGAGGCAACCAGTGGAGACAATTTAATGCTGCTGAGGCTGAAGATTTCCTGGCTAGTTTTAACACTAATCTTGCAGCAGCGTGCTGTACACTTTGCAACTTCTTCAGAGTGGACTTTTTCACTCCAGCCATCAGCCCATTGCAATAATCGAGTCGGGAGAGTATTAATGCAACCACGACCGATTTCCTAGAAGCAATGGGGAGGAAGTCAAAATTTTTTTGGGGGGATTTGATGAGTCCGAAACAGCAACCGGCCGTAATCCTGACGTGATCGTCAAAGGAGAGGGTTGCGTCAAATTGCACGCCCAGGTTGCGAGCAGAAGTCACTGCACTAGGCGGGGCCTCTGAATCTTTGGGCCACCAATCCTTAGGGCAAAAGAGTAAATCTTTCCCTAATGGTATAATTTCAGTTTTCCCGCTGTTGCACTTCAAGTGGTTTGTATTCACCACTGAAATACCTCCGTGAGACAATTCTGAAACCGCAGCTCTGTATCCATGCAGTTTTTGTCGATAGAGACGACGAGTTGGGTGTCGTCAGCATAAGACGTGACTAGGATCCCATGAGACTCTATCACAGCCAGGAGGGGTGCCATATAGATATTGAAAAGTAATGGGCTTAATATGGACCCCTGTGGTACTCCCGATGTAATGGTTTTTTCGCTGGATAGGTAGGGACCCAAAGACACAGATTGGGACCTATTGGTCAGGAAAGATTTTACCCATGCCAAAGCTGTGTCTGTCACGCCGATCTCACGCATCCTATCAATCAGGATGACATGAGAGATTGTATCGAACGCTGCTGTGAGATCAAGCAGGATGAGGACGGCTTTCCTTCCCTCATCCTGCAGGAACTTGATGGAATCGGAGAGTTCTATCAGGGCCGTTTCGGTAGAGTGGCTGGGGCTAAAGCCAGATTGCTGTGGGTGCAGAATGTTATGGTTCTCCACAAATGCTTTTAGCTCCCAGTACACTATCTGCTCCGTGATCTTTCCTAGAACAGGCAGGAGTGAGATGGGGGTCATGTTCGTCAGATCCGTAGGGGATTTATTCTGCTTTTTCATCAGGGGTTTCACGATGGCCTTTTTCCATTTGTTAGGCACTACCCCTGAGTCTAAGGTTTAGTTTAGTTTAGTTTAAAGGGGTTTATAAAGCGCCTGGTGACGCCTCCCGGCGTGTCCCCACGCTGTGGAGAGAGCATTTTATGAGGAGAGAGAGGAGTACCATTATGAAGTAAATAAAAAGGTTTTCAGCATCTTTCTAAAAGAGGCCTCATTGGTCTCTAGCCTAGTGTCCGTGGGCAGGAGATTCCAGTGCATGGCCGCTAGTGAGCGGAAGGACCTGCCTCCCATTCTGGCTTTTTTGGGGCGAGAAGTTCTGAGCAAACCCATTCCTTTAGATCTGAGGGATCTGTTAGGTTCATACAGGGATGCCAGATCCGACATATAAGCCGGCGCTCTATGGTGGATTATCCTATGGCACCATAGTAGAGCTTTGAAAACAATCCTCTTGCTAATAGGTAGCCAATGGAGGGATGCCAGAGAGGGTCTCGAGGGGGCTCTACGGGGAAGCCTTAACACTAGGCGTGCTGCAGAATTTTGTTGAACCTGTAGTTTCTTGATGTTTTTAGCAGATGTGCCCAGGAGCAGCACATTCCTGTAATCAATACGGGAAGTGATTAGTGCCTGCGTCATGGTGCGTCTGGAGTTCAGAGGCAACAAGTCAAGGGTGCGATTGAGCGTTTTCATTACTCCAAAACATTTGCCTACTGTTTTCTTGATGTGGCTATCAAAAGACAACTTATTGTCTACCCAGACACCTAGATTTTTTGCTTCCCGGTTGGGAGGGGGCAAAGGACCCAAGCAGTTGGGCCACCATTCTTTTGTCCATTTTGCCTCATTGCCTCCAATTATAAAAACCTCCGTTTTGGTGCCATTTAGTTTTAGACAGTGCTCTGTCATCCAAGTGGCAAGCTTACTCATGCAAGCATTAAAGTTGTCTGCTTCCAGAGAAGGGGCTTGAGACAGTGATATTAGAAGTTGCGTGTTGTCGGCGTAAGAGACAAGCTCTACGCCGAACGATTGCACCACTTCTGCCAGGGGAGCCATGTATAAATTGAACAGGGTGGGACTCAGGGCAGAGCCCTGAGGTACCCCCTGTTCAAGCATCACGCTGTCTGAGAGAAAAGTCCCTCTTTGGACTTGAAAGCTCCTGTTGATCAGAAAGGCTTTCAGCCATCCCAGTGCCTTATTGATGACTCCCGCTCTGTTTAGACACTGTAGCAGGATGGAATGCGCTACAGTGTCAAACGCGGCACTGAGATCCAGCATGATGAGAGCCATGGTCTTACCCTCATCCACTCCTTCTCGTAGGGTTTCAGTAGCCCTCAGGAGAGCTGTCTCTGTGGAAAAATTAGACCTGAAACCCGTTTGAGATTTATGAAAAACATTATGGGCTTCTAGATGTTCCATAAGTTGGGTATTAGCAATTTTCTCAGCTAGCTTTGCAAGGTAAGGTAGCAAAGATATTGGGCGAAGGTTTTCCAAAATGTCTTGACTTATGTTCGGCTTTTTTTTTTAATCGGTAACACTACTGCCTGTTTCCATTCCACAGGCAAACAAGCCGTGGAGAAGGAGACTTGAAGCAGATGTCTGAAGTGAGGCTCTAGTGCAGGGAAAGCTTCAGCTAGAATTTTAGGAGGCGCAGGGTCTCGAGGAGATCCTGATTTGATGTTCTTGCACATTTTAGCCAAAGCTTCAAAGGGAGGAACTTCGAATGAGCCTAGGCACTCTGGAGTGTTTATGAGATTATCATTTTCAATAAATTCAGTAGCCGACTTTATATTATTGGAAAAGCTGGCATAGATTTTAGTGATCTTTCCTGAAAAATACTGGGCAATTTTATCACAGGTTTCCACAGAATCGTTTTGGGAGGAAGGAGTCGCGTCCACTATGGAGATTTCTTTGTATATTTGATACAGTTCCTTAGAGGAGTTTTCTGCTTCCATAATGCGGGTATGATAATGAGCTGCCTTAGACAAGCGTATAGTTTTGTTGTATACTCTTTGCGCTATTTTGTACTGGGTTTTAATTTCTGGGCAAAATTTCTGGCGCCATGCTCTTTCAAGCTTTTTACATGCCGTCTTCATGGTTTGCAGTTCTTGACTGAACCAGGGAGCAGCTTTTTTAGTTCTCCTGGCATTGGTCGTGGTGCGAATAGGGGCAGTGATATCAAGGGCCTTGGTGACGAAGTTTTGTATGTGCTTATTAACTGTCTCGCAATCATCCCCTTTAGGAGGGCCTTCATCCTGGACAATTTTAGTGAAAGATTCTATTGAGAAGTTCTTCCATTTTCTGCGTTTATAACGTAGAGATTGATGTCGATAATGCTCGGTTCTGTCTAGTTGAATTGTTATGGGGATGATGTAATGATCCGACCAAGGTATGGGTTGAGGATCTGAGGTATGGACTCCCTTCCAGTTGCCAAAAACGGGGTCTAATAAATGTCCTAATTGATGTGACGGTTCCTTATTCTTTAATTCGAGCTGTACCGAGAGTAGCTCAGCTTGAATATCAGTTGCGTCAGTATCTAAGGGGTCTTCAAAATGGGCATTGAGATCTCCTAGCACTAATAAATGAGATTTCCTTAGTGCTAAGTGAGTTATGGCTTCCATCAGGGTGGAAGTGAAGTCAAATAGCCTACCAGGTGGTCGATATATCAGAATGCCCGATATAGAGTGATTGGGACCGGTATTAATCGTGAAAGAGCCAGCTTCACTATGGTCAACCTGTATGGGAGATAAGGAACATACTAGAGGGGCTTTCGTAGCGATGGCGATGCCACCCCCTCTGCCGTCTTTCCTATCCAGTCTGGAGAGGGAGTATCCAGGGGGAAGGGCCTGAATAATGTCAGGGTCTGAATAGTCATCCAGCCAAGTTTCCGTCAGGAATAAGATGTTAAGGTTCTGGTCCTCAAGTAAGTGGAAGATTTCTATGCAGTGCTTGCGTAAGGATCTACAGTTAAGTAAGGCTGCTTTGATGGTGTGACCCGTGCTAGTGGCTGGGACATGACTGATGGGAACAAAAGTACACAAAGTGCATTTATTTAACGACAGGGCATGCAAGGAGTGTTTGCAAGCTGCAAGCGTGTCAGGTTGGAGGGCAAGCAATTCCTGTCTGCCATACCTTATAGTGGTTGTAGTAGGAGTGCCAGGGTTTGTGGCCCCGCGCCCAGTCCGGCCGCGGACGGGCGCAGACGGGCTTGACTTTGGCTCGACTGCGGCACGCTTCCGGCGCGCCCGCTGCACGCGTCCACTGCGCGGTCGCTGCCCAAAGCACATTTATAGTGTTGAGAGGGGTCGCTAGAGCGCTGACCTGTGCTCCCTGAGCCCGGAAGTGTAAGGCTCCTCCTCGCCCTCCGCATCAAACGCCCATGATTGGACGCGGCGGACCGGGGCGGGAGTGGGAGAAAAACTGAGCAGCTGAGGTGAATACCAGTGATTAAAGTAAGTGTACCCGCTAACCCACACTGAACGTTTTAAAAAATAGCCTCTAATCGCTACATAAAAACATTCGCTATAACAACAGCGCGAGCAGTGCAGTGAAATACGGTTTTTTAAAAGCGCTAAGTGAATGGAGGCTGCCTCTGCCACCGGCAACACTCTTCTCCACAGCGCGTTACAGTCCCAGCTGACCTTAAATAAACTTCAGCCTTCAGCATCGCTAGAGCGCTGACCTGTGCTCCCTGAGCCCGGAAGTGTAAGGCTCCTCCTCGCCCTCCGCATCAAACGCCCATGATTGGACGCGGCGGACCGGGGCGGGAGTGGGAGAAAAACTGAGCAGCTGAGGTGAATACCAGTGATTAAAGTAAGTGTACCCGCTAACCCACACTGAACGTTTTAAAAAATAGCCTCTAATCGCTACATAAAAACATTCGCTATAACAACAGCGCGAGCAGTGCAGTGAAATACGGTTTTTTAAAACCGCTAAGTGAATGGAGGCTGCCTCTGCCACCGGCAACACTCTTCTCCAGGAAGCATTTATGATAGCGTTGATGTTAGGATTAACTACCTCAATTAAATGAGGTAGTTAATCCTACTCTATTCTACTCTATTCCATTGCACACCACTCCACCCCACTCCATGCCCGCCACTCTAATCTACACAATGACACTCTTCTCTACGCCACTCCACGCCATTATACACCACCCCATACCACGCTACTCTACAGCACACCATGCCACTTCTCTCTAGGCCACTCCATTCCACTACTCCACTCCAGCCTATGCCACACCACTCCACCCTACGGCATTCCACTCTACTCCACACTACTCCACTCTTCTCTATGTCACTCTCTATGCCATTCTGCTCTATGCGGGGCCACTAGCTTTTACCATGTAGAACAGCAGCCATGGTGCTGTATCACGTGGCTAAAAGACATTGGCAAAGCCAATACTCACACAAAAGTGCGACCTGTTAGCTTTGCCAATTCTTATTTTAGGAGTTCATATTGTCATTAGTCGGTGCCCATGCCTGTGGAGGCTTTTTCAAAAGTTTAACAAAGACAAGTGGTTGGTTTTAGGTAGCACTGACAAGCCTCTGAGTAAAGTCTTTCCGCCCGAAAACACCACCTTCACCTTTGTCAACGAGTAATCTATATGTGGAACTGCACCCACACCTATCCCCAGGGCACAGGTGAAACTAGTGGCAAACAGCTGCTTCTTGCATTCGAAGGTCTCAATGAAAAGCCTTCAACTGGCCCCTAAAGAGCCTCAAGTGGCAGTACAGTCTGCCATTATCTCTAGAGCTGGTCACTTCATGTCAATATCATCAAGACATAATACGGTCTTAAGAAGAGAATATGGACTTGTATGCATGCTGCGCTCGGCCTTCGATAACTTTGTTGGATCGGTGTATCAACAAATTAAATGCAACAATAAATTAGATGTAACGTGTGTGTAGAGCTCTACAGACTTTCAATGCAGTAGTCCTTCCTTTCATTACTGACCAAGGACTTGCTACAATAATTCGTAACCAAATGTAAAACAAAACATATAGCACTGTTTTATAGCGCAGCAGTGCTAACTTCACTGGCGTTAATCCTTACCTAACCAAGTAACCTCAGTAGGCTCCAACCGCCCACATGCTCGCTAGAGCTTGACTTCCATGCTCATCTGCGCATGCCCAAGACCTGAGTGGCAAAACTGGCAGCCCAAAGGGTGGGATAACAAATCTTGAATCTGAATGCCAATCCTGAACAACTGTGTGGCACTGTGTACAACAGGATGGCCTGCAATATCTGTAGATACAGCAGGGAAAGAGGTCATAACATAGCATAAAATAATATCCCAATGAATAGGTAGATCATGGTGAGCAGCAATGCAAGCTCCCGCCACAGAGATCACCTGTTCAGATGGGGTTTCTAAGTTCACGCTTCTTCGCGGATCCGCTGCTGGCGTTGCTTGGCTATTCCAAACCACTGCAAAAAAGCATTAGACGTTTAGTAGACCTGGGGTAACTATTAGCCGAGCGTGTAGTGGCGATGCATTGGGCTAGAGGTCCTCCCCCCACCATTGCGCAATGGTCCCATGATATGTTATATTGCAACGCAAACCAAATTGTACAGCGAACTGCTTCCTCCCCGGAACCGCCCTAAGAATATTTGGATCCTATATCAAGAATACTTGGATAATAAGACCTAGTTGGTTTTTGTTCTCTTCCCCCTTTTCCTGTGTGTGTCTGAGGTCATGAGCTGTTGGCTATCCTAGTGGGCATAGTTAATGGGTTACGGCTTGGGGTATTGAAATAGAGGGCAGTCATGGTGGCTCCCTTGGCGGGCCAGCCCACTCTCATTGTTCCCCCAAAATGTGTTCACTGTACTCAATGATGATGGTGATTGTATCCCAGTATTGATCATCACTTTTTATTGTTAAACCCATCAAAACTATACACTCTGCACGGAAGATCTTTGGATCATGTATCATGTATGTATACTGGGATTGTTTTGTTTTTTTCCTTTATTCTACATCGAGATTTTTTGTAATGCTTTATTCATTTGCAAAATGTAATTAAAAAAAAATAATAAAGTTCACGCTTCTTCCAAACCCCTCATGTATCAGAGTCAACCTAGCAAGCTGCTATGAGGCAATATATCCCCCTGCAGCTGGCTGCATACGAACTGCTGGCCAATTAGGACAGCTGTGAGAAGAAGGCAACTCTAAACGATTGAATAACAAACATTTAGAGATCTAAGGACAGCTTTTAAGCGTCCACATGAACACAAAAAGAGGCAGCTGCAACAAATACTATGGGACTTGGTTGGGTCTGCTATGAGATGCAAGGACTAAAAAAAATTGGTAACTAGTTAGATAGGGCTGCAAGGGCCTTCCCTCAGTTTTGGACACAGGAATTGGCCGTGAGCAATGGCTGGAGTAACTTTCTTCTACATACTGAGCTTAGAATCTTTCGGAAAAAGAATATTCGACTCTGGTACTCACTTAAATAACCCTTTTAAAT
The DNA here is from genome assembly GCF_964263255.1 of Lissotriton vulgaris. Taxonomy (NCBI): domain Eukaryota; kingdom Metazoa; phylum Chordata; class Amphibia; order Caudata; family Salamandridae; genus Lissotriton; species Lissotriton vulgaris. Next base: position 338,473,199 of record NC_141695.1, read on the forward strand.
ACAGCGTTGCAAGTTGGGAAGGTCCCCAGCTCGTGGAAATCAGCAACTATAACCCTCATTTATAAAGAAGGCTCGTGCTCAGATACTGAGAATTATCGCCCAATGTCACTTCTTGAAGAAGTTGGAAAAATCTATGGGAAACTTATCCTTCAACAAGTCCAGGAGTGGGTTAAAAGTGATCGGATTCTCCAACAACCAAGTGGGCTTCAAAAAAGGAGGTGAAACTATAGACCAGGCTATGAGACTTAATTTCGCCTGGATGAAATACACAAAATGCTCAGGAAATCCACTCTTAATATGGCATTTATAGATATGAATAGGGCATTGGCCACAGTCGACAGAACTCTTCTATGGTCCATCCTGAAAGACGAGAGGATTCCAAATAACCTCCTGCGTGTCTTATAACATCTTCTTCGTGAACCTACTGCCAGGGTCAGACAGGGTCCAAAGGGAGAAGGTACACCAGTCTTCCTAATTCAACTTGGGAGTCTGCCAAGGCCTTGTATTAGCACCAACATTATTCAATCTGTACATAAAAGATGTGGCAAGGTTTCATTTAGACCTGAACCTAGATGTCCCAGTGATGGGAGGTGAGAAAGTCCCCATTCTCCTATTCCCGAATGCAGTGCTTAATTTGTGAAAAAATAGGTGCCAAGGCCCTCGTCAAGAGGACACTGCAGCTTGCACCAGCCCTATCAGTGCTGCAGATGACAGTACCAACATGACTACTAACCATTACACTCTTACAAGTGTGACAGTACTATTCCAGGCCCCCAAAGCTATACCAATGGCTTGGGTGGCAGGTATTAGTCATTGTTAATGTATATTGAATTAATAAATAGCTTTTGTTATGCTCATATATAAATTAGGCAGACAGCGCTCCCATGTGGCAGACTCTCATAAGCACTGGTGCCGACAATTAACTGCCGGTGCCGAGCCCTGGAGACCCCCGGCTGAAATTAAGCACTGCGCAGACAATGCAGTACTGCTGGCTCAACATAAGCTACATATACATCCCTTGCTGATTGGCTTTGAATGTTTTTGTGACTTTCAAAAAGTTAACATTAATGTCAACAAAAATAAATCTACAGTCCTGAACCCCAAAGCTCTCCTAAAGAGAACATTTCAGTCAGAGAAAAAGCCTTGGAGTGCATTTACGCATTTGATTACCTTGGCATTCTTTTCTACGATGAATTTTCATAGGTGAAACAAATTGGGAAGTAGGCAACAGAAATGAGCCATATCACAGGTGCCGCCTTGGGCTGCAAGAATAGTGGTGGTGGTGAGTCAATTAAATCCGTTGTGGAGGTATACAACGTGAAAGCTGTAGCGGCAACTTTGTATGAAGTAGAATCGTAGAGCTACAGAGAAGCACCCGAGCTACAAAAAAACTAGAATACTTTCCTGCAACAAATACTGCGTCTAGGCCCAGGCGCTCCGATCGAAGCACTAAGACTAGAATTGGGACAATCAGCTTTGAGTCGGTGATTCATTTCAAACCTATAGTCTACGGGGCTGGAATATGGACAAATCCCGCAGCACAAATAATTTAAAACACTTAGTGATGTCCACAAAGACTCAACAAAAATAGAATAGTTGCACCATGTTAAACATACCCTAAAAGAGATTGGCCTGACCAATTACTAGATACTTGCGCTTCTATCTAATGTGCAAATTAAGTACTGCAAACACTGGTCCCACAACCACCTGGTAAAGGGAGTTTGATGCCGCCGGATCTAGAAGGCAAACCCTCGAGCAGCTATGAGCCTTCTGGGGACCAGTTAGTACCAGAGCTAAAGAGAAGTCTGTAGTAATCAGGTCCTCAGACAGTTGATGTAGATAAATGGTTTATTGCAAGTTAGATAGATAAGGTAGTATAAACCATGAAGACCCCAACTACCACAAAGTCTCTGTATCAACCTCAGACTAGGAATTGTACTGGTTCTATCCTGTAAAAAACACATAATGGTCCACCACTGAAGCCTGGAGTACTGCCACCGTGGCTTGGGAGGCTGAGAGCCAATGACCCATTTTATGCTGCTTTGCACTAAGTTGTTGCTGTTGAGGAAGCAGTTTCTCGGCCCCTATTCTGGAAGCATTATAGAAGATCTTGCAGAGAGGCTATGATGTCGTGCCTAAGGAGGGTCTTAGAAAGTACATTTTTTCCTGTGGCATCTTTTATTATGTCTGCCTGGAAACTAACATGATAAAATCCTCCACAGTTTTTAGGTTGAGCCTGGGCAGCGATTGCGCTCCTCTGCAAGGCATGCTGTATTCAGGTATGGATTTGAAGCTCCGCCCACTAACCACCCATATGTTTTATTGGCTTGTGTCATTGTCCACTGTAAACTGTGGCTGTTCATTGGTCAAAAGGCTTAGTAGTCCCTCCTTAATACTGCCTTGTCTCACTTCGTAACCTCCCATGGCAACACCCTGCGTTACGTGTGTTGTTAACCAGTAGGTTTTAATTACAGCCTCTGAGCACTATTTTCTCAAATATAATTTTGTCCTGTCTGCTGTTGCAGGCAGGACACGCTCTTTCCAAAAGCTTTTTAAAAAAAAATGTTTATAGCACGGTTGCTGGCATGTGCAATGCAATAGGTCTTGCATTTGTGAGAGTTTAAGCTATTGGCATTGTAATGACAATGCCTTTTATTTATCCGTTTAAAAACATCACATAAATAAAAGGCACTGTCATTTACAATGCCAATAGCTCAAACTCTCGTAAATGCAAGACCTATTGCATTGCAAATGCTTGTTATTGTTATGGATTGAGGTTTTTATTCTATCATAAATAGTCAAAGTCAATTTTATTGTATAAAATTATTAAAAATCATTACAAAAATGCATATTGACCATCATAAGAAATAAAACACTTTAAAAAAAAAATTTTTTAGCAGTTAAAACGGTTTGTCAAGTGGCAAAGTAAGTGTCAACATTTCAGTTTGGAGGTATAGTTCCATGGTCAGCTTGCTGTAAGAGAGATTCGGCTTTCATCATAAATTTGACCCCCCTGCAGGCCAACATAGGACATGATCCATCTAGCCATCGAATTACGGCTTGCCTGCAAGTCCGAATGTTCAATTTGTTAAAAATGTTCTTTAAAAGACGTCTCCTCAGGTCCTTAAGTGCCGGACACACACATAGTAAGTGCGTTAGGGTTTCATTTCGGTATCCACATAGACGACAATGGGGGTTAGTATGACAATTTTTCCAGGCTGGTAGCAAGTCCTTTGAGAACTGTAGACCTAGTCGGTGTTTTATATATCTTTGTTTTAATAAACTGTTAAAGTGACTTTCTAAGTAGGTCTGTGGTTTTATCCAGGAATATGAATTAATCACAGTCCACCCGTGTCGTCTTTTTGCGATATTTATCTTGTCTTCGAGGTAGGATTCCCATTTTACCGCATTGTTTACAATTTTATCAAAGGTGGATCTATCTGGCTTCGTGTCCCAAGTTTCTTCAATTCCTATGCAATTTAGGGATTGAGACAGGTAACCTCCCCAACTGTTTGAAACTTGCTGTTTCTGCTGGGTTTCGATTTCTTTCCAGCACAGATTGTCCAATGAGTTGGCTTCCGACAAACGTATTTTATGGCAGAGTTTCACAAAGGTTCCCATACTGCGAAACTTCTGATTTAGAAGGCCAAATTCTAGACGGACCTGTGCCGGAGCCGACGAATTTGGTAGGTTTAGGACTGCCTTGTATACCTTTGTTTGTAGGCTGTTTAGCAGCCCTGCTTCTTTGCCACACCAGGTGGCCAATGCGTATGACAAGGTTGGTAAGGTTTGAGCTTTTATTACTTTCAGCAGGTGTGTATAATTTGGACAACTTAGTTTCTTTTGTAGTTGCCGGTATGCGTAGATCAAAGACTGTGTTTTTGCTTTTAGCTCGGTTTTATGTTCTTTGTTCGTCGGACCTCGCCCCAGTTTCAACCCTAAGTATTTGTATGATGTTTCCTCCTTTATTGGAGAACTATTTGCATACCATTTGAATGTTTGCTTTTTTGGGTCCACAATGCGAACAACTTTAGTTTTATCTTTATTCAGTTCCAGGCTTTCGTGCTCCAAATAAGTTGTCAAGTTGTTGATCGATCTTTGCAACCCTATCGGTGTTTGGCTCAGAACAACAATATCATCTGCATACTGCAGGAAAGGGATAGGGATTTTTGACATGTGGGGTGGATGGCATTCCCCGATCTCCATGTGGTTGACTATATCTGCCATGTACAGGTTGAATAAACTTGGGGCCAGTACGCAGCCTTGTTTTAGGCCCTGTTGAGTTCTTATTTCGGCCGTTACGCTGCTACCGTCTCCCAGTTTTACTCGAGCCCAGGTGTTGCTGTGCAGGACTATAATAGCCTCCAATAACTTCTTCGGGATACCCCATGATCTTAATTTTTCCCATAGCCGGGCTCTGTTCACTTTATCAAAGGCTGCTCGCAGGTCTATAAAGCAAGCATACAGTCTTGTTCCCCTTTTTGCAGCTTTTTCTTTCAAGAGCACCAGGGTTGTCAAGTTTGTCAGAGTACCCGTTCTTGGCCGGAAACCAGTTTGGAACATCGGTATTATGTTCGTATCTTACATCCAGTCCTGGAGGAGTGATAATAGGCATGATCCATATAGTTTTGCCTCGACATCCATTAGCGATATCAGCCTGTAATTCCCTGGCTCGTTGTGGTCACCTTGTTTAAAAATGGGGTGAATTATGCTCCCGGTCCAGGATCTTGGTGGTTTGTTCCGATTGTAGATTGCATTAAAGAGTGGAGTTAAGTATTCTGCCCAAAATTCAGGTGAATATTTAAAGATAGCATTTGGAAGCCCGTTTGGACCCGCCGCACCCTCTTTTTTCAGGCGAGTTATCTTATCTTTGAGCTGGGCTGTTGTTACTAGGGTGTCGGTCACAGCATTCGGTAGTTTTTCTGATTTGCTGAGCTGTGAGTGTTCAGGATTGTTCTCGTTTCCACTACCCATCGATTGCTTTAGCTTGTCTCCTAGTGCATTATCTCGTTTTCCTATCAAGTTTCCTGCATGTTCGCTGTTTCTAATGCATACTTTGCACTCCAATTTACAGTATCTTTTCTTACCTCCCGACCTGTCGCTGAACATCTTTTCGACATGCTGGGTCCATATACTTTCTCCGATACCTGCCTCCTGTTTTAGGGTGTTCCCCCTTGTCAGTTTGTTGATAATACCCCAAAATGATCTGGCATTTTTGTGTTTGCTAGCGATTAGTAGGTTAGTCCACATTTCCTCTTGGTACAGTGTTTTTGCGCTACTCAGCATGATCTTATATTTCTTCCGCATAGCTTTCAATTCCGATTTGTTTGTTTTTTTACCATTTTTTATCAATCGTGCCTGCTTGCGGACTTCTCGTGCAATTTTTCTTTTTTCTTCCCTCAGGGTAGTTGTGTACCAAGGCTTTTTGCCAGTTTTAAATCTTATGGAATTTTGATCTTTTCGTGGTGGGTTTCTTGTTACTGCTTCACATAGATGTTCCCAAGTTTTTACCAGGTTTTCTTTTACTTCCGGTGTTAAACTAAGCAGTTTGTTTTTGAGTTTATCCATTATTGGTTTTAAATCCTTTCCTCTCCATTTTAGTTTACGTAGGTTGAATTTTTCAGTATACTGGATGACGGTGTTTTGTTTTTCCGTCTTAGTAACCATTATTAACATTTTGGTAATTAGAGGGAAGTGGTCGCTTTCCACACGTTGCTCCACTGAAAATGCACTCACCGTTGATAACAAGTTGTTACTCAGTATTGTGAAGTCTATTGATGACTTTCGGTTACCGCTTAAGAATAGTCTGTTTTAAAGGGATAATTTATTTTTGTGTGGCTTATTAGCTAAAAGAATGGAGCACTGGGCTAAACACTGGCTCTTGTGGCACCGTCAGCAAGTGCTGTGCCCTAGGTCTGATTGTTGCAAAGAGAAACATTGCACAAATGTGGGGTGCCACCCATCCACCAAGGGTAAATGCCTGGAAGAGGGACATGGACTGGAGCATGTTGACGGAAAAAACAGTATATGTAGCGTAGGGATGCTCTAAAAAGTGGGCATTGATTCGGAGCAACTGGAATGCTTACCAAGGTAATATTTGTAACCCCCCCACGTACTTCCCACTTTGACGATACACCATCAGGGGCGGCTCTAGGCTCATGGCGGCCCTGGGCAGGGAGCCTAGGTAGGGTGCACCGGAAGAGGGTGTCCGGGCGGGGCGGAATGCGGAGGCCAGTGAAGAGGGGGGTCAAGGTTTTTGGAAGTTGAACAGAACCGGAGGCCGCCAAATCCCTGCCAGGGGCCGCCACGCAAATATGTATCCATCCTCAGAGGATTATTATATTAAGGATATATATTGGCGTGGTGGCCCCTGGGGTTTGGTGGCCCTTTGCAGGTGCACAGCTTGCACATGCCTAAGGCCCCCCCTGCCACCATCACCGTGAACAATGTATTCCCTGATGTACGTCTACTGTATACGTGTTGTAAATGTGATATTTAATGTACTCCTGATATACTACCTCTTTAATTGCGGACTGTTTATCGATTCAATGTCTTTAATAAAAATAATTATACCATTTTTAAAAAACAAGTGCTGTGCCCAGGTGTGCACAGATTCACACAAGTTATAAGAATGAAGATCCTGACCGGCCTTCACCTTACAAGCCAGAAACTCAATGCATTTAACTTTTTAGATGAATATTGAAGCTGTCATTTAAATCATTATATGAGGCAATCTTCACTGTAAATTTTTTAGAATGTATTTGAATCCAACCTTGCATTTATTAGTATCTCCTATTGTAGTACACTGACGTGGTATGTATGTATTGTGATATTATATCTGACTATACAAAGCCTTTATATACATATATATATTCATATCTATATACCCACAGAATGCCACCGACACTGGCCCTGCTGCTCCTGGCTCTGTCCTTGTCCGCCGCACAGGGCAGCGGTCTATGCCATCTGACCAACGCCACCATCTCGGCCGAGAAGGATGACTGCCCCCTCTGCATCACCTTTACTACCTCCATCTGCAGCGGCTATTGCCACACCAAGGTACGGTCTATCTTTATTCGGCTCTTTATGTAGTGTGGTTTTGTGAAGCGCCAACTGGGTATCAGAGTGCTGTGCAAAAGAACAACCAGGAGGGACAGAAGATGATAGTGCTTCCACAAAAAGACATCAAACAAAGAACAGGGGTGAAAATAGTCCCTAAGTATAGTCAATATACTCCACACTGGCACAACAAGCAAGGCAGTGTTGTGCGTTCACGCGGGGACGTGAAGGTACATTTTCAAAGGCCATATATACAGGTTTGGACATAAGGAGATTTTATACAAGAGACTAAAACTATGCGACAGTCCAAGCCAACAATAAACCAAGCAAGAGTAAAAGGCAGTAGTAAGGGCATGGTCCAGGGCTGGCTTTAAGGCAGTGTGCCAGGTGCGGCCGCACTGGCCCCTGACTATCGGGTGGGACGCTGTGTTTATCAATAATGTCTGATTGGAGAGATGAGGGGCACTTTTGCCTGGTGGTATTGAGAAAATCCGAGGAGGTGGTCATGAATGGGGGGAGGTGGCACCAAAAATGATTGTCGCACCAGGTGCCACCAGCACTAAAGCTGGCAATGGCATGGTTCCTAAGCATCATATGGTGGTCAGACTGGTAAACTCAGGGCACACGTATGAAGTCAGGCAGAATCACAACTATGGGAGCCAGGTTCACCGTAGAATGAGTGGCTCCCATGTCATATGAGCAGTTCAATTGAGGAGAGAGGTAGAGCGTCCCTTACTTAAACCATGCTTCATGGTCCATAGAAGACACCCTGAATGAGCGAACTCATCCTGACCCAGGAAATAAACAAGCAACATTCTTATCCATTTTGTGTAGCCCCAAAAAACCCGTGCTGGCCAACCAAGTCTGAATGCTTAAAGCAGGGGCCAAGTCCCAGAAAAATAAGTGGGAGATTAGTTAGCATAGGCAATGTGCACTGATGTCACTTCCTGATTGGAATGTCTCTAGCAGCCTTAGCACCCCTATCTTTCTAGGCAGAGGCGAGGTAAAATCTTAGCAATGTGTAATATATACACAAGTAAACAGTTCCCACTGCACATTTTCACATAAAGATCATTCGGAGGGATCTCTGGTATCTTTTTGTTTTTAATGGTGCTGCCTACCTTTAGAGCTCTATAAAAATAGAAACTGGGTATCCCAAAGGAAATGTGAAAATAACAGTTATTTTACCTGTTAGTCACATGCATTATTTCCAGACATTGTGGAGTTGATCTTTGAATGAATCAAAATGACATTTTAAACCAAGTGGGTCCACTTGCTGGTGCATTTAAAAGGGACAGTTCTTCTTGTTCGGCAGGTGTTTGAAATTGGCAAAATGCTGGTATTTTCGCGCTACCAATCCTTTTCCTCCTACAGGTCATTGTAAGGCTGTCACCCGTCTTTCAAATCAATAATCAAATAACATTTGTTGTTAACAAAAAAGGGACAGTTCTTCAACAAGTAAAGGTTCTGCCTTGAATCTTATAATGCTTGGATGAAAACTGTCAGAGAAATGGCTTTGAATTGCAGCCTCATAAGTGTCTCGGACATCCCACCTCAGTCCCGTTGGGGATGCTGGTCACTCTTGCATGTCTTGCCTTTCAAAAAGCAGGTCTGGCGCACGCGAGTATTGCTTATGTGATGCCAGTAAACAACGTGAAAGGTGTTCGCCCAACCCTTGGGCTCCAATTATAAATTAGTGGTGGGGCCCAAGCCCTTCAGACCTGGTGCCTATCATACCTAAAGCCAGGGAGGAGATGGACAGTTAAATGTTACTGTACGAAAAGTCACATCTCTGTTAGCCGAGATACTTTGCAAGCCGGAAGTCTTTTTTGGTAGGCCTGGAAGAGGCAGAACAGGGTGCACCAGTGCTTAATTTGTAAAAACAGTGCTGAGGCTCTCGCCAGGAGGACACTAGAGATTGCACCATCAGTTGCCACTGGCAGCACAGACGATGACAGTACCAACACACTACTAATCATCAGACTCTTAAAAGTGTGACCATTCGTACTATTACAGACCCCCAAAGCTGTATGAATGGCTTTGGAGGCAAATGCTAATAACTGGAAATTGAAACGGAAATAATAAACAGAAGTTGTTGAGCTCGTACATAAATTGGTAAAACCACTACCATGGGGCAGACGGTCATAAGCCCCGGTGCTGGCAATTAAGTGCCGGTGCCAAGCACCGGAAAGCCCCAGCACAAATTAAGCACTTGCCATGCCACAGACTAGTCCTGTTTCTGGTGGCACATTGGTCCAGACTCTAGGAGCTTTACACTAGAAGCAGCATCTAACACGTGGGTCTACCAGGTTGAGGGCTGTTTTCTCTTCTCTCAAGCCATTCAGCTAGCTAGCAGGCTGCATATGCGCAGGTCTTCATGCAAGGGACACTGCTTGCGCATGACAGTCAGCTGCACAACCCGTGCATGTGATTTCCTTGTAAGTTATGCTGTCGATAAGCAGGAAGCACGGGAGTGCGTGCAAGCTTGGGAGTGCATGCTTCAACTCTTTGCGCGTGCAGAATCGTTTCAGACATGGGTGACAAAATCTGTTCTTGAGGTGTCGTTTTACCCAAATAGGGCTGATTTTTGTGGCCCCAAAAAGAGAAGGAATGTGTGCGGCCCCTCTGACTGGCTGATGATGTTGACATGCCTTTGCAAGAAGCAACTTCCTTGGTGCCGTTAACAGTAAAATAACAAAAACATAAATACAAAATAAACGAAGTACATCTATTTTAAAGTTGTGAAAAAAATGATTGGTGACAATGGCTGGAAACGCGAGCCCGGGATCTCTTCAAATCAGAACGTATGTAGCTCAGAAGATCTCTGAGCCATCATTTGGGGGCATTGGGCACCTCACACCCTTGAGAACTGGATCAATGTACCTTCTGCACTCTTGATGCCTATGCCTCTGCGAGAGGCCTTTCCCATAGCCTCACAACCAGTGCCCAGTGCTGCCAGGCCCAAAGGGTGCCATGGCTGCGAGACCAGGGGAGGTACTGCTCTCTTCTAGGCCTGGATCATGACTGTAAGGCCCGCTGGGGAGGAGTCTGCGGCATGGGAAGTGTGAAGTAGGCCCTAGTGTATGCAGGGTAATTGCCCTTCAGCATGCATCGGCTGGACAGGGAAATGCAGACATTAATTCAGAAGCACAGGGGGGTAGGGTGGCTGGTTATGAGCCGGTTTGTGGCGCTCTTGCACCACGCAATGTGATGCAAAAGCGATGTAAACCTTACATGTGATTTATGAAGCCACGCAGGGCCACTGTGTGTGGCCTTGAGTGGCTCCAGGAATCTGGAGAAAATCATGGAGGTCAAATTGCTGCGTTGTCTTACTCTGCCCTGGGAAGGCGTTGCGTGGGCGTTGCGTGGGTGTTCTCATGCAACTCCCATGGTTTTGACACATTCCCAGATTCATCAGACCTGGAAGACCTGGGAATAAACCAAAAAGATATACCTTCTCAGGTGAGGCTTAACAAGGAGAAATCTTTATTCCTCCTCGGTACTTCCTCTTTCTATGTGTGCTGCATTCTACAGCACACAGAGAAAGGGGAATATGCCTCTCAGGACTGTTTTCGTGCAGTAAGGTGTCCCTTTCTCAACAAAAACAATCCTGTATGCATACCAGGCATACTTGTATCATGAGGCAAGGGTGCCTGCATTGGCGCTAGGCCGTCAAAAAGAGCGCATGGGCAGGGGAAACAGCATGAATAAGCTGTATTGCGTTAAATACAGCACATTACTTCCCTTTCCCTGTCATGCAGAGCAACAAGGTAAGTTGATGCTCTGCACTGCGTCACTTTCTCGTAAATTGGCCCCAGGGTGTCTTAACACCTCTGGAGCTGTTCCACTGTACCTGCTGTATATTTTTATAGTTATGACCATGAGAGGAGCCCCTTCCACTAGGCCTCACAAACATGGTCCAAGTGCTGTGAGTCCCATGGGAGGATGCCACAACCACTGGACCTGTCAGTGCTGGAGCGTGGCACAAAGGCCCAAAATAGGGCAAACCCCTCTCCTGGGCCTCACAGTGCTGAATTCACAGCTGCACAGCCCATAGGGGAGGGTCAGTGGCACAAACACATTTCTATGGTCCCTGGTGCGAGCTAGGTGAATTGTCCTTCCCCGTCCACTGGCTGGAGAGTAAAACATACTGCCATTATTTAGATGAATGGGCACCTAACACCCCAGAGCCACGGTGCTACTGCATATATGCACTATTGATGGCTATAGCCAAGAGGGGCTCCTTTGCATGGGCCTCTCAGCCTTGGTCCAGTGCTGCAAGGACCTTGAGATGTCCCTCACCCCCAATCGTTAGTCCTGCATCTTTGGATCATGACTGCGAGAACCATGGGAAACGGGCCAGTGCTGTAGTAAAGATGCCATGTGTCCTAGTGCAAGCAAGCTAAATTGGCCCATTGTACACTGACTGTGTAGGAAAATACAGCCATAATTTTGGTGCACTGTTAAAGGGTGGTGGTGAGGAAATCTGGCAGAGGTGCTCGTCGGGGGGAGCCAACAAACACCGACGCATCGGGCGGCACCTGCGATGCAGCCAGTTCCCATTAGGATTACAGGTGGGAAAGGGGGCATTCCAGCAAGGGTTGGGATTGGACCTGGCCCCATTGGTGCTCACCTCCAGACCATTTTTTTTACTGTCCCATATCTTCCAGCAGTAAACCATCATCGACAAGTCTTGTGATGGGTTCTACATTGCATCCAAGCATTTTTAGCTACTTGGTGCATCTGCTGTTGGTGGCATCGCCAGTCTGCCTTTCTTTTGGTTGATATTGAGTGGCTGGTCTTGTGGTATTTTACAGCTACGTTCAAGCGGATTATCTTTCACAAGCACTACATTTCTCACTTGCGAGTGGTGAATGGCGTGTGAGTGTCCTGCTTTGTTGTTGCCAATTTACAGATCTCTTCTGGAGGTGGCAGGGGCGAGATGCGCTCTTTGTGACACGTTAAGTTAGCAGTTATAGTACGACCTGCCCCATTAGCAGAGAGACCAGTAAGGTTTTGTTAGAGGTTATGAAATGGACGGGTACTCGTGGAGGAAAGCAAATAAGGTCAGCTCCAGGTACAAAATCTGCTCACTTGCAATATTTGAATCTTTTTTGTTCCCTCGTGAATCTCACTGTTACCTTTTGGCCACTACATAGTGATCCAGCGCTGCAACTAAAATACTTTATAAAGGATGTCCCAATCCATCAATAGCAACACAATGATGTTAATTGTTAAGAGCATCGGGTAATCTTGTTACTCTCTGCGTGGAAAGGGAACCACTGTCAGTTTGTAGCCGGTGACTATCTGGAATACTGAAGATGTCTACATTGATCTTTTCCACTGGAGTCTAGTTCAAGTTTTCATTAATCTGAAATCTGCTGGTGCCACTCTATCCTTGGGTCTCCACATTAGCAATCTCAGTATCAATTTCCTCTTCAGCTGATGCATCTCTTCTTGGTGACCACACATAATGTTTTGCTCTTGCCTTTGTCTTGAGGTTGCCCTGTAGATTGTTAGCCAGCATGATATTCCAACACAGAACATGCTCAGCAGCAGCCAGTCTTTGAAATGCATCAACTTCTCGTGTTGATTCATGATGGCAGCCAGCTTCTCTGTAATGGCCAGATGTGGTGCTTACTGATATCAACCCAAATCTTTTATTTGTTCACACTCTGATGATTATCTGGAAGACGTCAGTGCCGGATCAATTATTTTCTCTTCAACCTTGAGTAGTATTCTTTCAGCCACCACCTTGGCAAGCTGTTCTGATCTGTCCATCTATTCCAGCTCATTGGTACTGGCTCGTGTCGTCACAGACCCAGAACCAAATGTATATCTGCTTTTTTGTGATGTAAACTGTGACAACTCGGGGTCGTACCTTGTCAATGACTCTTTTGCCACCTGGTTGCTGATACAAAACAGGACGAGTCTTACAGTAGAAACATGGGCTGTTTTGCAACTGTGCAGACTGGTTTATTTGCCGAGGAACAGAGTGAAACTAAACTAAGAAGTTACCCGAGCTTGCCAGCGCTAAACGCAAAATGACCAGATTGTGGATTCTCTGGTGTGCAACAGTTTAGGGCAGTGCATGTTCCTGCGTCTCTCCTGGATCGTGTTTGTTTCTAAGAATGGCAATTGCCAAGACCCTAAGGGTCATATGCATCAACACATTTCCCCAGAGACACAGAATGGGCAAAACCCTTTGATACATCTGGCCCGAAGTCTTTTTTTTTTGATTTCAAGAAAATTTTATTGATAAAAATAATGATAAGAATAGTAGGAACAAAATACAATACAAGTGATACAAGTGAATCAAGAGAAATATACAAATAGGGGCTAAAATGGGGAAGGAAACCAAGTAACTGTATATAAAAGTAAAATTAGCCTGTTATAGATATAGAATTTGATTAAGTAAAGGCCACTATCAAAGCAATAAACAAACGTATCACTATCATATTTGGAGAGGGGAACAGGGGAGGAATCAGAATAAAAGAAGAAAGGAAAGAAGAGAGAGAGCAATAGAAAAGATGAAAGGGAATAGAGGACAGGAAAGAGAAAAGAGAAGAAGAAAAAAGAAGAAAAAGAAAAAGAAGAAAAAGGATTCCCACAGGACTAACCCAACCTAGAAAAATAGCAGACAACAATTAGACAGACAGATCAAAAGGAAACTGAGGAACCAAACCTTTTGAAGACAACTCCATATAATCATCCAAAGCTTTCCAAACCCCACTAGAAATAGATGGAGAGAGGTGAGCTTGATCAACCGAAGTGTGAGCACTACGTAAAAAGGAGACCCAAGCCCACCATGTATGATAGGAAACCGACGAAAAAGATTTCCACTCCATAAGAATGATTTTCACCGCAACAGTCAGGAGAAGATCCAGTAACTGTAATTCCAATGGATCTAAAGGGATAGGAGTAGGAGCAGCCAGTGGGCCTAATAAAATTAAAGGGAAGGAAAGTTGGAGCTCAATACCAAAGATAAGAGAGAGATGCTTCTGGATGAGGTTCCAAAAAGGTTGAAGCAAGGAGCAATGAAAAAACATATGAGGAAAATTGCCTGCCAACAAACCACAGCTCCAGCATAAGTTGTCATCCTTAAGATTTAGCGAATGAAGACGCACAGGCGTCCAATGGAGGAGATTGATAGAGAAAAACTTAGACTGCATTAAAGATGGTGCGATTTTATTACGAAGAGAGAGTTTACCAATTAATTGCCAAGTATCAGAGGAAATATGATCCGTAATGGCATGATCAAAATGGTGTAACCATTTTTGTTGAGCAACCGTCTGTGCGGGTAATGAAGCAGAGGACAAAAATTTATAAATTTTGGAGGCGACATGACCAGATTTAATCCATATATGAAAAAGTGAGATGGTAGAAGAAGTAGGATGAAGGCGAACTTTAGCAATGGCCACTTTAATTTTAAGAAAAGTATAAAAATCAAGATTTGTTAAAGAATGCTTCTGAGCCAAGGTAGAAAAAGGTAATGGTTCGTCAGAAACACCATAGAGATGTTTAACAAGAGAGATCCCTTTATCTGCCCAATAGGACATGAGGGTGGGAGTAATGTTAAGCTTAATTTTGGAATTCCGCCAGATAGATGACCACCTAGTTTTATGTAAAGGAATTGCCACCTTCTTGTCTATTTTCCTGACCGCAGCAATTGTATCAAGAATGATAGCACGGGAGAACAGGATATGCAAAGTAGATGCAGTGCAAAAAGAGGCAGTAGGCAAAGGGGATGCTAATGCCTGTTCTATGAGCAACCAAGAGGGAACATGAAGAGATGGAGGAGAGAACCATAAAGCACCTTGAGAGGCCAAAAAGGCAGTTTGGTATTTTTCCCAATCAGGAAAATTACAACCTCCCATATCACAAGGACGACGCAAAAATTTGTAAGCAAGTCGAGCACGTTTGCCATTCCACAAAAATTTAGAAGTCAGAACATCGATTTCGCGAAAAAAGGAATCTGATAATTTAACCGGAAGCATGGACGAAACAAAATTAATAATCGGCGTGATCATCATTTTGAGAGTCTGGAGGCGACCCCACCATGAAATATGTTTCGGAGACCATGTATCCAAAAGACGACGCACTTTAAGGAGAGTCTGGGATTCATTATAGGCAGCGGTGGCATAAAGAGTAGAACAGAAATAAATCCCTAAGTATTTCAGGTGTGTAGACTGCCACTTAAAGCCCGCTGAGCCCATATGAGAAGGGAAACAATAGGCATTCAAAGGGAACATTTCCGTCTTATCTTTATTTAGGGTATAACCTGAAACCGATGAGAATAGGGAAATGGTATTAGAAATAGCAGGGATTGCCAAAGCGATATCATCTGAAAAAATAAGAACATCATCTGCGTATGCAGCAGTTTTAATACAGTGAGGCCCGAAAGAAAAACCTTTAATATCAGGGTGTAACTCAATCAAACGAAGACGAGGATCAATAGATAATAAAAATAAAAGTGGGGATAAAGGACACCCCTGTCTAGTGCCCTGACGAAGATTGAAAAACGACGACGTAGCGCCATTAACTCTAATGTTAGCTTTAGGTTGAGAATATGAGAACATTACCATATTAATGAAAGAGTCGCCAAGGTTATGCACGTATAAAAAAGCACGAAGAAATGGCCAAGAGACCTTGTCGAAGGCCTTTTCCGCATCAAGGGCCAAGGCCGCGGCAGGAAGTTGAGACCGTTTAGCAGCACCGAGAATATGACAGAAAGTGCGTATATTGTCTCGCGCAAGACGTCCTTTCACAAAACCAGTTTGAGAAGGATGAACAAGATGAGGGATAAAGGATTCTAATCTTTTGGCCAGGATTTTAGCAAAAATCTTTGCTTCCATGTTAAGGAGAGAAATAGGTCGGAAGTTTTTGGGATCCGAATGGTCTTTCCCCTCTTTCGGGATCACTACTATAGTAGCTTCAGCAGCCGTACCAGAAACAGACCCATCCTTAACAAAAGAGTCAAAGACAGATTGTAATTTGGGGACAAGCGTAGGGAGAAAAGTTTTATAAAATAAAATTGGATAACCATCAGGGCCTGGAGCCTTGCCAGAACGAGTAGCTTTAATCGCAGACACGATTTCCCCGGGGGAAATAGGCTTGTTTAAAAAAGAACGATCATCATCAGAGACCGACTGAATCGGAACCGATTTTAAAAAATCTTGACATTGGTCAAAAGAGGATTGATTAGAAGGAGTATACAATTTATTATAAAAGTCACGAAAAACTTCAAGTATTTCCCCTGTTTGGAATTTTTTAGAACCCGTGTGGTCAGTAATAGAAGAGATTTGCGAGGATTTAAAAGAGAAATCCTGAAATTTTAATGTAGCAGCCAAAATTTTCCCAGCTCGATTATTTAACAGCAACTTCTTGGATTTTTGTGCTTGTACACCAATATGGGCTCTTTTAGTAACAATGGTATTATATTTGTATTTTAGTAGTTTTATGTGCTGTTAACAAGATTAATCCTTAGATTGCCTAAAGGAAGCTTCCAGAGTTTTAATTTCAGATGACAAATCTGTAAGTTCCTTTTTAATATCAGAATTTCGTTTGGACATATTATTATTATTATTATGTTTCTTATATAGCGCCTGAATCGACCCCCGAAGAGGTATCTCTGCGCTTGCCTTGGGAACCCGTCCTGGCTTTTCCCTGTGAGATAGCCCCTACAGGGCATCCCCAAGGTGAAAGTCAGGCATCCCGCCGCGGGGGGGCCATTGTGGAGATTAAGCAAGCTTAATGCCCAGAGTTGCAGAGTGTGAACGCATGATTAGGTCAGGCACCGAAGCGAGAATTATCGAGTCCATGGACATTTGAGCTCAAGACCCTGCCGCGTCGGGAATTGAACCCTGGTCCCGGGTCTGACCTCTGCTTCACGGTCTGCCTGCTCTAACCAGTGAGCCACACTTCTCCACATACATTTAATAACTTGACCACGGAAAGTGCATTTAAAGGAGTCCCATAGAACAATTGGGGAAGAGACAGAGCCTTCGTTCTCATGGAAAAAAGTATCTATAGCTTTAGAAAATTCATCAACCTGAGCAGGATCAAGCAAAACTTCGGTATTCAATCTCCATGAACGAGCGCGTGATTTAGGTGCAAAGGATGACAGCGTAAAAGTAACCGCAGCGTGATCAGAAATCAAAATAGGATGTATAAGCGGAGAAGAAGAAGATGAAACAAGAGAAGAATGAACCAGGAGATAGTCAATACGAGAGAAGGAAGAGTGAGGCGAAGAGAAGAAAGAAAAATCACTACCAGTGGGATTATGAAGACGCCAAATATCTTGAAGATGAGTAATGGAACACATGTTAAGCATTTGTTTGTGAGATTTAGGAGGGCGAAACTGAAATGCAGAGTTCCTGTCTAAAAGAGGGTCCATCGGTAAATTAAAATCTCCACCCACAATAAGATTGCCAGAGTGCTGGGTGTCATTTAATTTTTTGGTCACCGATTTCCAAAAGGACGGATCATCAACGTTAGGAGCATAGATATTCATCACATACAGATCATGCTGTCCATCCGACAGTTTAGATAACAGCCAACGACCCTCAGAATCATGATCAGAAGAAAGTATCGATAAACCAGAATTCTTTGAAACTAGTGTAATAACCCCATTTCGTTTACCAAGGGCATCAGAACAGCAAACATCCGAAATCCATTCCTTCTTCAAAAACAACGCTTCTCTGTTAGTGACCTTGGTCTCTTGAAAGAGAACCAGATCAGAAGACAGAGATTTACAATAATCTAAGATTTTCGACCTCTTCACTGGATGATTCAAACCCTTAACATTAAGGGATAATACATTTAAACCTGGCATGGGAATACATAATAACAGAAAAAAGACGACATTGATGACAGAAAAAGAACCAACCTCACAAATACAAGGAACCAATCATGAAACATAAGAAACACTGAGGGAGCGTCCATGTGGGAAATCCAATATAGAGAGAAAGAAAGAAGAAAAGAAAAGAGGAAAGAAAGGAGGGAGAGAAGAAGCAGGAGGGGAGGCCTAAAAAAGACCAGCATCATACTAGGGAGAACGTGGAAAGGCGAGTAAGGAACCCGTACTAGGAGGAAAAGTAATTGATAACAATAGCCCCAAAAAATATAGCAAACTGATAGCAGTAAAAGAGGAACTGGTAACAATCAAAAGTAGCACCGCAAAGCAGCGTAATAATGTAAATAGTAATAATATAACTAAGAAATTCGTACAATCACATTTAGTTAGCAGTGTAATGGCAAGAGACATAACTAGAGTAATGAATACTATTAGAACAACTGATAAGAAAAATAAAAGCATGAGGTAAATTATGAACAGTAGATGAATGCATGACGATCAATATGTATATCCTAAAAAATAACTACATAGTTAATGAAGACACTATAACTGTATAGAATAACAATATGAATCTGAAGTGTAAAAAACAGGAATATATGAACATGTAAGAAAAGAAAGGTAGGAAAATAGCAAAATAGGAAGAAAAAAGAAAGATAGAAAGAACATGACACATATCAGAAAAAGCAATGTAGCTCTTTAAGAGATAAGCAACAAGAAAAGAGAAAAGTGACTCGAAGGAAAAAATGACAGAAAATAAAGACAAGAAAAGCTGAAGACAAGTTCAAGAACCAAAATAAAAGGCATGATTCTAAAAAAGAAATAATAAAGAAAGGAGAAATGGCAAGAAGCGGAGTAAAATAGAAGAACAAGAAAACAATAGAGAGATAAGAAGGGGTACTATTAGAAAGAGAACCATAGAAAGAATGAACAAGTATAAATCCAAGGAAGAAGGATAGAACAGAAATGAGTATGGACACAAGAAGAACAGAAAAACAAGAAAGAAACACCAAAAACATCAGTAAAGTAAACGAAGAGTAGATAGAACAAAGGTGAAACCATCATTATAAATAACAGGAAAGAAAAAGTAGAAGAAAAACAGTCTTCACAAGAAGATTACAGGGTGCAGTATAAAGAAATAGATGAGATAAAAGAGAGAAAGGCACTAAAAAGTGGATAATAGAACAATTAATGAAGCACCATGCTAGATGAATACAAGGAACTATACTATAATGAAGAAGATTATGGAAAAAAAGCAAGATAAACAATGAACTGTCCTTAAATATGGAAACCTTGTTATAATAATTTGATACGAAAATGCAGGAACATGTAGAATGTATAGTAATAGAAAGTAGGATAACAAGAGGCCAAAAAGTGCAATAAAAATAAAATATCATATCATAAAGGACAAAAAAAGTACACAGCTTGCAATGAACTAGCACCGAAAGAGGAAGATATTAAATAGTTGCGAGGCAGAACAAACAGTGAAAATAGCAATGTAAATATATATCAAAACTATATATATATATAATAAGTCTGCAAAGGCACTTGTAAGCAATTAATTACCATGCATAAGGTATATAAACTTCGTTATAGTTAGCTAAAGTAAACAGGCAGGAACAATGAAAAGATAATACAGTCATATATGATACTTAAATAAGCTAGAAAAATAGTAGAAATGAAAACCACTACCTTAGTCCTAATATAGAAAAGCAAGTAATAATGGTAAAGCATCCTAAGCAGTAAAACAATAACTAATTAAGCATATAAATAAATGCAAAATACAGTAACTGTAACATGGTGGGCGCAGCTAGACACCCCTATCGATAGTAGATAGTAATAAACCTATGACCCAGCCTTGTACCAGAACACGAAACAGTACAAAACACGTTGAAGTCAATAAGACGAAAAACATTCAAATAGAACGACCACACAAAACGGAAGAACCAAGTACAAATCAGGTGAGAAACTAGACTACGCAAAAAAAAAACAACAAAAAAAAACAATAAAGAACCACGGACGGGGGAAGAGAAAAAACCAAAACAGACGATTACTACAAAGTGGAACAAGGAAATAGAAATGAGATATGTCTAACATAACCATAAGGATGGAGGAAACGAAGACAAGAGGAACAACCCATAAGGAAGAAGGAAAAACACTACCAAATCGAAAAAACAACAGCAAGGTGAAAAAGAACCGATAAGAAACGAAAAGGCACAACTACACTGATGAGAAAGAGACGACAATTAGAAAAACTTAATGCGCCAACTGACACCATCATAAAAATGAAAAGGAGACAACACTAAAATGAAGGAAAAACGCCATCAAAAAACTTGACTGACAACACCAGTCACGAAAGAAAGCCATAGACGACCAACAACCATGGAGCACGCAGGTCTAAAAAGGTAAGCTCAATAGACCCGGAAACAAGAGAAAACCAAGTAAGGCAGAAGAAACACATCAGGTGCCAGAAGCACCAGGAAGAAGCGAAGCCTCCATTTGAAGCTCCATCTGTAGTTCTATCTGATTATCCAAAAAAGAGGCCAGATCAGCAGGTTCGTCGAAGATTCTGGAGCGACCTTTAAAGGTAATGCGAAATTTGGAAGGGCCCGAGAAGGAAAATGGGATATGCATCTTAGATAAACGCTTCCGAAGATTGAGAAAGCCTTTCCTCCTTATCACTGTGTCTCTGGCAAAGTCTTGAGAAATTGAAATACGGTGGCCTTCCCAAGAAACAACTTTAATCTTCCGCATATGAGCCAAAATTTGTTCCTTGTGCTGATGACGCAGCGGCTTAAAAATGATAGCCCTTGGTTGCGTAGCAGATTTAGAACGAAAAGTGGGGACACGATGTGCGCGTTCCAGCTCAAAGTCTCTTTGAAAAGAAATTTGCAGAGTAGAAGGCAACCATTGGTATAAGAAGTCAATCATAGACGGAGCACCTTTCTCGGCTTCTTCAGGAAGGCCAAAAATGCGTAGGTTGGATCTGCGATTACGGTCCTCCTGCTCAGTGAGATCCCTCCGCAATGCCGCCATTGAGCGCTCTAATTGTGAAAGAGTTCTAGATTGCTTGTGCATGCTATCCTCTGCGCCACAAATACGTGTCTCCGTGGCAGAAACACGAATGGATGAAATGAAATGAAATGAAATTGGATTTATAAAGCGCATGGCTGCCCGTAAGCGTCCCAGCGCTACCATGCGAAATTAAGAGGCTCTGAGGAGGGGCAAGGGAATTTTAAGAGGCTTTGGGAAAAAGAAAGAATTTAAGGCATTTGCGGAATTTGCTAAGGGACGGTTCAGTGCGAATGTGTCTAGGGAGGGCGTTCCAGGTCTTTGCTGCATTTACCGAGAAGCGACGGCCTCCCGAGCGAGCTTTTCTGACTCTGGGGACTATGACCAGGTTTTCAAGGTCCGATCTCAAGGCTCGTGAGGGTCTGTATGGGCGTATCAGGCTGCTTAGGGCTTGGGGACCTTTACCTTGAAGGGTTTTGTGGACGATACATGATGATTTGAAAGAGATGCGTTCACGCACTGGGAGCCAGTGCAAGGTTTTCAGCAATGGTTTTGCTGATGCTCTTCTTGGGGCACCCAAGAGCATCCTGGCAGCAGCGTTTTGTACTCGTTGTAGCGTGTTGATAGTGGCTTCCGGGGCTGCCAGGAGCAAAGCATTACTATAGTCCAGTCTGGACAAGATCAGTCCCTGAATTAATAGTTTTCTGGATTGGAAGGGTAGTAGTGGCAGGACTTTCCGCACAGTTCGGAGCAAGCCGAAACATGTGCCTGCCACTTTCTGGGTATGTGCCCTGAAGGTTAGTTCGGGCTCGAACCATACCCCCAAGCTCTTGATTTTGTCTTTTGGTGAGGGCACCTCTCCCATACACGGGGGCCAAGATGTGGAGGGTAGAGAGGAGAGTTGGTGACCCAGCATTAAAATCTCGGTTTTTGCTCCGTTTAATTTAAGCTTGGAGTTGGTCATCCAGGAGAAAATTTCCGAGAGGCAGGCTGAAAGGTTGTCTGAGCATCACGAATTTTGCGTCAGCGAGACGACTAGTTGGGTGTCATCAGCGTAGGTGACGCATTTGATCCCGAACGGGGCTACTACCTCCTCCAGTGGGGCCATATAAACATTGAATAGGGTAGGGCTCAAGGATGAGCCCTGGGGGACTCCACACTGGAGGGGAGTAGATTTGGACATAATGCCATTTTCCCAGATCTTAAATGCTCGTTCATCCAAAAAGGATTCCAACCATTTCAGGGCCAGTCCCGTGATCCCGAGTCTTGCAAGGCGGTGGACTAGTATTTTGTGGTCCACCGTATCAAATGCAGCGCTTAGATCCAGGAGGATCAGAACTCCAGACCCCCCTGAATCCAAGATGCATCTTGCCTCCTCAGTTACCACTATGAGGGCTGTGTCGGTGCCCTGGCCCGGGCGAAAGCCCGTTTGCGAGCCACTCAACAGGTCATTGGATAGAGCCTTAAAATCATTTCTGATGGCTGATACCTCCACCTGTAGTAAATCCGTATTAGTTTTAGTAGACTGCGCAATGTCATGGACATCATTGAGACGCGTCAAAATAGCCTCCAAAGTGGAGTTAGCATCCTTTTGAGATAAATCAGGTGTAGGAGATACTTGCTTGAGTCTCTTAAGAGAAGCTTTCGACTCTTTTGTATCTTTAGCAGTCTGCGACAAGCCCATATTGGCCGCCATAGAGCTTCAAAAACAAAGGTAGGAGAAACAACCATTCAGAGAACTGAGGAAAGGCAGAAGGCACGAGGATATTGGTGTAGTCAGTAGGCAAGGAGAGAAAAACAAGAATGAGCAAAAATGTGAGAGCGCAAAATCAGCAGGTATCGCAAAACCATAAATAGCGGCGGGCTTACATGCACAAAAATCGAAATCTCAACACCGTAATGTCAGGGTCCTGCCGATATGAAGAATACGCCTTCATAAACTAAGAAGACAGCAAATAGGGTCTCAAAGAGCAGGTAATGTTATTGAAAGGCACTGTAGGCACTCTGAAGAAAGGTAAAGTAATATAAAATGCATTAAAAAAAAAAAAAAGTTTCATTGAAAGCCACACAGCATGGAGAACGTAAAAAAAACCGTTATCAGCTTGCAAAAGTTATCATTTGTCACCACCACCTGATTGCACGCATTCCGGATAAAATAGTCACCATGGTACCTCCGTTTGTGAGGAGACTCGGAACTGCGTGTGTGAGGCGAGACACAATGGCGGCCGCTCGTAGAAACACCGAGCGCCACCTTGAAGAGTCAAAATATCAGGCACCAGCAGCTCCAGGGCGCAGGAAGGCCTTACCACAGGCACACGGCACCTTCCGATATATGAGGCTCCGTTTCTGTTATTGTGGGGTCCCTGGAAACGGAGATGAACCTCCGACGGCCCTCACTCATCTCGGAGCTCAAGCGCAGACCGCCATTCCAAAGCGGCGCGCAAGCCACGCCCTGGCCCTAAGTCTTTTAGGCTCATTTCACGGATTAATGAATAGCGGAACAATTTAGCATATGACTGGTCAAGTATGAAGTAAAATCCCTTACTTTCCGAATGAAGGTAAGATGCCTGAACCACTCTACATTATTCTAGAGTTGGTGGCCTTGGGCCAAACAGTCCGCTGGAATAATGGCATCTGAGGATTTGTTTTTGGACACCATTATTCCAGCAGACCATCTTGCCTTAACTTGGAAAATAGGGGATTTTCCTTCATACTTGACCAGTCATATGCTGAATTGTATCGCTATTTACGGAGACACAGAGGACTCTGCAGATCTCTTTGTATATATAAAATAAAGTCTTCTGGTCATTAACCTTGGTTTGAGCCGCTTTTGGTTATATTTTGAATTTCTCCACAGTTGACCTCTCCCTGGGATTTCCTTTAGGTTCCTCCCCCCATGTTTTTTATTCATTTTGCACCCTGAGAAAGTTGCAACCAATATTTTGGGTCTTCATCATAACGTGCGTTGGAGCATCTGATTAACTCAACTACTCAGGAATTGAGCAATCCAGTATATAACATAGAATTCATAGTTTCTGTATTTCATCTGTCTCAAAAGGGTTTAGTAATGTACAGAAAAACGGACTCTGAGGTTGGTCTGTGTTGTTTCACATATATAAATACTGCTTGATTTTATTGAATTTGTGTTGTATGTTTATAGATGACTGACATACGCGATTTAAAAGGTATGTTTGTAGTGTGATTGATCGTCTGATTGTTTTGTTGGGGGCCTGGGTCTCTCCAGAGTGAATATACATTGCCATTAGTATTGTAATTGCTGTTTTGGCACAATATATTGTATATACCTAATTTTTGGTGAATGAACCATAAGAATTATAGAACATTTTGAATAAATATGATGTGTACATTTTTGGGACAAACATGGCTTTGCGATTTGCTGCTTGTTGTTTTTACTGAACGAGGGGGCGCAATTGTGACTTACTGATCTTTGAAATAATTGATGAGATATTGTACTTCAATTAATGCTCTAGGAAGGCTGTTTTTTGTTTGAATGGTGAACATTGTGGAAGTCCACATCTGAAATATTGTAACATATTATGAAGATCACCGGTTCCACATTGGGTTCAGGGATAGAGGCCTCTACTGAAGTGATGAGCTCAGTCCTAAGATCCTTTACTGGAGTCTTGTGCCTACATCTGAAGGTCTCATCTGTAAGTAGTAAGTAACTTTTATTGTTTAGGTTAATGGGTTTACCATTACGAAAAAATATACATTAAAACAATCTCCACAAGTGGAATTAAAAAGGTCTCATCTGTACTATAGTGTTCATTCAGCTCTGGAGGCCACTTTGGAGTGTTGTGCTTAGTGCCTGACACCACCTCAAGGGTCTTACAAAAGTTGTCAAACAGTCATTGAATGTCTCGTTTGAAAAATGACAACCTGGTTTCTTTAAAGTGTTTATTTCAGTTTCAGTTGTCCATCAAATGATTCTTGAAGACATACCCTGAACTCTAAAAGGCCGCAGGTCGCAGGTTCTACATTAGATTATCTGTTTGTCCCCACTGCAGTATATGTCTGTGTTTATGTCCCCATAAGTAATACTCGAAATCATATCAATAGTGTGTACACTATTCTACTACATCTGTGTATTTGGAAGGTTCATACTTGGATATGTAACACGCCTAGAGGAAACCCGATTGTGCAGGTAAATAACATGTTCCGAATGCAGCACATGTTATAGCAGATCACTTGCTGTGCAAAGACTGTAAAGCAGTACCCTTCTGAAGAAGTGACAGTCAGAAAGTAGTTGAAGATGTGAATAGAGTCTTTTAAGCTGGTGCCTATTTTCAGAGCTGTATATCCACACACTAAAGCTTTGTAAATGTGTGAACTGATGCCCTGGTAGCTGCTCAATGTATGTCAGCTATATAAAAGTTACCCAGGAAAGCCAGGACAACATACTAGTAGAACGTGCGTGTGATGCTCCTTGATGTAACAAACCTGAATGCAGCAGAAATTCATTAATCCATACCAACATTTTTACACAGCTCAAGAAACAATTGGTTAATCTGTCACTTATTTAGAGTGAGCACTATTGGACATAAGAGCTCTTTTAACATCGAGTGTTTGTAAACAGGTTTCTGCCGCATTCTGTGGGTTAGTGACCAATGCTGGAAGGTCAGCTAAGTGATTGAAATGACATGACTGACATTGGTGACAGCAGTACTGCATCCTCTCTCACCCCAGCCACTGGAGATGTTCAAGTTGCTAAATATTCTATTAGGGGACGCATTTGCACTCGTGCATTTGGAGCCAGTGCTTGGCATGATGCCATCATCCCCCATCTGACAAAGAAGCAATGTGTTGGAGAAGGAGGGCTGGATGTGCATCTCTACAAGCAGGAAAGGCTTGACATAGAACGGTTGCCTGCCACCTCACCAAAGACCAACCTGAAAAGGTTGCTCTTCAGCCCTCTTCATCTCAGACGATTAGGAAGGACATTTTAGAGTTAAAAGACAAGAACGTGCATAGATGCCCACCAGAGTTTATGTGAGCCTGGTTGGATGGAAAGTGCATACAAATTGAGTAGTTGGGAGGGTTTGTAACGATAAAAGGTATTTCTACAGCACATCTAGAAAGAGCCCTGAGAGAGATGTTGAGGCCCATTTATCAGAGTGGCTAGTTGTTAGTATGATAAATTTCGCACCCCAAAATATCCAACACTGATATGTTCAGAAATTTTTAGAAATTTTTAGTTGATATAATGATCACTGGTCATAAGTATTAAACTCAGAATAGCATGTGACATCTGGATCTTGGAGCTTACTGCATGAAAATCCGCATGTCCAAGTATTTGCACGCCATTTTTTAACTCTTTGAATCCCTGCAGGCTTCTCATGCAAAAATGTGACGTGGTGTGCAATCTGGATCACACTAGTATCTACTGAGTTCGATAAACATTACAATTCTTATACTTGCGAGGTTAGGAGCGTCTCACGGAGACGGCATCAATGAAGTCCAGTCGCTTAGCCCACCGCAGTGGGGCGTCTACTCACCATTGACGCAAGTCTCCGTGGATATAGAGTTGATAGCTCACTGTGATCAACAGCCAGTTGGCACAGGGAGACTCCCTGCAAAAGGCCAGCCGGTGACATGCAACAGCTAGAAACCGTGCCCGAGGCATGCGCACTCTCAGTCGCCACATAGTTAACCACGTTGAGGTTATGGAGACGGCGAGGCCATTGGTATTATAAAGGAGACCTCCAGCAGTGCATCAAATATGACAGTGTGTATTTGCATAAAGTAAAGTTTTCTCAAGCTTCACAGATAGACACAATAGAGCCCCGGAGCTAGAAGGCCAAGCCTTCCTCACATACAAAACAAGACAGCATGGGCCCCCTGCGGTCGCCACAGAACTCCATTTCATCACTGAAACTGTTTCAAGCCCTAAGCTTTTCACCTATGAAGAATTGCTATCAAATGTGTTAGTCTAATTAGTTCAATGAAACCAAGCTAAAAATACTGAGAATGCATCAGGTTGTCACAGGAAAGACCAAAACTGATAAAATGCCTGCCACCACAGGTAAAGTACAGGCAGCAGCAGTACAAACTGCATTAGATTGCAGAATGAGAACAAGATAATTACTTCTCGTTGCATTAGGTAATTTAAGGGACACGCAATTACTCTCAATACCTTAATCTGGAAACGATCATATAAGAACACAATAAAGATTATTTTATTCTACATCTGGATGACGTTGATTACATCAATTAACCCTAGAGCGAATTACAAAACGGGATTACTCTAATCTGTGTACTTTACCCTGCAATTTTGGCAGATGACTCCGGTTGAAATGCTTTTAATTACACTACAGTAGATTTATACTTCTTTGCCCTGAGTTAAATTACAGGAGATGATGACTCAAATACTCCATGTTATGCATTATATTCTAGAATTCTTTTTTTCTGGTTAATTTACCTTATATTAGATTTAAAGGGTCTATTGTGATTAAATGACACTTTATTTGATGGCAGATTGAGTGTGTTCGGTAATCTTTAACGCATTACAGAATATTACATTGACTCATTTACTGTGCATTAGATTATGAAAATAAATTCTGTTGACTACTTTACGCTGTAATAGATCACAGAAGCAAATTGCTGGTTTACTTTCACCTGATGTAGAGGAGCGGTATCTGTTAACATTATCTCAAATTAGATTGCAATAGGAGTTTACTATGAGGTCTTTAGCCTGTGTTAGCTAAAATTACCTTGATTACTCAATGCTTTATTAGTTAACATTTCAGCCTGCACTATATTATTGAATACTGCTCTAATTATTTAACCCTGTTTTAGATTGCAGGATATTACGTTGATTACGTTGCCCTCTATTCCATCACAGGAAGTGATGTCTATGAATATTCTATGATGCATCTGAATAAAGAGGACAAGTACAATAATCACTTTACCGTGCATTAGACTGATAAATACACTGACAGCTTTAATATTAAATAAATTACAGAGTTATATTGATCCAAGTACTTTACCCTAAACAGATTAAGGCAGAGAAGTAAGCTTGCTGGGTTACAGAATGAAATTACCTAGATTGCTTCGCCCTGCATTAGATTACAACAGATTACTCTGGTTACTTTCCCTGCATTCGCAGTAGAGATTAATCTAAATACTTAAACCTGTAACTACAGATTACTTAACTCAGGATTGGAATTCAAATGATAACTTACAATATTTTACTAGAGTAGTAATTAGTCTGGTTGCTTAATACGGTCTTTTATTACAGCATGAGGTCGGTCTTACCACTTCATCATACATTAGATTACAGAATGAGCCATTTTTGTATGGTCATCCCCAACACTTTTTTCTCCAATGGGGACACATTTGACTCTGAAGTGCACTGAACCCTGCTAACCAGGCCCCAGTGCTAGAGGGCTCTTCCTGAAATATGATGAATGTGAATTAGTAACCCCAATTGGGAATGCCTTTAACCTCCCTTATTAGTCCCTGGTAAGTGGTATCAGTGGTACCCAGAGCATGGGAGTTAAAGGAGTCACCGGGGCCTGAAGCACTGATTGTGCCAGCCTGAGTGACCCAAGTAAACAGATGACAGCAGGCCTGCCATTGCAGGAGCAGTGTAAACTGCTCAAACCAGGCTTTGCCCTTACCATGAGTGGCAAGGTCACAGCACTATTTTTAATAAATGTCAGTCACCCTAAGGTAGGCCCCCTGCACCCAGAAGGTAAGGTGCATTATATTAAAGGTGTGCACATATAATTGCAAGCTAATATGCCCCTTTCATTATGGACTACTATTAGTGATCAGGGGGACATAGGATAACATGAGCTAACACCCGGGTCCCCCGGAGGTTGTCAGCTCCATTATGGTCCCACTGAAAAGTTGTTTGATATCAAACAACTTGTCTCATCAAACCCGGTAGTTTTTTAAAGTTGGATTTAATGTGACATGTACCAAAGTGGCTATATTAGAGGTTGCCCATATGGGTCCCCAGTCTTTCCTATGCCTTGGCTGTTAGTCTGCAGCTCCTGCCGCCAAGACAAGAATCTGACCCCCTGCCAAGAGGTGTGAACTCTGTCAAGAGGCAGAACCAAGGGCCTGCATGGGCAGGAGGTGTCACCTCCCTCCCTGGCAGGATGGCTAGAGAATATGCACATCATGGCAGTGAGCTATCAAAGCCCTGACTGACTCCGATATGCAACCAGCCTTCCTTCCAGGGTAGGTAAAAGCCAACCCACTACGCCAGGTACATTTGCAACCCAGGCAGGTGGGAAAATTAGGTAGTCAGGGCGTACACCCCCAGAAGGCTAGCCACATCCCTAAGGTGGGCCACCTGGTCTGTACAGCCGAAGAAGGATTCTGCCATTTTTAAAAGTGGTAGAACAGAGGCTTCTGGGTAGGAAATATGCCACCTGTCACAGGAATTGGTCACCTCAGGGGTGGATTAGCTACTGGGGCTAGTAGCCTAGTGGCTACTAACACCCACACCCCTAAACCTAGAATTTAAGGGGCTCCCCTGGCACCAGAACCTCAGATCTGATTGACTTGCAACCAAGGACAAAAAGGAGACCAAAGTATGTGACTTCAACCAAGGACAAAGAAGAAATCAGAGTCTGCGAATTCAGTACCTGCACAAAGTTACAGCGCAATAACCTGCACCTGTGGCAACCACCCTCCAACTGCACAACTGCAAGTCGTCCCAGACCAGAGACCAGTTCTAAAGGAAAGATGAACCCCTCTGAAAGCCAAAGGCAACACCAGATCATCCTTGATCTATGGTACTAGTCCCCTTCAGCCCGCAAGCAAAGCACACCCCTGGAACCAAAGAATCACTGGCCATTGGGCCCGCCTAGGGATCTCCCAAAAATAAATAGTCCAGTATACGTTGTGGAAAACGTAGTCCTGACCTCTAGCAGGTTTCAGGCAGCTACCATTTTCCCTCGGAATCCAGGACGTTGAACTAACCCAAGGATGAGATTGCCGCTGCCAAGGTGTGTTGGTGGCCATCCAGCTACTACTACCTTTGCTCTACGGTGTGCTTCGAGGAAACCTGACAACACCTTCCAGCTGCTGCTTTAGTGGCTCAGTTGTCGAGCTTTTGCATCAGTTTCCTCATAAGCACTGTCTAAGTGGTAAAACCAGCAAACCTGTGGCTCCCTGACAACTCTGCAACCGGGCCCCACAAGCCAGGTAAAAATCAACTGACTGCCAGACCATGGTCCTGGGACCTGCCTCACCTTATCCGTTTCCACTGAACTCGACCTACAAGTGACCGATTGTCACTAGTGTTTTTTTCCCTTGACCGCAATGTTAAAGTCTTTCAAGAGTGAAATGTACCAATTTATTTTTCCATAAAACTCTGGTTACACTTATCCGATTGTCTTCGTTTTGGTGCCTAAATTTATATTAAAATCTAATAAATTTTTATAAATTGGTAGCAGATTTCTTTAAAGTCATGTCAATTACATACCGTCCATGTTTGTGCACTGAAAGGCTCAAAACACGTTCCTCTAGTAAAGCCTGACTGTTCTGTGCCACACTAACACCAGTGAGCTAGGGATTCATTAGTGTGAATCCAAAAGATCTATTTGAGGAAACATGAAGGTATTACATAGTGAAGCCTAACTAGCCTCACTACATAATACCCCACTTTCCTGCAGCACTGATTACTTTGTTCTGAAGTAGAGTGCAATACAGCACTCTGGTTATTTTGTCATTTAATAGATTGCTGAATGAAATTACTTGGATTACTTTACTGTGCTTTTGATTACAAGGATTACTCAGGTTACATAACCTTGCAACAGATTGCAGGCATTACTTTACACAGGGAATTTATAGTACATTATGCCATCTAGTGGAACGTACAATGAGATTTCTCTTATTGCTTTACACTGCAATAGACTGCAGAAGGAGACAACTGTGATTGCACTCCACTGCCTTAGGTTACTGAAAGAGAAATGTTATTGGTGTAGACCATAAAGGACATCAACAAAGCTTAATAAAGGAAACAAAATGGTGCACTAAGTAGAGGTTCTAATACCTTTTAAGGGATTTAAAAATACAGTAGCAAGTGGGTTCATTAGGAAAAGACATCATAAACATCTATGTGTCGTTCAAAGATGTTAAAGCATCTTTGTGTAATAATTGACGCAAGAACCATTCTGTGTCGTAACCGTACAGCGGAACAGTCAAATTTCAGATTATTGAGATCTTACATATCGTCATTAAAGAAAGAGCAGGACATTGATCATGAAGCACCTTCAGATAAATATCGCTTTTCTGGTCTTATGTTCCAGTAATAGTTTTAAATAAAGTGGCATTCTCTTACCGGAGGCTGACTCCAACAAAGATTTATACTATTTCAATTTTAAACAATTTTTAGGTGTCCATTTTAAAGCTTACTTAACACCCTGGTGATTAGTATGATGCTTATCGCTCAAACACTCTTCTGCGATATGGGCATGATTTCAGGGGTTCCAGTCTTGCATGACCCAACGCACACCTGTATCGCTAGATTTGCTTCGGTCTCTAAAAGCCACAGCCTTGCTCTTTGACACCTTGAACTTCAGAAAATGTTTAGTCTCAAACCGGTATATTTTGTTCATACTACTTTGGAGACCTATTAGAGTAAAATCACTTTGTCTGAATACATTACAATATGGATAGGATCTAGTCCCAGCTGAGGGGGATAGCAGTGCAAATATGCATATGCTCATAGCAAGTCATTTAAAACAATTATAGGACTAAAATGCAGCCTGTTTTAGACCATTCCCTGCCCTGGTCTACTCCTATAAGCACCTTACACCAAGTGGTAGGGTGAGGGGTAATTCTGAACTTTAGAATGTCTGAAGGAATCTAGAGTACAACCTGTTTTTCCCATAAAGTGGAAACAGGATGTCAAAAAAATAAACATCCTGGAAACAGGCAGCCCCCTGGTTCCAACATACCTCTCCAACACTGTCTGAACCGTGGCTATTTAGGATTATTATATAATATTTATAGAGCGCGGCTCACACCTCCACAGCATCCTGGCACTTGCTTCTCCTATGGATTTTTAAAATTAATTATGTGGAAATAGCCAAGTTTTAAGATTTTTCCTGAAATTTAGGAGGTGCTTAATGTTTCTCAGCAATGCTGCAAGTTTGTTCCAAAGTTGTGCCGCCTTGACTGGGAAGTTTTGTCCACCCCGTTTCAAATTCCGAAATTCTGGATTACATAGATTTGCAGCAGTCTATTGTAGATTTCTTGCCGGTGTGTATTGTTTGAATTTCTTTTGCAGCAGTTTAGGGCCCTTTCCCTTAATTGCCTTGAAGACTACGCACAGTGATTTATTCGCTATCCTTTCCTTTATTGGGAGCCAATGCGCTCCTTCATAGCTGTAGAGGATGACATTCTAGGTCTGTTCAATGCTAGTTTTGAGGCTGCAACTCGGATCGGAGACCAAAAAGAAGAAAAAAAAAAGTACTTGCATCAATTTGTAACCATTCGCATGCTTAGTGCTCATGCATTCAATATGACAGTCTGCAGCATAGACTTTGTTCTCTTTTTTAGTAATGCTGAACAGCATCACGGATGCTGTACAGCATGCCTAAACCCATTGGAAAGCAAAGAGGTCCTAAAGGCAAGACTTATTGGCTTTACCAGTGCTTATTACCTCTTGGGGTGTGACTTTCTTGCTCATACACAGTCCAGATTTAGAGATTATATTGTCCCTTAAAATTCTACACAAAGATTTGGCATTTTTGAGATTACACTATACGGCCAAACAATTTCTAAACCTCAACATTACCTCATGCTCAAATTCAACTCTGATATCATAAAGTGGTATCGCCATTTTTATACTTTGGACTGAGTAACCACTAAGGTTATTTTCCAATACCTGAGCCCAGAGAGGAGCCCAAAGGTTTCATCGATTGTAATCATAGAGATGATTGTTTAGCATACAATAATGCTCTTGTGAGTTGGGTTAGAGGGAATATTGTCTTCAAACTGACCAGTAGTTAAAAATCTGCTCTTCTCTTTCAATTTCTGGAGTAGGTTTGCACCATGTTTATTTGCTTTACTATGGTGCAAAAATATTCCTCACCGTCAAAATCAGCATTTCATTTCTACGCACACCCTGTGCGGGATTGCAGAATTTAAGAATTAAGTCTTCCACAAATAAAAAGCAACCAGTAATGCGGTCAAATGTTGCTACAATAGAATGAAAAATTGTCATCTGAATTTAAAAATATTGCAGTTTCTAGGGAATGTAGACTTCGAACAGAAGGACGGCTCATTGCTGTCCCGATAATAACATGGAGGAATCACACCCTACACCTGGAGCAGGATTATTGGGGTGATGGGAAAACCACATAGTTAAAGGACTATTCCACGGATAAGAGGGTGCCAAGCACCACTTGCAAGACCTTTCTTTTAACCTTTGACAGGGCTACAATTTACTTGGTATTTATCAGGTTTCTTGAAGACAAATATTAGCAACATTAAAACTTATTAAAACAATTCTTTTAAGCTCTCCGGAAGGTAATCTTGCCAAATTCCAAGACAAGAATCAGTAAATGTGGGGTAAATCAGAGTAGAGGTGAACTCTTGAGGCTTGTTTCGATTAAACACCTCCCCCACTCCACCCATGACCATGAGGTTACTTCTTATCTGCTCCCATCCTGCAGACTGGGCTCAATTTGCTGAGGGAGATTAACAACCTGATCACATCTAGCAGTTGGAAATACTATAGAACATGCCTCCATAGTTCGTTCCTGGGATATTGCATAACAGCCTTCAGGGCAACATATGTAACTTTTGATAGTAGATAAGGCTTTGGCGTCTAGACATATCATCTGGGTGGTAACAGTTACTGGAATAACATCAATTCTTTGACTGCGGAATAAATTACAATAGTTCTGTCTCATACATGGAACTCATTTAGAAGTAACCTGAACTATATTGATTTGAAGAGATGGAAATGATTCTGAAGAGTAATCAATTTAATGTCTGCTACGTTCATCATTTTTAACAGGAGCGCATATGGATCAGACTTAAGATTCTTGATCTATTTAAAGGGGGTCCCAACTAGGTCTGGGCCTAGTTCGTGGAGTTTTGCTATGCAGAACTCCGCAAAGTTACAAAAAAACTCTGCGTGGTTCCATAAGTAGTGAAGTGTAGTGCAAACTACTGTTCGTGCTGGTCTTGGGTAGAAATTCTAACCGAGCTACAGCTTGCAAACTTACCATTCGAGAGTGCAAGCAGGGGATAAACTCTGCTGCATTACGCAAAGCAGAATTTTCTGCACTCGCGAGCTCCTCGGAGCGTGGAGTGCAGAAAACTCAGCAAACTTCGCGAACAGAATGGAGTTCACCGCCCAGGCCTAGTCCCAACATAAGCAAAGAGATCTCCAAAGTCGATAGTTAATAACTGTGGGACTTTTTTCTGTTGTGACTATACAGCTTTGTCAGAAAGCCTCTGTTCGAACTAGGTCACCACACCCCCCAATTATTGATGCATTGAAGTCTCTCCTAAATTCAGCTACTACATGGTAGAATCTCAAATTGGCCGAATAGTTGCCTACAGTGATTGCCTACGAGAATGAGCTTGGAGACAACTTTAGGTTGGAGTTTGACCTAGATGGAAAAGTTCACCCAACTCTAAATTACCCTTAGTATAGGTTTGAATCTTAAGTTCCTAGATCTCATTTTTAAGTTTCTGCGCTTCTTTCCTTTTTATATAGGTCCCCTTTATTTATGGCTTCAATTGTGCTAAAGAGGTCTGTAACTCCGCCTTAGCTTGCTTCTTAAAAATCAGTTAGCAGGGAATTGTTTCTGCTTGGTCAGGAAAAGTTGCATATAAAAATCCATGTCACTTCTCTGGAATAATTTTATTAATGAATATACTGGAAAAATTGATTCCTTTTTCTTTTTACATGGCTTGGAAATTTAGTTTTCTTAACAACGGTGGCCCTGTTTAATTTCCCATCAATTGTCAAATTACTGCTCCTTTCTGCATGTTTGGTGGACAAGGGATATGCAGGTGTGCTTTCGTGTCCCTTTAAAAGAGGGTGGGGGATCTGAACCTGTAATAATTTGAGATTGTGGTAACAGACTTTTCACTGGTTTCGGGACTCCTGGCTAGAGCACCCAGAATAGACGACATATTTCTCAGAATAAGGTCAATTTTGAATATCGTTTACACCATATTTAAGAAAGAACTTAATATTCTATTTAGTGCATGAAGAGCTGAATTACATGTATTTCAAGGAGCATATCACAGGTAAGTACTCGTCGAATAACTATTAATCACTAGGGATATCACTGAATATATCAAGAGTCTCTTAGGCAGTACATTAGATAGTGGTAGATGCAGAGCAGACTTCTTTGTTGGGTAAACTACAAGGGTATTAACCTAGACAATTTGAGTCTACTAGTTTCAGCATAAGAAGACGGAGAAAATGAACTTTGCCCGACTCCATCTTTTATATTTCAGTTACCTCCTTATGCAATGCTTCAGAGAGTAAAGCAGTTTTCTAAAGAATGCATATTCACAGAGATTTAGACCTTCATTGCCAACAGGCTAAGAAAGAATGTTGGAATAGGCTGTAGTCTTGCTGAAGAGCCTACATGCATAGATTTCCTCCAATGGGCAGCACTTCTCTTTGGTGTAATCGATCTAAAGTGCAATTGTTTAATGGTTTTGGTAAAACACTAACTAGCAGTCGCACTTTCAAATGTATGTGATAAAAATTAGAATTGTAAAAAAACAACGAAAAGCAAATCTTTATTTAAAGCATTGGTAACAATTCCTCACAGTTCATCCAAAAGTGGCAGACTTGGAATATAGCACTGTCAAAGAAGCTCAGGGCCAGATTTAGATTTCAGCGTATGGATTGTACTACATCAGGGTGATGGGGTAAAATACTCAGTAACCTGATGGAGTACCCGTCCTGCTATTTTAGAGTTGTCTGTCAGCCCAGTGAAAAACTGTAGTCATTGACAGGACCCGCCATCACAATGGTTCCGGTCAGTGAGTTAAAAAGAATGGCTCTGGCAAACATGACAGCCGCCTGTGAAACTTTTAACACATGTTTGTTTCTTCAAAAACAAAATCCAAAAACGGGATTTTGCTTTTGAAAACACGAAAACTAATAAGCCTCATCCCAAGGAGATATCTCACATGGTGTGGGGGTAATTTAACATTTTTTTTCTGTCCCTCACTGCAACGTTTTTCACAGCAGTAAGGGAGTGTAAAAGCTGGCCATTCCACTGACCATTCTAAATTGGGTGGGCGGTGGGATGGCCAAACCTCTGATGTGACAAGCAAAGACAGACTCAGCTGTTCCTAAAGGACAGAAGAAGAAGGAAAAGAGCGGTCACAGGGAGGGCAGAGGTAGTGCTCAGTGGAGGGCTACCCTGGGTATCCAATTAGTTGGATTTAATGGCCTCACACACCCTTGCGAGTGTCATGCTTCATCACTGGCGTTTGCTCCTCATTGGGAAGGCGGTGCAATGCCCAACGGGCTCACCTCAAAGAGGGGCTCTTTGGCGGAGATCTTTTTTCCAACTGCCTATGGGTGAAGTGAGGGTGAGGGGCCAGGAAGGAAGGGATAGTGTAGATAAGTGGATTAAAATGTGGCACAAGGTACCGGAGATCAATTTATTCTGGTGGTCCCCTGCCACAAGTAAAAACAGTGGGTAGCCTATGATCGCAGGAAATTAGGATTCCACGTCACGATCCAGGACTACATTACATATCGTGAGGTCAACATGTTTCTCTCCTTTGCACACTGGCTGCGATTCTTCAGGACCTAGTTAGTTACATCTATCTCTAGCAAAACATGACCTAGTTAAGTGTCAGTTAATATTTTACAGTTGTACTACCTGTATGGGACAGCTCTTGCCTAGGGGAGACAAAAGAGATCGTTACCATAGTTCAGTGACAACAAGTGCCCTTTGTGACCGTGAACACGCAGTGCTGTTGTGAATAAAATGACATTTTAGCAGTGACATACTAGTGGGGAGTGGTGACCATTATGTATTGACTTATATCACAATTCAACAAGACACAACATCCAAGATTAAAACCAAAGTAAAAAGTTAAAAACAGCAGCAGTTTCTTCAAAGTCTAGGGTCCACAAACCTATAGCAAGGGTAACATGTTACTCACCTAAAGGAAGAACCATAGGGGTTTAAGGCTATAAAGTGAGCCTGGTTGTCAGGGCACTACGAGGGAGCGCTCACCACTATCTATTAAAATGTATAGCCCAGATCAGGCCACTGCCTAACCCCCGAACCCGGGATTGGCACAGGGAGTGCACCCAGTTGCCTAGTGACCACTGACACGCCACTTAAGCGCCTCAAAGTTAACTATAGATGGGGCCGGACCACAGCTCCTCCTCCCTCTAACTTACAGCCAAGCTATGTGTTACTTGTAAGGCAACTCCATGATCTATTTGCTTTGGGGGAACCTTTCCAGGAAGCGAGTGAAGCTTTACTTTTGTTCAATGGGTATATTCTAATATTGGAATCGACTATTTAATAGTGAACAGTATATTATGACAACCAGGCTCACTAAGCTATTCAATCCTCCATATACAGCGAGGTCACAGTGTTTCTTATTTACCGCCGGCCACTTCCTTCTCACTCAACCACCAACAGGCGATTGTTTAAATAAGAAAAACGATTCATTTAGCCTGCAATTTTGCTTGTTCCCTTTATAGCCTTAAAACCCTATGGTTCTTCCCCCTTGATGTCATACCTACCGGGTACTGTTGACACCTATACACCTTGACCTTTAGGTGAGTAACATGTTACCCTTGCTATAGGTTTGTGGACCCTAGACTTTGAAGAAGCTGCTGCTGTTTTTAACTTTTTACTTTGGTTTTAATCTTGGATGTTGTGTCTTGTTGAATTGTGATATAAGTCAATACATAATGGTCACCACTCACCACTAGTATGTCACTGCTAAAATGTCACTTTATTCACAACAACACTGCGTGTTCACGGTCACAAAGGGCACTTGTTGTCACTGAACTATGGTAACGATCTCTTTTGTCTCCCCTAGGCAAGAGCTGTCCCATACAGGTAGTACAACTGTAAAATATTAACTGACACTTAACTAGGTCATGTTTTGCTAGAGATAGATGTAACTAACTAGGTCCTGAAGAATCGCAGCCAGTGTGCAAAGGCGAGAAACATGTTGACCTCACGATATGTAATGTAGTCCTGGATCGTGACGTGGAATCCTAATTTCCTGCGATCATAGGCTCCCCACTGTTTTTACTTGTGGCAGGGGACCACCAGAATAAATTGATCTCCGGTACCTTGTGCCACATTTTAATCCACTTATCTACACTATCCCTTCCTTCCTGGCCCCTCACCCTCACTTCACCCATAGGCAGTTGGAAAAAAGATCTCCGCCAAAGAGCCCCTCTTTGAGGTGAGCCCGTTGGGCATTGCACCGCCTGCCCAACGAGGAGCAAACGCCAATCATGAAGCATGACACTCGCAAGGGTGTGTGAGGCCATTAAATCCAACTAATTGGATACCCAGGGTAGCCCTCCACTGAGCACTACCTCTGCCCTCCCTGTGACCGCTCTTTTCCTTCTTCTTCTGTCCTTTAGGAACAGCTGAGTCTGTCTTTGCTTGTCACTGTCCCTTGAGGCTCTGACTATGGCTGGACCTTCCATTCTCTATTTTCCGTGAATGGTAATCTGAGCCCTTGGATATTCACCTGATCCACTTCCTCCCCTCCTTTTGACACATACAAACCTCTGAGGTCCCTTACTCCATCAGGTTGTTGGAGGAGTAGGTCAGCGACCGAGATTGATTAGTCTCCGTTGCTGACATACTTAAGTTCTGCCCAACTATAAATCACTGAAACAAAAGGGGTAACCCAGGGACCAGGGCTGGATAATTAATAGCAAAAAGGTGGCCCCTATGGGGGAAGTATACCCCTTGACTTACACAGCAAAGTGTCAAGAAGGGGGTACAAACAACTAACACAAATAACTCAAAGTTATATATTGATTTCATTTGTTACTGCTCTGGTTTGAGGAACTTTTGTTTAAATTCGTTACAATGCGAAATAACACATTTTTTCTAAAAAAAACATAAGGTGCTCCAAAAAAGGGGGTGATGGCGCAGTGAAAGTGACAATAAGTGCAGAAAGTACATAGGTGCTATGTACAGAAATATATACATGTGGCTGATAGGAATTATAGAGTGTTCGAGATCAAACCCCGATGAGTGAGTGCCGATATCCACCATCAATATCTTGAAGAACAGTCCACATGTTCTTTCTGTTGATGTTACGACCCCTGGGTTGGATTATTTAAAACGGGTCGTCATCAGGATGCAAAAGTATATAGGAGACACCAATTGACTGGGGCAGCCAGCTAAAAGAATGTCTAAACACCAGTCTTCGAATTGTTTTCAAAGTAAGTGCTCATATACGCTGGTCAGTGTAAACCGGACCTCATGGAGGATCTTCTGGTCAATGGATTCCCTGCAGGAAAGTCTGCTAATGTTTTGCATGTGATCTAGGGAGCTGAAACTTCGAAAAGAAGCTTTAAATCATCAAAATAATGTCTGGTTTTCAAGGGTGCTTTTTCCAAGTTCAGGTGTCTCTCCCGGGCTATTAGCTGTAAATTAAACAGGCGGCCTTCAGTTTGTAGTACCCTCTACGCCACTCTCTAAAATAGCTCTTTTGTTTTAAAATGTGATACAGACAAGAATCTGTATCAACCATAAATGATTGGAGGCTTAATAGCCCAAATATGCAATGGCCAAATGTTTATAAATTGTTTAGATAATTAAAACATTTAACATCTGCATAAAAATAATGCACCAGATTAGGGGTGCAAAATGTATTCTAAGCAAGCTGGGTCCAAGATTAGCAGAAAAGCACAGTTCCGATTCTTCAGTGCCACCTGCCCGCCAACTCTCCAATCGTTTTCCTAGTCTGAGCTCTCTAAAAATGTCTCCATACTGCATTGAGCTCCACTGCACTCCTCAGACTCCTACAAGCTTTTGTGGGCTCTGGTACCCACAGTTGTGAACACACCGCTCTCTTCAGTTCAGTTTAACTCTGCTCTACTCACCTCAACCCCAGAGAAGCTCAATCGGTCTCTAGAGCGGGAACCACATAAGATCTCAAGTAACCTGCCAGCTAGAAGTAATCCGAACTGCACCTTCTCCTGCCACAGCGCAATAGATTACCGGATTGAGGAAGGAGATTACCTTGAAAAAATTTCAAGATCAGATTACAGGAGATTGCTGGACGACATTTGCTTTTACTTACAACTGGGATTACATTGATTGCTTTGCTCTGATTATTTTGTTTGGCGTTAATTGCCTTTATAATTTTACCCTGTACTAGATTTCAAAAGGGGGATGACTTTAATTACTTTTCCTTGCACAAGATTAGAGTTTATTTTTCAGCTAACATTGAGAACGGACGGGTTAAAGACAGCCATTGAACAAGCTTTACACACAGACAGCAGACAAATCACAGTCCCCCCAAAACTCACAGTTCTGTTCATCGGTCTCCACTACATTATGCAGGAGAAATGGGGAAACTGTACATACAGCATGGATCCCCACAAACATCCAGAGGCGAGAAATACATAGAATAAAAAGAAGACAAATTTACGATTTGGTTTGATCTCAGAGTCCTTTTCTCTGCCTGCCTTATGTGGAGCTTAAAGGTATGCGATTTGAGAATAACGCACTTTCCACCCCCCCCCCCCCATTCAAGAGATATTTCCTAGAAAGCATTCATATTACATTGCAAATAATCTACCCACATTTTTTTCAAGCTAATCTGTCAGGGAATATCGTTTTACAAGCCTTATACAATTAAGTAAAAGAAAAAGCTACTAAAGACACTTTTGCAGCAACAATTTTATATATAAAGAACATTATGAAAAAATATTTGTAAAAGCAAATAAACAAATGAAACATTTACATTTCTGAAATGTTTGCCAGGAAGAATGTTGTCCAATCCTAGTACGTGCCTCTTGGGGTGCGAAGGAAAGTCGAAATTTCAAGAGGGCTTTTTCATTGGCAGTCGCGTCTTGGTTAGTAACAGGACAGCAAGGTCTGTCAAGTCACATTAAGGCAACATGAGTGTACATTCAAGAAGATCAGTGGGTCATGTCTGCACCGTGAGGTCCTACGGCTTGATGCACTGTGTGAACGGAAGTGTGTCCTTTGTCTGCAAGCTAGAGGTACCATTCCGGTAATATGGCAATGGGTGTCACGTAGTGTAATATGGCAATGGGTGTCACGTAGTGTAATATAGCAATGGGTGTCACGTAGTGTAATATAGCAATGGGTGTCACGTAGTGTAATATGGCAATGGGTGTCACGTAGTGTAATATGGCAATGGGTGTCACGTAGTGTAATATGGCAATAGGTGTCACGTAGTGTAATATGGCAATAGGTGTCACGTAGTGTAATATGGCAATGGGTGTCACGCAGTGTAATATGGCAATGGGTGTCACGTAGTGTAATATGGCAATGGGTGTCACGTAGTGTAATATGGCAATGGGTGTCACGTAGTGTAATATGGCAATGGGTGTCACGTAGTGTAATATGGCAATGGGTGTCACGTAGTGTAATATGGCAATAGGTGTCACGTAGTGTAATATGGCAATGGGTGTCACGTAGTGTAATATGGCAATAGGTGTCACGTAGTGTAATATGGCAATGGGTGTCACGTAGTGTAATATGGCAATGGGTGTCACGTAGTGATGCTTCAACGCCAAAGCATAATCAGTAACTGTGAAAGGCTATCCCACAAGCTGCCGTTGGACTACGGTAGCAATAGCTAGGACATTAGACACATTTTAGGATGAAATATAGTAAATCGAGCGCGCTTTTGATACGAGGAGCAAAGCCCCTTTTTCCTGCGAGTGTTTGCTACAGTTGACAATGATTGTACTTT
Source organism: Lissotriton vulgaris (assembly GCF_964263255.1). Lineage (NCBI taxonomy): Eukaryota > Metazoa > Chordata > Amphibia > Caudata > Salamandridae > Lissotriton > Lissotriton vulgaris. The sequence continues at coordinate 338,515,047 of NC_141695.1, forward strand.
AACAAGTTGTTTCTGGGCTCTTATAACTCAATATTAATGAACCCTTCTATTGTTTGCAAAGCTAAATGATTAGGATATTAAGCCCGCTGCTGAGGGCAATAACGATTGTTAAAATCTCAGAACCTCAACTGGGGCCACAGCTGCAGACGAGAGCCTATAAAAAGGGCGAGGGTCTTTAACAACCATTATAGCCTGAGACAGAAGGGCTATTGTATGCATGGGGGGGTAGAATGTTCCATTTTAAAAAGGGAGAACCAGAAAAACGAACTTCAGAATGTTGGAGCAGATGTTCTTTGCCAGTCATTACTGACTTTGAGCCACTCCATTGTCTTCAGTGGAGCTCTCAACATTCAGGGGCTATAATACTGCCTGTTTTTCTTAAGTGTGTTCTTCAGGTAAGTTTCAAGGTTTGCTGTTTCTCAGGTTAGAAAGTGGTCGATTGGAAAATCCTGAAACGGTGAAAAGCCTGGGAGCGCAGATAGTGGTTTACTCTAGTGAGGTGCCGAGTGGCCTGCAATGTAAGTGGTAAGGCAGCCGTCTTTCTGAGGCAGACCAGAGTGAGCCTCAAGGTATGCAATAACACAGGGGACTACCAGTGAGCAAGTGCCCTTTCCTACAATGATCCAGACACTAATTGTGGATCCCCCACCACCCCTCAGGCTCAAGGTAACACACACTGCACTAGTGGAGTTGTGGACCGACATTTGCAAAGACTGCTCTGGTGCGATCGCACAGGCTCGTACAATATATATCGTTTTTGAACTGGCAAGTTAGTACAAATATTTTGCAAACATGCATGGGCTTACGAAAGCGCCACAAAATCTACATAATGTGGTCAAAGCTTCTTGAGCAAGTAAACGACCATCCTAAACTGTTCTCTCTCTCTCTCTCTCCTCAGGAGCTAGTCTACAAACATGCCCTGTCCACCAACAGTCAGAAGGTCTGCACCTACAAGGAGATTCGCTACGACACCATCAAGCTCCCCAACTGCCCTCCTGGCGTGGACCCCTTCATCACCTACCCCGTGGCCCTCAGCTGCGACTGCAACATGTGCAAGATGGACTACAGTGACTGCACCGTGCAGAGCATTGGACCAGAGTTTTGCTCTGCCAGTAGAGGCTTTCTATAGTCCCACCACCACCTGCCATCCAGAACCATCTCTGCTGGACTTGGGGCAAGGCACCTCCAACTTGAAGTTGAATCGGCAACCCATATATGTTTAAATCTGTGCTACACACACTGCTAAAAGCCTGTCTTTCATTCTAACCCCACACCCTGCTTATAACACACATGCACACTTTCTAAAATCACGGTCTGGGGAGCACTATCAGCATATAATCACCTAGGACATCTTGGAGTGGGATTGGCAGCTTCTGAAAAAGGTCTAGAGACGAGGGTTTCAGGGTGCAAGTGTACTGTGCCAAGAGTTAAGTGCCACACAGTTCTATAATTGCATACATAGGGATGCCCTGCTAATTTACTGCACCAAGGAAGGTTTCAAATGGGGTATAACAACTCGACATCAATGGCCAACACACAATGCACCACCTTGACTTGACACCAGGGGCAGAATTTGCAGCAATGTTGTAACTGTGCAACAATGCCCAATACACACTGCAATTATATGACTAGACACCAGGTGTCAGCTCATACTGCAATGTAGTACCAATGGTTAAGACACTACCATGCTGTAAGCTAGTCATTAAGCGCTAGCAGTGCGCATCCTGACAGCTTATTTGCCTTTACAATCACAATTATCATACGGTGCAGGCCCAAGGACGTATCTCATTTGCAACTTTCTAAAGAACCAAAGGAAAATGATGGGTTATGCTCCTGGAGGCCACAGTGCAAACTCTGCAGGAAAATGTATCCTTGGTGCAAAGAAGAACGCAGGGCCTGCCTGTAGGCCTGTTGGGAGAGAAGGTGGTAGCAGAGCAGCGGCAAGGCCAACTGGTATGGTTGGTCAACCTTGCTCCTTATCCTTGACTTCTAACTCCTAACCAGGTCCTTAATTCTTGTGAAGCATCATCCCTTAATTTTTCTTCCAGCCATAAACTTTGCTTTCAAGGTCTGCTCTTCACGGTAGACTCCAAGTCAATAGAGGCAACATTTTGATTAAATGCACCAAAACAGCTTCACTCCCCCCTCCGTCTGTAATCTCTCCTGTGCCTGTTTAATCCCACCCACTCTTATCCTCTTCTTCCATACTCCACATTGTTAACTACACCTTTCCCGCTCCCTCCTTGGGCCCTGCTCACTCCAGCTTTGTGAAGCGCGTTTAGATCTCCTACCCAACTCTCATTGTCTATGCCTTAAACTCACCCTTCTGTCCACTCCTCCCCTGCTCTCCTTATTTACTCCTCATCTCTCCTTCCCCAGGGTCGCGAGGCACTCTGACATACCCCAAAAAAAGTGACACTGAGACGTTCTATATAACAGTAAAGATTAATAAAATGCCATAACTCTGTTCCTCGTTATTCAATGGTGCTCATTTCATCGACCCCATGGAGAATCAAAGGCAGATATTTCTCATTGGGATCCAAACTGGTGATTCGCAGGTTCCACGTAGTTTTCTGTAGTGGGTGTAGTTATGTACTAAGCGAAACTAAAACCAATGCAGGACAGGAATCCCCAAGATGAGTCCCAACGTTTAAAACTACAACATAAAGCTTGTTCTGATGCGAGAGGGCTCCACTGGACCGCTCTTTCTCTGAGAACAGGTTCAACACTTCACTCTGGGGCAAGCAAAAAATGAGGCCTGCGATCAATCAAGTTATAGAATCTAGCAGAATTGTGCACGATTTCGAAAATTAATTTCTCATGCCATACAAAGGTTGCTCGGACGGTCAGGTTTTTGTTCCACACTCGGAGGTAACACTGCAGAGGTGAGGTCCTCGAACCAAAGGCAATGAGCACTGAAAGACAATATGGCGTCTGGTATGCAGCAGCCTCGCGCAGTTCGCGTGACAGGCCCGAGAACATGCGTCTCTAGGTATGGGAACCTGAAACAAACACAGGAGGTTTATACGTGTAGAAACAGGACTTGTGGACAGCCACCTTGGATTCAATTCCTGGCTTTAATATGTCCAGGCAGAGGCAGAGCCTGGGACAAGAGCCTGGCATTTGCAACCTGTTACTGTTCTCGCAGAAGCTGCGCCTTCAGATGAGTGCAGAAACAGTGGCTGGATCTGAAGCCTGAAAGTATTGAGATATAGAGGGGTAGCATCTGGGACCAGAAGCCTCAAATTCATATGTAAATCAGGGCCGACCCTAAATCGGATTGACCGGGACAGTGCCCTGGGCGTAAACAAATTGTGGTGTTTGCTGTCGGGTCGCTGCGGTGTGACGCAGGAGGTGTGAGGAAGCTGGGATGAGGGCAGGGGGTTGATGGGGGGCTAACAATTACGCGGACGTCCATTAAGGTCTGATTACAAAGTCTTTAACAGGACAGATTGAGACCAGGTTGGTTCTAGGAGCTGCTGTTTGCAGTACATTAAGCCAGGCAGCTCCCTGTTGCGACCCTCCGAATACTGACGCCCTGGGCCTGACCCCAGCTCGCCCATGTCCCTGATTATCTATGACACGCAGCCTGAGATTTGGAGACTGGGCGTGTATGTACATCATTAGGGAAAGCCTCAGCCGTGTAGTGCAGTGTAGCCTCTGTAGTGCTCAGAAGAAGCAGGCATGAAGAGTGCAGAAAGGAAAGGGTCTGAATGCGTAGCCTGGAGTTGTGTGCTCGGAGGCAGCAGGCGCTGTAGAGTAGTGGAGGAGACTGGATTCTCAGTCTCAGTGGTGCAGTGTCACACCGGTAGTGCTCAGAAGTCGCAGGCACTGCAGATGAGTGCAGAAACATAAGGGTCTGGATTTGTAGCCTTAGTGGTGTAGTGTAGTGTACAGAGGCAGCAGACACTACATATGAGTGCAGAAAGAAAAGGGTCTGGATCTGCAGCCTCAGTAGTGTAGTGTAACCTCTGCATTGCAGAGACAGCAGGCATTACAGATTAGTGCAGTAAGAAGGGGGTCTGGAGCCTCAGTAGTGTAGCCTGTGTAGTGCTCAGAGGCAGCAGGCACTACATAGGAGTGCAGACAGAAAAGGGCCTGGAACCTCAGTAGTGTAGTGTAGCCTGTGTAGTGCTCAGAGGCAGCAGGCACTACATAGGAGTGCAGACAGAAAAGGGCCTGGAACCTCAGTAGTGTAGTGTAGCCTCTGTAGTGCTCAGAGGCAGCAGGCACTACATAGGAGTGCAGACAGAAAAGGGCCTGGAGCCTCAGTAGTGTAGTGTAGCCTGTGTAGTGCTCAGAGGCAGCAGGCACTACATAGGAGTGCAGACAGAAAAGGGCCTGGAGCCTCAGTAGTGTAGTGTAGACTCTGTCGTGCATAGAGGCAGCAGGCACTACATATGAGTGCAGAAAGAAAAGGGTCTGGATCTGTAGCCTTAGTAGTGTTGTGTAGCCTATGTAGTTCTCATGGGAAGCAGGCATTGTAGGGGGTGTAGAAATGGCCTGCATTTGGAGTCTGGCTTTGTATGTACAGAAGAGGGAGGGCACTGTAGAGAAGTGCAGTAGGAAGCAGTGTTTGTGGTCTTGCCTTCCATGCATGCGTAGGGGAAGATTCTTGAACAGAAAGCCCTACACATCCAGAACAAGAGGCCTAGGATGTACAGAGGCAGAGCTGGTGCATCAGTGCAGAAAGGGCCTGAATTTTCACCCTGACCTTGTTTACTTCTTCAGGGGCAGGGCATGGGACCAAACACCAGCATTTGGCACGCACATGCCTTGCTTGCCCGGAGGCAGGGCCTGGGACCAGAGAGGGAACTGGATTGTACAGCTGTGTCTACATGGGCAGGGCCTGGGAGCAGCCAGAGAGAATGTAAAACAGGGAACGAGATTAAGAGGGGGAAGGAGGCTCGTGTTTCGCAGCCTGGCCTCGTTCCCACGGACAGATCAGAACACGGGGACCAGACAGATCAAAAACAGGAGCTAACTCGAGCCCCTGCAGTGCCGGCGGGGCGCTGGTCTTTCAGCCCAGGACTATGCATCTCTATGGGATATGTGACTCAGAGGGGCCACTCGCTGCAGTCGCAGGGGGGAGGGTGCTCATCATTTTGCATTATGTCATTGACTAAAACTGAAAACTGGTCTGGTTTACAAGTAGAATGGCCAAGGACCAGACATCAGCCCGGGTCTCAATGTGAAGTCTACATAGTAGCGGCATTCGGGCCACAAGTGAGCCCCGTAACTCCTTCCCTGGTTCCTTCTTGCGCAAAGAAGAGTGCGCCCCCATCCCCCATATAAGGTACATGGAGGAGCCCCCTTTGGACTCAATCAGGAACTCTCCGAACAGAGGGGGGTCCCTCTACCTTTGGGGGCCCACCTGCACTGCGGGAGTGGCGGGGTGAGGTGTTACGCTACTGGTTTGTGCACTGTGCCACAGAACGCTGTACGTCAGCGGCGAGGCCTAAGCAGGCTGGATCCGGTCTGGAGGGGTCCTGACACGGCAGTTCTAACCGGACAGGTCCTATTGGAGGAGGACCGAGACTGATTTACATATGGCTGGCCTCGCGTGATTAGCTTGTGGCTGGTCTTGAGCCAACTCAGGTGGTTGCGTTTAATTCAAACAATTCTTCCATCAATAGCACGTTGTACACGAGCATAAACTGCGACCAATATGGATGCTGGCACTCAAGAGTGCGGCCCTGTGTGTGAAGGCGGAAGAACCCGGAGCCACGGAATTGAGGTAATGGGCAGTGTCACACAGCCCGCTGCCGGGACCTGAGAAAAGCAAAAAGTAGCTTTACAGATTTCCATGGGAGTTAATACAAAGGTAAAATTACAGGGGGGAAAAGCACAAAATAGCTTTACAGATTTCCATGGGAGTTAATACAAAGGTAATTTACAGGGAGTATCCAAGAAAACCGTCGAAAAGACTGTTTAAATTGAAGGGCAATAATAAAGCTAAAGACAAGTTGCACTGACTAGGTTTTCAACGTTCTTGAATGTTTAGAAAGCAAGCTAGCTGTAGTATAAGGGATCTCAGCTTGCATGAGCGTAATTCTCCTGGACTGTTCTGTGCTCGTATTGCTGACAAGAACTTTGCCCTCCCCTCAAATACCTATGCATATGAGATAGCTTTAGTTTAGTTGGAGCGCAACAACATGCAATTGAATGTCAGGGTTCTCTGCACCCGGCCACTGAGTGCCAAAGGCCCCTTTAAAAAGGTGTGCATCTTAAAAAGCCCTGAAGTGCTTGATAGATTGTTATAATGGAAAGAAAATGCCACTGGTGACTTCAGCTAGCAGATTCGCTGCAGAGATTTACTGTCCAGATGTCCACCTCTGCCTAGCCTGGACTGCCCCCTGAGCTGGCATTACAACAGATCACTGCCAGTCCGTGCCAGCAGTGAGACCTCATGGGTCGATAGCTCCCACAATGGCTTTGCCTCCTTGGCACATGTTATTCTGCATTCCTTGCACTCTGGCCACACATTGAAGAAATTAAAAAGACTGTTGGAAACGCCTCAAATTCTCCATAGCCGGGTCCCGTCCCTTCCTAAAGACTGCTGGAGAAGGGCCCTTGGCCCACCAGGTGGCAGAGGATATTCAGAGCATAGCTATGTGTGGACCGAGGGGTCCTGGGACCCAGGACCAAGAGAGCTGCCGTTCCCAGAAATACTTATTCTGAATGGAGGGGGCCTGCCCAAAGGGAAAACAGCACTAATACAAGGGAGTTTGATACATCAATCTATGCGTGCAGTGCCAAGAAGCCAGCCCAAAAATCGAAACTGATGAAATGCATCTCTTGTCCTGTGAGATTAATATCTTGCCCGGATTTTCTTTTTGTGTAGAAATGGACATGGGTAAAAAAAACATATGTTATAAACAAAAAAGGTGGGAAACTGATGGGGAGTTTCTGGGGTAAAAAAAATAAAACCTGTTAAAATCATACGACTCAGAAAGAGGGGCGTAGAATTTATGTACAACATAAACACTGGAGCAGTGCGAGTCAATGTGCCCGTAGAAACTCGTGAGTGGCTAGACTTTAACCCAGGACCAGGTAGACCCTACATAAGACACCCTCGAGCTGGCTTCGCAGAAACCACCAAAAAGATGTCAACGGTCCTGCACTTAATTCTCAAAAAGTAGACTCATAAGTGTGAGGAAGAGAGCAGTTCAAGGCTGGATTAAGTGTTCAAATCCCCTTGAGATGCTGAAGTCATCTGGGTTCCAGGCTTCAGGAAAGAACATCAAACCACAGATAAACCACAGTCTCATCACGAGCATTCCAGTCAACAAAGGGAGCAGATACTAAAAGTTTCCATTTATTTAAACATCCATAATTAATTAGTAAGTAGTATGTCACAATAGCCTGAACTAATTAAATTGTTATAGTATCTCATAAACGTTTAAGGTGTGTACAGAATGTTGGATGCCTTCCAAGAAGGCACTTGCAGGCACGGTTAGCACGCCAGACTGGTCTGTTGGGAAACAGGGAGATGTCCCAGCATCGGAGTGACTAGACAAAGCTGCTAGGCCTGGAAAGAATTCAAGATTTTCACATTCCGCTTAAGGCAAATCCAACTTTAGACTAGAGCAACCAAAGCAGATCATTGCATCTGCTCTGTGAACGAAAATAAAAGATGGAGCTCAAAATATTTAAATGGTAAATAAAATACGTCCTGCTAACTACCTCATTACCCCATTGTCCATGAAATCATGTAGGAAGTCAAAGTTGGTCAGGTTTTACAGAGGAATGGCATGTGATAAACTTATAGCTGCAGAGTATGCATGCACACCTCTCCAGGGGGAACAGAATGTCATAATGTGTACACTTAAATAGTTAGTGGCCATGGGAAATCACATGACATGCACCAGGCTTAGTGTGTAGTATCACATCAAGGACTGGCCATTTCCCTGTCATCACCACCTCGTACAAAGGAATTCCGACCCTAAATAAATTAGTTTTTTAGTGGTTAAGAGTGAGTACATTCTACTGTCTTGCCAAACCGACGGTCTACGACTATTTTCAAAGTTGGTTTTATATCTATCTAGCGGTGGAACCCATCTTGTGGTCCCTAAAAGCCAAGGGGAAAGGCCTTCTCCAAGATGTAGGCTAGTGACGTATAAAATGGCAGCCATGGTGGTGCCCTCAGTCGCAGTTACCAGTCTTCATTTTAGAGGTGATAAATACGTTGTGTAAGCAAATCGGACTACCAGAGAAATAAGGGAAGCTAAAAAACCCATAACCCTCCGGAATACATGATCTACTGAGCCATATGTTCTGCCACGGCCTCGCCTACCTCTCATTCCCCATCCTCTAAGTCGCTTTACGGGGATCTTTAGCAATAGCCACTAAACACAAACTTAGGGCGAACAGCTGCTTGCTCTTGTTTCGAAGCCAGCAGTCAAACAAATCTATAAGTCCTCCCGTCGCACACCCCACCTCTGCAGCACTTTGAAACCATTTAAGCACGCCATGCAGAGTCCGTGTTTGTAGTGTTGCCGAATATAAACCCATAGCAACCAAAAACCCACAAGCCCTTTCATGTTTGAATTTTAATGTACTAAAAACATATTTCCTTGCCAAAGTTGCACAAGTGTACATGGATTTAGAAATCGCTATTATAGTGCTGTAGCTACTGAAAATAAAAAAATTAAAATGGGGAAACAAATCTGGTCGTCCTCCTTGTCAGCATACGCCAACTAGAACAATCTTGTACACACTTAAAAGACCTATGACTTTTCTAAAGGCAAATGTGACTCTAGCAGCATGTAGCATTTATGTGGTTAGACCATGAGAAATTCCAACAGAAACGGTTTGCCTCTGGATATGGAAGAAAGAGGAGGCTTTGATTGTTGTGACGCAGTCTCCCTGGAAGTGTTTGCAGTCTGCAGCGCGTAAAGGGGGTAAGTAGATGGCCTGTGGCTCTACTTCTACAGAATTTACAAAAATGCACTAACCAAACATGGTCTACCTCCAGCCATATATCGCTCATGACTCAAGCATGCGGTTACCTACATCCTGTACATCACTCAAATTTGGTGTGCCTGCATGCTTTCCGGAGGCCCTCACACTTAAATGACATAGTACAGTTTATTTGCAATGTATGTATATATGTTTGAGGTGTTTCTATAGTGTGAACTTAGCCAAAAGGGAGCAGAGCGTTGTACATAGTCAAAGACTGTGAGCTTTGTCTACTAAATAAGTGCGGGTGATGGTCGGGAAGGCGTAATAAATGATGCAGCAGATTTTAAAGATTGCGTGGGCAGGCAAGGGGAGCCAATGGAGTTACAGCAGGATGGTGTGATGCACTCTTAATGCTTAAGGCCCTAAATGAGAGGAGAGGATGTGGCCTAACGGCTAGAACTGTTGACCTCAAATCATTGGAACTAGGTTAGAGTCTCGGCAACAACTCTCAACATCCTGTGGTTCTGGGCAAATTACCTAATCTCCCTGTGCCTAACAAAAAAAAAAAAGAATGTGTCCTTATGTAACACAATTGGTGCTCATGCAAAGCGCCCGATACTTTTGGGTCTAGTTTGCGCTATATAAAAACTCAGGTGGAAAAAATTAGATGTGCTGTGACAAGTAGGATGTTTAAGGGATGCGAGTGTTGAGCCTAGGCGGCCATGGAGTTGAGAATTACCACCATCCAGAAGCTAGTGTACAAGGGCTTCAACAGCAGTTCTGTAGTTATTTTGTGGAAATGTGTTTCTTGTGGGTGAAGCTGGTGTCTAGAGTGAATCCAAATGACTTGGCATTTGGTGAAAGTTGAAGTTCAGTGCAGTCAAGGCTCGTGTCATTGACCCAGGTTTGGTCCGCATCTTGTTTATTCTTCTTGGCTGATAATTTTATGTGAAATTGTAAAATTTGGTCTGCCTGTATGTTTAATGGAGGTTCTGTACATATACATTCCAGAATGCCTTCTACATATCACTGGACTTATGGAGATCACGGCTTAGGATAACAAACAGTGGCCTGCCTGCCTATTTTACAGTAAGAGTAGAGTACCAAACAGCAATTAAAAACTAGTCTATGAGCAACTTACAAGGGACACAGAAGGCAGCTTTGTTCGCTGATCTCTGCTCACATTCTACAATAAGTACAAAATTATTGGGCTTTTAGAAAATAAAATAGAAATTGTACGTACATGAAGGGACCAGTTATTCTACTTTATATTTTAAGTGTGAGGGTCTATTGACTTTTAGCAGAGACCACGAGTTACCACTTACATTGCCAGTCTTGGGAGAACAACCACTAGTGGGCAGAGAGCGAAACCAGAACAATTCAAATAAAATATTTTGAATGAAGTTCAACGGACAACTATTTTTTCCCATTGGAAGGTTGCAGTCCAGAGGTTTGACAAAAGCTTTAGCTGATTTTAGTGAGCATACCAAACAAGAAAGCTGTGGCTTTGAGGTAATATGGGGCGTAGTCCTAGGTAATATGGGGCCTTGTCTCCAGCTCATTTGGCCAACTCACATAATTGGATGATTAAATGAACATTATTATAATTAGCTTACGTATACAGTAAGAAGTGAAAATCGGCATTTGATATTTTGAAAAAACTTTATTTTACAAAATGTAGCAAATAGCGACAGGTAGCATTCTGCAGGCAAGGGCTTTAGATACAGACTGCTCTTGCGAACCACAGTCTTGTACTGAGACTGTATCCTGCAACCAAGGCGGCAGACAGAGGATCCTGGGACCAGAACTTCAGGCAGACCTGATCCTCCAGCCACACCTTTAAGGTGGATAACTAACGTTTGTAACCCTCCGAGGATGGAGATGTAGACCGTATTCCAGATTTTGCTAGTCATCAGGAGGTGTCCATGGTCTCTCCCTCTGCAAAGAAAGCAAAAGCAACAGAAGATCAGAAGTGTGTGGACTACGGAATGGAATCTGAAAGAGAAAACATTGGTTTTATCAGCCAGAAACATAAGCACTGACAAGGCCAACAAGTTTCACCTTTTCGACCTATTAGCTTTGCCAATGTTTTCTGCTGATGATGTGAAAAAAGAGTGGCGATATGTACCTGCAGATACGAGTCATGACGCATTGGTGTCCCAGCAGGACGACTTAATGGGGGACATGATTTTTATTTTTTATTTACCTGTTCAAAGCACTTGGAGTAATAAATTAAATAAACTGGAGGCAAACCTGTGCTAAAGGGCTTTGTAAAAACAAAGCAGCTCTGAAGCAAACCGTAGCTGCAGGAAAAAACACAAAAGGGAAAACCGCCCCTCCACCTCATTTTATTTAAAAAGGACCTTGAATAGGGTAATAGGGAAGCAGCTGAAGAAACATGTGAGGAAGAAGTGAAAACAGTGAGGGAATGGGGCAATGGGAGTGGGAGGCGCAACTGAGGAGACCGAAACAAAGAAGAGCATTGGCTAAGCCAATTGGTCTTGCCTATGGGAGAGCTATTGGCTTTGCCAATGTTTTTAGGCAAGTTGCAAATGGCTGAAAGTAAAGAAAAGATTCTATGACAGTCAGTATTTTTTTGTGTTTTTTTTTACTTGCAGCTATGCTGCACAGAAGCCATCGCTGCTTTATAATCTATACTATAACGTCCCTGTAGATCTAACGCCTGGGAGCCGCAAGCGCACTGCTGACCTATGCATGCGTCCCTCTTTTCAAAATGGGAAAGCATTTGTTTACAAGTTAATCAACGTGAAAGAAAGCCAGAAAGCCAGAAAACTAGGGTGTCCTGCACAGTCAACTTTTGGGCCACCTGCCACCTTCATTTTTAAGGCCATTCTGCAACAAATGTGTAAAATATGAAAAAGTCTTTTCAAAAATGTATTTTATTCACATGCAGAACTGTTTCATCCTAGTAGTACACCAGACTAACTCAGTGCACGCTTTTTTCCCCAAGGAATAGTTTTCAAACATGAATTTTGAAATATTCATGCAGAGTGGCTTGAGCCTGTCCGTCTCGAAGGAGAGTCTGAATCGAGGAGCAGCTCCCAGCCCTCTGCCCAGCAGGCTGAGCTTGAGGTTACATGCCCCCTTATATAAGCTGCTATTGGACGTTAGCTCTGTGCTCTGTTTGGCCACTGTACCTGGTGTTTCTAGTGGGCTTAGGGTTAGTGTTCCGATTGGCTGATAGATCTACAATACCAATAGGTCCATGGGTTAGTGATTCTATTGGACATAGTGCTTAGGGTTAGTGTTCTGATTGGCGGATAGGTCTAGGGTTTTTGATTGGTTCCTGGGGCTAGGCTTTCTATTGGACCATGGGTTTAGGCTTTAGTTTCTAATTGGCTGCTAGGACTAGGACTGTGATTGGTTGTAAGGGTCTGGTCTCCTATTGGTCCTAGGGCTAGAGTTATGATAGGCTAGGGTTCCCATTGGCTGAAGGGGTCACCTGACAACTCGGGCTATTTAAGAACAGGGTTCAGGGCATCTCAGCCTGGGCATCTCACCTAATGCCAGAGAGGACAAAGGCAGCAGCCTGTTCCGAAAAGGTCAGACCTAGGGCTAGAAATGCTGCCCATTTTCCCATTCACCAACACCCACCCTACCACATCCACATCAAGATTAACACACTCATAGCAAATGTACTATACTCATTTACAACATACCAACCCTACACACATTTCAATGTCTGAGCATCCACTTCAAAACCCCACAAACCACACCTTTACATCCTTATGCCCCAACTACAACACATTTGCACCTTCACTGGCACACAAAACACCACTCTATCCTATCCAACTAACCAATCCACATCACAAAAACAACCCAAATCCACACCATACTTAACCATATCACATCCAGACACTCTCCCTGATCTAATTACTCTAACAGACCCTTTTCTGTCACCAACAAACCTATACTCAGCTTTTGATCTTTTCATGCACCAACACCCTCCTCTTCTTTTTACCACAAAAGCGCAACCACACAACTATTACACTCTGATGCACCACATATATTACCTCTTTTAGCAATCAAACGTAACACAAACACTCTTAGTTCTTGTTCATCCCCTCCCGCACATCACATATACTTTTTTAAAACACATCACCACCCGTTACCTTGCAGCTTCCACTCACCGACAATAATTTACATACAATTTCTTCTCAAAAAACGAATACATCAACTCCTCTCAGTACTCCACAAAAAACGAAACACACACACCAGCACAACAATATTCCACACACCTCTTACACTTTCGGTCACAAACTAGAAACATACACCCACTCCCACCTTCCTCACGAAACAAATAATATTCACCCTAAACTAACTCCATTGCCAAGCTTTCCCTCTTACCCCCACACCTAACATATACAGCAACACTTAATCGCCTCTCATCCACTGGACATTTAGAACCTTACAACATGACCAACATGCTGCACCACCACCCTTAACTCATACAACTTCTACCCTAAACAGACGCAAACAAAATAATCATGCCACTCTTCACAACTTCGCATCTCCACGTCTACTGCACAACATGGCTACTCTACAAAAACACAGCTCATCAACTCACTCTCAACCACCATCTCCACCACCCTACACAAGCAGACCCATCAAAATGCCTTCTTAGACTGCCGGACAAGGAACATGATAAAGCTACACTATTGCTATCCTCAAACGGCTAATACCAGCACTAAGTACACACCTACTACAAGCCCACAAAATACTGCTCACTCTTCTGCAAAACAAAGTCACACCATCACCAAAGCACATCCTCTAAACTGCCTACTAATAAATGCTTGGTCGCTCTAAAAAACAAGTATCACATCTACGACCTTCTCACTGACACACAACCTGACTTACTCTTCATAACAGAATTATGGGTGGGAGATGACATAGCTCCAGTGTTGCCTGCAGCTGTTCATCTAGGCTCTCAAAGTACCACGCAAAATAATATAGGCAAAAGAGGAGGTGGCCTAGCTGTTGTATTAAAGCAAACATTAAAGAAGACTTAAGCTGACGACATCCCCATACAAGGTTGTGAGGCCCTCTTCACCAGATGCAACCCTGCACCATTTTCCTCCTGCAACTTCCTGCTTTTTTATGGACCTCTACCAAGCAAAGCAATATTACCAGAAACACTTCTAGACACAGTTTCAAACCTGATAACACTACTCTCCAACATATGCATTCTGGGTGACCTAAACATTTTGGTTTGACAAATCCAATATGCTCCATCCAAAAACAATCACTGGCCTAGACTCACTGAACCTACCTACATCAGATCATCCACAAATCCACACACATCGCTGGACACATCCTAGATGTAATTTTTTGCAAAGGCAGAACTAGTTACATTTCAAACAATGACTCCAGTCGCATGGTCAAATCACCATTTGCTTGCTTTCCAACATAAAACAGAAACTAAAACAACCTTACATGCATCCACCTATCGACCGTGGAACAAACTTACATTTTGAACACTTAGAAACATAACTAACATCCAGTAGAGATCTAGACAATAAATGTAGTCAAAAACTAGGAGGGGCTACGGGAAGCATTTGTTATCCTAATACCACTAAGAACACCACATCAAAAGAAAACAGGCACCTTGGTGAAATACAGAGACAAAAGATAAAATAGCAAATTAGAAAGCTACAACGTACCTGGCTCAAAACAAACACCAATCAAGACAAAATTCAACTACAGAAACTTAAAAAATTACACAAGTCCGCAATCAAAAAAGCTACAAAAAACTACTAGTTGGACAGAATTCAAAAAGCTAAATGTGCAAATAAAGAATTCTATACAATTTTCACTGAATTTCGTAAACCAAATTGGCTATATGGAGCTCATCTCATTGCTCAAGAATTCACAGACAAACTGGAAAATCATTACACTACCAAAGCTGATATGTTGGACTCATTTTCAAAACAAAGAAAAACCACAAGGACTGACCCTTTTCCAAAAAGACCTCCAACAGTACACTAACCCAGCCTCTCAATTTCAAATGTAACACAAATGTATTGACCTGGTTAAAGCAAGCAATTCAATTCTTCTAACTGCCTCTGCTGCCACACAAGTAAGAAGATCTAAAAAAGTCATACATACGTCCATTACTGAAGAAATAAAACCTGGACCCGCTTAACCCAAAAAACTACAGACTAATTACAAATGGACCTTTCCTGGAAAAACTGATACAGCAGAATTTGCCCATATGTCACAATTCATTGAAGATAATTTCAGACTTCCAGACAGGATTCGGTCCAGTAAGAGGCAAAGAATCTGCCCTCATTGCCATCTGAGATGACCATAAGAAAACATTTGACTGGAACAGGGTTGCTGCACTACTACTCTTGGACCTCTTGAGAAGGTTGACCATGACACTCTAATACAAAGGCTCTACGAAGCAGGCATAGAGGGGATGGCTCTCGACTGGATTATATCCTACCTTCAAAACAGAACTCCCGACATTCATACCCTCCCCCTTTCTCATCCAAACAACAGCAGGGGTCCCTCAAGGCTCACCCATGCTTTTCAACATTTACATGAACTAATTACCGGCACTGATCAATTAATTTTACCTCACATGCTATAACTACGCAGATGGCACACAAATACTCCTTAAACTGGAAAGCCTCAAAGACATTGGAAACTCACAAATTGTCAGCTGTCTCAGAACCGTTGATCAGTGGATGACATGGAGCCATCTCAAACTGAATGCTTCCAAAACAGAAATACTCACATGTGGCGATTGGAAAAATTATGACCCACTCGGTGCCTGGACTGATGATCTGGGAACATCACCTAAAGTATCAAAGGAAGTAAGAAACCTCGGAATTACCATGGACTCCAAGCTACCAACGAATGCCCAAGTGGACAAAATAGCAAGATCAAGATTCATTACCATAAAAACTCTGCAACGCATCTTCCACCACCTGGGATTACCACCCAAGATCGAGGCTACTATCTCTTTTATTCTGTCTAAACTCGATTACTCCAATAACCTCTACCACGGACCATCTTTACTAATTATGAAAAGACTACAACAGATTCAGAACTCTGCTGTTAGACTACTCTTACATATAAAGCCACAAGCCCACATTTCCCCTGCCTGGAGATCCACATTTAAGCTGCTTTGCATCACTCACAAGGCGATACATGTAACAGGACTGCTCATCAGGAATAAAATCACCAAATACATTCAGCAAAGGAACCTCTGCTCTAGATTGGTACCTTGTCTCAAAATCCCACCATAGCTGGCACATCCTTCTCTTTTCAAGCAGCCTAACTATGGAACTCTTTACCCCCAAACAAAAGACCTTCAGAAGACTACTCAAGAGTTGGGGCTTCCCCACATAACCACCATACTCCAACATAAATATACACCACATCCCTCTGTATATAAGCATTTATTTGGACTATAGATGTGTACCTACATACATGTTTTGCTTTGTATAAACATGTATAATACTTACATTGATAAATATATAGATATTTGTTAGTTCTGTTTAACAAATGTATGTATTACTTATGGTTGTATTATTCTATGTTTAACATGTATATAGATGACTGCATAAATAGGTAAATCTTTTATCATAGCTATCTACAATTGCTTCACTATTGAATTGCAAATAAAATTATAAAAACAAATTAACAAAGTACACCAACACTTGAAAGATGGAGTTTTTTTTAAATACAACTTAAATCTACATATATAGCTCACCTTTTACCTCTCTACATATGCTCTACCTCCACTCTGACTCATCCCAAACCCCATTCTACTACTCTGATCCCCAAAATAACCCTGTCTAGACTCTTCCCTCCTCTACCCCTCTTCGCATCATCTCATACCTCTTTTACTATTCAGACCCCTCAAACAAGCCTTTCAAAACCCTTCCATCGGACTCTCCCCCACCTCCCTTTTACTCATCCCAAGCCTCCTCCTACTGCTCGAGCTCCAAAAAAACACAACTTTCTAGACACTTCTCTCTTCTATCTCTCCACTATCCTTTTCAATCCAAACAAACTCACATGTTCACTGCTCAAATTAATTTCATATCTCCCTATACTAATTCACCAGTAATCCTTTTGGTTTCCGGAGTGGCGTGCTACTGGCCGAAAAATCGCTCAGACGCCTCGTCAGGGGTAGTAAGCACTTTATAAATACAATTACAATACAATGCCAATAGTAAACTAAGAGGAAAGTCGGTTATGGTCACCCTTTGGATGGCCAGGGTTACTATTCTACATGGACATTTTAGTAAAATCAAATGTTGGAGAAGTTTTTCTACAGCGCACATGCTGAAGGTATGTACTTCAAGATCGTATTATATGCAATAGTAAAGAACAAGCATTAGAAAAGCCAAAAGCTTTCGCCTATGCGAAATATATTGTCAATGTTTTTTGTACATTTTGCGTATAACAATAACAAAGATGAGAAATAACATAAAAACTGCAGGAATGGGGAACCGGCTTAAAGTTCTCATTCAGCTCAACATCCTGTGATCCTTCCCACATCATGTAATCTCTCAGTGCCATAAAAGAGTGTCTGTGCAATATAACTGGTTCACTTATAAAGGGCTGAAATACTTTAGAGAACTCTTAAGTGCTTTTTAGGTCTCAGCTAGACAGAGCTTGCGCTGTCTCTACAAGACATGCTATATATACACTTTGTGGGCTTCACCCCACCAATAGGTTTCCAATTTGCTGGCTCCATTGTCTCTCTTCTATTCTATGTCCCACTGTATCCATGTCATGCCTCTTCCTGTGTTTAGCAGTCCCTAAGAGCAGGGATCAAGCACTATATCAATACACGGGTCACTATTTTAGCATCTGTTAAGAACTCCTTTTTTCTTTTTTGAAAAGCAATTGACATGATTGGTCCTGTTTTCACCTGCTCTCAGCTCATTTGCGTTTTTGTAAATAGGCCTGTCAATTTTGTTATCTCATCACATTTGCTGAGCATTCAAAGACCAAGATCAATTGTCAGATGGTGTTTTCAGAGGGCGCCTGTTTACTTTTCTCCCTGTTTGCATTTTGCTAAGAATGCCTTAAAATGACAGTGTCCTTTTTCAGTTGCTTCAGCTGTGGACGTGTCCTCCAAGTGGAGCCAATGGTGATTAGCATCACAGGCTGTTTGAGATCTCGGCTTACATTTCTGCTTCCTGCTCCAGTGTTGCCTAGGAGTTGTCTCCCTCTGTTGGAAGCCCTGGCAGGTCACTCTTTCTCTCTCTGCAGCTCTCTTGGGCTCATCCCTTTCGTGATGGCTCCAAAAGGCAGCAGTAAGCAGCAGCCGGAAGAGATTGCAAGTCCTGCAGGACTTAAGCTGCAACCTGTCTGCACACTCTGCAGCGCTCTTCTTTAGCAGTGCGTTTGTGTCTGCAATTCTCATATGCAAGTGACAGCTGGGCTTGTCCTGTTGATAACTGCCCTGTGGTATGTCAAGCAGTTTTATCTTTGTGTTACCGCAAGAAATCTCCACTCCGTCAGTTCAATGGAGAAGGGTTGTTGTCTCATAAAAGGTAGCCCAAACGTGATCACTAGTTAAGTGTCTGACTGGAGCGACACCTAGAAGCTATGCCCAAAATAGGACTACGATTCTAATTGCTACAAACACAACAGCCATGTTTTGTTAGTTTCCCCAGAAATTGATCTAAATACAAAGTACCTGTAAAGTGTTTTACCACCCTAGCAAAAAGTGATAATCCACACTATGTAACACCCAATAAATTCATTTAGCGCCATGAAACGCTAGGTAAAAGTGCGCTTTACAAATGTTTTTAAATTCAATTCAAATTTAATAGACGCAGCAGCTCAAGCAGGAGTCCAAAATATTACGGCTTTTGAGAATCAGTCACAAAATGTCAGGATGGGGGAAGAGGTAGGGTCCTGCTTGTACCTACTTGTTTACTCCTTGCTTTAGGAGTGTACAAGTGCATGCCAGACTCTACATGCTTTTCACCTGTGTGCGACATGCTAAATGTGTGCAACATGTGACACGATTACAGACATCTCTTCACTGATTACTTTTGGTGTGCTAGCACTTTCCCAAAAATACTGTATTTGTGCTAAAGGAATAGGGCATCTGGCAGAAGGTGACATTCTACATCAAATGTGTTTGTCCCTTTCTATGCATCATGTTACAAAGCGTAGCGGTGTAAGCTTGGCACATTAACTCTCTTATGCACAAAAGAGGCGGTGCCCAGCGCTTTAAATGGGCAGAGTACCAGCAATTCTTAGCAGAAAACAGCTTCTCTTATGACCAGAGGTACCTGCACTTCTATTCCATTTCAAGAACTGACGGCACAGCAATTCACTTTAAACAAGAATGTAAAAGACAGCCATCTCAGCTAGGTGTAAGACTCTCTCCATCATTCAAATGTCACTACCATCAAGAGTTTTGCCTACAAATCTTTTGACATATTAGTGTTACTTACATCCTTGATTTTCCCTCAGTGATTTATTTTATAACTTAGCAACCTTGAAAACAGTTTATTTCCACGAATCATGCACAGGTTGTCCATGTAGATTTATGAGCTCCTGGAAATGCTGGCCCAGACCAAAGCATGAATACTGCTGATGCAGGAGCCTGGAGGACACTGTATGAGGTGCGAGCCCACAGTGAAACGAGCGCACCGCACACTAAGGTTGTCTTTAATCCACTCTCCTTCACACTCGAACTATGGCAACTAACTGCAACCAGAAAACTTTACCCCCACGAAACATAACGCATTCAGGAAGCACGAGGGACCACTCTTCAGGATAAATCCCGCTAGGAAGTGGGTTCTTTATTTGAAATCCAAATAAAATATGAAATGTTTAAATCTCGTTTCTGACAAATTTCACCAAAAAATATGTTACTTCCACAAAAGATTTCTCTTCATGATACTGGAGTATTAGTTAGGTCGAGGTCTAAGGCAAAGTGTCTTTAGGACTCAGAAAATCTCCTTCATTGGAGAGTATTATCTCATGATTAAAATGTAATGAAAATGCAGTGTTTCATTTAACACAGATACCATAAAACATTCTACAGAACTCTCCTTCAGGAACTAGACGTATAATCGTGTCCTGCCTATATTTAATATAACGTCTGCTTTGAAATGCACCAATGTTTAGTTATTGTATTGTAGTTGCATGTATACAACGCTTCACACTCGATTTAACACTAAATCTCATCAGCGGACGTCAAGGATGGTGCATTATGGGGTGTGCTTGGGTGGAAGGATGCTAAATTACAGTTTCATCTAGGTAAGAAGTGTTCTGGTGTGATGGGCACGGTGGTGCTCTAATCCGTCAGTAGCGGACTGAACATCTGTAACCACCTATTACTGTTCTTGCTGCCTTCTAGCCACTTGGTGTTCAACGATAGGACCAATCCAATGACTCCGCAGTAAAACATAGGGCCCAGCAGTGCTGATGCCTGAGTATGTTCGGCAGGCATCCTGACTTTGGAAGCTATCATTAGTTCTACGAGGCGAGCTGGTAAGGGGTCATTTGTACGACAGAGAATGTTCACTTAATTCTTCCTAAATTTGGCAGTAACAGGAAAAATCTACCAACTTGTTGCATGTGAGTTTAAGATTTTCTAATTTGGGCTACTCTCCCACATGAGGCAGCAAGTGTAGGAGCGAGTCACAAAGGATTCACTCTCCTGCTCTTCTAATTGGAAGTTCATGTCCCATTTGTACCTGTAAACATGGCTACGAGAACACGCGTGGTGAGAGCACGTCTCCCCACTCAATCCCGCTCCCTGGAAATATACTTAAGTTTGCCTTGAAAAAAATGACCTCTCTTTATGAAAGGGTGTGCATTGACCTTATAGTTTCCCCAATCACCCCAGTTCACAAAACATGAATGAGATGCTAGACAAAAATCTATAAATTTATTTTATAACAATTCCCGACTGACCTCATTTTATCATCACAACCTAGGGACCAATTTTGACCTAGTTACCTAGCCTGTATGCGATTGATACACATCGCTTTAGGCCAGAGGTAACTTCTCGTCTCAATGGTGGTAAATTAGCATAATTGCACGTACTGTCAGAAAAGAAACATCTAAGTTTGTCAAACTTCTGAAGTTATGCTATAGCAGGCACTTTACTCTTAGGGAGAGCAGGCCACAATCAGGTTTTTTTTTTACACTGAAAAACACAGGTTTATGACAAAGAGGAAAATGCACATCCCTGAGCTGACCTGGACATTCGACACCTTTCAGATCACTAATGTAACTTAGACTCTGGCAGGATCTCATGCTTTCCATTAATCAGCATATCGGCCTGACGCACCGGCAGCAGGTTCCACAGTCACTTGATTTAGCCGTCCAGCCTTATTTTGCACTAGCCCCTTAGATATATATCATTTCATCTGTGCCCTAATAACACTATACACTGCATAGAGACAGCAGATGCAGATCACTACTACTGCCATGTCGCACTTAAAATGTTCTACAGCCATAAGTAACTGAATGCAAACAAGCGAGGACTAAGGGGCACATGCATCAATGTAGGCTGTTGCGATTCCTTAATTGCGATTATTAAGGAATCGCAATTAAGGATTTGCAAAAGCCTATGCATGTAGAAATCGCTATAAAATTATCGATTCCCAAACATTCCTTAATTGCGACTCGCAAATTGCGAGTCGCAATTAAGGAATCCCTTCCCATTCATTCCTATAGGCCAACAGGCCCATAGGAATGAATGGGAAATTGCATGCGCAATTTGCGAGTACCCAATAGGTACTCACAAATTGCGCATGCAATTTCAAAGTTGCAAGGGTGTCAAAAGGACACCCTTTTGCACCCCTGAAATTGATCTGTGCACACATGTTGCGCACACACACATGCCCCAAGGGCATGTGTGTGTGTAACCTACAACTTTGAAAAATGCACTTTAGTACATTTTTCAAAGTTTTTGCAAATTACCATCAAGTTCAAATTGAGGGTAATTTGCGACATCTATTTCCAAAATCGCTATTTGCGATTTCCTGATGCATTCCATTTAAGGAATCGCAATTTGCCATTCCTTAAATGCAATAAAAATTTAGGAAATCGCAATAAATTGAGATTTCTTAAATTGCGAGAGTCTTACAGTTTGATGCATCACAGAAGCCCTTTTTGCGGGGGCAATTGCCCGATTTTTGCAAGTCGCACCGTTTGCGCTCACAAAAATGGTTGATGCATGTGCCTGAAAGAACAGAAACTAATGTAGACAAATTTGTGTTGTTGACTGTTGTTTCCGTTTAACTTTTTTATGCTAATTGCACAGGGCTCTAAAATGGTTAGAACAAGTTTGTACTCAACAAATCAAACATAAATAAATCCATTAAATTGTGATCATGCAGGGTACTATTAAATATCGGAGATCGGTTATCAGAGGCTTAATAGATTCTGAGTAGAAAAATATTAACATTGCAGTACTGCAAATCTACCCACCTTTTAGAATTCTGACATAAGAGAGTCGCTGTCTGCAACGCCCAATGTCACCAATTTCTTAAAATATACACAGAATGGGATTGGGCTTCACCCAGAGGAGTATTTCCTTCTCCTCACATAATGCAATGTGGCTGTTGTATCTTAAGGAACAGCTTGCAAGCAATGAATCAGGGGTCATTTTAAATCTCAAACGCATACAGATTCTTAATCTCATGGATCCGTTGTACAGAGAAACCAATCTTTATTTCACTTCAGCATTCTTTGCCAATGCTCCATTCCACTCCAATCCAGTCTACCCCGTTCCAGTTTAATATACACCTCTTCACCCTAATCTACCCCTCTCCACCCTAATCTACCCCTCTCCACCCTAATCTACCCCAAATCAATCTATCCCACTCCAATCTACCACGATAATCTACCCAACTCCCCCACTCCAATCTACCCCAATCCACCCCCTCTAGCCCTACTCCATGCCAATATACTCCATTCCACACTACCCCACCCAACTCCACACCACTAACTTTTAGCCATGCTGAACAGCTGCCACACTGGAAGACAACATGGCTAAAACACTTTTCCGAAGGCAATGGTTCTTGCAAAGGCGAGACATATTGGCTTCGCCAATGCTGGTTATAAAATCTGCTGATACAGTGAAAAAAGGTGATCCGTACACGTTTAAGGTATTCCTGTGACTTAGGTGAGGAGAAGGGAAAGCCTGAGAGGGAAAAAGCCTGTTTAGGGGCGAAAGGAATGGCCAGGAAGCGCAAGGATGCGGTACTTGCACCGGGAGCACTGAAACAGTCGACAGTCGCTAGGGAAGGGAGAGATCACAACTAGAGGTGGTTCCGAGTCGGGGGGTATTAGTAAAATATAGCAATAATCGGTGTTCAGTGGTTTCCTATACCTTTTGGCCTCTCTGCCACTACACCTGCTGCATCATTTAAATCATGACCCTAGTGCATGCAAGGTACCTGCACTTGTGACAGCTTGTTTAGTAGTAACATATAGCAATAATCAGAGCTCAGTGGGTTTCCCTAAACCTTTCGGCTCCTGTGCCACTGCACCGGCTGCACCATTCAAATCATGACTAGTGCCTGCAAGTACAAACGAGGAAATAGTTTATATCCAGTAATATATGTGTTATGAAAAAGGCACAGTAAAGTAGCTTTAAACTTATCCAACCCTCCAAAACGAGTTGCCACAGAGGTAATAAATAAAACAAACAAACTAAGCAATGATAAATAGTGTTACAATGTGGCTGTCTCTTTCCTGCAAAAATATCGTATCCTGTGCTTGTCAAGTCAAGTCAAGTCAAGTCATAAAATTTGTATAGCGCACTACATACCCAGAGGGTTTCAAGGCGCTTAGGAGGGGAGGAGGATTATTTGTCAAATATCCATGTTTTAAGCTGCTTTCTGAACGCTAGGTGGTTCTGGGTGAGGCGAAGGTAAGCGGGGAGTGAGTTCCATGTCTTAGCAGCCAGGTATGAAAAGGATCTGCCTCCCATGGTGGTCTTGTTAATGCGAGGTACCGTGGCGAGGGCTTGGCTGGAAGAACGTAGTTGGCGGGAGGGGGTGTAGAAGGACAGTCGAGAGTTGAGGCAATCTGGTCCGATGTCGTAGAGTGATTTGTGTGCGTGGGTAAGCAGACGGAAAGTGATCCTCTTATTGACGGGTAGCCAGTGGAGGTCTTTAAGGTGACCAGAGATGTGTTCGTTGCGTGGGATGTCTAATATGAGCCTGGCTGAGGCGTTTTGGATTCGTTGGAGTTTCTTCTGGAGTTTAGCGGTGGTGCCTGCGTAGAGGGTGTTTCCGTAGTCCAGTCGGCTCGTGACCAGAGCGTGGGTGACTGTTTTCCTTGTTTCGGAGGGGATCCAGCGAAATGTTTTTCTGAGCATGCGAAGAATGTTGAAGCAGGAAGAGGATACGGCGCTGACTTGTCTGTTCATTGAGAGTGAAGAATCCAGGATGACGCCAAGGTTCCGTGCGTGGTCTGTCGGGATGGGTGCTTTTCCAAGGGCTTCCGGCCACCAAGAGTCGTCCCATGCAGAGGGGGATGTACCTAAGATGAGGACTTCTGTTTTGTCTGAGTTCAGTTTCAGACGGCTTTGTTTCATCCATTCAGCAACTTCTTTCATTCCTTCGTGTAGGTTAGTTTTGGCGGTGCTGGAGTCATTGGTGAGAGAAAGGATCAGTTGGGTGTCGTCCGCGTAAGAGATGATGTTGAGGTTGTGTTGGCGTGCGATGGCCGCGAGGGGGCTCATGTATACGTTGAAGAGGGTGGGACTGAGTGAGGATCCTTGGGGTACGCCGCAAATGACTTCAGAGGCCTCGGACTTGAATGGAGGAAGGCGGACTCTCTGGGTTCTTCCGGTGAGGAACGAGGTGATCCATTCAAGTGCTTTTCCTTGAATTCCGATGCTATTGAGGCGTTGTAGAAGGGTGCTGTGGCAGACTGTATCGAATGCTGCAGAGAGGTCGAGGAGGATGAGGGCGACTGTGTCTCCATTGTCCAGTAGAGTTCGAATGTCGTCTGTTGCTGCGATGAGGGCGGTCTCAGTGCTGTGTTTTGCTCGGAAGCCAGATTGTGAGGGGTCGAGGGATTTGTTGGCTTCGAGGAAGGCGGCGAGCTGGTTGTTGACGGCTTTCTCGATGACTTTGGCCGGGAATGGAAGAAGCGAGATGGGGCGGTAATTTTTGAGTTCGGAGGGGTCCGCTGTTGGTTTTTTCAGAAGGGCGGTGAGTTCAGCGTGTTTCCAGTCTTCAGGGAAGGTAGCGGAGTTGAAGGAGCAGTTGATGACGTCTCGGAGGTGCGGTGCTATGACGGAGTCTGCTTTGTTGAAGATGTGGTGAGGGCATGGGTCTGTGGGGGATCCTGAGTGGATGGAGTTCATCAGGCGGATGGTGTCCTCAGTGGAGATTGGGTTCCAAGCGTTAAGGGTGTTCACGGGGGGAAGAGGGTCAGCAGATGGTAGGGTGGGTTGGTTGTCAAAGCTGTTGTGGATGTCTGCAATCTTGTTGTGGAAAAAAGAGGCTAGGGAGTGGCAGAGGGTTTGAGAGGGGGTGATGTCGTTGGAGTTGGCTGAGGGATTGGAAAATTCCTTGACGATGTTGAAAAGTTCCTTGCTGTTGTGGGCGTTGTTGTCAAGTCGATCCTTGAATGCTGTTTTCTTGGATTTTCGGATCAGTTGGTGGTGAGTGCGGGTGGCGCTTTTGAAGGCGTCCTTGGTGCTGGTGGTTGGGTCTTTTTTCCAGGCCTTTTCGAGGGAGCGGCAGAGTTTCTTGGACTTCTTGAGATCATCGTTGAACCATGAGGCCTTCTTGCTGCCAGGTTTGCTTTGACGTTTTTTCAGTGGAGCTAAGGTGTCGGCGGTGTTGGATAACCATAGGGTGAGGTTGGCGGCGGCTTCGTTGGCGTTAGAAGAGAGGGCTGGGGAGTTTCGAAGGAGCGATGCGGAGATTTGGTCCGTGGTGATTTTCTTCCAGTTTCTTTGCAGGGTAGGTTGAGAGTGGTTGATGGGTTTCGGCTTGTTGTAGGTGAAGTGAACGCAGCTGTGGTCGGTCCATAGGAGATCCGTAGTGTGGCTGAAGGAGACATGATTGCTGGATGTGAAGATGGGGTCGAGTGTGTGACCTGCGATGTGGGTGGGGGAAGTGACTAGTTGTTTAAGTCCTAGGTTGGCGAGGTTGTCCAAGAGGGTGGTGGTGTTGCGGTCGTTGTTCTTTTCAAGGTGAAAGTTGAGGTCTCCCAGAAGGATGTAGTATTTGGAAGGGAGCGCGTGTGGAGTGACGAAGTCCGCGATGTCTTCACTGAATTTTGCGCGGGGTCCTGGCGGTCTGTAGAGGAGGGTGCCTCTGAGTGTGGTCTTGGGGTCGATGTGGATCTGGAAGTGAAGGTGTTCGGAGTTGGCGAGGTTGGCGTCAGAGCTGGTTGAGATGCGGATTGATTTCTTATGGACGATAGCGATTCCTCCTCCTGTGTGGCTGGTACGGTCTTTGCGGGTGATTTTGTAGTCTTCAGGGATGGCAATGGTGATGTCTGGTGCGGAGGAGACATTCATCCATGTTTCCGTAAGGAAGGCGACGTCTGGAGAGAAGGTGTCTAGTAGGTTCCATAGGTCAATGGCGTGCCTGTGCACCGATCGAGTGTTGAGAAGGATGCATTGTAGGTGGTTGGGATCGGGATTCTGTGGTGTGGTCGTGGCGGAGATGTTGTCGGTGCCGCTGAATCTGCAGGAGTAGCAGGAGAAAGGTCCATGGGTGTGTCCAGGAGCGGCTTGGACGCAGGTGGGGGCGCGACCGGGGTCAAGGGCTAGGAGGGAGGTGGCATCATAGGTAATGCGGGGGGGCTGGGGAGCGCGAGGGGCATGGGGTCTGGCGCTGGGCGCGGTCCAGGCGCGGACGGGCGTAGACTGGCTTACCTTTGGCGCACCTTCGGCGCGGAGTGGGCGCGAACGCTGCGCGTAAACGCTGCGCGCGGGAGGAGCTGTCATATATGGATAGTGGGGAGGGGGAGGGGCGAGGGCGGTTCAGCTGGGAGGCGGGTCGGGCTTGGGCGAGCACAAACAACAACACCCAAAATGGCAGCGGAGGGGAGGGTGGAGAACAGCGCTGGGGACAGTCGCGCCAAATGTGGAAGGCTCTGCGCAGGTAGAGCGGGTCAGGGGAACACAGGTTCAGGAGATATTGTCCAATTGCAAACAAGTATAATCGGAGCAGCGAGGAGTGCAGCACAATGCCAATAAACAGAAAGCACAATCAATTAAGTGCGAAGCAGCGAGCAGGGCAGCACTGTGGTAGAAATCAGAAATGTAAATTAATGAGATGCGGAGCAGCGAGCAGGCCAGCACAATGCCAATAAATAGAGAGCACAATCAATTAAGTGCGGAGCAGCGAGCAGGGCAGCGTTATGCAAGTAAACGGAAGGAGCAATCAATTAAGTGCGGGACAGCGAGCGTGGCAGCGCTATGCTATTAATCAGGAAAGCAATTGATGAAATGCGGAGCAGCGAGCAGGGCAGCACTATGCTAGGAATCAGGAATGCAATTTATGAAATGCGGAGCAGAGAGCAAGGCAGCACAGGCTTGTACAACGATACCGGGTCTCGCCAGGGAGACTAGGGAGCGACCACTCAGCACGGCGGTGGACCATTAAATGTAAATTGCCAAAGATCACCATATATGTTAGGCTGACACGGAGACTGAAATGCGGTTTGCACTTTGTTAATTAAAAGACAGTTTTACAAATTAAATGGACTTACCAAAGAAGAGGAATTTTGCAAAAAATGTTTTAAATATGAAAAAGTTTCTGCAAAAATTCCAAAAATGTATTTCATGGACATAGAAAACAGTTTTATGTTGTTAGTACTAATACATCAGACTAAATCAGTATGGTCCACAAGCGCCTTCCTGATCTTTGCAAGTGGCCCCAGGTTGAAATTGGTCATGCATTTATTTACATGTTAATTGACGTGAAAGGAAGCAGGGAATAAGGATGTCCGCCCATTTAACTTTGTGGCACCTTCATTTGTAAAGAAACTTTGCAAAAACGTGTTAAAAATGAAAAAGTCTCTGCAAAAATGTATTTCATTCACACGTAGAAATGTTTCATCTTAGTAGTACTCGTACATCAAAGTAAATCAGAGCAAGTTTGTTATGCAAGTAATAGTTTTAAAGCATGATTTTAGAAACGACCACTGAAGGAGCTCTGGAGGATACCAGGCAGGTAGTGAGTGGCAGGGAGGAGCACACAGGTCATGATGGTTGGCCGGTTGGGTAGTACACAGTACCGCCTGCAGTAGAGTCCCAAGCTGTATTTGTGTTCTTGACCCCACAACCTTGCCCCCTGGGGCCCGTAGTGAGCAAGGAAGGATTGCCCAGCGGTCAGTGAGACACCCGTCCTCCAGTGGTTTTATGTTGGAGTAAGATAAGGTGGGTAGAGCCCTAGACGGTAGTAGTCAGGTCAGCGGTTCACACAGGTGGCCGGCATCAGGCTATGACAGCTGTCCTACATCTTGCAACCCTTCCACTTTGCATCAACTTAGCGACTGGGGTTGGTAGAAGGTCCGTTTTTTTTTTATCCCTGTGCTCCATCTACTCAGACAGACCCTCGAAGCCAAGAGAAACAGAGGCCCCAACTAAATGTTCAAGTTGTAAGGCATCTGTAAAGGGTGCCAGAGGGCTCCTGGAAGGTCAGAGATCCACGAAGTGACCAATCAAAGAAGACCTAGCCCATTTCACAGTATCTGTTGGTAACAATTTAGACATCGGAGGACAATAATTAAGATGACCTACGCTCTCATCTGTCATTCCACACTTAGGTTGGATGGGGAAACCCCATCAACGAGTGGGAAGGTGGAAGATTTACTCTCCATGGAAGGTAAAGGGCCGTATAAGGACAAGAAACGAGAGTGCCCATGTAGGGCTTCTCGACCCTCACTAATAATGAAGAGCATTGGCAAGAGAAAGGTGGAGTAACTATACTATGTCATAACCATAGCACGAATAGGTCTGGAAGATTAAGGAAAGAAACAGTGAAATCATAGTAAGCAAAATAAAAATACTAAAGAACCCAATTCGGAACAATACACTCCAGCATTCAGCCTCCTTACTCCTGTACTTAGAACAGGGCCCACATTCCTCTGGCTGAACAACTGAGGTGGAAATTGTTACATCACATGACCAGCTATATAAACAAGATAATCTGCATGAAGAAACAGCAGCTGGCGCACAAAAGAGGACTCTTATAGATTACTTCAAGAAAAGCTGCAAGGTTAAATGGCTAGTGTTAAATGGCTCCAACAAAATGATGACCTCGCCTACACAGCCCTCTCAAGCCCGCCCAAAAGCAGACCTTGTGCAAATAAAAGTCCAAGCTATGATTCATGAGCAGCCCCATAAGCAGGGTATTTGTCCTCGACGGCTCTTTTAAAGTGGATGAACACTCCACCCCAGCAAATCTCAAGTTAAGACTAATTTCTCAGTACGGTGATGAAATTAACCATCAGCCACCAACTTGGCGATTTCATAATGCAGGAAGTTCTTTGCCAATTACTATCTCAAGAATTGGTTCTCCCATCAACCTGAGGCTTTCTCGGCAGCAGGAAAGTAATCCACATACAATCTTCTGGAAATACAAATTATTCTTGGTCTTCCAACACCGCAATGGACCAGGATTTAGCCAGGCAATATCAAAGTGTTAACCCCCAACGACGGCAACAGGCCTGGTCAACCAGGATTACCCTGATACAAAGCAAAGAGAGCCCAACGACCGCAACCTATTGGATCTATTTTTTTTCCAGGCGGGTTTCTAATGGATCACTGACACACACGAAGCTCATGAAACTGCTGCGGTTGAGCCTAATACACTCTGCTCCCAACTTCTTCAAACAATACAATCCACAGTAACTGCAGTCAATTATCACTCGGATAAACTTGGTCTTCAAGTTGATCTTCTAAACACACTTGCAGTATACATGGCAGGGATAGACCCCAAACTGGAAGGCCTTAACAAACTGATCATAAAAGCGCAATCTAATGTTAACATGGTACAATCAGTATGTTGCTGTTCTCCAATAATCAACAGTTTTTCCTCTCTACCTCAGTTCCTTACTACGGTCCTGACAGACCTCAGGAAGTTACCGGTAGGACTGGAGGATCAGCCTCACCACTTGCATCTACATCCAACTGCCTTAGCTGCGGCCAGACTGCGCCAAAAGAACATAGCCCAAAGCGAGAAACCAACATAGGAAACAAAGCTCCGGGTGCTCTGTTGAAAGACGTCTCAGTGGTCGTCTTGTCTCCTGACAACCAAGTTGTAACCACCAAATGTAGAAATTACCAATAAGCCACGTTTGACAACAGGGACCAAACAGTGTTGAAGGCTGAATCACATGCCAAAGACAATGTCAACATCGGGGACATTGGTCCAGGAAATGGAATTTTGACTAAATCACCACAAAAAGGATATCCAAGGAAAAGGAAAAAAGAAAAAAGGCTGCGAAAAAGTACAGCAAGCTCAGCTTTGCCATACAAAATGTAAACAGATTTCTTTCCAACCCACAAAAGCAATACACAAACTGGCTCGATAAGTGCAGTAAGCACTGATAGTTCTTTCCTTTCACAACAACCATCTCCAAAAACCTTCAGCTGGGCTGAAAGGCAATATGTAAACTGTATATGTCAACGGTATTAGGCCACCGCAACAAATCTAGGCAAAGGGGGGGGGGGGGGGGCGAGGGGGGGGAGGGGAAGACCCAGCAGAGAAACCACAAATTCCTATGAAGATGGCAAACACGATCATGGCGAAACAAAGAAAGGTAGTTATAGAACAGTATAATGATGAATCAAAGACAGGAGGTAAGGAGAGTGCCCGGATAACAATTACAAAAAACCTGAGTACTGCAAACATGCGCAAAATAATTCCCAATAAGATGATCTGCCAACCTTCAGGTGAATTAGAGAAACACTTGCAACGAGCAATAACCGATCTATGGAGGAATGATTTAGCCCAGATAGCGGACAAGAGTAATTACATGGCCCTAGGACAGGATTTGAACATGACAAATCAGATATCTAAATTGCGGTTTATCCTGGAGTATCCTACCCAAGGGCCGCATGATATCTTTACCAGAGGGAACATCCATAAGCTGTTTACATTTATTCCTGAAATTACGCTACCTTGAATCCAGTGACGAACAAGTTACTTACCTTCGGTAACGATATATCTGTAAGACATATATTAGTTATAGATTCCTTACGTTCGAATTACCCCCAGTCGTCAGACTGGATCCAGAGATTTTTTCTTTAACAGTATACCTTCCGCGTTGGTAGGTGGCGTCGGAAGACTTCCTGTCCGTCGTCCGCTTCGTAATGACATCGCAGTGTCTTAGACGCTGCCCCTACACACTGACGTCAATTCATTACACTACATTCCACTCAAGAAGTGAAGAGCCATGCAAGACACTGACCACTGGTGCATAAAAACTAGGGCCACGAAGGGGAGTCCCTCACTCTAGAAGTCAGTTTGCAGAACGGGGAGGATGGGTGGGGCGGTAATGAATCTATAACTAATATATGTCTCTTACAGATATATCGTTACCGAAGTTAAGTAACTTGTTCTTCTGAAAGAGACTATTGGTTATAGATTCGTTACCTTAGAATAGATACCCCAGCAATACCAACCCCGGGGGTGGGTCTGTGAACTAAGTTCACACCAGAAAGTCCTGGAGAACTGAACGGCCAAAGAAGCTGTGTCTCTGGACTTGATGAAGGCAGTAATGTTTAGTGAACGTGTGCAGTGATGCACACGTGGCTGCCTGGCAGATGTCACTCAGGAGGGACTCCACGTCCAAAAGCAATAGTGGCTGCCGTCACCCTGGTGGAATGGGCGTGCAGTCCTACCGGAGGCTCCTTTTTTGCCAAGGAATAACAGATTTTAATGCAAAGGACACCCATCTAGAGATGGTCCGTTTTTGCACGGCCCGACCTATCTTGGCACCCACATAGCACACAAAGAGTTGATCATCCACCCGGAATTGTTTTCTGCGATCCAGATAAAATTATGATGATCCAATAAGCGTTGTTGGGATCGAAACAGCGAGACAACCACATCTTAACTCTAACCGTTACTTATGCAGAGTGCAAGATGTTCTTTCTATTGTCACTATTGTTATTTCTTTTCTCACTAAAAAGTCACTTTTAAGTTACATGCAGGAGGTAAGGAAATCTGTTGATTTCCAGAAATCTGTCACTTCCTGCTCACTTTATGTTAATATATTGTTTTCAGGTTTTATTTTTGTTAAATAAATCATAATACCGCCTATTTGGATAGTAATAGACCCAATCCGGATTGAAGTTTTGTGGCTATGATTATGTATCTTTCTTGAAAGGGACTGCTGTCTCTAATAACTTACTACTACCCTTGGTCCCTTCTGACTAGAAGGGTTCCCTCGTTCAGTGGTTATATACCAGATGAAAAGATAACACATTTTGGATCCAGACGGTGGAGTCCCTCCTTCTCCTTGGAAGGATGCAGGGGCAGGAAGTAGGTGGGCAAAGTGATGGTCCATCCTATGTGGACTAGTTCGAAGGATAACCTTGTCCGACTGGACAGCAAGGAAAGGAGGTTTAGAATATAGAGCCTGACGCTCACTCACCCTGTGAGCAGAGGTGATGGCAACCAGAAAAGCAGTCTTTAAAGTCACAAGTCTGAGAGAACAATTATGTAGCGGCTCTATAAGAGAACACGTGAGGTAAGTTAAGACCAGATTCAAGTCCTACTGGGGCATTACAAAAGGAATAGGAGGAAAAATGTGAGTAATGCCCTTAAGAAGGAATATGCTACTTACCAGTATGCATCTGTTCTTGGCATGTAGGGCTGCTGACATTCATATCTGTGCATAGATCGCCACCTAGTGTTGGGTCCAGATGATTGCACTTTGTTGTCCTGGAAGAGTCTTCGAAGTATCACAAGATAGGTGACTCCTCCCCTGGACTACAGTGCGCATGGGCATCTTCTCCATCCTCAGATTGTTTTTTGCCATTGTGGCAGAGATGGAGATAGTAAAGAAAGAGATGGCCATGCAAAAGATAATGCTGCAGCTGCGACAGGCACCGGGGAGGAGGGCGGGCGATATGAATGTCAGCAGCCCTACATGCCAAGAACAGATGCATACTGGTAAGTAGCATATTCCGTTCGAGGCATGTGGGCTGCTGAATTCATATCTGTGCATAGACTGTATAGCAGTATCTCCTCTAACGGTGGCCACCTGTCCCAGCTGCAGCAGTTTGAAAAAGAGTTTTGAGGACAGCTTGGCCTACAGCAGCTTGCTGCTTTGCTTGCACATCTACACAGTAGTGTTTTGTGAAAGTGTGTATGGTAGTCCATGTGGCTGCCTTACATAGGTCTTCAAGAGGAATATTTCCTAGGAAAGCCATGGATGCCCCCATTAGTCTTGTAGAGTGTGCTCTTGGGGGACTGTTAAAGTGTTTTTAGCCTTTTGATAGCATATCTGAATGCATTTAACTATCCATCTGGCTATTCCTGACTTTGATATGGGATTCCCTTTATGTTGTGGTGCAAAAGCAACAAATAGTTGCTTTGTTTTCCTAAATGATTTTATTCTGTCCACATAGTAAAGTAGAGCTCTTTTTACATCTAGTGTGTGTAGGGCTCTTTCGGCTACTGACTGTGGATTCTGGAAGAACACTGACAGTTCTATAGATTGATTAATATGGAAATGTGATACTACTTTTGGCATGAACTTTGGGTTCGTTCTAAGAACTACCCTGTTAGCATGTACTTGCATGAAAGGTTTTTGAAAAGTTAGTGCTTGTAATTCGCCAATTCGTCTGAGTGAGATAATGGCAACCAAAAAAGCTACCTTCCACATTAAGAATTGCAGTTCGCATGAGTGTAGAGGTTTGAAGGGAGGTCCCATAAGTCTGGTAAGTACTATATTTAAATTCCAGACTGGGGAAGGAGGGTGTCTTGGAGGGATCACCCTTTTAAGACCTTCCATAAAAGCCTTGATTGCTGGTACTCTAAACAGTGAAAGGTGTTGCCTGTTTTGAAGGTATGCTGCTATAGCAGCTAGGTGTAGTCTTATGGAAGAGTATGCTAAGTTGCATCTTTGAAGATGCAGTAGGTAACCTATAATGTTTTGTATGGAGGCATCTAATGGGTTGATTTGGTTATTGTTACAGTAAATAACAAATATTTTCCATTTTGCTGCATAGCATGCTCTCGTAGTTGGTCGTCTAGCCTCTTTGATAATGTTCATGCAGTCAGGAGGTAAATTAAGGTATCCGAACTCCAAGACTTCAGGAGCCAGATCGCTAGGTTCATTTGTTTGGGATCTGGGTGCCTGATTTCTCCATGGTTCTGAGTCAGAAGATGGGGTGCGAGGCGCAGCCTTTGATGAGGAACTACTGAAAGCTCCAGGAAGGTTGTGTACCATGGCTGTCTCGCCCATGTGGGAGCAACTAGGATTAGCGTGAGTGACTCTTGCCGCAGTTTGCGTGCCACCAGCTGAATCAGCGGTGCTGGGGGAAAAGCGTACGCAAATCTACCTGACCAGTTCATCCATATCGCATTGCCCTGTGACAACGTATGTGGGAACCTGGCGGCAAAGTACTGGCATTTCGAGTTTTCTTTTGTGGCAAACAGGTCTATTTCTGGGTGACCCCACTTTTGAAAGAATGGTTGGAGAACTTTGGGGTGAATCTCCCATTCGTGCAGTTGTTGGCTGTGCCTGCTGAGCAGGTCTGCTATTTGATTGTCTTTCCCTGGAAGGTGTTCTGCTAGGAGAAAGATGTCTTTTGGAATTACCCACTTCCAGATGCTCTGTGCCAAGTGGGACAGCTGTGGAGAGTGTGTTCCTCCCTGTTTCTGGATGTAGTAAATTGTGGTCATGTTGTCCGTCCGGATCAACACTGTCTTGCTGCACAAGTACTTTTGGAATGCTTTTAGGGCTAGGAATATCGCTATCAACTCTAATTGGTTGATATGCAGTTTCTTTTGTTTGTTTGTCCAGAGCCCTTGAACTGTGTAGTGAAGGAGGTGGGCTCCCCAGCCTGTCAGTGATGCGTCCGCTGTTAGTACTAGTTGTGGAACTGGCTCTTGGAACAGTCGCCCCTTGGAAAGGTTTTGTGGGTTCCACCACTGCAGAGAGTAGTGAGCGCGACTGTCCACCAACACTAGGTCTTTTAGTTGCGCTTGAGCCTGGTTCCATTGCCGTGCTAGGCATTCTTGTAATGGGCGCATTTGAAGTGTGGCATGGGGGACTATGAATATGCAGGATGCCATCATGCCTATGAGTTGCATGAAGACTCGAGTTGGCAGAGTGTTGTGGCTGAAATTTCTGAATGAACATCTGCATGCTGTCTATCCTCGCTGTGTTTGGGAATGCCTTTGCCAGTGATGTATTTATAGTGGCTCCCAGATATTGTTGTATGTGGGATGGCTGCAGATGAGATTTTGGGTAGTTTATTGAGAAACCTAGGCTGTGCAGCAGCTGAAGGGTTTGGGACATGTGTTCTGCACACTGTTGGTACGATTTTGCTTGCATTGGCCAGTCGTCCAGATACGGGAACACGTGGATGTGTTGCCTCCTGAGGTGTGCTGCTACTGTCGCAAAGCATTTTGTAAACACTCTCGGAGCTGTGGTTACCCCGAAGGGGAGAACCTTGAACTGGTAGTGTTGACATTCTATTGTGAACCTGAGATATTTTCTGTGAGCTGGATGGATGGGTATGTGAAAATACGCATCCTTGAGGTCCAATGTTGCTAGGAAGTCTCCTTGCTGCAGTAATGGGAGCACTTGCTGTAGAGTGATCCATGTGGAAGTGCTCTGACAAAATGTATTGATTTAAAGGTCTGAGGTCTAATATTGGTCTGAGGGAACCGTCCTTCTTGGGAATAAGGAAGTATAGGGAGTATACTCCTGTCCCTTGATGTTGGAAAGGGATTAGCTCTATGGCCCCCTTTTCCAGCATGCATTTCACCTCTTGTTGTAGCAGGGTGATGTGTTCTTTGGACATAGGACGGTGCCTGGGTGGTATGTTTGGTGGGGTAGAAGTGAGTTCCAGGCAATACCCACACTGGATAATTTGCCTGACCCACCTGTCTGTGGTAATTGCGTTCCAGACAGGTAGGAATTGTTGGAGTCTGCCTCCGACCGGTGTTAGGTGGTCTGGAGGTAGCGTGATGAAATCACTGTTTTGTGGCAGTGGAGGCTCTGGTGTTATTGCCTCCACGTCCTCTTCCCTTAATGTTTCCTCTAGAACCTCCTCTGTTGGAGTTTTTGGTAAAGAAACTTTGTGTATTTCCTTTGTATGATGATGAGGTCTGGGAAGTGTTGCCTCGTCTAGCTGACCTGTATGAGGAGCGTCGAAAGGAACTTATATGTTGCTGAAAATGCAATGCTCCCTTTGAATATGCAGTTTCTGTGTCCTTTTTCATTTTAGCTAAAATGGTGTCTACAGCAGGGCCAAAGAGGAAGTCTTGGTTGACTGGCATATTAAGAATAGTGGACTGCACTTCGTTCTTAAAGCCCGAAATACGCAGCCATGCATTAATAGAACACTGGTCTTAATAGAACACTGGTGTTAATAGACCTGGCTGCGGTGTCTGCTGCATTAAGCTGACATTTGATGGAGGCGTTTGTGATGAACTTTCCCTCCTATATTAGGTCCTCAGCTTGAGCTTTAAAAGGCTCAGGTAAATGTTGCATTAAGCTTTCAAGCTGATCATAATGCGCCCTGTCGTAACGAGCTAGCAGGGCTCCATGAATTGGAGGCTTGTGCTGCTACCCTTTTACCGGAGGCTTCTAATATCAGGGGGAGGCGCTTCCCCCGTTGTCTGTGAGTTGGCCCTTTTGCGTGCATTAGCTACCACTAGTGAGTGTAATGGTAACTGCTCTCTGATGTAGGTATGTCTGTTGGGGCTGCCCTATACTTTTTTTCAATCCTGGGATTGATTACCCGTGCCCTGGCTGTATCTTTAAAAATGTCAGATGCGTGTTTTAGCACTCCCTTCAGCATGGGAAGTGTTCTGACACTTTTTTCTGATGTTGGGAAGGTGTCAAATAAGAAGTCTTCTTGTGGTATAGTGCAGCCCTGTCTATTAATTGGTTAAATACAATGGTGTCATCAGTGAGTGAAGGCTTAGTTGGATAGGAGGAGACATCAGGGATGGGATGGGTGTTGTAAGGGTCAGTTGGC
Source organism: Lissotriton vulgaris (assembly GCF_964263255.1). Classification (NCBI taxonomy): domain Eukaryota; kingdom Metazoa; phylum Chordata; class Amphibia; order Caudata; family Salamandridae; genus Lissotriton; species Lissotriton vulgaris. The sequence goes on from NC_141695.1 coordinate 338,552,122, forward strand.
TCCTCCCATGGCACATTTTGTGGCTCAGGAGCCTGTGGATATTCATAATCAGTCTGAGGATCCTCCCCAGTGTTACCCTCATCATCCCCATGTTGAGAAGGAGAGTAAGGAGCAAAAGGAGTAGTAGGCATAATAGGATAGAAGGGAATGAAGGGTCTAGATGGAGAGGTCCCAAAGTTCTTCTTTTTTAATGGAATAGGGGAAAGAGAGTCAGTGTCTAGTGGCCTTTTTGTCCTGCGTAGGATTGTGACTTTACCAGTCTCAGGATTAATGTATATTTTTGCCTGGTCGTCTGCTGGGTCAAGGATGGAAGAGTTCTTCCTCCACTGTTTTTGGTGGTGACTCCTGTGGGTCGATACCACCTTCAGCTTCGACGATTTTCGGTGACTTAGTGCTTTTCTTCGGCTCGGGCCCTTTTTAAGGGTCGGCGTGTTTTTGGGTCGACCGTGTCCTTTGGTTCAACACTTTTCTTGTGCTGGACAGGTTTCTTTGGTTGGCTGTCTTTTACCGAGTAGATGGTCTTTTTCGGATCGACTGGTGTTTTCGGAGCACTTGTCTTCGGGTTGATAGCCTTTTCCGGGCGGATTGTAGGCTTCGGGGCGGCACCCTTTCCGTCGGCGACCTTCTTTGGTTCGGCGACCTTTGGCGCAGCTTGCTTTTTTGGCTTGACGTCTCTTTTGGTGTCGGCGCCTTTTGGCTGCTTAGTGTCCTTTCTGGGTTCGACGACCTTTTTGGGGTCGACGCCCTTCGGCTCGACTGCCTTTTTCGGGTCGACTGTTTTCTTGGGGTCGCCGCCTTTAGGCTGCGCGGCCTTCTTCGGGTCGACGTTTTTATTCTGGTCAACGTTTTTGGGCTGTACGCTTTTGTTCGGGTCGACGGGTCTCGGGTCGACAACCTTCTTAGGTTCTGGAACCTTCTTCGGGATTGCGGTACTTGGCCCTGGGGTCAGGCGCGGTGCGTCCATTGGGGCGTTGAGGCGTAGCCCCACTAAGCAACATGGACGCACGCACGCTGAGCAGGCAAAATACAATTGTATTTGCCAATGCTCCTTACCTTGACCTTCGGTCCTTCCTCACCTGCCGCTGACGCCAGGGGGTGCGGTGGCGCCGGCTGGGCTGCGGCATCTTGTTTGAGTGGCACATGGCTATGACCAGCCCGAGCATGCACTGAGCACAGGCTTCCCTCTTTACAAGGGAACCAAGGGTGCAGCTTCATGCCGCCAGGGCCGCGGCAGCCCCCGGGTCTAAAAGGGCGATCAGGGCGAATACTAACTGAGCCCCCCTAGACAATCCTGGCGCTGCATGCAGTGCCAGGATTTGCTGGCCCACCGGTGCACATCCATTATTGGGTGTCGCGTGTGGGTAGTAGCACGCACTACAGTATGGTCAATCACTGTATGACTTCAGTGATTGGCCATACTGTAGTGATTGGCCATGGCTGTGTGTGTGGTGACGTCCCAGGCCCGCCGCAGCTCACGTCACCGGCGCACACAGGCACACTAGACCTCATCTGGTGGGTGGCGCCGTGTTGTAGTGAGTTTAGTGACTGCTGGCCACACGCTCATGCACTGGAAGTGCCAGCAGATCAGGGAAGACCCTCCGACATGCAAAAAACGGCAGCCCCGTCCCCATCTGCAAGCTCCGCAGCTGCCGAAGTTCCCGGTGAGTGGCTTTTCAAAGCTGGGTCTGCTTCTTGCTCAGCCATTGCTGCTGCTTCCCTGGTCTTTGGTCCTTTTGTAGTTTTTTTTTTTTATGCGGGCGCTCAGTGTTTGACCTTCCTTGCCTGGGCCCTCGGTGTGCCTTTGTGCATGACTCGGGTTGTTACTGCAATAAGCGGGACCCCCTCTAGATTCTGCTCTTTAAAAATTTTTATGCAGAAAAAATCTTTTTTACATCCGGTTCAGGGGCGGAATATTTACAGTTCTGCCAAAAAACAATCTCTAGAATAATTGCACTCGTGCCATTATTCTAGAGATTGTTTTTAGGCAGAACTGGAAATATTCCGCCCTAGTAGCTACAAACCGGATGTAAAAAGGCTTTTTTCTGCATAAACTGCATCTTTTTTAAAGAGAAGAATCTTGGCCTTGTCACTAATTTGCCATGCTGATGAGTCACCATGCTTTGATATGTTCTACTGGATTTTTCAGAGATGTTTATGCTTTGCTTACAGCCACCGTGTGGTATCCTGTGTGCCCCTATTCCCTGTACGTCTGATCCAGTGTCTGGGATGTCGAGAGTTGATGATGTAATAGAATGATGGTATGTTGTGCAGGGTGGAGACTAGGGAATGGGAGAGTTGGAGGGAAGGTACAGAATGTACCTGCTGTTGCAGTAAACGAAGGGCCTAATAAAAAATAAAGAACTTACCTCCTTGCGGAATGGCTCCAGACTTTTGTATGAAGAGTCTTCCTTCCAACTACAGCATTTTGGGCACAAGGTGTTAAGGACCGGGGTGAAAATGCAGCAAGACTTTGGTGGCAGTTGGGAGGCGGAGTAGTCAGAGGCTGCCCACCCTCCAATCCATTGGCAAATGGTGTCAGCTCAGGCTGCTGGGCAGGAGGAGCCCAGTGAGGAGGGTGGCCAAGGTCTGGCATCGACAAGAAGCCACTTGGGAGGAGTTATAAACTGAGCAGATGTCTCCCCGTGAATAGACCTAAGCTGAAGGACAGTCCTATGTAGTCAGTGTTATAAGGACAGCACAGTGGAGACAGTGAGAAAAGGCAGGAAATATCCTTTGCAATAAGTATAATTATTAAATGACCCATGAAGCTTCAGGCGGTTGCCGAAACATTAGGAGAAACATTGGTGAGTGTGCTGTATGTTTTCACTATTGCGGTGACTGAGGCACAGACTAGACTAAACATGGGCCTTTGGTGGGTCCTCTGTGCCGGTTAATGTTAGTGTACAGCGATTATTGCACATTGCTCCATTTAAATTCAAGTACCGCTGGGCGCACGTATTACTCAGTCTGTATTACTAAAGGGATGCACGCTGCATTACAAGCAAGAACCCTAGTGCACACATAAAGCCTGATAATTTGAAGACAGCATACATCCCTAACTGCACTGATTAAAGGCCATTTGCATATTTCATGGCAACCAGCACACAGTGACCAGCGGAGATGGTCACAAGAGGTCTTGTAACAACGCTATCTACACGACCAAAAGTAGGTTGACCTAAACTTACCGTTGGCATGTGACTTTATCAAAGGGGAGTAGGGTAGATGAAGGAAGTGGAGGTAAGGAGAGGAGGGGTAGGGTGGGCTGGGAACGGTGAGAGGAGGAGAGGAGAGAAGAGGAGGAGAGTAGGAGAGGAGGGGGAGGGGAGGGGATGGGAGAGGAGAGGCGGAGAGGAAAGGAGGAAGGAAGAGAGAAGGTAGGATGGAAAGGCCAAGGACAGAAAAAAGGGCAGGTTGAGCAGAGAATGAAGGGAGAGATGGAGGATTTAAGGCACCCACTTCTACAGTCTTCAAATATTACCATTCTACATACTGTGGTAATTATTCTGTAGTAATACCTGTATACCTGTCATTACAGATTTATGAAGCTCTGTGGTTATACTGAATAAGCAGCTACCTAGATTATATGGCATCTCTTTATTATTGTAATAACGGAACTTTCACAATTGCTTTATTAACCTTCCTGCTCTCTCAAATGTGTTTAAAAATGCACCACTTTTCTTTTTCAAATGGTGGTTCGGGCGAGCTCGCAACGGCGCAGTATGCCAATCATTCTACGCCCACCACTTTCAAATGTCACCAGCCGCCCCTGCCTGGGGTCTCTGAAGGCTTAGGTTTCGGTTTTGTAGTCGAGCCGGATGGCGGGGCTGCTGAATTTTTCTTTTGATCTTGGCTAAGGCCTATTGGCGATGCCTCGACCGGAGCCTTCGGTAACGGGCAATTGGTGTCGGGTGCAGTGTACTCACGATTTGCCCCGGTGAGATCTCGTCATCGGAGTCCGAGTAGTCCTCGACGGTGACTATCTCTAGGTCAGAGTCTTGAGCTTCTGGAAGTTCCTGCTCATCGTCAAAGATGTTGTCCGGTTCCGCTGCCTGTCGCTGCATCTCTTGCCAAGCGGCCCGTTGATTCCGTATGGGTTTCTTCGATCGAAACTGGGCGAAGGCCAGGCAGGTTTCTTCCTTATGGTCTGGAGAAAGACACTTGTTGCATACTGAATGTTTGTCAGTATGCGGGAACTTGGAGTGGCATTGTGGGTACCTTTTAAACGGGCTCCTTTCCATCAACAGTAGGTCCATGTGGCGTCGAAAAGGCTCAAAGGCCCGCGTCGACGACCGGATCGGGATGGAAAGCTTAATCGAGTCAAGAGGTACCGAGCGAGAACAATACCGTCGAAGTCGGAGGCCTTTTAGCCTCAAAAAAAGTTTTGTTTCGATTCTGAAGCTGGAGTGTAGGAATAACATCCGAACCCAATGGCGGAAAAAAACTATCTGAGGATGGAGAAGATGCCCATGCGCACTGTAGTCCAGGGGAGAAGTCACCTATCTCGTGATACTTCGAAGACTCTTCCAGGACAAAAGTGCAATCAGCCTGACCCAACACTAGGCGGCGATCTATGCACTGATATGAATTCAGCAGCCCGCATGCCTCGAACACCTATTTACTATAGGGGACTTGAAAAGAAAAGGCTGATCAGGAAGGCAAAGAAAGGCCAAATTGGCCAAAAGATAGCCTTTAAGGGTGCCCAGAGGAGAGCCCTGCGGGCCAAAGATAGAAGGAAGAGGAGAACCTCTGAAAGAGGGTCATGCTGTGCACCATGCCACAAATTTGTTCAATCTACAGGCGTATACAGTTTTAGTGGAGGGACACCTGGCTGCCAAGATGACATTACAGACTTCAGGAGGAAGGTCAAAAGCTGTCAATTGTTGCCGCTCAATCTCCACGCATGGAGGTGGAGGCTGGACAGGTTCGGGTGGAGGAACGTCCCCTACTGCTGCGACAGAAGATGCTACCAAAGAGGCAGTCTGATCGGAGGATTGTTGGTCATGTTTAAGAGCTCAGGATACCAGACTCTTCGTGCCCAGTCCGGAGCCACAAGAATGACCTGGGCCAGGTCGCGCTTGATCTTATTCAACACTCTAGGCAGAAGTGATATGGGCGGAAAATCCAATGCGCAGAACTGGACAGAAGACATTGCACATTGTCTTTGGTGGTGAACAGAGGCTCACCCCACTGCTGAAAGAGAACATGTACCACCTGAGAGTGAAGACGCCATTCGTGATCCATCATGCACCGGCGGATGAGTTTATCCGCCCTGGCGTTCAGAGAACCTGCCAGGTGTTAAACCACCAGGGGCATCACCCGCTGTTCCAGCCACATCCAAAGGCGAAGAGCCTCTTGACTGTTTGTTGCAGTACCACATGGCGGTGGTGTTCTCCGTGAACACCTGCACTACCCTTCCTCTGACAGAAGGAAGGAATGCCTTCAGTGCAAGAGGAATCGCCCGGACTCCGCCGGAGACCAGAGGCCCCAGATCTCTGCCTCTCCCATGTGGCTGCCCCATCCCAGGAGTGACGCATATGTCACCACTGTGAACTGTGGTTGGGGAAGGCAGAGCAATCTGCCGTTGACCCCATCCTGGTTCCTTAGCCACCACTGCAATTGAAGTGCAGTGTCCTCCGAGATCTCGATGCAATCCGAAAAATTACCCTGATGCTGTGCCTACTGCAACTTCAGGTCCCATTGCAGAGCCTGCATATGCCACCTGGTATGATCCACCAGCAGAATACAGGAGGCCATGAGGCCCAGCAGCCTCAGAGTCATTCTCACAGAAATCCAGGATAGAGGCTGAAACATCGGTATCATAGCCCGAATACCCCAGACTCGCTGCTTGGGAGGATAGGCCCAAAACTGCGCTGTGTCCAGAACCGCTCCAATGAATAGGAGCTGCTGAGAGGGAATCAGGTGTGACTTCGGCACCTTGATAGTGAAACCCAGCGAGTGCAGAAGGTTCACCCAAGTCTGGAGGTGGGCGATGACAGCCTGGGGTGAGCTTGCCTTCAACAACCAGTCGTCGAGATAGGCGAAGACTGGAACCCCAGATCAGTGCAGATGAGCTGCGACCACCGCCATCACTTTCGTGAACACCCAAAGGGCGCTGGTAAGGCCAAAGGGTAGCACGGTAAACTAAAAACAGAAGCAGAAGCCTTAATAAACCAAAAGATGTTGAATTGTCTGAAAAAATTCACTTAACCAAACAATTTCAGTCAAAAACTGAAGAGCTCAAGCTCCAGGATCCTCTCAGAAGGAGCTGGAAAAAAGAACTGACCCAACTGCCACCTGTGGTGCATCATGGGAGCAGGGTGTCACCTTCAGGTCTTAAAGGCACGGTACCCCTCCTCTAATGCCTTAAAGGAATGGCAATGGCAATAAAGCATTGTTGTATGCAAATGTTTACTGCTCTCTTTCTTCCTTAGGGGTTGGGAGAGTACAACTGTGTGTATGCTAATTCATGTAATTTTCAGCAGTTTTGCCAGTTTGGAAATGTTCTAGGCTGCAAATATGTTTTCACATATATATATATATATATGTGTGTTTTTTCTATATGCTCCGGGATCCCGCACATGGGCGGGGATTATTAATAGATTATGACTATTGATGAGTAGCAAGGTTACAGACCTCGTGGAGATCGGTGTGTGGGAATTTAACAAAACACGGGGGCATTTTTTTAATGGATTTCTTTCCATTGACTGTAGGGACTGATGGCGCAGATAGGCTCAAAGGCCCTCCTTGACAAATGAAATCGAAGGTCCTGATGATTTTTTTTTTTGGGAAGCGTGTCGAAGGGGAACGCCATCAAAACAATACCGTAGAGTGGAGAGGGATTGCTCGCTGAGGGGGATCAAGTATGACACTGACCCGGAGTGTAGCAATTTACAACCGAACCTGATGGTGGAAAAAACAATTGGAGGATGGAGTTGATGCCCATGCACACTATCGTCCTAAGGAGGAGTCACCGATCTCATGACTACAAAGAACTTCTTCCAATACAACAAAGTGCAAACATCCGAGTCCAACGACACATGGCGATCTAAGCAAGAGTATATATTCTGCAGTTCATATGCCTCAAACAGTTATAAACACAAGAATTGAGAAAAATTATGTGTCCAAGCGCAACTCGTAACCCCAAGTCAAAAGTGAAAAACATACAAAGTTGAGACAACGAGGAGTGTGAGCAACTGGATTCCAGTGCCATTAGAAACATATTGAGTGCACGAAAACATTTAGAAGTGTCATGCTGGTTAGTGAGATTATAAGCTGTAATGTAAAATCGTTCTAGCAGTCGAAGAAACATGCTGAGCGTGCGGATATGTAAGCTGAAGTAACGGATCGCTCTTACCGTCAAAAGAAACTGAAAATAGTTGTGGTCACATAATAGAAAAGCGTGGTATGTCCAAACGGAATTGAAGGCTTAACAAGGAGAGGAGATTTAGAAATGGAAAGCGGACGAGTTTACAAATATGAATACCGGTGGTATGGAGACCGTGAACGCCATCTTAGAGTGACACTTCACAGAAAGTTCCATTTAAAAATGAGCTTGCATGTGCGGAGTTAAGCTGAAAGAATTGTCATAGATTATATAAAGGATAAAACAAAAGTGAGTAGGTACCGTTAATCAAAGTAAAAAATTGGTGAATTCTTTCAAAAGTGAAAAAGTAAGGATGGGCTGCGGGTGAGATATGGAGAATGGAGGTCAAACATGAGTGCCATCTTGAATGCTCATACTGACTAATTTGCATAAGGCTGAAAAATCGGTCAAATGGCTCCGTTAGATGCACCATAACGTTCCTGTTCATAAAACACAACTGTAATCAATGTGTTCATTCAATCCATTTGGGGTGAGGGTGTTTAGACATTTAATCCAATGGATTTCTCCATGTAGAAGATGTTTATTGTTGTATATTCCTTCACGTGGTGGCACAATCTAGAGTCCCAAGAAACGAAGTTGGCTAATATTGTGGTTGAGTGATAAAAAGTGAGAAGCTACACTGGATTTCCAGTTGTGGGTTTGGATATTGCTTTTATGTTCATTCAGTCTGTTCTTGATTTTGTGCTCTGTTTTTCCAATGCAGGCCAGGCCGCATGGGCATTTCAACAGGTAAACCATGTTTTTACAGTCACAATTGGCGGTAGTTTGTAATTTGATTTTGTTGCCTTTGCGTGGATGGGTTTTTAAATTGCCTTTGATGATATTAGTGCAAATAATGAAATTGTAGCATGGGATAGTTCCTTTGTATGACTGATGTGCAAGGTTAGGTCCAGGTGCGGATAGGATTCCCTTGATGTTTTTGCTTTGTTCTTAGGCAAACAATGGAGGGTTGTAGAAAATACTACGTGAGAATTGGCAAATATGTGTAACTTGTTTATAAACTCCCCCCGCCCCAACAATAATGAATGTGCCCTTGTGTAACGCTCCCTGATACCTTCGGGTCAAGTTTACGCTATATAAAGTTATGGAAAAAAACACATCCTCATATGCCAGTTACCTGCCATATCCAGGCAAACTAGTTTTCAGATCAGGCTTTAGGAGTCTGAGTAATAGACTGAGTTGGCCATATGATGCTCCCTGATGTGGTGCTAAAGTAACATGAAGCACTATTGAGTACACCCACATGCACTGCTTATTTGGTAAAAAAATAATGTGTCCATTGTGCCTGACCTTACTATGTACATTTTGTCACTATTGTTCTACCAGAGTTACAGATTTCTCTGAGAACTGAACACCTATTGTTACTATATGCAAAAGAGTAACATCTGAGCCTATTCCTTCTTTTAAAAAGCCTATCCCAAGCTATGTATTTTTTTCTCCAGTGTAAAAAACAAAACAAAAAGAAAAAAGAAACACCTAATCTTGCAGGGCAACAATAAAGTTCTAAAAAAAAAAAACAGCAAAAACCTGTTTCCTAAAACCTAGCTCAGAAGGAAGACAAATGCATTGATCCAATATATTCATCATTCTTCAATTAAAAAAATATTGCTTTCCGATAAAACTAAGTCGGTTAGAAGTCTTCCTAATAAATTATTTGCAGCTACTAAAAGAAAGCACAGAGAAGGGAGGTGTTATTTTGCAAAAGGAAACTATAATTTGATGTGTTCTGAATTCTAAAAGTTTTTGTTTGACACTGTTAGGATTAAGGGTTGGAACAAAGGCATAAAAAACTACAGCATACTCATCTCGTTGAACATAAAGGCATCCTGGTATTCCTTCATATACTGGGTGGAGCGAGACTCATCCAGGAACAGGGAGTACACTCGCTTGATGTCGTCCACCTGTACCTCAGTGCCCTGAGAACACAAGCACAGCAGAATGAGCCACCAATTAAATCTGTAAGTGCTAAAAGCATGAATAATAACTTGCCAACAGCTACCAAACCCTGGGATAGAATGAAAAAGAATTGGTGTGAATCATTAGTCCTTTCTCTAGCAGACCACCTATAGTGACCGAAACAGCATCATGACACTGGAGGTTCAAAAAGGAATGATATCTGTAGCAGTGGATAAGCCTAACCACCTTTGCCTGTTCAGCCCAGTACATAAGAGCAAGTAACTGTTGCTTAGAGCAGTCTCTCCCTCACCTTCCTCTTCCGGCACACCAAGTGGGCGGCTGTGATAAGTTGCATAGCATAGCGCAGGGAGGTCTCCTGCCCAATCCGAGTCAGCACCGTGTAGGCGTCGTCACTCATTTCCACATCTTCTTCTTCACACCTGCAAGGAACAGGGAGAGGACAACATTTATGAGAGCTTCGAGGAGCAAATCCCTTGAGGGCATCAGTAAGAGTCAAAGGAAAACAAATGTACATTGGTCGCTCCCAGGCAGTGGACCTAACAGGAGCAGCTAGGGAGCAACCCTACCATGTTCAGCAATGGGTCCCGCCTGAAAAAACAATAGACAATGACAATGGCTCCTTCTAGAGATTGAAAAGGCAGTTCATATTTTGACCTGGAGTCCATTTTTCATCTTGTATTTGGTTCCCGAAACTGCCTTTGCCACAAAACTGAGCAAAGAATGGAAAATGCTACTTACCAGTATGCATCTGTTCTTGGCATGTAGAGCTGCAGAGTCCTACACTTAGCTATAGATCGCCACCTGGTGTTGGGCTCGGATGATTGCAGGTTGTTGTCTTCTTGGAAGAAGTCTTTGTAGTCACGAGATAGGTGACTCCTCCCTTGGACAATACTGCGTATGGTCATCGACTCCATCCTCCGATTGTTTTTCGCCATGATGGGAAATGATGGAGTTAGTAGAAGTAAAGATAAAGGATGTCCATGCGTGTGCATCTAAGTAAGATGAGTACTGGAACGGATACAAGTCCCGGGAAGGCGGGAGGGCGTGTAGGACTCTGCAGCTCTACATGCCAAGAACAGATGCATACTGGTAAGTAGCATTTTCCGTTCGAGGCATATGAGCTGCAGATCCTACACTTAGCAACGATTGTGCAGCAGTGTCTCCCCTAGCGGTGGTCGCTTGTATCCGTTGCAGCATACCGAAAAAGTGTTTTAAGGACAGCTTGGCCCACCGCAGCATGCTGCTTGGCTTGCACATCAACACAATAGTGTTTAGTGAAGGTGTGTATTGTAGACCATGTTGCTGCCTTGCATATGTCCTCTAGTGGTATGTTTCCTAAGAAAGCCATAGAGGCTCCTAGTTTACGAGTAGTGTGCTCTAGGAGGAACTATTATTGTACACTTAGCTTTTTGATAGCATATTTGAATACACTTTACAACCCATCTGGCAATTCCTCCTTTAGAGATGGGATTGCCTTTGTGTGGTGGAGAGAAAGATACAAATAGTTGTTTTGTCTTTCTGAAGGATTTGGTCCTGTCTGTGTAGTATAGTAGAGCTCTTCTCACATCTAAGGTGTGTAAAGCCCTTTCTGCAACAGAGTCTGTTTTTTTTGGAAAAACACGGGTAACTCTACTGATTGGTTAAGGTGAAACCGAGTAATCACTTTTGGCAGGAATTTAGGATTGGGTCTTAAAACCACCTTGATACGATGTATTTGAAAAAATGGTTCTTCTATTGTGAATACTTGTATTTCACTAACTCTTCTGAGAGAGGTGATGGCAACAAGGAAAGCAGTTTTCCATGTTAGGAATTGCAGTTCACACTTATGTAACGGCTCAAAAGGGGGTCCCATGAGTCTTGTAAGGACCACATTTAGGTTCCATACTGGAGCTGGTGGTCACCTAGGTGGAATTATTCTCTTTAATCCTTCCATAAATGCTTTTATTGCAGGTACTCTAAAGAGAGATAGATGTTGTCTATTTTGTAAATACGCTGCAATTGCTGCTAGATGCAGGCGTATGGAAGAATAAGCCAAATTGGACCTTTGTAAATGTAGAAGGTAGCAAATGATATTTTGGATGGAAACATCCAGTGGATCAATGTGATTGTTGTTTCAGTATATTGCAAACCGTTTCCACTTAGCAGCATAGCATGCTCTGGTAGTGGGTCTTCTAGCTTCTATAATTATATTCATTCAGTCTGGTGGTAACCAAACTCTAGGACTTCAGGAGCCAGATCGCCAAATTCAGTTGGCTTGGTTCTGGGTGCCTTATACCTCCATGGTTCTGTGTTAACAGGGATGGCGTGAGCTGTAATTTCTGATGTGGAACCAGTGAGAGATCTAGTAGCGTGGTGAACCACGGCTGACGTGCCCATGTGGGGGCCACTAGTATTAGTTTGAGAGACTGTTGTTTGAGCTTGCGTACTACTAGTGGAATGAGTGGGAGAGGCGGCAAAGCGTACGCAAATCTGCCTGACCAGTTCATCCATATTGCATTCCCCTCAGACCGTGGGTGTGGAAACCTGGCGGCGAAGGTTGGGCATTTTGAGTTCTCGTGGGTGGCAAACAGATCTATTTGTGGATGCCCCCACATTTGGAAGAATGGTTGAAGAACTTGTGGGTGCAACTCCCATTCGTGAATCTGGTGTGACTAGCGACTCAACAGATCTGCTATTTGGTTGTGAATTTCTGGAAGGTGTTCTACTGTCAGATGTATGTTTTGAGGGATGGCCCATCTCCAAATGTTCTGTGCAAGTTGGGACAGTTGCAGAGAGTGTGTCCCCTTCCCCCCCCGTTTTTGTATATAATACATGGCTGTCATATTGTCCGTCCGGACTAGGACAGCTTTGTTTTGGATTTGTACTTGAAAAGTTTTGAGTGCTAGGAAAATTGCTAGCAACTCTAAATGGTTGATGTGGAACTGTTTCTGTTGATTGTTCCACTGACCTTGTGTGGTATAATGCAAGAGATGGGCTCCCCATCCTGTGAGGGATGCATCTGTCGTGTGCACTATCTGTGGAACAGGATCTAGGAACGGCCGTCCCTTTGTCAAGTTTTTGGTGTTCCACCATTGCAGAGTGCGATATGTACGGCTGTCTACCAACACGAGGTCTGTGAGCTGACCTTGAGCCTGATTCCACTGTTGTGCTAGACATTCTTGTAGTGGGCGCATTTGCAGTCTTGCGTGAGGAACTATAAAGGTGCAAGAGGCCATCATGCCTATTAGTTTCATGAACACTCTGGCTTGGAGAGAGTGTTGGCATTGAAAAGGGGAGACTAAGTTCTGAATACTTTGAATCCTGGCTTGACTGGGTTACGCTAAAGCTACAGATGTGTTTATAGTAGCTCCTAGATATTGATGAACGTGCGAAGGCTCTAGGTGCAACTTGGTGTAGTTTATCGTAAACCCTAAGTTGTGCAGTGTTTGAATTGTTTGTTTTGTGTGTTGTGCACACTGGTTGAATGATTTAGCTTTTATGAGCCAGTCGTCGAGGTAGGGGAAGACATGTATTTGCTGTCTTCTGAGATGTGCGGCCTCTACTGCTAAGCACTTTGTAAACACTCATGGTGCTGTTGTGACCCCGAATGGAAGGACTTTAAACTGATAGTGTTGTTCTTGTATGACAAACCTCAAATACTTCCTGTGCGCAGGATGTATTGGAATGTGAAAGTAGGCGTCCTTTAGGTCTAGTGTGGACAGAAAGTCTCTCTGTTGTAGTAATGGGAGTACCTGTTGTAAAGTGATCATGTGAAAATGATCTGATTGTATGTAGTGGTTGAGGGGCCTGAGATCGAGAATTGGTCTTAATGTCCAGTCCTTTTTCGGAATTAGGAAATACAGGGAGTAAACTCCTGTTCCTTGTTCCTCTAACGGAACTACTTGAATAGCATCTTTTTGTAGAAGTGCTAGAACTTCCTGTTGAAGCAGAGTTATGTGTTCTGCAGACATTGGATGCTGCCTGGGTGGTATATTTGGGGGGGGGTTGCTGTGAGTTCTAGGCAGTAGCCATGTTGGATAATTTGTCTTACCCACCTGTCTGTTATGGAGTTCCAGACAGGTAGGAACTGTGAAAGTCTGCCCCCCACAGGAGTGGAATGCTGTAGGGGAGGCAGAGGGAAGTCACTGTTTAGGAGTGGAAGAGGAGCGGTTGTTGTTACTACCTCTACCTCTTCCCTTGTTGTTATTGCCTCTGTATCTCCTCTAAAATAGCCTTTATTAGAAGAGGTTTGTGTGTGCGTTTTAAAAGATGATGTTGTGTCTGCGCCGGTCTGTTTGGAGCCTCCTCTATAAGAGGAGCGGCAAAAAGAACCTCTAGTTTGGGTGGATTGTAATGCCCCCATAGACACCAAGTCTGTGTCTTTCTTCATCTTTTCTAATGTATTATCTACTTCCGGCCCGAACAATTGGCTCCGATTGAAGGGCTGGTTTAGGATGGTAGTTTGTACTTCTGGTTTGAAGGTTTGAAACCTGAAATGTGTAACCATGCATGGCGCCTGAGAATAACAGTGTTAACTGCTCTGGATGCTGTGTCAGCTACATCTAGTGCACATTTAATTGAGGCATTAGATATAAATTTGTCTTCCTGCAAAAGCTCTGCTGCCAGATCTTTGTGTTGATCTGGTAGGTGTTCCGTTAACTTTTCTAGTTGATCGTAATGAGCCCTGTTGTAGCGTGAGAGTAAGGCTTGTGTATTTGCTATGCGCCATATGTTTGTTGCTTGTGCAGCAACTCGTTTCCCTGACACATCAATAATCTTGGATTCCTTGCGAGGCGGGGGTGTATCCCCAGAAGTTTGAGAATTGGCCCTTTTACATGCATTTGACACTACCAAGGAGTCTAATGGCAGATGTCCCTTAATGTATACTGGATGAGCTGGTGCTGGCCTATACTTTTTCTCTACTCTAGGGTTTAGCACCCTACACCGTACTGGATCTTTAAAAATCTCTGGAGCATGTTTAATGACTCCTTTGATCATTGGCAATATTTGGGTAGACCTTTGTGATTGTTCAAAAGTGTCCAACAAGAAGTCCTCCTCAATGGCATCAGAGTGCATAGGAACCCCATGGTAAAGTGCAGCTTTGTTTAGTAAATGATTAAACCCAATACTATCCTCTGTAGGGGAAGGTTTTGTTGGGTAGAACTGAGGATCAGGGATGTCTGGTGCATTGTTTGGTGCAAAATTATATGTATTGTCATCCTTGGGATATTCGGTGTTGATATCCTCATGTAAAGGGTATGTATGTGGCTCTGGTACATCATCCCCCCCACCTAAATCATACTCCTCGTCAGTGTGGTGTGATGATGCAGGAGATTGAATAGGAGAAGTTATAGGTTCAATATATGGAGTAATAGGAGAGGAAGAAGGTGAAGGAGAGGAAGGGTGCATTGGAGAAGTTGAACAGTCCTTTTTTGCAGGAACCACAGGTGTAAGTGGTGTGTCTGCTGGTCTTTTTTTTTTATAAGGAATTGCTTCCACATGTCCAGTTTTTGGATAAATATGGACTTTTTTCTGTCTAGGATCTGGTCTAAACAGTTCTTCCTCTTCTATAATCTTCGGTGCCGATTTTTTTGGTGCCGATAGAGGTTGTCTAATGTTCTTTGCCTTAGGAGGAGTAATTGAGTCCCGTGGCAATGTTTTCGGTGCCGAAGGTTGTTTAGTCTTATCTGGGGTATTTGGTACCGATATTGGACGTTTCGGCATGGAGACAGGTTTTGCAGGGCCTGTGGCGCCGGAAACTGTTTTCCCTCTTTGTTTTTGGAACCAGAAGGTTTCGGAGTCGAAGCTTTCGGGTCCGGTACGGGTTTTGGATTTGGCACCGATATGTCTTTTGGTACGGGTGCCGAAGTGTCCTTGTCTTTGGGAACCGAAGGGTGTCTTGTTTTCAGTGCCGACGAGTCCTTCGGTGTCGAAGGATGTTTCGGTGCAAATGGAGGAGGTGTAATTGGCACATGGTGTTTCTTCGGTGCCAAGGCACCGGAAGGCGAATTCTCTTTCCTCGGAGCCGGGCCCGAAGGCGGGGCGTTAGAGGGTGAATTTCGGTCTCGACTGGGCCCCATGGGCGGAGTGCTGACCGTTGCCTTTTGTTTGGGTAGTGTATGTCGTGCAGGGGCAGATGTACTCACGGGTTGTCGAGATGGAATCGAATCGACCGAATCCTCTGCCCCCGATATGATCTGGAGATCAGGCGAGTCCTCCTCTGCGCAGAGTGGAGCCTCGTCCTCTGAGATATCTTCGATTGGATATTCTTCCTCGGAGACGTCTTCTTCGACTATCTCCTCCTCAAAGATGGCCTCCGTGCTGGTGCTGATCTCCTCATCTAGTGTCGACAGGCCCTCCGATCCCGGATGGTCTTCTTCGATCGGAAGGAGGCACAGGCTGTGCAGGTCGACTAGTCGTGTTCTGGCGAGAGACAGAGGTTGCAAACCTCGTGATGGTCGCTATGAGGGAATTTTGCTCGACATACCGGGCATCTTTTGAATGGAGTTCTGTCCATGAGGCGTAGGCCGCACGGCGCCGATAGGCCCAACGGCCCGTGTCGACGCACCGGAATGTAGCTGGTAATGTCAAAGTCTATTAGATGTCGAAAAAAGTTTATTTGAAGTTTCTCGTTTCGAAAATGCAGAAAAGTCTTTACTAGCCGGAGCAGAAAACTTTCATCCGAACCCAGTGGCGGAAAAAAACAATCTGAGGATGGAGTCGATGACCATGCGCAGTATTGTCCAAGGGAGGAGTCACCTATCTCGTGACTACAAAGACTTCTTCCAAGAAGACAACAACCTGCAATCATCCGAGCCCAACACCAGGTGGCGATCTATTGCTAAGTGTAGGATCTGCAGCTCATATGCCTCGAACATCATGTTTTGTTGAGGGGTACCGAAACTTGTAAGGCACTGATGAGGTGAGGTGGGTTGGGTTGGGTTGGGGTAAAGCTGACCAGTCTCACAACTGGAACAAGTTCACTTCAGTCAAACAGAAACATGAGAGTAGGGAGAAAGAAGGGGAAGCACAAATAAGTCTAGTGGTAACAACGTAAGCAATATATTTTAAAGCATCTTCCTCGTTCAACACATGCCAAGATCGGACACATCCCACATGGGAACCTGCAGTTTAATTCTGACCTTATCTTCAGAATCTGCTTTGTCTCCTTTTCACTGTACGGGGTTGTTGCGATGATCAGAAGCCGGTCCAACAAATCAATAGGAATTCCGTGGGGGCTCTGATAGTTTGTTCCACGGATTCTGTAAGGGGAAAAACCAAAAACAAATTAATGCATCTGTGTCAAAAAAATGACATGTAAATGAGCAATTGTCACCCACAGTCCAGAAAGCAGCTTCAAAGCACCCAATTGGCTAGCGCTGTCATGATTTGGAGATGGCTAGGTGCAAGCCGAGGTAGCATGATGAACAAAAGAACGATGGGTTGAAATGCTACTCTGACTGCCAAAGGTTCAATTTATTGTGAGTATTCTTTCCCATCATCTTTTGTGTGTTCAAGGACTATCATTGGCACTTTATGCTTATTGGCGCTACTCCAATTTAAAACTGTAAAAATGCAGATCTGCTGTTCACCTGATTGATTTCTGTCACTTTGGTGTCAATGTGTTTATTCCATTTTGCTCAATATTTTTCCAATATAATTTGGAATTTTTATTGTTTTGCATTTTTACTTTACTACTGATTTGGTATTGCATAAATACTTTTCACATTGCCCTAAGATAATATTATCTGTTCTGTGCCATAGCTACAAGGTGGCTGAGAGCAAGTTAATATATTGACTTTGTAGCAACATTTTGCTACAAATAGATAAAGAGAAGAACACGTCAGGGGTGCCCCCTCTCCACCATTGTTATTCAATCTTTACATTGAACCAGTGGCTGAATGTCTTAGAAACCATTCTTTAATTGCTCCCTTTTGTTACCAAGGCTGGCATAAAAAAGTGGCCCTCTACGCGGACGATCTTATGATCTTTACTTGTGATCTGAAGGAGGCCCTTAAGGCAACAGAAGAGATGTTAACTAATTTCGGGAAAATCTCTGGCTACCAAATAAACAAATCTAAGACAGAAACCATGACTTGGAACGAGAACTTCTTGAGCCCGTATAATAAAGAAAAAAAAAATCGATATTTGGGTATTGACTTGATTAAAGATCTAGACAAGGTGGCCCAGATTAACATCCACAGAATACAGGTGGAAGTTAAAAAGCTGCTGAAAGTTTGGAGTGGCCTACCTTTATCGATTCTGGGTAAATCAAACATCCTTAAAATGTCAGTCTTGCCGAAGTTCACTTTTATCTTCGGTGCTATTCCGTTGGAGTTTAATAGGGAGACCATAAAGAAAATTCAGGGAGAGTTATCAAGCTTTATTTGGTCCTCAAAAAAACCCTAAATTTCCCGGATTCAAAATAAGGAGAAGAAAGAACCAAGGGGGGCTAGCTAGCCCGGAACTTTTAGAATACTGTAGAGCGTTCCAATTGAAATCTAATAGAATAATGTTAGGCCCATATGAAGACTACCCAACGTACATACAGAAAATAACAAACAACACCAGCCATTTCCTTTTCAAATTCGTACATCCGAAATTTTTCAAAAAAGTTAAGCTGAAGACACTGAAGGCAGCCGCCAGGTTGTGGTACTGCATAAGATCGACTTTGAATATCCCTCTCTACAGTGACAAAGCTCCAATTTGGGACTCGCCGTGCACCCCAGAGTGTATTAAAGACTGTCTTGAGACTCCCTTAAAATCAGCTGGAATAGTAGTATGGGGACAACTTCTGTCTCAGAACAAGATTAGGGAGTGGGAGATCCTATATGAAATCACAAACTCACTATTACCAAAGTTTAAATACTATCAACTTCTACGCTGGGCAAAGTCACTCAAAGAAATTAGAAAAGGCAACAAACCTCTAGAAGGAAAGGTGCTGGAAAAACCCTTTAAGAAAGAGATATCCATCTGGTATTGGGCCCTAATTTCATCAGGGGAGGAAGAATTCCGGATACCGGAGAGAATTTGGGGGAAAGAGCTGCCAACGATGGATACAAATAATTTATGGCAAGTATCAATGAGCAAATGCTGGTCTATTGTAACGTCTGCTGCACTAAAAAGAAACCATTTATATACGACCCATAGAGCGTACTGGACACCGGAAAAGTTATCAAAATTCAACGGTTCCACAGTGAAGTGCTGCCCGAAATGCGGATTACTGAGGGCCAATGACCTGCATATGTTCTGGCAGTGCCCCCATCTCGATGGTTAATGGAAGGAAGTGGGTAAGACTTTAGAAGAGGTAGTGGGAAAACACCTAACCGTGAGTATTGAATTAGTTATTTTTGGGGTGATGGGCTCATCTACACCAGAAAAGTTAACAAAATGTGAGGAAAATTTGGTGTTCCTATTGATACTTTTGGCTAGAAGAGAGATATGTGTAAAATGGATCAGCCCAACTTCTCCTCTACATAGCGAGTGGCTATCTTCATTGCTTAAAATTTACAATTTGGATAAAAAAAAGAAACTCTTTTCCAAAAAGTATAGTTTCTGGAAGTTATGGGAAAATCATATGGGTTTATAAGGATTGGTTGTTTATTAATGTATTCACTTGTACTCCTTATTTTCTGTTACCACGTCCTATGATTAAGTGCGAGCAACGTAAAACAGACGAAGGCCAAATAAGAGTAGCCATAATGGCTAGTTCATCCCCCTCCGAAAAGTAACCTTCTCTAAAAGTAATCGGAAGTAAGGGGTCCCTTGGCTTTTCCTGATTTTCCTCATGGGTCCTGCATGTATTCCACTCCTGATGGCAGTGATGACACAGATCGCAAGCGGGAAGAGAAAAAAAAGGGACCCCGAGATCTCCTTACTATAAATGTTGCACAATGAGGACTAAAAAAAAAAAAAATGCTAAAAAAAAATGCATTTGTAGCCTTCATCCAATGAAATGTTGAAACGCACTTGCAGTCTCATTAACTGCATTGGCGGGGAAACCAAAGTCTGCATCAAGTACATGAGAATAAAGATCATAATACAGGAAACTGAACACGTCCCCAAATAGTTCTGGGAATCAATCCAGAAATAAAATGCTGGCTTACCTGGTAATACCACGATTTGTGGCCATGATGAGAACAGGCGCCATATCACTCTCAAGGGCACGATTCAAGAAGGAGAAGCATTCGATGTCCAGCATGTGCACCTCATCTATGAAGAGTACCTGTAAGGGTGCAGGTGAAAGCTGCTGATACTTGCCTAATAGCACCATTAGAGCCCAATCCTTTGTAACACACCCAAATTGCACGCGTTTAAAAGAACTGAAAGTCTTTGGTCACAGCCTAGTTCGTGATGATTACCACAGAGTGTTGAGCTACTGATCCTAGGAAATTTGTTGGTTTGCTGACTTTACGTTTTATAAGTTATAATATAATTTTTTTTGTAAAAAGGGTAACTCAATATTCCTTACTAGAACCAGGGTTAGTGAGTATATTAAAAACAGTTATTCGTTAAGGACTCATACTCAGGCATTCCATCATGCACATTTTTGGTAACTGAATTGTCAATGCAATATATTCCATACAGAAAGCTAGTCAAGACAGAAGATTTTTCACTGAGAAAAATAAAATGCATGTCAATAAGATGACAAGAACAGTACTGAGTGCCCTCAATTGATCAAACAATGAAAAAGATTGGTGGGGACTAGGGGTGTGTATCTATTCAAAAAGTACTAGGGCTCACATAAGATTGCTGGGTTCAAGTTAGTGAATCTACAGTAAGTACAATGTCTTAATAAGGGGGAACTGAGTCTGCTTGGTCAAAGTGTAGATGACGGTCTGAACTATTAATTGGAAGGTCACCATGTAAGAAAGTGGCTCTGTATATACTGGAACCAAGTAAGGTACAGTGTGACAGAGTACACAGTCCCCAGAGGTTTGGCAGAGGCTAAAGTTAGACATAACCTTACTCTCTAAAGTGGTAGCATGGTCGAGCAGTAAGGCAGTATCAGAGGACAGCGTAAAGCATTTGTTGTACACATTCAGTCAGCAAATGGTCTCACACACAAACTGAACTCTAGGCCAATTGTTTTGTATCAAAAGATATAGTTGTTTTATTTTAGAACCAACAAGGAATCAAAATATACTTTCTCAGGATGAGTTACTTTAGTTAAATACTTTTCAAATAGGCAATAGACTTTTTGATTATAATTGTTACAGTTGTTGCAATAGGCAACACAATTTCAAACACAATGCAACATTGAGCTCAATGGGAATTTCTAGTTAAATGCAATTTGTTACTTTGTAGATTACTTTTCTAACCTCAAGACTGGATCCTAGATTCAGTCCTGGGACATAGCCTGTAAACAGTTAAGTAAAAGCGTTTTGGTTACAGTAGTGATTTTTAAGAAATATTATTGTATTTTAAAAGTTGACACTTAGAAAGTTTTCCAGTTGAAATTACCAAGGTTATCCTATGAGAGGAAATTCAGTTTGCAAGTAAAGTATGTTTATGTTACGTTTGTAATCCAGTGCTGGGCTCCTAGGTTCAGCACTGGGACATCTATCTAAAACAGGCAAGTAATTAAGTTTTTATCGTTGGAACGATTTTTAGAGAATATGTGTCAGTTTCAAAAAATCAACACTTTCAGCAAAAAGCAGGCAATGATATCCTATGGAAGGAAATTCACGTTACTGGTAAGCTCGGTTAAAATGACTTTTCAGGGTCAGTACTGGGCTAAAAGATGCAACACTGAGGTCTCTCCTGATAACAGGTGAGTAAATCGAATTTGTTGTTCGGCTGATTTTAGGTGAATATTTCAAAGTTCCAAAACTCCACGCTTAAAAGAATTTCCAAGTGAAACCAGTCAATGTTAGATTATGGAAGAAAAGTGAGTTATCGGCTTTTATGTAAGTTCTCGACTCTCAGAGTTAAGGTTCTGGGCATTGACTCAGTGGTCTCCCAGGGTCAGGTAGGTACAGTGGTACGCCCTCAGCAGCACAGGGGCAGCCGGGTGCAGAGGTAGTTAGGCCCAATGTTATCCAATGAGAGACAGGGGGCCTTCAGTTGGTGGGTGCTGGTAAGCAGGCCACGCGGCTCCTGGTTACTTGCTCAGGGCAAATGGGGAAGTAGTTTAAGACAAATGTTGCACTGCCAGGGGCACTCGGGCGGCTGGGTGCAGGGTGCTTTTGAGCCTTTGGGCGCTCAATGTTATTCAATGGAGATCTTGGAAAGTGAACAAAGGCTGCAGGCTCGGAGACGGAGGATCTTCTGGAGCGACCAACACTTCGAGGGGTAAGTTGGGATCTTAGGTAGGCACCTCGGAGTTGGGCACAGGGGGACGGGGGGGCACCGGGTGCAGGGGTGTGTTTTGCATGGCCGTACTGGCTGTAGCGGGCACCGGGCAATTCCCCGGTGTGCCACACGGGTGGGGGGGGCCGGTTTGGGCCCCTGGGGGCCGTTTTTGTTAAAGGGCAGTTCTTTGCAGCATAGCTGCAAAATCAGCCCTGTAACAAATTCGGCCGAAATCGGCCCTGGCAAAGAGCTCTGTGGCACCCACAACCCCCTGGGGGGAGGGGGGCCAGCCGAGCACTTTGCCAGGGCCAGTTTTGGTTCCCAGTCCGGCCCTAGTCTTTTGGCGTCAGAAAATCTTACCCTCTGCTGGTCGTGGTGGGGTCCCTGGTTCCGAGGCTTCAGTCGACGTCTGGATCGTCGAAGAGGGTCCTTGGGCACTGGATTCCAGGTCAGCACGCCGGTGGGATGTCCTCAGGGTCTTTGTCCACTCTGGCACAGGCCAGGCTCGGTGGGTGCAGCATGGGCTGGATTTGCGGTTCCTGGCTGGCACCAGGGGTATTGCTGTTTGAGCAGAACCACTGCTAATGGGAGTCCCAGTCTCTAAGAGGGTCAAGACAGGCAGGTCCTCCTGGGTTCTCGAGGTTGCTGCCCGCAGGAGATACCGGGATTAAGCAGGAGCAGGTTCAAGGATCAACAGGCCTGTAGGGCTGGGGCCAAACCAGTCGGTGTGGTCCTCTTGTTAGCATGATCTCTGATTGGGAAGGGCTCCCCATCCTCAAGATGGTCAGAGCCCGGAGTTGTGCTTCACCTCGCCTCTCCCACCTGAGGGGTGGAGTTGGCACAGGCTGGCACACCCTCTTTCCTCACATAGGGTTTCCCGTCAGAGTGGGGGTCAGAACCGGTGGTGGCCAGTTGCTGAGTACAGCAAGTGGCCTGGAGAAGCTCATAAAAGCAGTATGCCTTTAAAGCTTCCCCCTGCCCATCCTGGGGGAGGAGACCTAGCACCTCGCCCAGGACCAGCATTGATGCAGGCCCAGGAGAGCGGGTGGCAGCCTAGACAGACTCTCAGACAAGACGTGGATTGTTGGTTAGGTTTCAGGGGGCATCTCTAAGATGCCCTCTGTAGTGCATTTTACATTAAATCCCATACTGGCATCAGTGTGGGTTTAATGTGCTGAGAAGTTTGATATCAAACTTGTCAGTCTTCATTGTAGCCATTATGGTGCTGTGGAGTTCGTAATGACAACCTCCCAGCACCATATACTCCTAATGGCATCACTGCACTTACAGTGCCCAGGAATGGCCCAGGGTACTGTAGGGGCACAGGGCTCATGGACCTGTGCCCACACCACTGGCATAGGGCACCCAGGTAGAGGGGTGACTGATGTATGCCAGGGCAGTGGGTTTGTGGGCATGGCACACAGGGATGTGTGCCATGTCGACTCTTTGTTTAGTTCTGCACCAGGACACTCTGCCTGCAAAGGCAGTGTGTGTGAGGCTGTGTGCGTGTCAGGGTGAAGGGCCCAAAGGGTGCCACAATAAGTACTGCAGCCCTTAGAGGTCTTCACTGGTCACAATGACCTGGGTACCATTTACCAGGGGCTGATATGTGACCAGAGATGCCAATTGGGTTTTAGCTTCAACACAGTTTTAGGGAAGGAACACAGGCCCTGGTGGGCACCTGATTGGCAGGAGCCCAGGGCACACTCAGTCAAAGTACATCAGCAATTCAGCAAAAAGTGGGGGCATACCATGCAAGAAAGAGGACACCACAAGGACAGAAACAGTGGGAGGCATCAGAAAAATGGTGTGCCAGTGCCCGGGTTTGAAGTGGAGCTAAGGTAGCAGATGCTCTTTTAGAAAAACATGTGAGTGGATGTAGGGGCCAAATGCCACCCAGTAAGGAATGGAGACCAGTCACTGAATGAGCACAGTCTCAGTCTTGACAGGCATGAACCAGCTCAAGGTGCATATACCTAGCTGCCAAAGTTTCAGATTGCTTATGTGTGACATTTTCATATTTTCAGTGCAATTATAAATGGCATTCAACGACTTACGAGTGGCACTTTCTCACAAGCAAAATCAAGTGATTAATACAAGGGAGATCTACAAATACAAGAGATTATATCCATTTGATCAACAAGAAACTCTAATAAGAGCTTAAAATGGTTGTAAAGTACCAGACGTGGAAGGGCACTAACCTGGTAAAAAGCAGTAACTCACAGCGAATCCTCATCAAAAACAGTTTTACGAATATGTGTGTGGTTCTTATTCTTTTGCTCCTTTTTCCCCTTTTGTCCTCTTTCTTGCTTTTTTGCCTTCTTCCTACTGTCACATTTCCCTCCCTTGTACTCTTTCTTCCTCCTTCCTCAGCACCCCATCTCTGCAATCTGGACCTAAAAGTGCTATGAAGCGGTATGAAGCGGTTCACACAGTCAGTTTTCTAGTGCTTTTTTCAAATCATTCAGTTATCCAACCCTCCTTCACCGTTAGCCACCCCACTTGGTTGCCAAAGTCAAAAGCTCTCCCAGAGGGGACAACTTTTGGCTTTGCTAATACTTGTTATATCTACTTTTCCTTGGCATACTCTGAGCACACACCCTTTGTCCAACAACTGCTCAGATACTGTAGCGTAACGCATAAACCTCATTTTCTGCAGCATAACACTGTCTGCATGAACCCTATTTTCTGCAGCATAATGCTATGTCCGCATAAACCACATTTTCCCTGGACAAAATGATATTATGTGTGACCTCACCATGCACATTCACTCGGAGAAACACACATGAAGGCCAGCTACATTAATGAACAAAAAAGATGAAATCATTTAGACATTTGAATAAAAGCTGCACTCTAATCATGTTTAGCATAGAATGTTGTTGAATATGAAATACTACTTTATGAAACAGGAAATGATCCTGAAGTACTATGCTTACTAATGACCAAAGTGTCCGGTCCACATATGCAAAGCTGTACTGTCAAATGCTATATGTGCCAACTTTGCCCTGAGCCCGGCGCACTCTGATGAAATAAAGACCCTTACAGGATGTTTAAAAAAGTGCGCGCTGCGCCACGATCTGCTAGCTTCTTCCCGCACCTGTGGGCTACTACACCGGTACGCCTGACCCTAACATGGCGGTGCTGGGTGTCCCGAGAATGACGGCTGCAAGACGAGACATGTGAAGTTGCGAGCACTACACAGATGATGATGTGGGGAGTCCAGCCACCGGATTGAGCAGCGGGGGCAGGCCGTGGCCTGGAGGGGGTCCTATTCTTTGGCGGTGATTCTGGGCAGCGCTCGTCTTTCACTTGGGGGGGCCTGCTGTACTATTGACTTTGAGGGTCTGCTGCTGGGGGAGCCGCACGCAGGACATTCCAAACTCCCCGCGGGGGTGGCCCTGGTCTCCTCCTGAACTTGAATTGGAATTGGGCACTCGCCAGGCACCACATAGTTCCAGGGGGAGGGCCCATATGCCTCCCAAGAAGCAGACCAATAAGGTTTCCACGTATTTCAGGGCCTCTGGACAGGTGTCTCCACGGGAGGATCCTACTCCTCCACAAGACATGCCGCTTACTCGTGAGGATTTAGTGGCTACTCTCCGGGAGTTTAAGGTGAAGCTCTGCCGGGAATTTAAACAAGACCTAAGAACATCAGTGGATCAACTGAAGGCGGACCTCACCGTGAAGCTCACTACGCTGTTGCAGGATATGGATGCGGTGGGCTCCAGATTACTGGAGGTTGAGGGGCAGGCGCAAAGTCTGACGTCGACCCAGGCCACGATGCCAAACAGTCCCTCCAGAATCAGCCGCAGCAGGTTCAGCTCAAAGTAGAGGATCTAGAGAACAGGACCCGGAGGGAGAACATCCGGATCCGGAATTTGGAGGAGGGGGCGGAGGGGCCGGACTTAGAGGCTTTTGTGTCTGGTCTCTATGCGGAGATTCTCTCCCCCCATCAGCTTAAGATCGACAGAGTGCATCGGGTGGGAGCACTGCAGATGGGGATTTGCAAGCGTCCCTGTGATGTCCTGTTCAAGCTACATTCTTGTAAGGTTAAAGAGGCCATTCTCTTGGCGTCCAGAAAGCTGAAAGAGGTATCCGTTTAGGGCTTTGGGTGCTCTCTTTACCAGGATCTGGCGGCCGCGACCCTGGCCCGGCGGCAGACGATGCGTCCTATCACCGCTAAACTGCAGGAGGATAAGATCCACTACAGGTGGTCCTTCCCCTTTGGTCTCATTTTCGAGCATGGCAACAAATTCACCACATCTCCGACCTAATGGAAGATTTGAAGGTCTTGGGACTCCTGCTCCCTGAGCAATCATCCATCCGGCTCAGGCTCCACAGAGGCGGCGGACACGCCGCGGAATGGCTCGACTATATGGTACACCGCCACCAGACGCCGTTGAAAGTTCCTGCCCTATTTCTGGCTTTGGAGGGGTCGGCAGAGTGTTCATTGCACCTCCTGCACATCCTCGAGGGTTGGCGATTTCCCGGCTGTTCCTCAGCTGGGGCCCGATATGGCCACAGCCTGCTGACGCTGTTTCCCATGGCCCCGGCGTTCGTCTTTCTAACCTTAGAATTGTCTAGACCCCTAGAGCCATTGCATGTATGTTGGACATTAGAACTATCGGCCCCCGTCCGGAGAACCGCCTCGTACCTATACAGCCTTTGAGGACATTAGAGTGGGCTCTGTATGCTCGTCTTGCTCTTTTAAGGCTTCTCTGAGATACCAGCGTTCTGAGTGACGCCTTGACTCACCCCGACGGAGAGGCACGCTCACAGGAGTGCGGATGCTCATCTGTTTTGCCACCCAAGGACACTGAGGTTTTTATTTTACTTGCATATTTGATATTACACTGTTCCCAAGTTTCTTTCAGCTTTACGATCGGGAGGTGCAGGCCTTGTCCGCGATTCCCAGTATTCCTCCTTTGGAGTTGGAGCGGAATCTCTGCCAAGGACCTTCGGATCCTCTGGCACCGGGGATTTGAGGATGTTGGGGGGTGGATCAGGGAGGTGGGGGGGTAACGGTGGTGACTTTGGGGATTGGTTTTTTGTATTTTGTTGGTTCTTTTTTATGAGACAGGTTTATACTTTTCCAGTGTTGAGACGAGTGGGGGCGGGACTGAAGTGGTGGAAGGGGCCTAGTCTCCAGGGTAAAGGGGCTTGGGCTACGAGGAGGGGATACATGGAGTGATCACAGGAATGGGGGGAGGAAATGTTTGTCTGATGGTTACCATTGCTTCTTGGAATGTCAAGGGTCTGAACTCCCCACAGAAGCACCAAAAGATTTGGAAGAATTTGACTGATCGCAAATTCGATGTGGTAATCTTGCAGGAAGCCCACCTTAAGAGGGCTGAAATCTCTAGGTTACGCCATAGGAGTTACCCAACGATCTATACTTCCTCTGCCGCCTCGAAACACAATGAAGTGGCGCTGATGTTCCATGTTTCAGCGAACTTCCAATTCGAGTCTCTTAGGGAAGGCTGCTCTTAGTCAAGGGTCGCTTGAGGGGCACGCCCTGTACTTTTGTCTCACTATACGCGCCAAATTCAGGCCAATCTGCCTTTCTTTCACAAGCGCTTGACTTAATAGGGGGCTTTGCAGTAGGTTTCATTGTGTTGTTAGGGGACTTTAATCTCACTTTGCAGGGGCCCATGGATAGTTCTCGTTCCAACAGGACAGCCACCAGTACATTCCCAAGTAGGCTACAACAGAAATTCACTGTCCTGGGGCTCCTTGATTCCTGGCGCTCACTTCACCCCAACACTAGGGATTATACACATTTTTCCCACATCCATAGGACCTACTCAAGGATTGATTATATATTTCATATCTATATCTCTCCTCTGATTAATACTCTTAAAGAAAGAAATGTGACAGTATTTAATTATGAGTACGATTGACAGTTGGGCTTTAAGATAGATGGCTCCCACAGCTCGGTGTTGTATTTTCAGGCTACCATGTTACACATACAACAGTGGATGGACCATAATCATCTTAAATTAAACCCAGGAAAAACAGAGATCGTCTTGACCGGGGACAGCCATAAATTCTGGGGCCCACATTACTGGCCTCCAGCGCTGGGTCCTTCACCTTCCCCTTCTACCTCGGCCAAAACTTTGGGAGTCTCCCTCAATAGCGAACTTACAATAAATTCCCAGCTTGGCATTGTGATATCTAAATGTTTTTTCCAGCTGCGAAAGATTAGAAAGATACACCGGTTCTTCACCCATGATGCCCTAATCCAGATTATAATTGCCACTGTTATGTCACACTTAGACTATGCTAATTCAGTATACCTGGGAATGCCACTATCTGTTCAAACGGCTGCAGCTGGTTCAGAACCAGGCAGCACGGCTGATTTTTCGACAACCTTAACAGTGACGCCCGTGTTAAGGAAACTAGATTGGCTCCCTATTTCTCCACGCTGTGCTTTAAAACAGGCTGCCTTGTATTTAAAGCCTTGCATGGAACAAGCCCGGCATTTATCAACAGCCTGACTCTTAGACATACTCCAACACGAAATTTCCGCGCGGCCCATCTCTCACTACTCACCACCCCAACCTTCAAGCGAGTTAGACAAGGAGGCTGCAGATTTGCGGTCCTTGCTCCTAAACTCTGGAACTCACTCCCTCTGGAAGTCCGGTCCAGCACCGACATTCTGCAATTCAGAAACCTTCTTAAGGCCTGGCTGTTTGTGCAAGCGTACAAATAGATTATTCTGGTAGTATACCCAGCCTGTCTAGCGCCATGAAGCCACCCGGTGTAAGTGCGCTCTATAAATGCCCATTAACATTAACATTTGTTAGTCAAGCTTTATTGGGGGCTCTCCAGGCTGCTCAGATTTTGCCAATATCAGTATCAGACCATAGCTTGATTACTCTCGGTCTTCATTGGGCAGGGTCCTCCCCAGAACTCCTAGGTAGTATTTTCCGCTAGCTTTGACCCAAGACCCAGTTGCCAGGGAGGAGTTGCGGGCTACCATTGCTGATGATTCGAGGGAAATGTATCCAGCTTAATTCGCATTTAAATAAGCAAAGGGCGAGGGAAAGGGAGGCCTTAAAGGAAGAATTGGAAGCAGCGGAGAGGACGCACAAGGCCAACCCAACAAGAGCTCTGCAGAGGCAGCTTACTGCTCTCCGGGGCAAATTAAGATCTATCTACTCTAACCGGGCGGAATTTACCCTACCGAATATCAGTCAGTCCTCCTTTCTGCAGGGCAATAAGGTGGGTTCCCACTTAGCTCGCCAGCTTCGTGTACAAAGGGAAAATGACTTCATTGGGGGGGATCCTAGATCGCCAGGGTCATATCACACACTCTGACACTGCTAAGGCCAACGTGTTTGGGGAGTTCTACAGAGAACTGTATCTGGGCATTACGCTGGACAGGTCTCTGCATCAACGTTATTTGGACAGCCAGGTCCTCCCGCAATTATCGAAGGCATCTGCTGCAGAGTTGGAGGCCCCCCCCCATCACCCAAGAGGAGGTAGGCGAGGACATCTTGCGGCTCAAGCTGCACAAAGCTCCTTTCTAGTTCAATGACGGAAGCTGCGATTTCCATCATCAGCAAACCTGGTTAAGATCCGCAGCTATGTGGCCCTTATAGGCCAATTGCGCTCCTTAATATGGACGCCAAGCTTCATTCTGCGATCTTAGCGGCGCAATTAGGATCGTTGATGCCTATCCTAATTCATCCCGATCAGTCGGGATTTATAAAAGGCAGACAAACCCATGATAACATCCGACGCACAGTCCATTTGATTGAAAAGGCCTCGAGATTCCGGATCCCCGCGGTGTTGGTGGGTCTAGACGCGGAAAAAGGCCTTTGACAGGGTTGATTGGGCTTTCCTTTTTTAACCATGCGGAAGTTCTGGTACGGGGATTCTTTTATTAACATGGTGAAGGTCAACTATTATCAGCCTACCTCGCGAGTGATGGTGAATGGCTGTTCCTCCTCACCCTTTGCTCGGAGTAGAGGCACGTGACAGGGGTGTCCCCTCTTGCCCCTATTATTTGCCCTAAGCATAGAACCTGGAGCTTAAACTTTGAGCCAATGATGAGATTCGAGGCATCCCTTTTGGAGAGGTGGAGCATAAAGCTTCATTATTTGCAGATGACATCCTCCTGTCACTTGTGAATCCGGCACAGTCGCTGCGAGCGGTGCAGGGGGAACTGCGCAGCTTTGAGCATGTGGCCGGTTTCAAGGTAAACTACTCAAAATCTTTCATACTTAATCTTACCCTACCCCCTGCAGAGGTGGCTCGCTTAAAACTTACAACGCATTTTCAATGGGCGAAGCACTCCTTACTCTACTTGGGAGTGCGTCTCATGGCTAAACTGGGCGATTTATATAATGTGAACTATCTGCCTCTTCTGGCCCAGTTTCAACAGGCCTGCAAGCGTTGGTCACCCCTCTACATCTCATGGCTGGGACGGATCAATGCTGTCAAAATGACGGTATTACCCACATTTTTATACTTATTTCAGGCACTCCCCATAGAACTGAACGGCCCTCTATTGCCGATCCTCCGCACGTTGATCACTAAGTTCATCTGGCAGGGGGGCAGAGCTCGCCTCACTCTCCATGTCCTCCTGCGCCCGCGTCTTCAAGGGGGTCTGGCCTTACCCGATTTTACCCTAGATCATCAGGCTGCTCAGCTGCAGGTGGCAACTGAGTGGTCGGTTAGGGAATCCGAGAAGCATTATCTTCACATGAACCGCGCCGGGGTGGGGAGGTATATATGGGATGTGTTATGGAAGCCTAAACAGTATCGCCCTGCCAACGCTTATATTACTACTCCTACTCGTACAACTCTCACCACCTGGGATAACTTGTTCTCGAAATAGGCATCACTCAACCTGTACAGGGCGGTGACCGGCTTGGGGACTTTGCGAAGCTGAACCTTTCATAGCTACTTATGTTGCTACCCGGGCAACTGCACGCCCTCTGTACCATTGAGATGGCTGCCCTTTGTATTTGGTCATGTTTGATGCTTAATAAAAAGACAACTTTGAAAAGAAAAAAAAGTGCACTCACCTTAAGAGCACATTTTAAATGAAGAGCAAAGGAACCTGGTACAGGTTTTCGCCTGGAATGGCCACACTTCTCCCACCTCCTCTCTTGGCAGTGTGTCTGAGCAGGAGGCAAAAGTCTGTGTGGACAGCTAGGGTACATTGGATGCACTCTCCACGGCATGTCTGCAGCTACTGAGGTGCTGAAAAACAGTCTTTCAAAAAGGCAGAGAAGCTACACATACCGTCTGTGAGACGTTGGCCTGGCATATGCTGTCTACTATTCTAGTGGGCACCTTGCACCAGTCCAAACGACCCTTATTGTTGATAGGTTAAAGACAACCTTTATAGAAAGCTATTCTAGTGGTAGCTATGGAGAGCAGCCTTCAGGCTAAGTCTTGGAGGAATGGTCCTGAGACTGAGGCACGGATCTGCCCAGTGCAATCACCCGCTCCTGTCCTTCTCTCTAATCGCGGCTTTTCCCGAGGCCCCCACGCTGCTCCCGTGTGCTACATGAGCAGCCCTGCAGATCATCACAGAAGAATTTCTTTCACACCTCGATGATTCCCACGGTGACAGAATCGATCTGACTATTACTCCAACACATTCGACGCACAAGACTAAGATAAGGTACTGTTTCTGTCTCTGTTTCTGCACCGCTCCTAATTCTTTAAGTATTTACCCTGCTAAGATCGGTTTCCCAAAATGGCTGGGGCCATAACACTTCTACAACAATTCGCCTCCATTTTTATCAGTCCCTCACAAAGCTAAAACTCAGCGTGGCACTGTGACCCTCCAAACAGACATAGGACTCCCCTCTCCCCACTCAACAAGATAGAAACTGGACTTCCTCGGGTCAGCCCTGGCTCAGAAAGTGAAACTGGTCTCAAAACATAACAAAAAAAGGACTACAATACTTCTCTCTACCTGCTCCAACTTGGCGGCCATTTTAGACTAGTCAATCCTCTCTACCCTCCTTGCCTAAGGAAGTGGCCAGCTTAGACTAGTCAATTTCTCCACTTCCTCTTATCCACTTATTAGCCTTACCACCCTCACCTTACTCGCACCAACCTTAGCCCCTAACCTATCCACACAACAACCGGCACCCACCTACACCTCTACGCCCAACATGGAACCCATAGGCAAGAACACATATAAAATTAATTACCCCCCGAGCTCTCCAAAAAAACAGCCAAACGTTTTAAACACAACTTCCTGAAGTCACACCCTGAAACCCCCTTTGTAGACACTTACTTCTCACTAAACAATGGAGCCAAGAACACAGATTTCATCCTATACACTACACGTAGAGCACAATGGAGAAAAGCGTTCCTCACATTCCTCACTATCTCCGCCACCAGGAAATCCGCACATGGCTTAACACTGTCCACCACACCTTCCCAACTCTTCCCAGCTACAGCAACCATCACCATCTATAACAACGGCATTATCTTAATTCAATCCACAGACAGGAACCTTGACCTATTCGACAACTTGTTCCCCACATTCAAAAAATATATCTCCAACCCTCAGTCTCCAATTCATCTGGCCCCCAATCCAAACAACCCTGACTCCACAGCACCTCCTATCACTAACACACATCTCCCCCCCTCCCCCCATTACTCTACTCCATCACCCACCCGCTACTGACACCTCACATCCCTCTATCACAGTCTTAGATCTTTCCTCATCCCACATCCTCCCCACCCCCACCCCATCTTCCCCCCAACAGGACCCGGCCCTCCCACTTCCTACTGGACTCTCAGAACACCCTACCTCCTTCAACTACACTCCCTCTCCCCACAATAGATCCTCCTCCCATCCTATTTCCCCCCCATTCCGAGCCCCCACTACACCACATGCACCCCAGCCACCGCTAGCCCTCGCCCAGCTAGCAACCTCCCCCCCATTCTCAGTCCCCACTACCTCACTTGCACCCCAGTCTCCCCTAGCCCTCACTCATCCCTCAACCTCTCCCCCCCACCTCTCCTGCACCCCCGCAACGCCTAGCCTACACTCACCCCTCAACATCCCTCCCCCCTAATTCAACCTCTCCCCTCACTCCTAACATACCAACCCTTCCGAACACTAACCCACTCACCAACACCACTATCTCACTCACTAACACCACTAACCCCTCCAATAGCATCACACCCCCTCCCCCACACTCCTGTAACATAGACACCTATACACTTTCAGTACCCAGTCCCAACTCCACTCCCAATCCCACGCTAGACATGATTATGTCCACCCTCCTCCAAGAAAGAAGATCTCCACACCCTCAAAGAGTTACTCTTCAAAGAACCCAGACACCCCCTACCTACTACCACTTCCCCCCCTAACAAATCCCCCATTCATCCTGCTCATCCTCTCACACAAAACTTCCGACTCTGGACCTCTATCCCCGCTGGTAATCCCATCAACCGCTCCCGTCGCATCGTCAATCCTCTCTCGGTCTCACGTCATACAAACCCTCCTCCGCTCATATGACACAGTTACCCAAAACAACCTAGCCACCACACACCTTTCCATCCCCACGATTCACCCTAACGCCCTTAGGCTCCCCACTCAAAACAACAGAAGCTCCGTCCCAAATAACCTTAAAAAGGTCCCCCTCACTCTAGAACCCTCTACCACCCCCTGCACCCCAAGGCTCAAAAGCATACTTCTCAACTGCAGGTCGGCCCCTAGACACTCCTCAGAGGTCGCTGATCTCATTATTTCACTGGACCTTGATCTAGCCATTCTGACTGAAACTTGGTTAACTGAATCTTCTACACCCATCATGGATATTCTAGTTCCCCAATTACACGACAGGATGGGTCTATCTGGAAATGTTTGGAAGTGGTTTAACTCCTTCCTGCAGAACAGGACTCAGCTATTCCTGGTCGACCAAGCAATCTCCTCCCCTTGCCCTAACACAATAGGGGTCCCTCAAGGTTCAACGCTATCCCCAGATCTCTTCAACTTATATGTAGAACCTCTCACAGAGATCCTTCGGAATACACAGATCTCCTACCACATGTACGCAGACGACACACAAATATACATGAAGATTGCCTGCAGTGATGACATTGACCTTATGAATGAAACTCTAAAGAAAGCGTTGCATTGGCTAACAGCCAACCATTTGAAACTTAACGCCAACAAAACAGAATTCCTGTTAATCTCACCGACAAGAAGTCAACCAGAGGTAAAGGAATGGGCTAAAATGATAACTGCGCTTAACTGCACTCCGACACTTGTTAATTCAGCCAAATCTCTAGGAATTACACTAGACGAGAACCTAGACATGAAAGAACACATCAATGCAATGGCTAAGAGCGCCCGTTTCCATTTGAACTATCTAAGGAAACTGAAACCCTTTATCTCAGAAGCAGATCTAAAACTTGCGATCCAATCGCTAGTTATCTCAAGGATCGAATATGGCTGCACTACGTTAGCTGGCCTACCAAAAACATCCACTGCCCCGCTAAAAGCCTGTCTCAATGCAGCGGCAAGACTTATCACAGGAACGAGGAAATTTGATCACATATCTCCCCACCTGAAGGCACTAAACTGGTTACCCTATGATGCTAGAATTAAAATGAAGATGGCCTGTATTACACACAAAGCGGTCCACTACAACACGCCAAGATATCTAGCCAAGAAAATCAAGCTATCGGGAGGTAACAGATCAACGAGAAGCGCTAAAGAGTTGCTCCTACGGCCGGCCTTCTTCCGGAAAAAAAAGACCTATGACCGAGCTTTTTCGGGAGCCGCCCCCAGAGTCTGGAATTCACTCCCACCCTATATCAGGAAGATTCAAAATATTGCAGCATTTAAAAGGGAACTGAAAAGCCATATGATGAGTAAATACCCTACATAGAAATGACCACAGACCAGTGGCGCAAACTTTTTTTTTTTTTTTTTTTTTATGCCAAAGATGACGGGAGCCATCATAAACAATTGGAAGACCAATAAGACAAATGTCTAAACACTCTAGTTATGACTATGACTATAACTCAAGCTTCGGCTGTACACCCTATCGCTACCTCATATTTAGGTGTTATCTGCACTATGTATCACACCAAAGTTACTACCCCTATCTTGTCAGGTGAATATTTATGATCGTTACAACTAGCTATACCCATTTTACCCTTTGGTAATTACTCTGACACTGCTCTGATAATAATTTACAATCCTACCTCATCGAACTTGACTGTACGACTATGGCACAACCTAAACCATATGCACCACTTATCGCTAAGTGATCAGGCGTTAAGAATATATTTACTCAATCACCCTAGATAGCATATTGCCTCCTTCATTCCATATTTGTTTTTGTTGTTATAATTGCTACTATAATGTCAAGTTATTAACTTCATATGTCAGTTTGTAACCATCCTAGATAGTATATCGCCTTCTACCTTCATATATGTTTGCTGTTATAATTGCTTATATAATGTCAATCTGTAATCTCATATGTAAAGCGCTCTGATACC
Source organism: Lissotriton vulgaris (assembly GCF_964263255.1). Taxonomy (NCBI): domain Eukaryota; kingdom Metazoa; phylum Chordata; class Amphibia; order Caudata; family Salamandridae; genus Lissotriton; species Lissotriton vulgaris. Next base: position 338,587,190 of record NC_141695.1, read on the forward strand.
CACGGGTCTTGTCCGCGCTATATAAAACACTATAAATAAATAAATAAATAAATAAATAAATAAATACCACATCATTAGACTTGACAGGCCTAGCAATTCAGGCGGTGGAATCGCATGTATTTTTAGGAGCAACCTCTCAGTTACTAGAGCCAGCTCCCCATCTCTCACCTCATGTGAATACTTCTGCCTTGATGTCATCAGCGAGAGCAAACCTATATGCTCTCTACAAGTCATCTACCACCCACCTGGGGACAACCTCATCTTCACCCAACAACTCATGGACACAATCTCATCCAATTCCGGTCGGCAACACACTCAAATTTTCCTTGGTGACTTCAATCTCCACTGGAATGATCACAATGACCCGGTGGTAAATAGCCTAAAAAATTACCTCAACGCTCTTGACCTCACCCAAATCTGCAACAGCCCAACACATGATAAAGGCTCTATCCTCGACCGTGTCATTTCTAAAGAAAACTCTACCCAACTTGGATCAATCCAACCCTGTGATTGGTCTGACCATCACATTCTACATCAATGAAAAAGTTAAACTTAACCCGGTTCAACCCACCAAATCCAAAGTCTGGAAAAGGGACCTGAAGAATCTCAATCCAAACTCTTTACCTCCCCATAGCTGCAATCTCCTCCTTCCCCCTACCGGTGCTCTGGACGTTCAATCTTTGACCGACCACTATCTCAACTCTATGACTTCTATAATCAATGAGACCGCCCCCTTGCAACTGAAAAGAGTCTCCACTAAAAAATCCAACCCATGGTATGATGGTAGACTCAACGAAGATAGACGGGCCATGCGCATGGCAGAGCGCACCTGGAGATCAGCCCCTTCTGCACAAAACCTTAAAACTGAAGGAAAAGAGAAATACATACTTCAGGAAAATCAAGCGCGCAAAATCAGATTTCTTCAACCTCCAACTCATCCAAGCAAAAAACAGACCAAGAAAGCTGTTTGAACTAATCAATACACAATCCAAGGAACAACCCCAACTATCGCATAGCACAATAGGTGATACACCATCCTGTGAGGACTTCTCTGCTTTCTTCAATCTAAAGACTAATAACATAAGGAAAGATCTCCTCAATGACGTAAACCTTTACTCCAACCCCCACAGCATAACACCCACTGAACCAAAGAACAATGCTGCATGGTCATCCTTTGATACCTACTCTGAAGATACAATTAACAAACTGCTCACCACATTGAAACCCTCCAATCACATCACAGACCCCCTTCCTGCTAACGCTGTAAAGGACTTCATCCCTATACTCCTCCCACTATGGACCAAAATTATCAACAGCTCACTTCAGCAAGGTCACATCCCCGACTCCCTCAAAGTTGGACAAGTCACACCTATACTCAAGAAACCAACAGCTGACCCTTCTGACTTAAACAATTACCGTCCTATTACCAACATTCCCACCCTTGCCAAACTGTTGGAAAAATGCGTACAACTCCAACTAATGAAACGCATTGATCAGTTTGACCTCCTCAACCCTCGTCAATCAGGTTTCCGAGCAGGGCACAGTACTGAGACTGCTATTACACACATAATTGACGACGCCCTCCAAATCCTTGATCAAAACGATACCTGCCTCCTCATCCTTCTTGATCTGTCCTCAGCATTCGACACAGTCAAACACGAGAACCTACTCGAGTTGTTAAATACCAGAATGGGCCTATCTGGGACAGTTCTCAAATGGTTCACTTTCTTTCTACATAACCGGTCTCAGAAATTCAAGAGCAACAACTTGATGTCCCCACCAGTGCCGGTAACACTGGGCGTCCCACAAGGATCTTCCCTTTCTCCTACATTGTTCAACCTGGTCATGGAACCTCTCACCGCCCTGCTACAAGCATCTAATGTACACTTTCACATGTACGCAGACGACACTCAACTATACCTGAAACTACAATTCCCCAATGACATCAAACTTCTTAACTCAACGCTCAGAAACACTCAATCTTGGCTTGCTGATAATCACCTCAAAGTCAATGCCTTGAAAACTGAGTTCCTTCTGATCTCACCTCCTGCGAAAAGCTCCACCGCTCAAACCTGGCTTAAGCACCTTACTGCACTCAATGTCCAACCCACCATCGTGGACTCAGCGAAATCTTTAGGCATAACACTTGACACCAATCTTAACATGCAACGGCTTATCAGCTAACTTCCAAATCAATACCCTGAGGAAACTTAAACCCTTCCTCCCAGCCAAGGACTTCCAAACTGCAGTACAAGCCCTAGTCATGCCGTGCTTAGACTACGGTAGCGTCGCCCTCTGCGGACTCCCCCTATCTACAACTGCACCCCTGAGAGCCTCTTTGAACGCTGCAGCGAGACTTATCACTGGATCAAAAAAACACTCCCATATTTCCCTTGACCTAAAATCCTTGAACTGGCTGCCTTTTGAGGCCAGAATACATCTGAAAAGTGCGTGCATGACTCAAAGGGCTATACACCACAGATCACCCGGTTACCTTACTCAGAAGCTGACAATCTCTGGTGGCTCAAGATCCACTAGAAGTTCAAAGAATCTCCTTCTGAAACCTCGTAGATTCAGGAAGGAAAAAACCTATAAGCGCTCCTTCTCAGGAATGGCACCCAGGATCTGGAATTCACTCCCTCCAGAAACCAGACTTATCACCTCCACCACATTCTTTAAGAAAGAAGTGAAAGCTATCCTCATGGCTAAATTCACCTGAACATGTACCTAACTTTGGAACTTTTTGAGACTCCTGACTATGTGTAACACTTGCTTATCAGATTGACTATTTGTATTATTGTTTAACTGATTGTGTATGCTCCCTCTTTTATCTACTTTATTTTTTACTACCCATTTACTACCTCAACTATCTGTCGCTCAAAAGCTTGTTAATTGCTCTCTTGTTTTTACTCCCCCCTTGTTGTAAAGCGCTCTGATATCTGCAAAGATCTTGTTCGCGCTATATAAAACTCTCAAAATAAAATAAATAAAATAAATGTAAAGCAGCTTGTTTTACCTAGTATAATCTTGTGAATGATCAAATGAAAGGAGAACCAATATATATATATATATATATATATATATGTACTTATTCTAAACACATCCCACTAGTCTCTTTATGAGGCTAGAGGCAAAAGTACATTCATTAAACTTAATATCACACAGTATATTAGCACAATATATGTTGAGCCCTAGGTGTGTACCAAACCATATATCAATAAAGTGGTATAAGAACCACGACTTGCATAGATACAAGGCCTAGAACCTTCAGAACCGCTGGGGCCACCAGGAACTATCCATGGTAGTGACACAGAGGACCCACCGGGGATGCGTGCAGTGTCTAAACACAGCCGCGAATCACCATTAACTTCAATGGGGAAAGTCGCGGTTGGAATTTTAAGGATAAAGGACACAAAAGAGGACTTGGAGCAAATTCCTTTAGAACTGGGAGGTTCTAGAGTCAACACCCACGTGAGTACCGGAGTACTCAAATTACCTCACCCAGGGAAGCTGGGTGCATAGGTGTCTTTTGAGGTCTGGTTTTGTTGTGGGTTTCAATGGCGATCTGCTGCAAAAGTGCTGCTGGCGCCAACAGGAAAGTGTCTGGAGGGATCCAAGCCTGGATCGAAGATGAGAAGAACGTGAAAGCAGAGGGGACAGAGTCTCGGTCACTAGCCAGTGACCAGAGGCACGATAGTCGAATGCCCACAGATGTCGGGTGCTTGCAGGTGAAGGTGAAGCTTGACTCTTCAGCCACAAGGAGCAGGAGGGGTCGACGACGACAGGTGCTGGATTCGAGTTGTCCCACAAAGGATGTAGAGTGCTGCGGTGTCGTGCCTGGATTGGACCCAACAAGCCTTGGCAACAGCAACCCACACACAAAGTAGAGATCAGCTTCGATGAGGACCAGCAAGGTCTGAGGGACTCTCCCTTTGGTGGGGAGTCAGGGCACGTCTGGAGCAACCAGGGAAGCCCACGAAAAAGTAGAGTTACCTTTGAGGGGACCCACCAATCGACGGACCAGGGATCGCGAAGGAGCCTAGAGCAGAAATGGAAGAAGCAGGCCCATGGAACACTCGTGGAGTGCAGGCCCACAATCTTCAGTGCAGATGGTGCTCGGGGCTTGGGCTAAAAGTAATCCAATGCACAACTTCGGGAAAGCTCGGGAAGTCGATGCACTAGCAAATGTGCATGGTGTCCAGGAGTTCTAGTCCCACGTCACTCATGAGGGCTGCGGGTCTCAGCTTTGCTGGGATCTCAGGTCGGCCTCTGAGAAGTCTGGAAGTCCGTGTCCTGTGTTGCAAATACTTCGGAGTCCAGCGGGAGCTTCGGAAATGCAGACCAGCAACATGCTTCGTTAGTGCCTGTTTGAACAGGGGAGTCTCGAGTAGAGAGTCGAAGTTCCAGGATTCAGTATCAGAGTTTCGTCCAGGTGTAAACTAGAGTCCTGTTGCCAGGGATCCCTTACTTATACTGAGAAAAGGGGTTGGACACCCACCCAGCCCCAATATACTAAAGCCTGTCTGGGAGGTAGTTACACCTCCCTGTGACAGGAAACCTATTGTCCAGGCCTCCCCTGCCGGAGTTCCGGTCAGCAGCAGGAGGCCAGTCTCGTGTCTGTGGCTGCAGCACCCATTTTGTGATGCTGGGGCTAGTTTAAACTATTACCAGGCAGACCAGTGTGTACATGTCTTCTCCCTCTAGAAGGGTGGAATTGTATCCCCCGCCCCCAAAACTGGTGGGGGAGGGGGGAGGATTCCAAAGTGTTTGACACCAAACACAACACGTTTCCTTGCAGCCATTCCAAAGTTTGCATCTACCACAAGGTTATAATGCACTTAAGAGTATATGGTCTAGCTGCATCACAGAACAGCCTCAGAGAATAGGCTCCGAAAGCTGCAGAGGGGTCCTGCTCATGCATGGGAACCCTCTCATGCAAAACCAAGCCCTCTGCCTTCAGGATTGAAAAGGCCTGCCATAGGAGTGACTGATAGGCTTATATGTGTCAGTGATATAAGGTAGATATAGGTAACCTATATGTCAGTAGGGGGTGCATGCACCACCTTACCCAGGCTGCAGTAGCAGTCCTGTGGTGCCATTGTGGAAGGTTTCCCAGGAGTGGCATAATACATGCTTCAGCCCCTGGTAGGCCTCTGGGGTGCCTATGCCCTTAGTACCTAAGGTACCATAATATACCAGGGACTCACAAGGGTGACCCAGTTACCAATCTGGAGGGTACCTAATGTACATGGAATCAATTTAGAGAGGAAGCAGCTAGGCTGGGGTCATGGATTGCAGGCCCCCAACCAGACTAAAGTCGAAAAACAGTGACACTCCAGCAAAAAGAGGGGGTAACCATAGTATGCAGATCCTACTCTCCTATACCTTCTGAAACTTGAGTTCTGCTAGTACATAGTGAAAACGAAAGAAATGCGTTACTTACCTGTAACAGCAGTTATCCAGTATTGGTGTCTTTCATAGATTCACATGCCTGAATCATTCCCCGTCGTCGAGACGGGAGCCTCCGGTAAATAAAAAAGTAATGTCCATAGACATACATAGAGAGAAAGGGTCCAAGGGTCTCCCCTTAGTAGCCTTTCCTTGTCCTTATGTAAAAAGGACCAAACTGACAGTCAGCCAATCAGCTCCGACCTCCCTCTAGAACCTTCCTGGGAGGAGCCTCAGTCCCTCAGATTTTCGTACGCACCCAGCTAGGTTTGGCGTAATATAGTTTCGAGAGGGAAGTGAGTCCTTCCAGGGGAGGCGGGAGGGTTGCATGTGAATCTATGAAAGACACCAATACTGGATAACTGCTGTTACAGGTAAGTAACGCATTTCTTATCCAGTATTAGGGGTGTCTTTCATAGATTCACATGCCTGAATCAGAGTAGCTAGCAATCATAGTAGCACATTTGTAAAATAGAGTTGCTCTGCCGTCATAGTAGATACAACATATAATATCATACAATAAAGAGACAGCTTAGACATAATATCATCAGAGCAATAATGTGCATACCTGGAAGGCGGGATGTAGGAAGGCTCACCTTACTGAAAGAGATGGCGAAGCACCGCCTGGCCCACTGCCGCATCCTTCTGGAGTTCGATATCCAGGCAGTAGTGTCTGGAGAAAGTATGCGGTGACTTCCAGGTCGCCGCTCTGCAGATGTCCAGGATCGGCACTCCAGCAAACAGTGCTGCCGACGTAGACATCGCTCTGGTTGAGTGAGCCAGAACACGGTCATTCAAAGGCCGGCCGGCCTTTTCGTGGCAGAAGGAAATCGCCGAGGAGATCCATCTGGAGATACTCTGCTTCGTGAGGGGTAGGCCCATTCGTGGCCTGCTGTATGCCACGAACAGCTGTGAGGATTTCCTGAGATCCTTAGTCTTGTCCAGGTAGAACTTTAGGCACCTCATAAGGATTAAAGAATGCAGCGACCTTTCCGCTGCCGTGGAAGGGTTGGCAAAGAATGACCTAAGGACTAATGGTTCGTTGAGATGGAAGTCCGAAGGCACCTTAGGAATGAACTTAGGGTTTGGTCGAAGTATCACCCTATCATGTCTGAATTGCAGATATGGTTCCTGAATGGACAAGGCTTGCAGTTCGCTAACCCTTCTGGCCGAAGTTAGAGCGAGCAAGAGCGCTGTTTTCCATGAGAGGTGTTGAAGAGATGCCCTGTGAATGGGCTCAAACGGGTGACGCATGAGCTGGTTGAGTACCAGGTTAAGTTGCCACGTGGGAGGTACTTTCCGAGGTCTCGGGAAGGATCTGTATAGCCCTTTGAGGAATTGTTTGACCAGTCGACTAGACCACAGGGAAGGTCCTGTGACCGTTCTGGTGAACCTCGAGATTGCTGCCAGGTGAACTTTGATGGACGTATGCGCCAGTCCCGACTGGGCCAAATGCAGGAGGTATGGTAATATCTGTTCAGGTGTGATGGCGAGGGGCCGTAGGCCCTGGTCTGAACACCATATGCAGAACCTCTTCCATTTGAGACAGTAGGTTTTGTTCGTACTGTCTGCCCTTGCTTTGGCTAGTACATCCCTGCAGTCCTGTGGGATATTCAGGCCACCGAACTCTCTGTGCTCAGGAGCCAGGCTGATAATTTGAGCGATTGGAGGTTCGGGTGCTGCACTTGCCCGTTGGACATCGTCAGAAGGGCCGGGTGTTGGTTCAGGCGAATCGGTGATCTGATGGACAGTCGAAGCAGATCCGAGAACCAGTGTTGCCTCGGCCAGTACGGGGCAATCAGGATCAGGGTGCAAGGTTCCGCCTTCATCTTCCTGAGGAGCCGTGGAATCATCGGGAATGGAGGAAAGGCGTATGCAAAGACGCTGTACCATCCGATGGAAAACGCATTTCCTAGTGATCCTGGTTGGGGATGCCAACTTGCGTAGCACGGGCATTTGGCGTTCCTCTTGGTGGCAAAGAGGTCGATGTTTGGTACTCCCCAAAGAGAAAAGATGTGAGTGAGGGCGCTGTCCGATAGTTCCCACTCGTGGGAGAGGGACTTTTGCCTGCTCAGGGCGTCCGCGATGGTATTGTCCTTTCCTGGGACGTATTCCGCTTTGAGTTGGATTTCGTGCAGCACCAGCCAGTTCCAGATCGTCTGTGATTCGCGTGAGAGCGAGAGCGAACGTGTTCCCCCTTGTTTGTTTAGATAGTGCATCGTCGTGGTGTTGTCTGTCCTGACGAGCACCGGGGATTTCTGGATGCGGGGTAAGAAGGCTTGAAGAGCCAGATACACTGCTCTTAGCTCCAAGAGGTTTATATGGAGGGATTGCTCGTGAGAGTCCCATTTGCCGCTGATCTGTAGGTCCTGGAGCACCGCGCCCCATCCTTCTAGGGAGGCGTCCGTTGTTATCACCAGCGGTGATGCTGGGAGGAGAAACGGTAAGCCCACTGTTAGATTCCGGCGATGTGTCCACCATTGTAGAGCTTTGGAAGTTTTTGGTGTGACCCGAAGTATGTCCTCGAAGGAGCCAGTGCTTTGGGTCCATTGGCTCGCGAGTGCCTCCTGTAAGGGCCGCATTCTGAGCCTGCAGTGCGGGATGAGGAGTATGCAGGAAGACATCATCCCTAGGAGGGAGGTGTAAGTCCGAACTTTCAGGTGCGTTGTCTTCGCCACAGCCGTGGCCAGAGATAAGATCTTGTCTGTCCTCTCTTTTGAGGGGAAGGCTTTTGTGCACACCGTGTCCAACATGGCCCCTAGGAAGGTAATCTTTGTTGCGGGGACCATGCATGATTTTTTGAGATTGAGCGTCAATCCCAGATTTTGAAAGAGATTGGTGCAGGCGTTGGAGGACGTGATTGCGTTCCCAGGTGAGGGTGCTTTCACCAGCCAGTCGTCTAGGTAGGGGAAGACTTGGTGGCCCAGTTGACGCAGGAAGGCTGCCACTGGCGCAAGGCATTTCGTGAAAATGCGCGGTGCGGACTTGAGGCCGAACGGCAGGACTTTGAACTGATAGTGACGGCCCGCCACCTCGAATCTTAGGAATTTCCGGTGATTTTTGAGGATGGGGATGTGGTAGTATGCATCCTGGAGATCCAGTGATACCATGAAATCTCCTTTCTCTAGAATGCCCAGGATTTCTTGAATCGTCACCATCCTGAACGATTGGCTCCGCAGGAAGGTGTTGAGTCCCCGGAGATCCAGGATGGGTCTCCACTTGTTTTCTTTTTGTTGTACAAGAAAGAAGTGGGAGTAAAATCCTTTCCCCTTTGAGGATGCCGGAACCCTTTCGATTGCTCCTTTTTGTAGCATTGTCGAAAGTTCCTTCAGAAGCAGGCGTGGATGTTTGTGTGTCCGTCTGCGTGGAGGGGTATTGGGAGGGATGGAGGTGAATTCGAGAGAGTGGCCGAATCGAATAATTTGAAGAACCCACCGGTCCGTGGTGATGTACTGCCAATTGTGGAGGAAATGGGTCAGCTTTCCTCCAATTTGAAAGGATGGATATGGTGTTTGGACTGGCTGGAGTAGTCGGTCACTGGCGGCCGCCAGCGCCCCTCTTGGTATTTTTACCTCTGTAGGTTGATCTTCCGAATGAAGATTGACGGCCTTGCTGTTGTTTGTTTTGGTACTGGCCCTTGTGATTCTAGGAGAACGAGGACGAGGACCTGTTTTGATATGAGCCTCGATAGGAGGACTGACCTCTGGGCCTGTTGCCCCGAAAGGACTGGTTTCTAGACTGCAGAGAGCCCAGTGCCCTTGCCGTGTCTGTGTCCTTCTTAATGGCCTGTAGAGCCTCGTCGACCTTTTCTCCAAACAGGTGCTGGCCGTCGAAGGGCATGTCCAGAACCTTTGCTTGGACTTCTTGGCGGAATGAAGTCGCTCTTAGCCATCCCTGGCGTCTCAGTACAGCAGCTCCCGCAAGTTGACGGAAGCCTGTCATGGCTGCGTCAATAGCACAGTCTATGAGTTCCGCTGCAGAAGATTGACCTTCCGCGAGGAGCGCTTTCACCTCACCCTGGACGTCATCAGGCAGTTCCTTCAGGTAAGGAGCAATGTCCTCCCACAGCTGGCGATTGTAACGCCCCAGCAAGGCAATGGAGTTGGCCACCTTGATGGACATGGCCGATGTGGATGTGAAACGTTTACCAATCGTGTCAAGTTTTCTGCCCTCTTTGTCCGGGGGAGCGGACAGTGGTGAGGAAGGGTTGCGGGAGTGTTTCTGGGCCGCCTGCGTCACTACCGAGTCCGGTTTGGGGTGACCATTAAGGCAAGCCGCCGCAGTGAGTGGTGCTCCGTATTTCTTATCTAGGCGTGGGACCACCGCCGGCACAGAAGCAGGAGTTAGCATTAACTTCTTTCCTTGTTCCCACAAAAATTCTATGATCGGAACAGCTTTTGTAGATTTCTGAGTCTGTTCCTTAAAGTCGTGCAGGAAACAGTCAGTTTCCGTGGATTCCACCACCATGTGGAATCTCTTCGCCGCTCTCTCCACCAGCTTGTGGAAGCCAGCAATGTCCACCGGGGGGGAGTCCGCTTGGCGTGGTTGTGGTGAGGCTGGGGATGATGCTATATATTCATCCTCTTCATCCTGGTCCGAGTGGTCCGAGTGAACCTCCTGGACCTCTCCCTCCTCCAGTTCTTCCTCTTCCTCTTCCTCCTCATCGTCCGAAGAAACCCCCACTTGAGGCTGGACGTCGTGGTGGGTTTGATGGTGAAGGTGAGTGCGTTCCGGTGCGGACACCTGTCCTTGAGCTGGAGGTGTCTGATCCCCCTTTTCCCCTGGTGCGGGACTCTTAGGCGCTTGACCACCTCTGTTAGCCTCCGGAAAGCGTTGCTTGTAGTCTTGTACAAGAAGTCGTAAGTCATCCACCAGGGTCGCTGGTAAGCATATCATGGGGGTGGCTTCAGTGCGGACACTGGCCTGGACGGAATGTTCCTGGTAGGTGAATTCCTCCAGTTCCTCATCAGTGCTTTGACATTTTATGTGAAGTTCTGAGACTGAAGTGGCGGGATCCAGATGGTCATCCTCTTCGGATTCCTCGCTTTGGAAAATTTCTTGAGGTGGTTGTAGGAGAGTAGGGTCTGCAATCCTATGATCACCCAGATTTTTTGCTTTTGTTTCACTGGTTTACGACTTTCTCTGGCTGTGGGCCTGCCAATCAGACCCACAGCCTGGCTGTTCTCTTTCTAAATTACGATATGTACCCTAGGTGCATTTACCAATTGGTACTGGGCCACCTTATCAGACCCTGTAACTCAGGGCATAGGTGTACCCAGGGCCGCCAGGGACTGCAGCATGTATTATGCCACCCCTGGCTGGCCTCCTAAATTTGACACAACTGGCTGCATGACAGCTGGGGCGAAGTCGTGTAATCACCCTTTGCTTTAGATATAGTAGCTCTATATCTAACCATACAATGGACACCCGAGTCCCTATCAGTCACTCCTATGGCAGGCCTTGACAATCCTGAAGGCAGAGTGCATGGGCTCGCGTGAACTGTGTTCTGGCCCGAGCCGAGCCGGTTGCAGCTTGCGGGGAAAAGACCCAATGGCTGTTCCATGATAACGCGTGCCACATCGGTAACTTCGGTGTCGCGTTATCAAGACATGTCGAGTAAGGTGTCATACGAATCGGGATGCTGCCCTCTCACCAACTCTGGCGACGAGGTTAGCATTCCGCCCTTCTAGAGGGACACGACATGTACGTAACTGTGAACCCCGGTTAAAGTTAACGAAAGCCTCAGCTCCACAAAATGGATGCTGCCACCACAGACACGAGTCTGACCTCCTGCTGCTGGGAGTCCTTCCAGCGAGGAGCGCTTGGACAAAGGGTTTCCTGTCGAGGGCGGTGTTCGCACCGTCCCAGACAGGGTTTGTGTATTCTGGGTAGGTAGGGCTTTTGCGAGAAGGTGACTGCGGAGTGGCACCCCGGTGCTCACTACGCATCTGCCGGTTAGAACCAGTTCCAGGGGCGACAGCCCTGGCCTGGGGAAAGTCCGGCAGGGGAGAGGGGTGTAACTACCCCCCTTCCTGGTCCCACCCTTAGGGCAGGACCTAGTCATGTACCCACCCCTTTCTTTAGGATAAAGGCCGGAGCGGGGACCCTTCCAAATTAGATCATCTTTGAATCAAGAATACTTTCTACGAAAGGACTTCAAGACTCTTCTCAAGATTTCTCCCTTGTGGCTAAGGAGTAGTCACCCTGCATCAGCGGGCACCATCTAAGAACTCTGCGGTTTGCTGTAAGTCCTTCCTCAAGGACTCCGACGGCCCAGCTCGACGAGAACCGGCTTCCCTGGCACCTCTGACCTCTACCCACGTCATCAGCTCAGCTGTGATCTGTGGGTGCGACGAGACCTCGAGGGACCGGCCATCATCAGAACCTGCACGCTCTTAAAAACCAGCACGACCATCGAGGTAACTCTCTGGTGAGTGCTCTGGGGTCCGAGAAGCCCCGACCCTGAGCCGCTCCAGCACCGAAGTGCAGTCTCCCAGCATCTCCACGATCTGCGTGGGGCCCTTCTGCTCGCTGCTCAGCACGTTGTCTGGTCACTAGCCGCTGGCTTGTGCCCTTCTGTGACGACATCCGAGAATCATCACTGCTGGTCTGGTTGCTCCAGACTGGCCCTTGCTTCCATCTTTCGAGAAGCACCCCGGACCCTCCTGGTCCACTCAAGACGCCGACAGCGACATCCGTCGTGGGACAGCTCGCACCTCCACCGTGGTCGCCGACAACGCCTCCTGGTCCGTGAGACTGCAGAGCCTAGCGTCGCCCACTCACCTGGTCGAGGTGACGGCCAACTGGTGCCTTCCTGGTACCCTCTGACTACTGGCTAGTAGTACGAACTTGGTCCCCTCTGCTTTCAGGTTTCATCAATCTCCGATCCAGGCTTGGATCTCTACGAACTATTCAGCACTGGTCGCCGGCCAGCAACTCCTTTTCTTCCGGCTCCTGGCTCGTCAGCGAAGACCCCGACGCCTGTAAGACTTGTGCAGCCGCAGCCCTCGTGGCTAGGTAACTCGGCATTTCAGTGCCTGCATAGCCTCCTTACTCTAGGGTCCCGAGTCCCTCGCTTCCGACTTGCCTTAACCTTCCCGTGTCCTCGGACACTTGTTTTAACTGTGCACTTAAAGTATTTGCTAAAGAGATTTGGTTTGTGCTAAGTACCCTGTCCTCATAAAGAGTACAGGGCTGTTGTGATTCTTAATAAATATACTGTTTATTTTCATAACACTTGTGTGGTGTCCTTTCACTGGGTGTTCAAGGGGTACATGTGTGGTAAACAGCTGGCTTAACGCGCCCTCTCGAGTCTTTAGCCTTAGACTGCTCGTATCCACGCTACTAGGATAGCTGGTCTATAGGTTGACTTACAACCAAACACCATAAGGGTCGTTGGAACGATACATAGCGGTCGCTAGAATAGCGAACGTTGCATATCGGGCCAACTTCTCACATTGGTGAGCAGCGGTTGGGATTTGAGCTTGCTGTTGTTTTACCACACGTATCCTAAGAATATCTTGTTGAAAGATCGCGCAAGTACTGTTAGTACATATAACTAAAGCTTAGAATACTCTGAGTTCTACTGAACCAGCTGTTGTAGCTCCTCAAGGCTTAGCACACCTTGGCTACAACTCTTAGCAAGGGATCAGTAGGAAAACACATAGTGTAGGTAGGTGCATCACTTACACCACACTAGAAACAGTATGTCGGGCCAAGGAGGAAACTCTGAGTCTCCCCTTGTGTCAGTTGACCCTCCACAGGTCATCCCTTCAGGATATACTGTGCTGAGCTTCAAGGAGTTAAGACGATTGTGTCACTCCCGGAAGATTCAGCAGGGGTCTAACCCCACAACGTCCTTTCTGATTGGTCTCTTGGAGACTTATGATGCCAGGAGAGCTGAGAAACTTCGTAGCTCTTCTAATCCAGAAGGAGACATGCCTCCCCTCGAGGGAACCCGAGACGATCCTGACCTCATTCACCTCGCAACCGAGAACGAGGATGTGGAGGAGGATGAGGATGAGGATCTCTCTGGGGACGAGGCAGATAAGGGACAGGTAGAAGTCGTCAGACTAACACGGTCCAACTTAAGCAGACACAATAGTGGTACTGGGGGAACCCCGGCGCTACTGTCGGTTCCGCTTAACCTGGGGAATGGACGAGCCCGATCTCTGTCAAGAGACTCTGGCAGATCCCTTCATACCAACGGCTCTCACAACTCTTCTCAAAGAGGGATGACGTCCCCTCAGAGGAGAGTGTACGAAGCGAAAGAAAGGGCAGCTAATCTAAGGATCGAAAGGGAAGAACTTGCCCTGGCCAAGGAAAAGCTTGCGTTCGCTAGAGAGCAACAGTTAAGTGGGGCAATCCCCACTGGTGGCAGCAATGTACCTAGTAATAGGGAAAAGAGTTTCGATACGAAACACCTTGGGAAGATAGTGCCCCCCTTTAAACAAGGGGACGACATCCACAAATGGATTACTGCTTTGGAGAGGGCCTGCACTGTGCAAGGCGTTCCCCAGAGTCAGTGGGCAGCTATCTTGTGGCTCTCCTTTGAAGGAAAAGGAAGAGACAAGCTCCTCACCACAAGGGTAGAGGACGCTAATAATTACCAAGTCTTGAAGAATACACTCGTTGAAGGGTTCGGCCTAACCACTGAGCAGTACAGGGTGCTGTTCAGGGATACCCAGAAAACGCAGTCTCAAGATTGGTCTGATTTTGTCGATTGTGCCACTAAGGCTTTTGAGGGCTGGTTCCTGGGCAGTAAGGTTACTGATTACAAAGGATTGTATAATTTGATGATGAGAGAACAAATTTTAAACAATTGTCAGAACCAGTTGTTGCATCAGCATCTTGTCGACTCGGATCTGACCTCTCCCCAAGAATTGGGACAGAAGGCAGACAAATGGGTTCGTACGAGAGTTAAACAGAACCAGGGCCAGAATCAAGGTGGTCAGAAGAAAGCAGACCAGAAGGGTAAAGATTCTAAGGGGGAACAAAATGACCAGAAGTCTTCGACAGGTCCCCAACAACCCAAAGAGGGTGGGGGTCAGGCTCCCCAAAAGAAGAAAGAAGGCCAATCCAAAAGATGGTGCCAGTACTGTAAAAGTAAATCTCACTGGTTTAGTGAGTGCACCAAGAAAGGAGGAGGGCAGACTCCTGCCACTGCAGCCCCTAAGGCACCTGTGCCCCCTAGTACAGTCAGCAGTGGTAGTGCGCCTCCCAAGGGTTTAGTAGGGTTAACCCTGGGTTCTGAGGGGCGTGACAACTTAGTTGGCACACTCACTCAGGCTGTCCTTGTCAGTACGGGGGACGCGGACGTGTCCCCTGACATAAGTCCCAATACGCTGGGCAAATACCGACAGACGCCTTTCATAAATGGAAAGATGGCTCAGGCCTATAGGGACACTTGTGCCAGCGTCACCATGGTGACGCCTAACTTTGTGGACCCTGGACAGATCATGCCAGGTACAGAATTCCTGGTGACCAATGCAAGCAATGTCACTACCAATCACAGTATGGCAATTGTAGCTTTCTCCTGGGGAGGGGTAACTGGCCAAAAGAAGGTTGTAGTTAGTCCAGACCTCCCAGTGGATTGTTTGTTGGGCAATGATTTGGAGTCGTCACAATGGTCAGAAGTGGAGCACCGGACTCACATGGAAATGTTAGGTTTGCCAGCACATGTGTTCGCTGTGACTAGGTCACAGGTCAGGAAATGCCCCACTGAACAGGTGCTGGATCCTGGAACAACGGACCAGACACCTCCCAAGAAAAAGAGCAGTAGGGTTAAGGCTGCGCCTTCCCCCTTGCCCCAGGTCGAGGATCAAGTCTCAGAGGAGGCTGACCTACAGGAATTGAGGGAAACTGAGCCTCGGGAGTTCGAACTTGATCAAGTTGAATTCTTGGGCTCAGGGGGACCCTCAAGGGAAGACCTGGGGAAGGACCAGTTAGACTGCCCTTCTCTTGAACCCCTCAGACAGCAGGCTGCTGCTGAGGCTGCTGGGAACGCCACAGGTACCCACAAGGTATACTGGGAAGATGGACTCCTGTACACTGAGTCAAGAGACCCCAAGCCTGGCATGACCAGGAGGCTGGTCGTCCCCTTGTCTCAGCGTGGTTTCCTACTTACCTTGGCCCACGAGATTCCCTTAGCAGGTCACTTAGGCCAGACGAAAACGTGGGACAGGCTTGTCTCGCACTTTCACTGGCCTCACATGAATGAAGATACCAAGGAGTTTTGCCGCTCCTGTGTCACTTGCCAAGCCAGTGGTAAGTCAGGTGGCACGACAAAGGCCCCCCTTATACCAATGCCTGTGGTGGGGGTGCCCTTTGAACGGGTGGGGATCGACATCGTCGGTCCCATGGAACCACCAACAGCATCAGGGCACAAGTTTATACTGGTGGTAGTGGATCATGCCACCAGGTACCCTGAAGCTATTCCCCTTAGGACCACTACAGCACCTGTTGTGGCAAGAGCCCTGGTTGGAGTATTCTCCAGAGTGGGCTTCCCTAAGGAGGTCGTCTCCGACAGAGGTGCAAACTTTATGTCGAGCTACTTAACTGCTATGTGGAAGGAATGTGGTGTCAACTACAAGTTCACTACACCCTATCATCCACAATGCAATGGGCTTGTTGAGAGATTCAACAGGACCCTAAAAGGGATGATTCATGGACTACCGGAAAAGCTTCGGCGTAGATGGGACGTCCTGATCCCCTGCCTCTTGTTCGCCTACAGAGAAGTCCCACAGAAGGGGGTTGGCTACAGCCCTTTTGAACTTTTGTACGGGCATCCTGTAAGAGGACCCCTGTGTTTGGTGAAGGAAGGATGGGAGAGACCTCTCAAAAAGCCGGCAACCAACATAGTGGACTATGTGCTCGGCCTCCGCTCGCGGATGGCTGAATACATGGAGAAGGCATCCGAAAACCTTAAGGCCAGCCAAGAACTCCAAAAAGCTTGGCATGACCAAAAGGCTGTCTTGACTGTTTACCAGCCCGGACAGAAGGTGTGGGTGTTGGAGCCAGTGGCCCCAGCAGCACTCAAGGACAAATGGTCCGGGCCCCACACCATCCTGGAGAAGAAGGGAGAGGTCACCTACCTGGTCGACCTGGGAACTCCCCGGAGCCCCCACAGGGTGCTTCATGTCAACAGGCTAAAAGCATATGTCGACAGGAAGGACATGAGTTTGCTCATGGCCCTAGATGAGGGACAGGAAGAGGAAAGTGACCCTCTCCCCGACCTGCTCACTCAGAATCCTGACGATGGCTCGGTAGATGGTGTTGTCTTTTGTGGCAGCCTCTCCGAACATCAACAGAGCGACTGTAAACAGGTTCTTCAGTCGTTCCGACATCTGTTTTCTCTGACACCCAGTCAGATCGATTGGTGCACCCATGAGGTCGACACTGGTGACAGCTTGCCCGTAAAGAGTAAAATCTACAGGCAGCCTGATCACGTTAGAGACTGCATCAAAAGTGAAGTGCAGAAAATGTTGGAGCTGGGAGTCATTGAACCCTCGGATAGCCCTTGGGCTAGTCCCGTAGTTCTAGTGCCGAAACCTCACACCCAGGGTGGTAAGAGAGAGATGAGGTTCTGCGTAGACTACAGGGGTCTCAATGCAGTCACTAAGACTGACGCCCACCCAATACCAAGGGCAGACGAGCTTATTGATAGGCTGGCTTCGGCCAACTACTTAAGTACGTTTGACCTGACAGCTGGGTATTGGCAAATCAGGTTAGCTGAGGACGCCAAGCCTAAAACAGCATTTTCAACCCCTGGTGGGCATTATCAGTTCGTGGTGATGCCCTTTGGTCTGAAAAATGCACCTGCCACCTTCCAACGGTTGGTGAATCACGTCCTTACTGGGCTGGATGACTTCTGTGCGGCGTATCTTGACGATATCGCTGTCTTTAGCTCCACCTGGGAGGATCACCTGGTCCACCTGCGGAAGACATTGGAGGCGCTGCAAGCAGCAGGCCTCACTATCAAGGCCACCAAGTGCCAGATAGGGCAGACACAGGTTGTATACCTGGGCCACCTTGTAGGTGGAGGTCAGGTTCAGCCACTGGAGAGCAAGATACAGTCAATCAGGGACTGGGCTCCTCCAACAACCCAGACTCAGGTTCGAGCTTTCTTGGGCCTGACTGGGTACTATAGGAAGTTTGTCAGGAACTATGGTTCCATCGTGACACCATTAAATGAACTGACAAGTAAGAAAATGCCAAAAAAGGTTCAGTGGACAGCGAGCTGTCAAAAAGCATTCGATGACCTAAAGCAGGCCATGTGCACGGCGCCTATCCTCAAGAGTCCGGACTACTCCAAACCATTCATTGTCCAAACAGATGCTTCTGAGTTGGGTGTGGGAGCTGTTCTTTCTCAACTGAATTTTGATGGTCAAGACCAGCCCATTGCTTTTATAAGCAGAAGGCTGACCCCTAGAGAGAAGAATTGGTCAGCTATCGAGAGGGAGGCCTTTGCTGTGGTTTGGGCCCTGAAGAAGCTGAGGCCATACTTGTTTGGCACTCACTTCAAGATTCAGACCGACCATAAGCCCCTCTTGTGGCTAAATCAGATGAAGGGTGAAAACCCCAAACTGCTTAGGTGGTCCATTTCCCTACAGGGGATGGACTTCACAGTGGAACATAGACCTGGTACTGATCATGGCAATGCCGATGGGCTCTCCAGATATTTCCACTTAGAACAAGAAGACTTACCTGGTCAAGGTTAGCTAGTTGTTCCGACGTTTGGGGGGGGGTCATGTAGGAGAGTAGGGTCTGCAATCCTATGATCAACCAGATTTTTTGCTTTTGTTTCACTGGTTTACGACTTTCTCTGGCTGTGGGCCTGCCAATCAGACCCACAGCCTGGCTGTTCTCTTTCTAAATTACGATATGTACCCTAGGTGCATTTACCAATTGGTACTGGGCCACCTTATCAGACCCTGTAACTCAGGGCATAGGTGTACCCAGGGCCGCCAGGGACTGCAGCATGTATTATGCCACCCCTGGCTGGCCTCCTAAATTTGACACAACTGGCTGCATGACAGCTGGGGCGAAGTCGTGTAATCACCCTTTGCTTTAGATATAGTAGCTCTATATCTAACCATACAATGGACACCCGAGTCCCTATCAGTCACTCCTATGGCAGGCCTTGACAATCCTGAAGGCAGAGTGCATGGGCTCGCGTGAACTGTGTTCTGGCCCGAGCCGGTTGCAGCTTGCGGGGAAAAGACCCAATGGCTGTTCCATGATAACGCGTGCCACATCGGTAACTTCGGTGTCGCGTTATCAAGACATGTCGAGTAAGGTGTCATACGAATCGGGATGCTGCCCTCTCACCAACTCTGGCGACGAGGTTAGCATTCCGCCCTTCTAGAGGGACACGACATGTACGTAACTGTGAACCCCGGTTAAAGTTAACGAAAGCCTCAGCTCCACAAAATGGATGCTGCCACCACAGACACGAGTCTGACCTCCTGCTGCTGGGAGTCCTTCCAGCGAGGAGCGCTTGGACAAAGGGTTTCCTGTCGAGGGCGGTGTTCGCACCGTCCCAGACAGGGTTTGTGTATTCTGGGTAGGTAGGGCTTTTGCGAGAAGGTGACTGCGGAGTGGCACCCCGGTGCTCACTACGCATCTGCCGGTTAGAACCAGTTCCAGGGGCGACAGCCCTGGCCTGGGGAAAGTCCGGCAGGGGAGAGGGGTGTAACTACCCCCCTTCCTGGTCCCACCCTTAGGGCAGGACCTAGTCATGTACCCACCCCTTTCTTTAGGATAAAGGCCGGAGCGGGGACCCTTCCAAATTAGATCATCTTTGAATCAAGAATACTTTCTACGAAAGGACTTCAAGACTCTTCTCAAGATTTCTCCCTTGTGGCTAAGGAGTAGTCACCCTGCATCAGCGGGCACCATCCAAGAACTCTGCGGTTTGCTGTAAGTCCTTCCTCAAGGAATCCGACGGCCCAGCTCGACGAGAACCGGCTTCCCTGGCACCTCTGACCTCTACCCACGTCATCAGCTCAGCTGTGATCTGTGGGTGCGACGAGACCTCGAGGGACCGGCCATCATCAGAACCTGCACGCTCTTAAAAACCAGCACGACCATCGAGGTAACTCTCTGGTGAGTGCTCTGGGGTCCGAGAAGCCCCGACCCTGAGCCGCTCCAGCACCGAAGTGCAGTCTCCCAGCATCTCCACGATCTGCGTGGGGCCCTTCTGCTCGCTGCTCAGCACGTTGTCTGGTCACTAGCCGCTGGCTTGTGCCCTTCTGTGACGACATCCGAGAATCATCACTGCTGGTCTGGTTGCTCCAGACTGGCCCTTGCTTCCATCTTTCGAGAAGCACCCCGGACCCTCCTGGTCCACTCAAGACGCCGACAGCGACATCCGTCGTGGGACAGCTCGCACCTCCACCGTGGTCGCCGACAACGCCTCCTGGTCCGTGAGACTGCAGAGCCTAGCGTCGCCCACTCACCTGGTCGAGGTGACGGCCAACTGGTGCCTTCCTGGTACCCTCTGACTACTGGCTAGTAGTACGAACTTGGTCCCCTCTGCTTTCAGGTTTCATCAATCTCCGATCCAGGCTTGGATCTCTACGAACTATTCAGCACTGGTCGCCGGCCAGCAACTCCTTTTCTTCCGGCTCCTGGCTCGTCAGCGAAGACCCCGACGCCTGTAAGACTTGTGCAGCCGCAGCCCTCGTGGCTAGGTAACTCGGCATTTCAGTGCCTGCATAGCCTCCTTACTCTAGGGTCCCGAGTCCCTCGCTTCCGACTTGCCTTAACCTTTCCGTGTCCTCGGACACTTGTTTTAACTGTGCACTTAAAGTATTTGCTAAAGAGATTTGGTTTGTGCTAAGTACCCTGTCCTCATAAAGAGTACAGGGCTGTTGTGATTCTTAATAAATATACTGTTTATTTTCATAACACTTGTGTGGTGTCCTTTCACTGGGTGTTCAAGGGGTACATGTGTGGTAAACAGCTGGCTTAACGCGCCCTCTCGAGTCTTTAGCCTTAGACTGCTCGTATCCACGCTACTAGGATAGCTGGTCTATAGGTTGACTTACAACCAAACACCATAAGGGTCGCTGGAACGATACATAGCGGTCGCTAGAATAGCGAACGTTGCATATCGGGCCAACTTCTCACAGTGGTTGCTTGTCCACCTTGCTTGGAGACGTCGTTTCCGGGGTAATTAGTGGTTTGCTTGGTTTACCAGACCGTATGGTAGAGCTGGTCGTCGTCGAGGGGATCGTCGACGGTGGTAGCATCATGGACGGTGCCTCCACCAGTTTCGATTTTTTCCATGGTTCATTCAACGA
This sequence comes from Lissotriton vulgaris, assembly GCF_964263255.1. Lineage (NCBI taxonomy): Eukaryota > Metazoa > Chordata > Amphibia > Caudata > Salamandridae > Lissotriton > Lissotriton vulgaris. The sequence goes on from NC_141695.1 coordinate 338,607,943, forward strand.
CGAGTCGTCCGTCGACGGTGTCGTCGTCGAGTCCGTCGACAGAGCCTTTGGTGTCGTCGTCGACGGGGCCGTCGTCGACGGGGTCTTCGTCGACGGGGTCTTGGTCGACGGGGTCTTCGTCGACGGGGTCTTCGTCGACGGGGTCGTCGACGAGGTCTTCGTCGACGGTGAGGTGGACGAAGGGATCTTGGTCGTCGACGACTGCGAAGTCGTGGTCTTCATCGACGGTGCCTTCGTAGACGATGGTCTCGTCGACGAGATTCTCGTCGACACTCTGGTCGTCGCCGGTTTTGACGACGATGGGCTCGTCGCCGGTGACGGCGTCGACGATGGTGTAGTTTTCGTTGTCGACATGGACTTCGTCGTCGACGACGATGTTAGTGGAATAATTGAAGAAACAGGTCTACCTGAAGAGGAGGAGGACGTAGTCATCGTCGTCGATGCTGAGGGCGACGACGCTGATGTGGTAGAGATGGTGGTTTTGACTGAAGTAGTCCTCTGGCTTTGTCTGGAGGACGGAGCAGGCATTTTAAAGGTTTTATCCTCTTTAGCAGACACTGAAGATGACGCAGATCTCGCCTCTGAAGACTTTTTGTGAGTCTTCGTAGGAGGAGTGTCTGAGGGGCCCGGGGAAGCTTCCCTTGGCCTCTTGTTTGAGGTAGCAGATGTCCTGGAAACGCTGCTCACAGAGGAGTCCAGATTGTCTGTTTTTAAGCCTGTCCAGCCAAATCAGAAGGCGACCTTCCCTGTCTCTCACAGTCTTTTTTGGAAAAGACCGACAGATTGCGCATTTCTCCGAATTATGGTCCGGGTAAAGGCAATACAAGCACAGGTCGTGCTTATCATCCACATGTATTCTTTTCTTGCTGCAGGAAGAGCAGGCCCTGAACAGGGCTTTCTTCCCCGAGTCAGACATGGAAAAAGCAGGAGAAACACACACTTACTTCAGGGATAGTGTGCTGAAGAAGTCCTTGAAGAGTTTTGAGTTTCCAGAGAACACTTTCAAAGAAAGTTTGGTGAAAGTAGAGTAATCCTGAGGAGAGCTCAGGCAGGAGACTCCCTAGCACAACGTGCGGCAGAAAATCTGAGGGACTGAGGCTCCTCCCAGGAAGGTTCTAGAGGGAGGTCGGAGCTGATTGGCTGACTATGTCAGTTTGGTCCTTTTTACATAAGGACAAGGAAAGGCTACTAAGGGGAGACCCTTGGACCCTTTCTCTCTATGTATGTCTATGGACATTACTTTTTTATTTACCGGAGGCTCCCGTCTCGACGACGGGGAATGATTCAGGCATGTGAATCTATGAAAGACACCCCTAATACTGGATAAGTACAAGAGACTCTCGAGATTAAAAATCAAAATGCTGCAAAAAACAATTCCCTTCGGGCACAATGGACAAACTCAGATCTCCGACGGAGCAGGTAGCTTCTCATTTGTCTATCCTTCACACCAACCCTAACGTGCCCTATTACCTGCTGTGGTGACTGAATTCATGTAGTGCTCACATGGCTCTCGCCTTGGGTTGCTACTGGCTGAGTGAATCAGCGGCTGCTAAAGAAAAGACGTACAGGGCAGGCTGTCCATTCCGGTTGTTATAGGAGTCCTTGCTGGCACAAGTACAGAAGGCCGTACCCCAACACATAGTGAAGCAGCCCCACCCAGCTTGGGGGTTCCAGCAACCAAACGTGGGGTTCAGAGAGGCCGGGCGAGCAGGGCTGACATAGGGAGAAAGAAACAATGTATCCATGTGTGGTACGTTATCATGACTGCAAGCCCTCTCGGCCCAGCGCAGGAAACAAATTCCAGGGCAGGCAGGAAGGCAATGCTGTACACAAGGCTGTATTTGGATGCCTCACGATCCCAATAGGGTGTCGGGGAGCTAAGCTACATATGCTTGACCAATGCTTTTTAATGCGGTGATGTGGACCCCGGCATTAAAATGCGTTAGTCTCACGCCTGTTGCGTGGTACTTGGCAGGGCTGCATATACACACACCACTAGTAACCACCAACGTTTTGAATGCCTGAGAATCAGTCATTAATTAATCACTTTTGTTTGACATAACTGAAATATAGTCGGGGAACAGTGTGACTGGGGAATGGGGAGGACTGTGGGGTTGATGGTCCAGGAGGTAATGGAGTTAGACGGACTTCAAATAAATGACTATTTTTAAAAAAATGTTTAGACAAGCTACAGGCAGTTTCACATTTCTGCCAATAAAAAGTCCATAAAAAACGTGTGACACCCAAAATGTTCATGTTATAAAAAAACAGAAATATAAAATGGTTAGATAGACAGTATGAACTCATAAGTGATCACAATTTTGGTAAAAAAACAAAAAAATGGCAACAAAATGTAAACACCGTGGAAACACGGGACTAGACAAGCAAAACAGAGCCGACAAACCAGATGGAGCAGAATACCTACACCTGGGATAATCTCTGCTTTTCCTTCTTCTCTCCATTCAGCTACCTTAGCATTGATCTGCTCACGTACTTCAGACTTAATCTCACCAGTGTCCCCTGCAGAGCAGACAAAACAAACCAAAGAGAGCAAGGTTAAGAAACAGGCAACCAAACAAAGATATAAAATATGACAAAGATCTAGAAAAAGGCATGCACTGGACAACCACGAAAAAATGAAGCAACCTCCCATCCAAGTTATCCTTCCTTCATATCTGCAAAGCCCCAACCACTTTTAAGAAACACTAACATATTTCTTTTCAACCGTTGTTAAATTCTAGAAGTACCAAATGCCACGACTTAAAATGTTCACCCTCCATTCCTCAGTCCCATTTTTTACACCCTAAGTTGTATTGTTACAAAGAACTTCTTGAACACATCAATGTGGTTCAGTCTGTGTTTAAATACACACCTTACATACAGCCTTATAGATGCTTATATCAGGGCCTTCCTTGCAGTAGTACTGGGTTAAAGCTACTTCCTCCCACCAGTGGCAAGTGAATGCTAAATGGTCCCATTTGAGAGCTTGCACTCATAAGCACTTTTCCAATACTATATAAATCAGGATGTGGAACCTCGCCCTAAAAAATGACCAGTCAATACTATAGGACCCAGTACTAGTACCAGTAGCACCCAATCAACATTTCCCCCCAGCAGCACCCCGTCAACACATTAGAGCGTTTCCTTCAAACAGTGCCTTAAGTGAATGTTTTCTCTGAACAAAGCTTGGTCAGTGCTCCAGAATGCTGGCAGCGAGCTTTTTCCTAGCTGAGCTGGGAAAATGCCATGGGAGCACTTCTGGAAGATTACTCCCACCAGAGCCCTAGCTGCAAAGTCTCTCTTAGCAGTGTCCCATCATTGCCACAGGTTACTAGTAATAGATGCAAGCTCCAGGGATGGTGATCTTGTTTGTACCAGAAAAGAGAGCCAGGAAGCCCTGTGTTCGGCTGTTGATGACATCGATCTCGTGAAGTGATACTGTGTGCACCACCTCCTTGCGTTTCTGCAGTTCTCCATCCGGGCACTGGACAAACTTTGTCTGAAAGGAGAGAGGACAAGGTGGGTGCAGTGTTTCAATGTCAGAAAAACACTCCGTGAGGTGGAGCACTTGCAATAAGAAAATATGATAATCTCCCTTCATTTATTAATTGAAATTAGAACAAAAAAATCAGACTACTACGAAAATAGGTCACATGATCAGAAAGATAATCTCTGATTTGGAATAACTGTGTGAACACATTTGGACTGGTGAGTAAATAAAAAGAAATGGGTCCAAAGTTTCGAAGAAGCTTTATTGCCAATATATTTTTTAAAGTCCAGTTCAAGATTGCATTAATATTATACCAATTGTCAGTAGTAATGGATACAACATATTAAAACAATCATCTTTAGCAAGAAGCACTGGTTTTGAAAAGATCATGATGTTTGGTTTAATAAAGTGAAAAAGAAGAAAATGATCAACCCTAGCTTACACAAGTACGAGCAGCAACAATGTTAATAACAACCATCTCGACTGTTGTGTCACTGCAAAGATACAGGGTGACGAGGTAAAAGTAAAATAAAATAAATTAAATGTCGGAAATCAAGTCTGTGCTTCTACTGCAAATGATTTACACTCCACATAGCTACCTCTATACCAAGGCTTCAGGTTCTTGAGGAAAATTGGGCATCACCATGAGGCTGCGTACAAACATCCCTTATATGTAGTGGAAAGCATTTTGGGACTCCTAAAGTTCTTAAGGCCTCAAACTGTAAATAGACATGGGGGAGGTTGAGCCCTCCAATCAAATTTTTTTTTTTTTAAATGAATCATTAACACAAAAGTTCCATTAGGACAGGGAAACTTGTGCAGCGAGCCAAACATGCTGCCAATTTTGAAAGAAAAGAATGAAATTAGCAACTAGCTAGGTGTCTAGTGGGAGAAAGGTGATAACTGGGAAAATGGAATCTTCACAATTAAGACAGATGGCTCAATTGGAAACGTTCCAAAGCTTGCTGCGATGGACTACCTCACATCTGAAAAGAGGGAAATTTGAACTTGTTTAAAAGTATCTGGATAAAATACATACATTATTAACAGACACCCTTTCAGTTACATAATTCTTAGGATTTATAGGTGACCGTAAACAGAATAAAACAAGCATTTGCAATGCAATAGGTCTCGCATTAGGAAAGTTCGAGCTATTGGTCTTGTAAATGACAATTTTTTTATTTATGCGTTGTTTTTGAAAATAGCTAAATTAATAACTTTGTCATTTACAATGCCAATAGTTATAACTTTCGCAAATGTGACACCTATAGCATTTGTATTGCAACATGTTTTGTATTTACGTGACTTAGATGTTTTGATACCAGTCAGTGGGCAATTTAAAGTTCAAATTGTAAAACCCCTTACTATTGCATTTGCCAGAGTTCACAATGTAAAAGCTTTAAGCATCTCTCAGAGAATTCATAATGTTAAATCCCTTCCTATCTTAGTGGTCGCAAGGCTAGACCATGCACACATGCCAAAAGACACGATTCTGGCGAGACTCGCTATTTTGGGGTCCAGAAAGTGCCTTATATTAGCTGCCCCCTTAAATTTGCCTTTGCGTCAATATTAATCAATGGGAACAATATTGGTTTTCAAAAACACCCTTTCTCCCCATAGCTGCCAAGTTTCCCAGGTCCATGAGCGATAAACTGCGTTGAGTTGGACGATAGGACCTTACTCGACCAGCCCGAGGTAAAGGAAGAAGGGCTGTAGAGGAAAGAGCACAGTGGTATAAGGAGCTGGTAAAGAGGGCATTGGATGGATGCATATGGCTGCATATGAGCAGCAGATTATAGGCTTTTTTATAGCAAAGATATATAATTTCATTATAAATCACCAGCTTTTCATTTTTAGTAAATACACATTTGTTCCTCGAGCATGCACGTTTTATTAAGTTCTCACATGCAACAATCCCACAATAGGTAGAATGTGATTAAAATCCCCATGCTTTTTAGATCACATCGTATACATGCCCATCATATACCAAGTATTTTCGTCATTATGCCAAGGATGTTTATAACTGTACTATAAATATACACAATATGCCAAAGATTAGCTCCACAATGCCACACATGGGCTTCACAATGTTCAGGATGCCCACAATTTGTCAAGGATGGTCAGTATTAAGCCAGGGCTGACCACCATCATAACCTAGGATTCCAAAAATGACCACTATTATGCCTGGGTTAGGATTAGCCAGTGAGATGCTCTATATTGCCAATGAAGCCTGCAGAATGAAAAAGATAGCAAGCATAATGTCAAGGGCACCATCTTTCCAAAGGGGGCATCATAATTTGAGGACCAGCATTATGATTGAGATGTACTCACTAAGCCCAATGATGACCACAAGATGTCAGGCATGGTTACATTATGCAAAGTGTGAAAATGACGCGGATAAGGCTCCCCAGCATTCCAAGGACAGCCACATTATACGGAAAATGCCCTATGCCAGGAGAAGGCACAATATTTCCAAGGACCGCAAGCCCCGAATGTCCATTATTAAGACAGGGGTGGGCTCCATCACGCTATAGATATGGACTGTCTAGCATGCCCACTAAATACCATGAATAACCACCACTGAGTGATATGGTCAAGTCGGGTATACTAACATTCGGTTTCTGTCTTTCAAATACACCAAAGCTCATATACATACAGCACAGAAACACACACATGGCACAGGTACATGTACACCCCCAAACTCTGGTACGACTCAGCAATGAAGACAGTTATTTTATTTTTCATGTAGGGTGTGGAGCAACAGTGAGACAACTGAGGGTAATAGGTCCAACTTTAAAATAATACCCTAGAATTCCCTCCCATCAAAAGGCTGGAACTGTGTGTGTGTTATGGAATGCTCAGACCATCATACAAGTGTAGAAAGTAATTTGATTTCGCAGTCATGCTTAGGATCTGGAGCTGTACAGCACGGCCTCCTCCAGTATGCATCAGAAAGAGCTGCCCATCTCCAGACGCTCGGTGCAATAGCCATAGCTGCGGCATCCTGCGCAGACTTGGACAATCTCAGTGCAGCGCCAAATACAAAATCATATTTAGCTACTGGTGCAGAAAATAACTGTGGTCCTATTCGCCGTACCATCAACATTGAGCATACTATATGCATTACTATTTTATCTCCATGAAGAATAGTCGAATGTAAATTATTCTACCTTACGAACCAGTGAACATTTTTGCCTTGCATGTCACAAGAATCCTTCAAACAAAATACTTGCTTATGGTTCCCTCAAATCCTATCTTGAAGATGATTCAATCATTAATTCAGGGTTGAAACACAATTGGACCTTAGAAACGCATTGTCTAGATTAGGCTTCTGAATGCAAAAAGAAAAGATTTTTACCAACATTTTCATCTGCCTTATATTAGTCTCACACAAGGGCACTATGCACTTTTATTTATAAATCATTTCAATATTGTGATTCAACGTTAGATTATGATTCAATAAAGCAAATATTTCCATTTATTTTTAACAGTCTGAGCGGCATTATGTTTTTCAGTCAATAAAACATTTATTGATTGGTTAGAACAACAACTTATATGTATATACAAGAATATTGCAGCAAACCTGTTTATAGCTGCTTTTTCACAGAGCTCCGCCCCAACACCCTTAATGGTGTGTGGATACCACTTAAGTTCACATTATGCCATGGAAACCATTATAATGAGAAGTCCAGTGTTATGCTAAGGAATGCCACTAATATAACTGCAATGGCCATTATTACGTTGCTTAAGGAGGTACGGCAAAAGCCAATAGGCCTGGTCTATAAAACCTATTAGCTTAGGAAATCTTTTTTATCCATATTGGACAGCATTGCGGCTGCTGTGCAGCATAGCTATTTTAAACAAGCAATACATTGTTAATCAATGGCAAGCAGAGAGGGGTAGCTAAAAGGCTAACAGATGCAGGATGACTATATAGCCCCCTCCCGAAGAATACGAGTAAATAACACTGGGAAGACCCAGGGAGAACGATGAACCTCGCCTTTCAGAAAGAGAAAGTGAAAGTCTGTTTCGCCTAAAGGTGCGAAAACACCGGACATAAATAAATGAAAGGCTTCTGCTTCGATGTGGCATAAATCAACAACTACAAGGCACCATATACATTTAAAACTCAGCCCCAAAACTCAACCCTGTGAGCCTCTATAAAAGTTAATCCTTGGGTTCAAACCCCACGAAGCTTGAGGAAAACTAAGAGCTACAGCACTCCAGCAATGGATCTGGGTACTGACCAGGAAGGGAGAGGCAGCTTGCCACAGACCGGGCAGGAGCTCTACTGGTCTCACCTGTGGCGTCGCACACCGCCATTCTCTAGGTCTAGGAACTGTCCAGCAGGAGCAGGGCGGCAGCCAGCGGTACCGGAGAACGGTAACACGGAGCCCGATCCATGCTTGCAATGGGAAGCTTGCGGTCCAAAGCCAGAGTCGACCACATGTCAGGAGGCAGGTGCGAACGCACGAGCAGACCCGACGCTCAGCCCAGCTGTTCTCGTGACCGTAGTGTCAGCCGAGGCAGGACTCGGCTGTCAGGAGAGGGGCGATCTGAGGACTGGGAGAGGAAACAAACATCACAGGGCACGTCCGGCCTGTGATCTACTTGAGACTGCGGGCACCTGAATAAATCCGAGAACTGGGGACTGCTGTGAAGGCACAGAGCAGGGCACAAGTCGTAAACAAGCCGTGAGTGTGCGCATCCCGGAAGTTCGGAAGCGTCACGCCTGTCGTGGGGCGGGACTTCCGTCTGCCGCGAAGCCCGCCCCCATGGAGTGGATGGCCCAGGAGCAGTCGTGACGCACAGCAGAAGTCAGGAGTGGCGGATGAGCCCACTGACGCGGTAAGTGGGGCAGGGTGGGGGGCGGCGGTATGTGTGTCTGTGTGCGAGTGTGTGTATGCCTGTGTGCCTGCGTGTGTGTGTGTGTCTTTGCCTGCGTGTGTGCCTGCATGTTTGTGTGTGTGTGTGTATGTGTGTGTGCGTGAGTGTGGCTGTGTGCGCGCGCGTGATAGAGAGAGGCGAGAGGCTTACTTGCGGGATGGAGCTTCCGAGGCAGGAGATGGGCAACGCGCCGTGCGCGCCCTCGAGGAGGAATCTGAGACAGCAGAGGCGTGTGCCCGAACGCTGTCTCAGATTCCTCCGAACATGCCGGCAATAGGTACTTCGCTACGCTCGACCTAAAAAAAGGAGTTAGAGGTGAAGATAGTGCAGACACTGCTTTCCCCCCTTTTTTATTAATCTCTATAAAACGTGTTACGTGGATACTGTATATAGTGATGAGGAAAAAATCTCAAAAGACAGATAACATAATTGTTACCACTGACTTATCTAGGAAGAAAAATAGGTATTCAAGAGCCTCTGGTGAAAGAAACAGTGATCACTATTAAAGCTGCATTATTTTCCGTCATCTCTGCCCTGAGAGACTCCTCACTATCAAGTTACTTTCAGGAAAACAGAAAATTCTCTAAAACATTGGAAAAGGATTTTTTTTTCTTTTTCTGTCGTCAGACAATTCCAAATTTGCTGCTCATGCCTCGTGTTAGGAAAGACCAAACAGCACAAAGAAGCAATATCAAACTCTAAAAATCTGGGCAAGCATCAGCTGGATCTGCAAAAAATTAGATCACTCGCAATAAGAATATTACGTTAATCAACAGTTTCTTTAATTAATTCACATGGTTATGATTTGCAAAAATCCACATAGATCTGCAGAGAAAATAGGCCTAGATGTATCAAGCCGTTTGCGAATCGCAAAGGCCGAAATTCGCAGAATTTCAGGCTTTGCGAATCGCAAACGGTCTATTTGCATGTTTTGGCATGCATCAAAAATTCGCAAATTAAGGAATCGCAAAAATTTGCGATTCCTTATTTTGCCATAGCATTTAAGGAATCGCAATTTTTTGATTCCTTAAATGCTATGTATGTAGCATTTTTCAATTGCAAATTTTGGTTAAGAAATCGCATATTAACACCAACTTGTAGTTGATGTTAATTTGTGAATTCTTTTACAAATGCACAATTTGGCATTTTTTAATGTGGCATGTGACGCACACACATGTGCGTCTACATGAGCCCCCTCGCGGCCATCGTACGCAAACACAACCTCAGCATAATCTCCTACGCCGACGACACCCAGCTGATCCTCTCCCTGACCAACGACCCCGCATCCGCCAGAGCCAACCTGCACGAAGGGATGAAAGAGGTAGCCGAGTGGATGACGACCAGCCGCCTGAAACTGAACTCTGACAAGACGGAGGTCCTCATCCTGGGCTCTTCCCCCTCCGCCTGGGACGACTCCTGGTGGCCTCCCGCCCTGGGCACCGCACCCAAACCGACAGACCATGCACGCAACCTGGGCTTCATCCTGGACTCCTCCCTCTCCATGACCAGGCAAGTCAACAACATCTCCTCGGCGTGCTTCAACATCCTACGCATGCTACGGAAGATCTTCCGGTGGATCCCCACCGAGACCAGGAAGACCGTCACCCAGGCCCTCGTCACCAGCCGACTGGACTACGGCAACGCCCTCTACGCCGGTACCACCGCCAAGCTCCAGAAGAGACTCTAGCGGATCCAGAACGCCTCAGCCAGACTCATCCTCGACATCCCACGAACCAGCCACATCACCGGACATCTGAGAGACCTTCACTGGCTCCCCGTCAACAAAAGAATCACCTTCCGCCTCCTCACCCACGCACACAAAGCCCTACACGACCAAGGCCCGAGCTACCTCAACAGCCGGATCAACTTCTACGCTCCCAAACGCCACCTCCGTTCAGCAAACCACGCCCTCGCCGCCGTCCCCCGCATCCGAAGAGCGACTACAGGAGGAAGGTCCTTCTCCTACCTGGCCGCCAAGACCTGGAACTCCCTCCCGACCGACCTGCACCTGACCCAAGACCACCTCTCCTTCAGGAAGAAGCTGAAGACCTGGCTGTTCGAGCAGTAGCGGCACCCCCCCCCCCCCCAGCGCCTTGAGACCCTACGGGTATGTAGCGCGCTCTATAAGTGTCACTGATTGATTGATTGATGCGCACACATGTACATTTCAGGGGTGCAGCAGGGTGTCCTTGAGACACCCCTGCACCCTTGAAATTATTCTCAATTTGCGATTAGCAAATTGCGAATCGCAAATTGAGATTAATTTCACAATCATTCCTATGGGCCTCCTGGCCCATAGGAATGTATGGGAAATTATTCCTTAATTGCGAATTCGCAAATTGCGATTTCACAAATAAGGAAGATTAAGAAATCGCTTTAAAATTGCGATTTTTTACATACATCCCATTTTGCGATTTCTAAAAAGCGATTCCTTAAAAATCGCTATTTAGAAATCGCAAAATGGAACCTTGAAAGATCTGCCCCATAGTGACTAAATAGTACCGGGCAATAAACTACCCACAAGTCAAAGCGTTAGGTCTCAACAGGCCTTTTACACTGTTATCTCTGTCAATCTCAATCTGTTTTTTTTTTTAACTGCTAGGATCCAACGTATAAAGAAAGACAAAAAAAGTATACTTTTTTTAAATGGATTGCTGCGACAGCAGCCATCCGTTCCCTAAAGCATCCTACTCTTATTACCAGCCTACATCACATGAACTTGTGCATGGCCCATGTTAAATCTTGGATAATGGGCTCATGCATTTTAGAAGAGTTGAAACGTTCACAGTATGACATTGGTACCTGAGATCCCATTGCATCATAATCCCGTGCCCGAGTGAAAGAACGACCCAGCTTCGTAATTTTTCCTGTGGCTTTATCGATTGTAATGACATCTCTGCAAAAGAAGAGAAGAATGAGTCAAGAAACGAGCAGCGCTACACATAACTGGACAAAAATGTCTTCAAAGAACCACTATGTTCCTTTAGCTTAAAAACTATTTTCCTATATCCAGTGTTGAGATGTAGTATCCTTAAGACTTCAGAGTGGTGGTGCTCTGCTCTTACCCAGACTGGACTTTCTCCTTTGTCAGCGACTCGATCATCTTGGTGCCCAGATCATAGATTGTCTCCATCTCCGTCGTTTTCAGCGTCAGTTTTCCCACCTTAGCACCCTGCACAGTAAGCAAAAGGTTAGTGCTTGAATTCTAAACAAAGGACTTGGAAGGTATTGATTTATTTGCAGGAATGTTGATAGTTTTCAATATTTGACTTTTGCTTCACATCTTCTCCCTTTCTTCTAGTCTCTCTTCGCTTTAACGTTTTACATCTTTTCAGTGCTAAGGAGCTAGGATTCCAGGCTGGCCAACAGCTTTCGTTTTTAATAACTATGCAACATTGTCTTTTGAAAACATTATCCTCCTTTGTCTCATAATGAAACCAGAGCTACCAGTGCTATTACTGCAACAAAGGGTATCAGAGCAACAGTGCAATAGGTCTGCACATTGTATATACAAAGAGAAGTGTGAAGACGTATTCTATTTTTCATTAACTAAAACTTTTCAGTACAAAAACACAAACATCAACCCTGTCTCTTATCTGCACATGCGAACTATGGCAGAATCACTGGTTGCCTTTTATTCCATATAGTTCGATTTTTGGCGTTAGACAGATTTAGATCAGGTATTAAAGACTGGTGCAACCTTCACATATCCTAGTTAGGCAGACTGGTCTTATACAAAATGACGCCCCAGTAAATATCCCAATATGTATGTATATATCATAAGATCACTGCTATGGGATACTCACTCAGATCCCACACATTATGTATTGTGGGGTATAGGACCGTGGGATCGCACTGTTAGATTCCCATAGGTACTTTGGGGCCTTTCAGCTAGCAGTGCTCAATGACAGGCATCCCTCTTCCCTAAAAAAAGAACCTACATACTTTGCAAACTGGGACGAAAGATAAAGGGAGAGAGCCCCCTTTGGGACAGTTGAAAAAATTGAGGTGACGGTCACTGCCCGAATTCCAGAAGAGGGAAATTATTGATGTATCAAAGACAAAAGATGTATGGGAAGACTCACGCATGAACGCACATGAAGCTTTAGAGGAGGAATATGTTAAAAAAAAGGTCAAATATGCACAGCTCAGACATGCACTGAATATATACAAAGATCAACTGGTGGATGTACAGGGATGCATGCCTCTAGAGAACAGGGTAATCATGGATTACATGGCGATATCACAGATGTATGAATTACTTATCAATAACACACTTGACTGCCCAGGAGCAGTAAGAGCAAATTAAGCAAGAGATCTAGGCTACTTAGATGATAGAATGGGAGGAGGCGGCCATGATACCCCGAACAGTCGCTATTAAAGCTGGTCTGGGAAGGTTACAGCTTAGATATTTCATCTGGTATACTACACGCACAGCTCAAGGGCTTCAGCCTTACTTGGTCCAACCTATGACTTAAGGGCGTGCTACAGTGACAGAGAAACATATGTGGCAGTACTGCCAAATCGTTAAGGACTTCTGATGTAAGGTTGGAAGCAGACGGTCAGGTGTTAAAAAATCCAATGTAGACAAGGACCAAAAATAATTCTACTTGGGCTAAGGGGGAGGAATGGTCAGATGGCAGGGGTTAGGCATTTTTTTTGGGTAGGTGGGATGGGACTGTCAGCGTGCTGTGTCTATGTATGGAATGATGCTTAGCAATACAGAATTAGCAGTCGCCAGAAGAGATTTAGCCAAGGGGTGGAGGAAGTTCATGGAATCCAATTTCAGAGAATGGTGCCAGAATATGGACTGGAGAATTATGGCAGCTGAGAGAGATGTACAAAACTAGAGGGAAGCCATGGAAGGCCAAAATAAAGGACACATGGTGTGATTTCTATGAACTATCCTAATGTGAACTCTATAATCAGAACTCTGGAGTGAGGGAGGGAGAATGTGTAGGATGATTGCAAGGCACACACATTAATGGTGACCGCCCAGATGAAGGAATCCATGTAATGGTGCAACATATGATCTATCCGTTTCTTTGTTATCTACAGCATTAACCAAAAGTGTTTTTTTTCCAAACATTCACTAAATTATCTAACAAACGTTTCATAGTAACCCAGACAGTGGGAAAGTTTACATCTCTATTTCCGCTGCGTCTCATAATTCACTGACCTCTATGGTTTTCACTAGTGTTTGGCTTCTCTTGATGATTACAAGAAGAGAGAGGAAATAAGCAGCACAGGGAAGCAGGCTCAAAAAGAAACCTAGGTTTGAAGGTGCAGATCTTCTTTGAGGACAAATCATGAAACAAATACAGTAGGAAAATATATAGCTTGTGTTCAATTTCCATAAACTCTAATATGCCTATTGTTGAATAGTTGATATCTCTTTTCTGACATGTTAAAAAATGCTTTGCCAAAAAGATACGTTTCGTGACAAAAGATTGTTTCAGTTCATGCATACTTAGTGAATACACACACATCAATGTGGAATGAGAGATACCAGACACATTCACGCATTTTAATTATGATTATTTTAGGCATTTCATAGTACAAGTCTGGCTTTAGGAAGCGACGTAGCACTGTCCGGCGACCACTTACTGCAGAGACATTACAGGGTGTCTATATACCAAGGCATCTTCGAACTAAGGACATGAGGTAAACTGTGAACCATGTTTTTTGCAATCTTTTAAATAACTCGTACAATTTTCTACCTTTGAAAATCTCCACATACCCTTTGTATATGGAACACCGATGGAGGGAATTAGAATTAGCTTTATACCCCACAACAGATGTAGACTAACCTTAAATATTTTCCCCGGAAGTGAGCCCCTATTATCTACACCCAATGTAATGCATGTTTACAAAAAAAACAAAATACTATATTATATATATATATATATATATATATATATATATATATATATATATATATATATATATATATATATATATATATATATATATATATATATATATATATATATATATATATATATCACATAATATTCATTGCTTTTTAGAAAAGCTTTTTAGAAAAGTACTAACTGTAAAGCTGCGTACCCACTCAAAAACAACAGAGGCATGGTTGTGAATGGACACTCATGACCTATTTCTGGCATTTAAGGTTGCAACCTATTGTAGCATACATGTGCACTTTGTTTTAGACTTCATATCAATTCTGGGTAGCCAGATATGGCCCTAGGGCATAAACAGGAAAACATAACGCAGGTGCTTACCATAATATGTTCCGAGCAACCACAGTCTCCAGGAGTGTGGCAGCCCCTCAAGTGTGGGTGAAATAATTTCACATTAGATGGTGTTCTCAAAGGCGAGAAGCAGCAGCCGTGGCACATGGTGAATCAGCTGAACATCGTCCATGGCTGACGTAATAAGTGGTGGCATCACTTTGGAGCCCAACACCTCAGTGTGTGCACCTTACCATGAGGGCATTCCTTGCTCCACTCTGTGTGGGCCTCTGGGTCTACTAGTCAAAGTGGTCTGTGGTCAATTTTAACTTTGCGCTTCGTGACATATGTTCCAAATTACCTCGACCATACCCTTCCAACCCCTCAGTTGGACCAGCATGATGACATCTGTTTTGGTCTAGCCCATTTTTACAGATCATGTAGCCAGCATCCGGTACCCGGGGATGTGCTGGCTTTCATTGCCATTGCTAGGGAACATTTGAAAAGTACAAAAGCTAAATCCACAAACCTGCACGAATATACATCACTTTTGGGCCTTGCCATTAGGATCAAACATATATAATTCTCATGCCAGGGATATTGTATGGGTCACT
Organism: Lissotriton vulgaris; assembly: GCF_964263255.1. Classification (NCBI taxonomy): domain Eukaryota; kingdom Metazoa; phylum Chordata; class Amphibia; order Caudata; family Salamandridae; genus Lissotriton; species Lissotriton vulgaris. The sequence continues at coordinate 338,623,128 of NC_141695.1, forward strand.
AGTTCAGAAACATTCTCAACGATCACCCTCCAGGTTCAATAAATAACCGGGCATTCCCACACTATGTGGTAGAAACCCACCTCGGGATGACCACATTCAGAGCATTATTTTATACACTTCCGCTTTAGATAGGTCTGGTTTAGGTACTTAAACTGACTGTATTGAAATCTAGGGTACCTGGAGACCCTTTTTATTTGTTTTGTTCTTCTATTGTTTACTGAAAATGCTATTTCCCCGGTCTGTTGATGACTGGTCTCTAATCGTGGCGTTAGATATGTGTTGTTTGACGTGGAGTATGCAGTAGTGGCGATGTGACAGATTTTGATCTGGACCCCATTGTCTTGTTCCGCATTGTATGTTATGAACTGATCAATCTATAGTTCATGTGTGACGCATATGTCCTGGAAGGTGCATGTGGATCACCCCGGCTGTATAAATCTCAAGCCACAGTCGCCCACCTCCTGTCTCAGTTGAACAACTTTTAATTCAGGTTCTGCCCATAGTAGAAGCCCCTAAGCGGGGTTGGGGGGTGGTGCGGAGATCCTGGACGGGACTCCAGGAGTGCATTTATTTGTGCCAGGATTTTGTCGCCACAGATGTCAGGTTGGTTTTGGCAGGTATCGTTTTATGGGGGTGCAGTAACCAAGTAAGGATGTGCCATCCATTTAGGACTCACTTTACGTCCTATCTCTCCATGCTACCATCCTCTAACCAGCGCATTGGCCACTGCAGTTGAGGTGCATCAGAATACAGTTTGTAATCAGGGTCTTGCAGCCCCACCTTTTTTAGTGCAACCCTGCGTCAGCCATATCAGTGCTGATAAAAAGTTTGGTTACTCTTTAAATAAAGAGCTAGAAAGTAGCACCGGTCGTGCAGCAAAAATGTACAGTAGCATGGCAATATCAGTATTTTGAAAATCACCACCAGGCCCAATGAGGACAATGGGAGAGAAATTCAGAATGGGAGGAATCCACATAACAATGCTAGCACCTTACCTAAATTGCCATCTAGGCTATCTTTCACTGTGTGGTAAATGTTTACCCCAAAGTATCCCAGTATACTGAATCACTATTCTACTCTAGTGGGCATTACAGCGCCCATTCAATTGGTGGGTTCCTTGCTTAGTGGGAGCAAGGAACTTAAATTAGCCCAGTTAATTTTGAGCCCCGACATTGCCACGAATACCTCCAGTATGTCCATTAAAGTCTGGAGAGTGTTGCGGGCATAATGCAGATACATCAGGGCATCATCCGTATCCAGGATATCACAAGCCACCTACCAAATGATGATACGCCCCATTCCAGGGCCCTCTGACGCAGGATGTATGCCAGTGGTTACTCCATGACAAGAGTAAATATAAGGTGGGGGGAGTTTAGGACCTCCGTGTATGTTAAGTGGTCTAATCAGGTTTGAACAGTTTTCACCCTTTCCAAAGGGCAACTACATAACGTTTCAATCCATTGTAGGAATAGTGGAACTATACCCATTCCCTGGAGGACTACGGACTACCAAGAGATAGGAAGCTGAGGGTTTCAAACACCATCTCTAGATTTAATGATAACATCGGGCACCTCTCATCACTTCCAATGGTGGCCCCCCATCAGTCCCAGAAGACGGGGATGATCAGAAAGGTTTTCAATTCAAAAGTGCTTTATTCGAGTAATTACTCATAAAAGCAAGACATATAAACACATTAAGAAGCAATTAAATGTACAAATACTCAGAAAATACAAAGCACTTACAAATCCATAAAACCGTTATATAAAACATGCCACAATGTTAATAAACAATTAAGAAGGTGTAAAAGTTCATTATTAAAATCTTGATTTTAAATGACCAAAGTTAAAAACCTTAATATACATTTCATGGAGACACTGTCAATACATAAGCAGGGAATAGTCAATTCACTAGCAATCTCTGCTTGTCATCGGCAGAGAATAGTTAGATTACTAGCAGTCTCTGCCTGATGATCCAAGCCCACCCAAGGTATTTTGCAGTGGCAATTATGATCCATGTAAGGGAAGTTGCACATAAAATACGCAACGCAACTCTACTACATGTGGTACCAAGGTTTCTGCACATAGGTGCCAACCAGACTCGTCTAGGAACGCTATACACTTTGCAAGAAAACAAAAAGTGACCGAGAGATTCACTACCTGAGCCACAAGCAGGGCAGATAGTGGACCCTCCAGAGCCCCATTTTGCTGTTAGTGATCTTAACGGGAGTGAACCAGCTCTCATTTGGAACAAAAGTTTCCTGTCTAAGGGTTTAGATATGAAATCCCAGTACATTTCAAATACAGGAAACAATTTGACCTCCAGAAAACTAACAGCCATGGACCCATTATTAGAATTACTCAAACTGACGTTAGCAACATATTCCCAATACATGTTCTTTAAGATTGACTTAGACGGAAATAAGGCTCCTGATGGGTCAAACCACAACTCACTTAACCCGAGCTCAAACAACATCAGTTTTAGCTTTTTAAACCAAGTAATCTTATGGAAACAGTCTGCTTGGATAACGTCAGTAAATCCTTCCGCATAGTGGGCGAGCTCAGGGGTAGTCCAGAGCCTACGCCAGTATAAGATTGGCCGTAGTCTGGCTAAGTCCACAATTTGCTTCCTGCCAAGATCGTATCTCAAGGGCAGTAATGGAGTGCTATTCGGGGTACCAGTAATTAACCTCAAAAATGTATTCTCAGATATTTGGAGCGCACTCAAATTTTCATAACCCCACATCTCTGCCCCATAGAGCGCAGACCCGATTGCCTTGGCTTCATAAATCATCAAAGCTGGTTTAACTGGTTTAGTCAACGACTTCTTATGTTCCAGATTGATAACACCAGCTAATTGTTTATGGCGTAGAGTTGCTATATCAATATGATGACACCACCTATTGTTATCCGCTATGTGGATCCCCAGATAGGTGAATGAATTTACCACATCAAGAGGACGACCACTCATGACGATTTTGGACTTAAAACTACGATGTGGATTAAATATCATGAGCTTCGTTTTAGACACATTCACCTCCAAGCCGTGATCCACACAGAAGGTATCAAAGATGGCCAATGCATGTTGTAAACCACTTGGGGTTTTGGATAAAATTAACGTGTCGTCCGCAAACATTAAAATAGGAACTTTTACACCTGCAAGAGAGGGAGCATCCACTGACTGAGATAACATACGTGGGACAATACCATTGATAAATAGGGTGAACAGGGTTGGGGCCATTGAACACCCCTGCCGAACCCCGCGCTCAACGGGAAATTCAGCAGTGTCCTTTCCATAACCCCCCCACTGGATTTTTGCATAGGTTAACTCATGAAGTCTCATGATCATAGTCAGAAGAACCTCAGGAACCCCCAGAACCTCCAGAACCTGCCATAGTTTTGCCCGCGGCACCAGGTCGAAGGCAGCCCGTAAATCGACAAAAGCCGCATAGACTGCCTCCTCCTAATACCACGGTCCTCCACTGGATCAATTGAAAGCGAAAAACTTGATCCACTGTGCTGGTTGCCCTTCGGAAGCCAGCCTGGAAAGGTGATAGGATGTTATTATCATCTGCCCATTCAAGCAATCTATTAACAATCACTCGGCCGATTATTTTTTGAATAGTGTCGACCAAGCTTATTGGGCGATAATTACTTGGCTGAGCACGATCTCCCTTTTTGTGCACAGGAATAATCACAGCCCCCCGCCATGATGCCGGAATGTCAGCACCCATAGCGATGTGGTTAATAAGCAGATGAATGTATTTGCACCATCTCTCTTTATCATTTAAGAAAACGTCCGCGGGGACGCCATCTAAGCCTGGTGCACGTCCACTATGCACAGATTTAAGGGCAGACAAGATTTCATTAAGTGTAAATGTATTGTCCTCTGCTAAGGACTGGCTCGGGGAATTCCCAGCTTCCACCTGGGCACTTGCCGCATACTGGGAGCTAAAAAATTTCACCCAGTCATCCTATGCGACATTATTATTGGGTGGCTCCTCAGGTCTTTCACTACCCCATTTAACGATATTCCAAAACATCCAGGAATTTTTCCTATCACTAGCACATTTCAATTTATTCCAATGTGCCTCATCCCAGGTTCTTTTGGCTTTCGCAATACAGGCTTTATAGTTCTTTCTAGCAAGGCGGATGTCCACTACCCCCTTGTTCCTAACTGCCTGTCCCAATGATTTTCGAGCCAACCTACAGTCATTATTGTACCATTTAGCTGGTTTGCATACACGGGATCCATAGTTTTTTGCTGGTTTCATAAAATGGCATTTAATTTTGCCAAAAAGGTTATCATGGATTTTGGTCACGTCACCCACGCCAGGGGACACACCTTCAATTGACTCCAGGGCCAAGATAGCTTTATCTGCTTCCTCTTTGATATTTCCAATAGCCTGCTGGTCAGTCATAACGCTAACCCACCGTAGCCTTCGCATATCATTTTCAGGGATAATCAGCGGTGGAACAAGAGCATCAGAGCAGTTAGAATCACCAACATTGAGCCACCATTTATGCACCACACAAAGGATTGTGGTCACTTTCAGGTCTTAACATAACTTCCATGTCACAAACAGTCGACCATAAAATCAAGCTACAAATCACATAATCGATACGACTTTTGTGTCTCCCATTATCAAATGTCACGGAGGCTGTCTTATCTGACTTAGTCCTACAGTTTAATGCTCTTAGTCCTAATTCCAGACACATAGCATTTAGACCTAGGATATCTTCTGTCCAGCGTAATACTGGATTGGTCTCTAGGGTAGGGATGCCCCATTGTAAATCCTCCTCATTACCAAGAGGGCCTTCACCAGCGACCAGGGGTTCAAAAGTTCGATTCAGGTCACCAGCTATTACAATCCTATGACCAGGAGAGTATGTGTCAAGAAGGTTATAAAGAGCAAGGAGGACCTCAGATCTACCTGTCTTACTGCCTCTAGCATATATGTTATAAATGTCTAGTACATCAAAGGTACCACTAGTAATCCTAATTAGCTGGATATCTTTTTGACCAGTCTCCAGGCTCTTTACTGTCAATTTAAGGGACTGACGAACCCAAATAGTAAGACCTCCCAATGGTGGTCCCTTTGGTCCCTTACTAGCTGGTACATAAAAAATTATATATCCCAAGGCATAAACAGGTTCACAAGCCCAAGTCTCCTGAAACATGCAAACATCATATGTGCTGACAAAGCCTAGCCAGTTTCCACACACTAACTTTGAGCTTAACCCAGCCACGTTCCAGGATAATAAACTACCCGTCTCAGGCAGTGACTCACATGTTAAGTTTGAAGTAGTGACAATATTACTTGGTGCAGCATCACCTTGAATGATGACATTATCTTGGCAAGCATTACCCAGAATAACAAAGTTTCCCACTCCCTGTGAATCGGAGACTAAATCACAACTTTTCCTTACTATACCATCAACCACTTGGCGGTCGTTCTCAATATCCCTGCTAGCACATGGGTTAGATATAGGTTGAACTGCAAACTTTGAACATGCCAGAAGTCAATCACATTCGTTCAAGTTGGAAAGGGCAGAGAATCTGTTATCAAGACTTATTCCCCAGTCATTAAATGCAGGTGCATTACTCCCCCGGTTACGCACCACATTCCACTTTGTCCTTAAAGTACAGGGATTAATGCCTTTTCCTTTACGTGGGTAGAAGAAATCCAAAGTCAATGGGACAATGGTGGTCGATCTTCTCTGTGGAGGTAGTAAATTAGGTAGAATATTTGTCAGTACCTCAGGGTTCGAGAAGCTAAGAACAACACAATCCCCCTTAAATCTTTTAGCCCTATTTCCAATCCACTCAACCCTTCTGGCCGTCATTAACTCTTCTGATAGTTGTTGTTTCCCCCAAGGAGTTATCGCCATGTTATTGGTTAGCCAGGATAGAGATTTACACAATAAGGAGGAAGTAGATTCTTCTTGTCCAGAGACTAGTGGGGGAACATTCGCTAAGACAAGAACAAGGGGAGAGGCCTCGACAATAAGCTCGCATGAGCCTTTCCCAAAGTTCGTGGCATTAGGTGTTGGTAATGGAGCTGCCAGATCTTGTACATTTCCAGCTAGATTTATCGGCTGGGCCATTGGCTGATTTATTCGGGGGTTGGCATCAATGCCTCCCTCGGGGTTAGAACTACTCTTTAGGGACTCAACTCTAGTCACAACTTCCTCAGGTAGTTTTTCTACTTCCAATAGAGTTTTATTCAGCAAACCCCCCCAATCTATTAACCTCGGCAGTTAGCTTTTCGATTCGGCCAACCAACGGCTTTACAGTGCCCCTAATTTTTGCATCCAGCAAACCACACAACTTGTTAAATTGCGTATTAGTTAAAGTCACACAAGCTTCGTCGCTCGACCCATCATCCTCCTCCTCAACTATTTTTCTAGGGGGAGTAGCAACTTTATTCCTGCTGGAACGAAGCCCCCCACGTTTAGGCAGATTCTTTTTTCCACCCCTGGTAGCACGAGGGGCAGGCACTGGCACTGGATCAGGGGGCGTGGGCTCATTCACAACCTCTCCCTCGCTGTCACTGCTACCTTCTATACCAACTACTGTACCACTAGGCTGTAGGATATCAACGTCTATGGGAGAATCAGGAGTTAACCCTAAGCTATCACTATTTTCCTGAACAAAGGGAACCTCTAACTGTAAGTCCCGAGAAGGGGGTTCTGTAGGTATATCTAAACCCAGCGAAGATCTTCTTTCGCTGTTTATTTTTGCCACTGCTTGGATGAGATAGTTCTCCATAGTGTTTTTGACAGGTGAATGTTTTTTAGGTGGCATAGTTCAACGTAGTTATTATTTCCTTTAAGTACACTATACTGAAACAATGGAAGAAAATGATTATACCTATGTATCACAGATATCCAAAGTGGGCCTTGAGACTTAAGTCACTCAACAGGTATTTCGGCAGAGTACCTTGCCCAGTCCAGACGCTGCCAGTCGCGGACTGTCGCAGACTGTCCCGCCCTTGTCCCGGGCTTCTCCCGGTCGCTCCCGCGCAGCGGGGTTACTCCAAGAAATTTATAGGGCTTATGGGTAAAGGGGAGGGGCAGGCGGGGAGAGCCACCCAGGTGCAGTTGATCCGGCCGCCGGTGCTTCTGGGACAGGTAGTCCCTGGCCGGCGCTAGCACTCTGCTCACAGCCCAGCCTTACCCTCAGCAAACCCCAGGAGCAGTCACACAGGAGTCCAGGTAGTTGTGGTGGCAATGCAGCGAAGCGGGACCCGCGCAGCAGGTTCCGCAAGAAGTGGCGTTTTGAAACACAAAGCCTCGCAGCCCAGCGTCCTCTCAAAGCAGTCTCAGCAAAGCGTCCCAACAAAGCATGAACTGCACAGGTTTTTAAGTCAGATGGGGAGGGGCAGGCGGGGAGAGCAGCCCAGGTGCAGTTGATCCGGCCGCCGGTGCTTCTGGGACAGGTAGTCCCTGGCCGGCGCTAGCACTCTGCTCACAGCCCAGCCTTACCCTCAGCAAACCCCAGGAGCAGTCACACAGGAGTCCAGGTAGTTGTGGTGGCAAGCACTCTGCTCACAGCCCAGCCTTACCCTCAGCAAACCCCAGGAGCAGTCACACAGGAGTCCAGGTAGTTGTGGTGGCAATTCAGCGAAGCGGGACCCGCGCAGCGGGTTCCGCAAGAAGTAGCGTTTTGAAACACAAAGCCTCGCAGCCCAGCGTCCTCTCAAAGCAGTCTCAGCAAAGCGTCCCAACAAAGCATGAACTGCACAGGTTTTTAAGTCAGATGGGGAGGGGCAGGCGGGGAGAGCAGCCCAGGTGCAGTTGATGCGGCCGCCGGTGCTTCTGGGACAGGTAGTCCCTGGCCGGCGCTAGCACTCTGCTCACAGCCCAGCCTTACCCTCAGCAAACCCCAGGAGCAGTCACACAGGAGTCCAGGTAGTTGTGGTGGCAATTCAGCAAAGCGGGACCTGCGCAGCGGGTTCCGCAAGAAGTGGCGTTTTGAAACACAAAGCCTCGCAGCCCAGCATCCTCTCAAAGCAGTCTCAGCAAAGCGTCCCAACAAAGCATGAACTGCACAGGTTTTTAAGTCAGATGGGGAGGGGCAGGCGGGGAGAGCAGCCCAGGTGCAGTTTGTAGGAAGGTGGATACCTGACTATGGTTACCCCAGATTTTTTGCCCTGTGTTTAGCTGGTTTTCGACTTAGTTGGCCTGGTTCCCTGCTAATCAGGGCCCCAGGCTATCTGCTCTCTCTGTAAAATGGATTCCATGTACCCTAGGTGCATAACTAGATTGGCTTGGGTCACCTTATCAGCCCCTGTACCGAGCACTATAGGTGCCCAGGGCATAGGTGCATCCAAGGCCTACCAGGGGCTGCAGCATATCTTTTGCCACCCCTGGCTGGCTATCTAAATTGACACAACTGGCTGATCACTCAGCTGGGGCAAGTGGGTGTAATCACCCCTTGCTTAGGTATAGTATACCTATATCTAAACCTATATCTGGACACATATATAGCCTGTAAGCCACTCCTATGGAAGGCCTCATCAATCCTGGAGGCAGAGTGCGTGGTTTTATGTGAGATGGTGCTCTGGCATGAGCTGAGCCTGTCTGCAGCTGTCGGGAACAACTCCCTAAGCTGATCCGGGATAATGCCATACCATATACTCTTAAGCGCCTTATAATCCTCGCGGTTATATAGCAACTTTGGTTTGGCTTTATCAAAACATGTCGTGTAAGGTGTCATACGAATTGGAATACTACCCCCTCGCCAGTTCTGGCGACGGGGGTAGCATTCCACCCTTCTAGAGGGAGAAGACATGTTACTTTACTGAAACGCGGTTGATTTAAAATGAGCCTCAGATCCACAAAACGGATGCCCCTGCCACAGACACGGGTCTGGCCTCCTGCTGCTGACCGAAACCCGGCAGAGGAGGCCTGGACAAAGAGTTTCCTGTCACAGGGCGGTGTCAAACCACCCCAGACAGGAGATAGTGGATTGGAGTAGGGAGGTTTCAAAGAAACCAGACACTGCCTGGGGAGCACAAGGCTGCCCCTTGCAGGATCCGGCCAAACCGGTTCTGGGGCCTCCCAGCCCCTGTCCCAGCGCGGCCAGGATCAAAGGAGAGGGGTGTAACCACCCCCTTCCTGGGTCCCACCCATAGGAGGGGACCTAGCAGGATGTCCAACCCCCCAGATTCGAATAAGAGGGGGAGCAGTCCCAACGGACCTCAGATCATCCTGAAGAAACATAAGAAACGAAATCTGGACCCTTCGACTTTCTACACGACGTGAGAAGACTGAAGAATCTCCCTTGTGGTCAAGGAGTGACCACCCTGTGCAAACAGGCACCATCCAGCCCTCGACCCTTGCTTTGTTGCAGTTCCCGCCGGAACTCGAGCGACAGAGATCGACGAGATCAAGCTTGCCTGCCTTCTACCTGCCCGATCCACAGTCCCTGCAGAGCTGAGACCCGTGGAGGCGACCGGAAGCGTGGGGCACGCCATCTTGAAAAGGCCACGAGACGCTGACCGTGCAGCCCACGAGTGATCCTCGAAGCTGTGCACCGGGGTTTGAGAAGCCCCAGCCCCGAGCTCCACTTGCACCAAAGCTCACCCCTCCACACTCGACGAGTGCTGCGTGGGGCCCTTCTGCTTGTGTGCGCTCGACGCGTTGGCCCGGTCACTTGCCAGCTGGCTTGTGGCCCCTGTGCCGACGAAACTTGAAATACGACTTGCTTTTCTGGTTGCTCCAGATCTGCACCAGCTCCTGTGAAAAGGAGCCCCCACTCTGACCCTCCTGGTTCGAGTGATAAGCAATCTCCCGGTTCCGCGTGGATTGCTTTTGCCAAGTGCTGTTTGCTGCAATCTTGAAGCCGACGGTGCTGACGGCGAGAGCCTACGTGGGACAGATCGTGACCTGCTCCTGGACGTCGCAGATGCCCCAGAGCCCACGTGACAGCGGAGAGAAGCCTATCGACAACCGCCTGATTGCGCCCGACATTGCCTGGTTCCGTCCTGGTTCCACCCTGGTCACTGCTGAGTGACCCAGACTCTGTCCCCTCTGCTTTCAGGTACTTTTCTACTTCGATCCACCCTTGGATCGCACCGGACACTTCTGCTTCACAGCGCCTGCAGCTGCAACAGCTTCAAGCACCAAGAACCTGCGTGACAGAACCCGACGCCACTTCGACCCTGTGCACCCACGGCCTGTGGGTGAGGTAACTTTGCAACGCCGGTGTCTATACACTGGTACACACATCTAGGGTCTGTGTCTAAAGTTTTGTGTTCCTAGGTTCAGCGGAAGTATCTTTTAATTCACTTTAACTGACTTTTACGCACCATTGACAGTGCATTGGTGCGCGCCGCACTTTCCGTGCTGCACCCGTCTCCTGTGGGCTACTCCCGACTTCATCATTGCTAGTCCTGACTGCTCCCAGCGAATCCCTAGGCCCTAGGCCTAACCATTGTTCGATCAGTGTTACTTATACCACTTTTTTGATATATGGTCTGAGTGGCCACCCGCCCTCATCCATAATTGTGCAACTTTATATGTGTAACAGTGCTTTTGATTTAACGCTTGTGCCCCTTTCCTCATAAAGAGTACTGGGGAGTAATTTAGAAATAAATACATATATTTTTATAATATATACTTGTGTGGTGTCCTTTCATTTGATTACAGGATTGTATGTGGTAAAACAGCTCGCTTAACACGACCTCTTAAGTTAAGCCTTTAAGGCTGCTTAGTCCATGCTACCACTAGGATAGCTTGTCTACAAGGTTGACTTACAACCTGACATCTTTGGGGTTGTTTGGACTGATACCCAGTGGTTCCAGAATTGGAAACACTACATATCAGGCCAACTTCTCACACAGTTGATCCGGCCGCCGGTGCTTCTGGGACAGGTAGTCCCTGGCCGGCGCTAGCACTCTGCTCACAGCCCAGCCTTACCCTCAGCAAACCCCAGGAGCAGTCACACAGGAGTCCAGGTAGTTGTGGTGGCAATTCAGCGAAGCGGGACCCGCGCAGCGGGTTCCGCAAGAAGTGGCGTTTTGAAACACAAAGCCTCGCAGCCCAGTGTCCTCTCAAAGCAGTCTCAGCAAAGCGTCAGAAAGGTTTTGTTTTCAGTATAAACCCATTTTGATCTGTATGGACTAATGTCCCAAGCATGGAAAGCAGTCTGTGAGCCAGTAGCTTCCCCAATTACATGTACTCTAAAAGGAGGACCGATAATGGCCTAACTGATTATTTGGGGGAGAGGAATCCTTAGGATGTATCTGTGTAAGTAGTCTACAGTGGGTCGAGATGTGCACGTTTGTACTCAAATTCATATGTCATATGAATATTTTGCTTCTTGTATGACTAAAATCCATCACAATCCAACTATGGGGCTACATCTAATAGTTAACTTAGTGTGGAAATATACTAGTTTAATGTTATTTTTTTAACAAAACGAAATAAATATTGATAAATACAGAGAGAAATATATGAAAAATACATAAAATAAAACCCACAACCCAAAATATAATTTCAGGTGTTAATATCACACCCAAAGCTGCTTAGTTTCTAACGCCTGAACCCCTCGCTCATATCCCAAAAGCTTTTGGTTAGCTTACAAAACAGTTAAGGGTATACTCCAAATTGTTAAACCCTTAACCCAAACACTGTAACACCCCAGGGTTCTCCAACCTTTTCTGTAATGAGAGCTACTTCTGATCAGTGAAAATCGCTGTGAGCTACTGAAGGTCAAGTAACTTGCGCAAGTTACCAGACACCCCCTCGCTCAGCTTCACTGACTTTAAACCTAATGTCCATGGAGCCCGATTAGATGGTTTGATCAAAATACTGTGACTAGGAGGTACTAGGATAGGGCTGCTATGCGAGTCAGTGAGTGCATGGTCTGTGAGAATGTATGAACGTGTTTGAATGAATGGGATATATGTGTATGGGTGACAGATAGCCTGTGTTGTAGGCACTTGTGGCTCAGTTCATACCTTTCACCATATGTGGCACAAAACAAACATACAACCATTTAAAGTGCATAAAAATGTTCATAATAATGAATTTTTTCTGCGCTTGATGGAACATTTTTCTGCACTATCTCCTATTTAAAAAATGGTTGTATTTTTCAGTTATAAATATGGCAACATGTCTACCAGCCATTGCAAGCAAATGCCTAATGTGGACAAATGCGACACTTTGAAATGAGAGGTAATTCTACTCTAGAGGTAACTTTGTTTAAATGCATTACATAAAACTCACCATTTTAATTTTCTCCCATATTAGAGTGTCTTCACAAACAGTAGGTATATTACTCCCAGTGGCCTTGAGACATACAGCCTGATTCATCAAAGACCCGTTTTGCGAGTCTATAATAGCGATTCATAAGGAATCGCTATTACAGGCTCGCAAAACGGGATTCATGTAGGAATCGCAAAAAAAAATGCGATTCCTACATATTCCTTATTTGCGATTAGCAAATTGCTAATCGCAAATAAGGAATAACTCCCCATTAATTCTTATGGGCCAAAAGTAATTGCGAATTTGCTATTTAAAAATGGATGATGAATTGCATTTAAGGAATCTCAAATAGAGATTCCTTAAATGTAATTCCTCGCAAAATAGCGAAATCGCATTACCGATTTTTGCATTTGGGATGATGAATCCCAAATGCAAAAATCGCACTCGCAAAGGGCCAGATTCTCAGAATCTGGCCCTTTGCGAGCGCAATTCAGCTTGATGAATCAGGCTGATAGTGCCATATTTATAACAAGAAAATAGTCATTTTTTTAAATGTGAGGAATTTACAGTGAAGAAATACGCTTCATAAAATAAAATAAAAATGTCTCTACTTTCAATTCAGCCAATTAAGACAATGTTTCATAGAAACTGTTTCTTCACTTTAAATGCCTCCCATTTAAGGGCAATGACCATATTTTTCAGTTATAAATATGGCAGTGTCTCTTTAGCCATTAGGAGCAAGATGCCCGTTTGTACGTGTGCCACTTTGAAATTTGAGAAAATTTGGAGTTAACGTAATCATGAGCACTCCATTTGAATTTCATCTCATTTAAAAGCATTCAGAAATATCACTTTGTTCTCATGCTCTAATACGGAGGTGAGAACGACTTTTAAGAGATGAATACCTCAGTGCTTCAGTTCTGAACCTCTGTGACCCACATGGGTCATAAATCTGATAGCAGCACTGATCATTGTAGGGCTCTGCTATCTGAAGCCTGATAATAATGTAAAATAAACATACAATGTCCTTAACTTTAAAAGGAAAGCCTAACACTTATCGCACTTTTTAGTTAATAAAAATGAACCCAAGGCCGGTAGGTACGCTGAAGGTTTCTGAAAGCTACTGGTAGCTCTCAATCAACTAGTTGAAGACACCTGCTGTACCCTATATCCAAACCACTAATCCTATTTCCTGAACCATTTACATTTAATTTTAACCTCCATGCCAAACCATGAAACCTTACAGCCAGAACCATATATAATATTTAACCCTATGCTCCAGCGTTTCAAATATATAACTAGAGTGTCCCGTTTCCAGTGTTTTATTTTGTGAATTTCAGTAGCTAATTTTCGTTGTTTCTCCAGGTTCTTAAAATCAGTGTTTATACACCTAAATATAAGCACCACAAACATTTGCTGTGAAATGGTGTATTTCCAGTGCTTGTAAAAGACAATGCAGAGATCTTCCCCAATAATATGCTTATTGGAGCAGGACCATCCCCACCAGGAAAAGAGTCAATCTTGATAACTGAACAGGAATGATACAGAATCTTATGCCCGGTGACAGCAATGGTGAATAACAATATTCACCACAAATACTGCCCACTACCCACTGTACTAAAACCTGGAGAAAAGGCCTCAAAATCTCTTGTTGCTTTGATTGTCTTATTGAGAAACTGGGGAACAAGGTGATGTGTGGGTTTTACTTCCAGCCTCCCTGTGTGACCAAACTGTGCGCACACATGCAATCACTTTTGAATACATTCCCGTTTCTGTGTTTTTGGCATGAATAGAAATTCAGAATTAGGCAAAATGCTGGTTTGAAATCTAAGTCACATTAAATATCACCCAAAACGCTTTGAATATCAAGCTGGGGATTAAGTGCCCAGTCTCAGTGTACACTCTACATCATGACCTACAATTTGAAAGTTACACGCCTTGAAATGAGAAGCCCCTCCTTCATTACAATCTTGATGCAGGGCAGTGATGCCAGAAGGGGCAGCAGAGCCCTTAGAGAATCAGAAAAGTAATTGTGTGACAGATCAGTGAGTAGAGGGAACTAGAAATGGGTAAGAGTCCTGCAGGTGTCCTGTCCAGCAAGGAAGACTGAAGTATAAAGGGAGCACCTAAGAGCTTTGTAGAATGGTTACTAATGTTAGCGTTAATTATCCTGCTTACGGGGCACCCTTAACTGCATGTGGGCACAAAAAGAAATAATTAATCAGCATATGTTATGAGGTCAGGAAGTTTACATTAGTGCTGCACATGAGTCAAAGACACATGCTTCCACTTGCACTGGGCCACAAGGGATCTACTGTTACTATGCTTCCAGCTGAATAACAATGAAAGGAATGGTGAATAACATTTAACAAAGGACTTTCCCTGCACAATTAAGGGTAACCACTCAACCAGGCAATGAATTCTGATAATCTATCCAGAGCACAATGGATGAGACTCAGTATCTCAATGCCTGGGAAGCAAAGTTGGTGCCACTGTTATAGTATATGTGCTCTTTTGATTGCAGGAGATCAGATAGCACAATTCTGTTGCGCTAATAATCAATACAGTGAATCGTTAAAAGAGACTAGCTGGTAATCCTGGAGTGCTGCTACGACTGCAGTGCCCAAGCAGAGAAAACATGTGCAAATATCCATTCACCTGTAAGATACAACGGCAAAGGTTTTTTGTTTTTTTTTAATTCTCTCCACTACAGTTAACCACCTTACTATTTGTAATGTTGCCTATTAGCAAATTCCAGCTTAAGAAAAGACTTCCATCTAAACATGTATGGCAGTAACACTGTGCTGGCGATTGATCCGCCATGATTCCTTTAAGCAAAAAAAGTTGTACAAATCTTTGGAAAAGAAACCCATGGCCTCATAACTTAAAATAGAACACTCTTAAGATAAGCACCTATTTAAATACAGGGCTTACTCTGTATTACAGTCTTTCTACAAATATTTAAAGGACAATTATAGTTCCAGTCTGGCGTTTTAATACATCAGATAATTAAATAGAAGTGTATACATCTGAATAGATAGAGCTTTAAATATAAACACTTTTTTAGGACGGCAAAAGTAACAGTTTAAAGGGCCCTTCCTTTGAGATAGTTTTACATCACTTTACTGAAGTAATTAATGTTCTGCTGCCATCTAGTGGCCATTTGCAGTTTTCCTCGAGGCGCTAACCAACATGTGTAGATGGGGTTTTACCGAAGGTAATCAATTAAAAGAGAAAACCGAACACCCTAGATCAGGGTTCTCCAACGAGTAGCTTCGGAGGTACCCGTGAGTAGCTCTCATATGTGTAGCTCAACCTAGTAAATGAAAAGCTTTTCTTTGATTTAATCAAACATGTTTCCAAATGTTGGCAAGTCTGATTACTGATTTTCTTTCTTTGAGGCCAAGGGTGACTGACATGTAGAGACAATAAAATTACAATTTTTTTACATTAGAACTGGTGACTTTTCTTGATGCGATAAGGTGATCATTTCTAGCAATTCTTCAACAGTCAACGGTCACTAATGGAATCTTGTCTCAAGTGATTACTATTGAAACATTGATAATTTGTATTAGTAGATCGAGATGAATTTTATTGAACATAAACAGCTCTTACTATAGAAAAGGACGGAGAACCCTGCCCTAGAAAAAAACCTTACCTCAACCTCTAATCCAGTATCCTTAAACTTCATACCCTATATGCTACACCAGTTGTTCCCAAACTTTTGACTCCTGAGGACCCCCACTAAATCACTACTGGAAGCCGGAGACCCCCATGCAATTTGTACAATTGAAATTTATTTTTAAAAACGCCTTTTGAAGCAGAGGCAATTTCAAGAGGGAGATAGCCTGAATTGGGTCTATTGGCATGGACATGTATGCATACAGCAGTGTATTATTTAGTGGTACCCAAGGGCTTGTGGAAAGTGAGCTATCAGACAGCAGCACGAAAATCCTACTGCTGATCCTGGCTGCATCTATTTTTACCTGCCTGCCAAGTAACGGTAACCTATACACATGTGCCTTTCAATGTTTTATTGCTTTTATTGTATTGCCTGTATTTTCATTGTTGTGTCTGTGACTGCTGTTGTCTGTTTTCCCCCGCTGCCTGTATGTAGTCCGTGCCCCTTTTTCTTTCCTCTGTTCCCCTCACTGTCCCCGTGCTCTCTCTGCCCGGTCTTTCCTTCTGTACCCCTCGCTGCACCGTGTCTATGCCACGTTTTCCCTTCTGTTCCCATCGCTGCCCCCGTGACTCTCTGCCCGTTCTGCCTTCTGTTCTTATCTGCCCCTATATTTCTGTATTCTGTATTTTGCCTCTGTGCCATTCGTTTTTTGTGCCTGTCTACCCTCTGTGCCACTCGTTTTTCCCTTGTTTTTGTGCCCCTTTTGCCTTCTGTTCCACTCGTTTTTCCTTCGTTTTTTCTGCCTTTCTGCCCTCTGTTCCACTTATTTTGTGTGCCTTTCTGCCCTCTGTTCCACTCGTTTTCCCTTCGTTTTTTGTGCCTGTCTGCCCTCTGTTCCACTCGTTTTTTGTGCCTTTCTGCCCTCTGTTCCAATCATTTTTTGTGCCCTTCCGCCCTCTGTTCCTATCGTTTTTTGTGCCTTTCTGCCCCCTGTTCCACTCGTTTTTTCTGCCCTCTGTTCCATTCGTTTTCCCCTCGTTTTTTGTGCCCTTCTGCCCTCTGTTCCACTCACTTTTTTTTGTGCCTTTCTGCCTTCTGTGTCACAGCTCTTGTGTGCTGTGAGGACGCGTGGGTGTTTAATTTTTCACTGCGACAGGCACTTGAGTCCTGCGGACCCCTGGGAATGTCTCACGGACCCCTGGAGGTCCGCGGACCACAATTTGGGAAACGCTGTGCTACACCATTAAACTATGATATAACCCCTAATTTCCAAACCCATAAAACTATACAGTAAGTGAGGTTTTCTAGAGCGTGCGAATGCCAAGACATCTTGGCACTAGCATCCTAAAAAATAAGCTGACGAAGGAAAAGACCTGCCTGATGCTAGAGACAAAGAGCCATGTCTTCAAAGATTTCCTAAAAAAGGCCCGGTTTGTTGAAAAGTGCATGGAATTCCAAAACTTGCAAACTAAATAGGAAAGGTTTCTGACAACCCAATTAACCTTCTTTATTTTAGGGATGACTACTAATTTAGTGACAGATGATCTTCGGTCACAATGAGGGACGTGCCATTGAAAGGACTTCCTGAAAGTAGAGAGGGCCAGTTTCCTGCAGTGCTTTGTGTACCATACATAAGGCCTTAAATTTGACCCTTTGACAAACAGGCAGTCAGTGAAGGTCCCGAATACTCTTAGAAATGTAGCTAAATTTGGACCAGGATACTGAAGAAAAACCATGTAAATAAATACATTTTGCCAAGGAGGTGACATAGATGTTTAAAAGTGTAGGCGAGGGGGCGTGGCCAAGATGGCGGGGAGAGCAGACGCTTCTTCCCGCAGCTCCTCCGGCCCGACTAGGCCCGAGCCCTTTTTCGTCAGCTTCTCTCCCCCCGCTGACGCTCAGCGACCGAGGGTCGAGTGGCGGAGGCCCTGGGGCGCATATTGATGCAACTTTGGCCCCGAACGATCCGGCGGAGGCACGCTTAGAGACGATAAACGAACTGCGGAGCGCTTCGGGGGCGGAGCGGAGCGCTGGCCTGGTGGCTTGGACGGACCCTGGTGCTGATACATGGTGGCCTGGCATGGACTTCGCTTGGGTGCCCGCATCAGGCGGTGCCCGATTGGGAACGACGGAGGCTAGCTGCCACGGGCTGCCGCAAAGAGTGGACCCTGTTGTGTGATCGTGGTGGCCCCTGGATCTGCAGCGGTGGCTTACGACATGGAACGAACCCCGGCCCATCGCAAGCTTGGGACACTGCTCAGAATCTGAGGCCAGGTTTATTGTTTCTCTTCGTGGGCTGGTCGGCCTCGGCTGGGACACCTATCAGTGACACTGTTTCCCGGTGCGACTTTGGTGGCGCCGTCGGGCTCGGACGATCTACACGGCTACGCCCACCCGCCATCTTGTCTTCCAGGCGACGGTGACGAAGCCCTCCTATAGAGTCGCCCGGGGACGACTTCTGCACTCCAGACCCGGCAAAGCTCTTCCTTCCTGAGGGACGTTGCAGCCTGGGTCCCCCTGGTGGGGGCCAGCGTCTGACTTTGGGCTGGGCTGTGAGTTGCCTTCTGCGACAGGACTGGCCCGCCATTTTGTCCTCTGTGGCGCAGATCCCTTGGTGTCCCTACTATCACGGGCATTCCCCCTGGCGGCGCTCTGCCGGCTGTTGGAGACTCATCGGAACCGAGGCCTGCTGCTAGTGCCCGAGCTCGCATTCCCGATTGAGTGGAGTGTGGCAGCTCACGGGGCACGAATGTCGGGGAACCGAGGGTCAAGGAAAGGAGACCGCACCCTGCCGGACATGCTTAGCAGGGCCCAGCAGCAGCGGGACAGGGCGCAACCGTCCCCGAGCTCTTCGAGGGCTGCAGCGGACCCGACTGGAGGCGAGCCCCCCGTCACGAGGTCCTTCATGAAAGATCTGTTCAGCTCGCTTAAGGCCAACTTCCAGACGCTGAAGCAGGAGGTGGCCAGCGAAGTGCGCGAGGTCCGTAGAGAGGTGGAGGGCCTGGGCGAACGGATGGAGTCGGCGGAGGCAGCGGCTCAACGGAGGGACAAAGAGATTGTCCATTTGCAGCAGGACGTTCTCCGCCTCAGGGAGCAACATGTCGAACTCCAGGCGCACAATGAGGACCTGGAGAACAGGTCAAGAAGGAACAACATCCGAGTTCGGGGTGTGCCGTCCGCGGATGAGGGGACAGATCTGACGGGCTACCTGAAGGACTTGTTTCGAGAGATTCTGGGAGAACCCGCGGATTTCCCGATCCGAATCGACAGAGCCCACAGAGTCGGCCGACAGCGACAGTCGACGGCACCTCCACCGGACATCTTGGCCTACCTCCCGGATTTCCCGGTGAAGGAGCGCATCATGGCCGAAGCCCGCAGAAAGCAACCATTGACCTTCCGTGATCGCCCTGTGGCACTGTACCAGGACCTGTCCGCTATCACGCTACAGAAGCGCAGGTCCTTCAAACTTGCAACAGACTTCCTGCGAGAGCATGAGACGCCGTACTCTTGGGGGCATCCCTTTCGCCTGATATTTCGCTGGAACGGAGAGCTCCACCAACTGCGTTCCTTGCAAGATGTCTGCGGTGTCCTGGGCCTCACTGCCGCGGAAGAGGGAGAAGCAACGCCGAACTGGAGGCGTTCGGATAGAGGAGGACGGCGGAGATCAGCGAGGAGGAGGTCGGCGGCGAGTGCTGGACGGCCGGACTCTCCCACTATTAGGGCAGACATGGCCAGCGCACGGAGGGAAGCGGCCAGGGACTCTGTCCCCACGAACGGTGTCGCCTTGACGGCGTAAACTCACTCCGGGGGGAGATGGACATAGCTTCTTCGGTGCCAGGTTTTGGGGGCTGGAGGGAGGGTCGGGGGGGAGGCAGGGAGAACGAGTGGCTGGACGTCCACTTCTACTACTTTCCACAGACTTGTCCGTTTTGGGACTTGACTGGGACAATGGGTTGTTGGTTCATGGGTGGGGAGTTGGCCAGTTGCCAGGGGTCTGTTTTGGGGGGGGGGTTGGGTGTTGTTTAAGGGTTGAGGGGGTACCGTCCAATGTCTCAAATGTTATTGCTTGGCTCTATTTTGCTTGTCCTGCGCTGCTGGCCCGTGCCCCCTTTTGCTTATAATCTGCCCGTGGCTTGGCGTTTCCGGTCTCCCGGGGATATGTCGTCCTTGAAGGTAGTGACCCTTAATGTTAAGGGTCTGAATAATCCTGTGAAGCGAAGGGCGATCTTATCTCTGCTGGAGGGACACAGGCCGATATATGCCTTCTGCAGGAAACCAATTTATTATCACGGGATTGTCATAGGATGCGCTCTGCTAAGTTCCCAACTCAGTTTTTCTCCTCTGCTGCATCTAAGACCGCGGGAGTAGCCATCCTGCTAGCGAGTTCCTTCAGGGGGGAGGTATTGTACAAATTTGCGGAACAGAAGGGGAGGCTATTGGCATACCGCCTCCGCCTGGGGGACACAACGTTCACGGTTGGCTCCTTATATAGCCCAAATGACCACCAAGAGCGCTTTCTGGACTCCGTGCTGGTAGATGTGACTACCTCCCCCGATCGCCATATCCTACTGGGGGTGATTTGAATATTGTCTTTGATTCTACACTAGACAGATCAGCGCAGCGATACCCGCAGACTGGGGAACTTTCACAGGCTGGGAAGGATTGAATCACTGACATGGATTTGCATGATCTTTGGCGCATCCTCCACCCCACAGACAGGGACTACTCCTACTATTCCCATGCGCACCGGACCTACGCACGGCTGGACTACTTATTGGTTAGTGGGCCGATGCGTGCCGCTGCTACGGCGGCGGACATTGGGGTCCTCTCGCTGTCGGACCATGCGCCGGTCGTGGGCTCATTTGCATTGCCGACGGCCTCCCCCTCCCGGGGGGTGTGGCGCCTCAGAGACACCCTCCTACACAAAAAAACGGTGGTGAAGCATATTGAGGAAGCGATTCGGGAATACCAGGCACACAATGACAACTCGGACACCTCGCCAGCGACACAGTGGGCGGCACTGAAGGCGGTTCATAGGGGGGAATTCATATCCATCTCCTCCGCGGAGAATAGGGAGAGACAGCGCAAGAGGGAGGAGTTGACTGCCCAGGTCCGGGAATTGGAACAGGTCCACCGCCGATCCGGAGCTCCAAGGGTTTGGAGGCAGCTGAAGGCTGCTAGGAAGCTCCTGTCGGCGTTGGACATGGATAGAGCGGAATACGCAGCGCTGCGTCTCAAACATGCGTTTTATACAGGAGGGGATAGATGTGGCAAACTCTTGGCAAATAGGCTTCGTATCGCGCACCAACGTAACGTGGTGAAGGAGCTCCTAGGTGCGGACGGGGTGGCGGTCTCTGATGACGCCGCGGTGGCAGAAACGTTCTGTAGTTTCTATGAAGCGTTGTACACGGGGGAACCCCCCTCGACGCAGGATGCCTCGGATTATTTGGAGTCAGTGACCCTTCCGGCGCTGGACTCTGCTCAGGCGGAACACCTCGAGCGTGGCATCCACGTAGCGGAGGTGGTCTCGGCGATAGCGAGGCTCAAACACGGGAAAGCTCCAGGCCCGGACGGTTACACGTCCTTGTTCTATAAAACTTTTGCCCGGTCGTGGCCCCTATTCTCGCCCGCCTGTTTAACTCCTTTTCGGAGCCAGGAGCCATCCCACCGGACCTGTTAAGGGCAACGGTATCAGTGATCCCGAAGCC